>NC_059160.1:82321136-83536136 GCF_019923935.1 Bubalus bubalis
GAAATGCATTCTCATTTGATCCTCATGATACCCTTAATGAGGCAGGTCCTATTATTACCCCCCCACCCCCCATTTTATAGGCGAAGAAGCTGTGGCTTAGAGAGGTTAAACAATGAGGCGGGTTGCTAAACTAGATTACTAAGCACTGGGACTGATCAAACCTAAGTTCTCTGACTCCAGAACCTGTATTTCTACACCCTCCCTGGCTGCCTCTCTCTTAGTTTTCACTTGTGTAGTAGGAGATATGCTCATATTGCAGGGACTTGTCATATGGTTCTTAAAAATATTGACTTTATTAGTGTATATAATCCCTTTCTCTCACTGATGGCTGGCAAGTGAGGTGTACACTCTTTAGTATAATAATCTTTATGAAAACAGGCCATGGAGACATCATCAGGCTATTTAATTTTTGCAATTTGCAGCATGCCACTCCAGATTTATGCCACAGTGGCATCTTTTTATTCTGTCATACATACATACCAGGACAGACTGTTATATGAAAAGAGCTTGCTTGCTGAAAGAAATGCCTGGAGTTGAAGGAAGAGCTCGTGTTACAAGATCACCAAAGACCAGAAAACGGAACACATCTTGTGGTAACTCACCCAGAGTTCTCAATAGTGGGGTGGGAAATGCTGCTCTGTGACTGCATAGATAGAACCGTGATAACCTATTTCCATTTGCAGAATGTTTCACCCCCTAGCATGATGGAGCACTTAGCACCCATGGCACCGCAGACATCGTACCTGTTTCTGTACGAGAATAACTCCCAGATTGACTTTTTTAGCCCCAGTTTCCCCATCAGTTCATCATTTCTAGCTTGCCTCGGTAATGCCTCTGCCAGCTGGAATGGCTCTTGGCTTCTGCTGAGCATGGCTGGTTTTCCCCTCAGGTGTTTCGAGCACCCAGTTTCCTAGACTTTGTGGGCAGAACGCCTTTGCGTTCGTCTGATGGGTACTTTGCTGTAAGGTCATTTGGGCTCTTAGCCATTTGTGCTCTGTCTTCCAGTCGCTGCCTGATCTCATGATTTGTACCTGCACGGGATTTCTAAAGTCTCTTCCCACACTCTCCTTTTCTACAGGATTATGATCCCCTGTCCCACACACGCAGTGGTTCTCCTCCACCCTTGATCGCTTAACCTCTGAACAGTTCAAAAAAAAAAATTCTATTACAGACTGGTAAAGTGATCCTTTCCCTTCTAAAGTCAGTGTGAAATAGTGTAAGTGGGCCTGGTGTGACCAGTCCTTGTGCTTGGGGCTGCAGGAGATGAAGGAAAGACAAAGAAATTGGAAAGGACACCAGTAGTCTTGTGGAAGGCTGGTTCCAGGTGTTGAGCAAATTCCCCTGGCTGCCTGCTCCTGGGAACCTGGCACGTGATGTCAGGGCTGGGACATGCAGCCCTGGCCAAGAGAGGGCTTGAAGACTTGGGCAACTTAGTCACTAACATCTGGGGACTTCAGTCCCTCTACAGGAGAGGTCTCCCTGGTGGCCAGTCTTCCTTCCTTGTATTATTGGAAGTGACAGAGTGCCTCACCAAACAAGTGCCTTTCCAAGCCTCCTCGGCAAGAAGTATAGCCACACGTGTCTGGCATGAGATCTCAGGCAGTTCCATGTGAGTTTAAAGTAGGAGGTAACTGAGTGGGGAAGGGCTCCTTTTGGCCTTTCCTCCCTTCTTTCCTGCTACCTTCTGTGCAGCTATTGGAATTTCAACAGCCAGCTTGCACCCCGAGGTGCTTGGGAATAGAAGACATGCCTAATGTATTAGTTTTCTACTGCGGGGTAATCAATTACTACAGATGTAGTGGTTCAAAGCAACGCAAGTTTATTGTCTTACAGTTTCTCTGGGTCTGAGGTCTGGGTAGGAGCTAGTTAGATTTTCTGCTCAAGGTCTCATGAGGTTGAAGTCATTCAGCTGTGTTTTCATCTGGAACTCGGGCTCCTCTTCCAAGCTCATTCAATTTTTGGCAGGATTCAATTCCTTGCAGTGGTAGGACTGAGGTCTTTCTTTCCTGCCCGGCGCCTAGAGACCACTTGCAGGTTCTAGCCACTTGACCCTCTCACACAAGGCAGCGTTCTTTTTGAAGGGTAGCCTGCAAATCTCACTCAAGAAGGTTTAAAAGCTAGCTTTTTTTTTTTTTAATACCTTTCATATTTGTAAAAGCTAGCTTTGAATATCTTCCTTTAAGAAGATCTCAGCACCTCTTAAAGGTTCACCTAACTAGGTCAAGCACCCCAGGCTAATCTCCTTTTTGATTAAGTCAAAGGCAACTGATTTGGGACTTTAACTGTATCTGCAAAATCTCTTCACCTTTGTCATATAATATAATCTAATCGTGATGGTGAGAGTCATCAGATTCATAACACTGCCCATGCTTACAGTGAGGGGGTTGTTCTGGGCATGTACACTAGAGGCAGGAATCTTGGGCCCATCTTGGAGTTCTGCCCACCACAAAGAAGACAGTGGAGATCCATCCAACAATTACCACCATGTACAGGGCTTCCCAGGTGGTGCTAGTGGTAAAGAACCTGCCTGCCAATGCAGGAGACGTAAGACAGGCATGTTCGATCCTTGGGTTGGGAAGATCCTCTGGGGGAAGAAGTGGCAACCCACTTCAGTATTCTTGCCAGGAAAATCCCCATGGACAGTGGAGACTGGCAGGCTACAGTCTATAGGGTCGCACAGAGGCGGACATGACTGAAGTGACTTAGCACACACTCACAGAGTATTGGTATGCAGAGATCCTGGTTCTTAATGACCTTGGTGCCTCCACCAGCTATAGACTATTCTTCTTTTAAATGGACTTCTTTTAGATAAGAAACATATCCTCGGTTTATTGAATCCATGGTATTCAGGCCTCTTCTATCAGCAGCTAAGAACAATTCCTGACTAATTCAGTGAGGGAGCTGGATCAGATAGTTTTTTTCATTCTCTGGAGAAAAGAAGACATGGAGTTTGAAGTCAGAAGACCTAGCTCCCAGCTTGGGCTTCCTCATTTATTAACTTTGTAACCTTGAGCAAGTCACTTCATATAGTTGAACTTGAACATCTTCATTTAAAATGGTGATCATAATCAAACCTGCCTTGCCAACTGTACAAGGCTGATGTGAGGAATAAACAGGAGAAATATGTGAAGGTGTTTTGAGTACCATAAATCTGTGAGCAAATGTTAATGACATGCCATAACCCACTCTTCCTTCTTTCCTTCCCTTCATCTTTCCACAGACAGTTACTCTGCACGAACTATTTGTTCAGCATTGAAATAGTGCCAGACAATAAGACTTGTCAGAGAGAGTTCCTGATTCCTGTCATGATGGGACTCAATTCTGTGGGAGAGACAGACACATAAATGGTACAATGTGAGACTTACTCTGATAGAGGAAAGTATGAGTTAGTTTGGAAGCCCCTGACCTAGACCTAAGGGCTCAGGAAAATCTTTCTAGAGGCTGTGGCAAATAATAGATAACCAGATGAATAAATATTAATAATAACAATTACTGTCATGTATACAGTATTGGTATGTGTTAGGAACTGTTCTAAGTGTTTTATATATATATATATAAACTGGAGTGGGAAGAAGAATATTCCAGGCTGAGGCCCAACTGCAAAGGTTCTCTTTGCAGAGGGAGGGGTGGGCCTGGCTTCTCTGAGTTACGGAGTGGCCAGTAGAAGGAGGTAATGTCTGAGAGGTAACGGTAGCGTGCGGTGGCATGTTGCTTAGGGCATTTTTTGATCATTTTAAAGATTTTGGCCCTTTATTAGGAGTGAGATGGGAAATCACTAAAAGATTTAGAACAGATGGCTGAACCACAGTGGCTCTATCTTGTCAGCTCCATCTAGGCCTGCTGTCTTACCCCTGCCCTTTCTGTGAGACTGAGCTTTAACCTGACTTACAAGGAATGCACCCAGGCCAGATAAGTTCCCTATCAACTTGCCTCCATCTGATATGAAACCTGGAAGAATGCCTTTTGATGACACAGATGGTTAACGGTCCTGAGAACCCCCAAGGGGAGAGAAAAAACTCCTGGTTCCTGTTGGTGTGGACGTGCCTCTCACTTTGTTGTCAGATTCCATTTTTAGCTCTGGCCCCTTTAAATCCCCCTGTAACTCCTGCATTGGAAGGTGAAGTCTTAACCACTTGACCACCAGGAAAGTCCCTCTTTTCACCTCCTGATGCTGCTAATTGCTGGACTCACTGGTTCTTATGTACTTTTCATTTCTTACAAAGCCTTTGGAGCTACTTCCCATATTAAATTCTTAATATTGAACTAGCTGGTATGGACTGTTTTCCTATTTGGATCCTGACTGGGACATATGTTTATTGTAGAAATTTGGCCAAAGGAGAATTTTGTAGAAAATACAACAAAGAATATGAAGTTACCACTAACCTCACTATTCAAAGGTACATATGGTTAACATTTTGATGTGTATCCTTCCAGTTTATTTTCACATGTACATACACATTTTTTTCTTTCACAGCTTTGGAGTCATACTGTATTCTCTGTGAACATCTCTATCTTTCCATTTAAAATATTGAAAACAGTTGTCTCATTCATTAGGTGTTCTTATAAAATATGATTTTTAAATAGTTATTCATGTGACTTCAAATGGACATACTGGAATAATGGATGTATTTAGCCGTTGTTGGTTATTTAGATAGCTTCCAATATTTTGCTACTGTAATAATACTCTATGCTAACTTTTGGCTTATATTTCTGATTGTTTCTTTAGGATAGATTAAAAGTGTAACTACCATGAGAACAGGGGTTTTGTCTGGTTTGTCCAATAATGCATTCTCAATTCCTTCCTGAAGGTGGGCATTCTTGGTGTGATTGAAGTAAGATGATGCATTAAGGGATACTAAGGGACATGTGCCATATGGGAGAGATTGAAGGCAAAAGGAAAAGGCGGCAGCAGACAGTGAATTGGTTAGATAGCATCACCGACTAAGTGGACATAATTTTCTGAGCAAACTCTGGGAGATAGTGAAAGACAGGGGAGCTTGGTGTGCTGCAGTCCATGAGGTCACAAAGAGTTGGACATGACTTAGTGACTAAACAACACAATCCAGAGATCCCATATGTCTTGACATATTTCCCTTTGAGGGCCAGGGCCGATTCATCACACAGAAAGCAGTTGGCTCAGAACTGGCCAGCTGTCTGATGAATTGTACAGGATGAAGTCTCTAGGCTACCACAGCTGCTGGGGGTCATTCAGCTGGTGGAATTTGCCTTGTTGCAACTGGGAACCAGCTAGACTGAGAATGAAAGCCAAGGCCGCGTGGATTCCTGTGAAGTCCACTTCTGCTCCACCCCCAGGACAGCCTCTGGCTGCTCTGCTAAGAATGTTGTAACTCTGCTGTACCAAGTCTCAGGCTAACCTCAGCTGGATGAGGCAGGGGGTGGGGTGGGTCCTTCTGGGCCAGATCCTTGTGATGGAGTTCTCTGTTCTCCTCAGCCCTGAACTTTTGAAAACTGAGATTTTTACAATTGCGGGCTTTCGACGAAACTCAAACAATACACTACTTTGAGGGTAAACCTGGTCACAAAGAAAGGTTTGAGTAGATGAAAGAAATTTGTCCTTTCTGGTCAAGGAGCATACTTTCTTTATTGTTTTCAGCTGACAAGCTTAGCTTTTTTCTGTTTGTTTTTTAAGGTGAGATAGCCACATGAGACTAGCACCTTTGTCTCCACGTTTATCTTTGATTTTTGTAAGCCCAAATACATCCCTGTGCAACTCAATCTAATAACAGTAACATGCCAATAACCACAAAGGCAAAGTAGAATGTGGAGAACAAGTAATTTTATGCCAGGGTTTAACTTGCAGCCCTAGGATGTATCCAGACACATCTGGTCCTGAATCCCTTGTCACCAGAAGCATATTCCAGATGATTGCAAGTACACATTGAATTCAGTAATTTTTAAATGCACACCTATTATGTGTTCAGTGCCAGATGCTGTCTCAAGGGAGTTTTACCTTCATAATAGGGGGATGGCAGTACAATTCCCAACTCAGTAAATGGTAAAGAGCTTGGTGAGGAGCGTAAGGCTGGGCTGCCTGGCTTCTAATCTTGGTTCTATTGTTTATGTACTGTGAGTTCCTGGGGATGTTGTCTGCTCACTTTTGGCCTGTTTCCTAGTCTGTAGAAGGGGTGTAAGATTCTCCAGAATTGGTGGGAGAAGTCAATGGGTTACCTTTGCGATGTGTATGGAACACTGCTTGGGACCTGGGACATCCACGTTGTTACTCCAACTCCTCTCCTGGAGGGGTGGGGGTTGAGGGTAATGGGGGGCATTAGTGTGCGTCCTCTGTATGGGCAGGGACTTTCTAGCTTCCACCTCTTTGTGACTTTCTGACCTTGGCCTTTGGTGTTAGTTACTAGTCTGTCCCTCGTCTGGGGGTTGATGCAGCGCTAGGCTAAGTGCTGTGGGAGACAGAGAATTCTAAGAAATGGTCTTTTTCTGATATGCTGGGACTATGAGGGTCAAAGCATCTGGCCCAGGAAGGGATGAGCCTTAGCTCAGAATGCAGGCATGAGTGTGGGGTCCCCAGAGTCCCTGTCCTTAGACGGAGTGAAAGGAGCCCTAGCCTCTGAGAACTGCACAGTTGCTAGAACAAACCTATGTATTTCACAGAAAATCCAGCCTTTCATCCAGATTTAGGATTCTCTGGACTCTATGCCTTAGAGATAGCTATTGAACTCTTGCTGGAATATTTCTTTCATTTATTCATTCACTCAGCCACTCGCTGGACAAGGAGCATTATGGGGACTTCTTTACCTGTCCTGTCAGACAGCACCAGAAATCCACCCATGCAACTTCCACCTGGTAGTCCTTACTCTGGTTTTGCAAAAAACAAGTCAAATTTCCATTTTATATGTTTAATGGCACACATTTTCTTTCTAAATCTTTTCGTTTTTGGACTCATCATGCCATAATCAGATCATTCAATAGATATGGCATGAGATGAGTTCCCCATGCTCTGCCATTCTGATTGCTTTCCTTGAGAAGAATCTCAGTCTGGAAATCTCCTTTTTAAAATTTGGCATGATGATTTAGTTTCAGCATACCTCTTATACACTGAGTTTCCTTGTTGCTCTACATCTACTAATGTAACCTAAGACTGTTTTAACTTTTAAAGAAAAATGTGTGTAAAAACCATTATCCACTCAACTTTCTTCCACTCTATAGTTGGGTAATTGGTTTTGTGAGCCTGAACGCAACTATTTACATTATTTTATTATTTTTTTTACATGAATTTATTTGAAATAACTTCATCTCACCTATCCTTTGATGTAATTTTGAATTTGTCAGTTAGAGGTATTTGTGCCATCTATAATTTTGATGAGCATAGACTGAATAAGAAAAGGGCAAAACCAGCACACTCCAGGACCCCACCACAAATTTATTCTGAGGTTTTACCCAGCTAATAATCAACACTCTTTGGCTTTTGGATTTAACCAGTTGATTCTTCCTACAAATTGGAGTCACTCCACAGTCTGAAGCTCTTCATTGATTAGCAGACCAACACTGGAGAAACTATGGGACCTCGCCAAACCTCAGTTTTGTTAACTGGAAAGTGGGTAAGTATCTATCTAATAGAGTTGCAGTGAGGGTAAGATGTATTAGGTAATGGGATTATCAGTGTCAAACAAATGGTAAGCATTTAAATGTCAGTTAGTTAACATGTTATTTCTTTTCTCCATCATATCTATTAAATATCACAAAGACTGAAATTTCATTGTCATAGTTATAATATTTTCTTATCTTTACTTTTATGGCACTTCATCATTTTGAAGACTTTTAAAGGATTAATTGGCAATGGTCTTGAAATGAGCCTAGAGAATTGTTTGAAGTAGCAACTGAGAGCAATTATGACTTCCTATAAAGCCCTAAATCAGCCTAGTGACAAATACAAATATTATCATTAGTTATGTGTGGAGGAGACAGAAAGCCAATTTGATTCTAAGAGGTGAGAGTCAGACAAGAAGTCAGACAATAGGTTTTATTAAAAAAAAATTAGTTATACAGAAATCAAAGACAATACAGGGTAATTTTTATTAGCTTAGATTACAGAACATTCAGCAGGACTCAGGGGTTGCTGCTCAGAGTATGGTGGCTGATTGCTACTTTCATCTTGGACACTTTATCCAATAGGATGATCATGATTGAGTGCTTTTAGGGTCAGACTGCCCTGACCCTACCGTTTATTCCCTTGGCTAAGATCAAAGCCGAAACCTTGTACTGAATCTCAGTTAGTTTATCATTTGAATGATGTTAAGAATATAAGTTTGATCCCAGCAGAACTCTGAACATGTATGCCTAAAAAGGCATGTAATAGAATGTTCAAAGCAATGGTGTTTGTGGTGGTGCTGAATTGGAAATTATAGAAAAGACTATAACAATAGAATCTATGTAGAGTTATGATATATACATATTCTGTAGCACTGGAGCATTGAGAATAAACTATCTATAATTATAAGAAAAAGAATATAAGGTGGTTTGAGGAGGATGAGAGACAGGGCATCTAAAGTGCTTGTGTTGGTTCCTACTGAGTCCATAGTCAGTACTCAGTAAATGGTAGCCATGATTTTAATTATGCTGAGAGAAAAAATTTCACAAAGGAAGTGCCCACAGAACACCATTGATTTGCAACTGAAAACTATAGCTGGTGCCTTTTCCAGAGTACTTGCTTTTTTTCTGATCAATTGCATAACCTGTGACCCAATGAGAGTGCTTTCTATCAGCAGTGCCCAGATTTCTCTTTCACTGGAATTCAGCTTATAAGCTGCATGGCCAGCTCCAAGAGCCAAGAAACCGTGTCCCACACATGACACCATTGTCAAGCAGAGGAGACAGATGTTTCTCGGCTTCCCCTTTCTGGGACTTAATAGCTGTTGAAGGTTAACCCTTATTGACTCATTAAGCCATGTCCGTCTGGGGGTCAGTGGTGGCCTAGCTTGTGTTAGCCTTGACAAGCAGCCTTCACTGGGGCTTTAAGAAGGGAGATGTTGCGTTTGGGAGAAAGACAGGTGATACAACACACACGCCATCCTCAGATGGCTGTGGTTTCCTGGAGATGAGGAAAAAAAATATGTGTTTTCTTATAGGATTAAAAAAGAAAAGGCTTTGCTTTTTTCCTGTGTAGCTTATCGGCAGGAGATCTCAAAATTCAATCCCTTGTTCTCTCTCTGTCTTTAATCTATTTGCTAAGGAGGACCACTCGCATCCAACATCTACAATGGTGAGCGTCTGAGAGGCAGAGTGCTGCGGCCACTGCTGGGAATGTAATGAAACCCACTGGGAAAGGAGGGAAAAATGATGCTATTCTCTCTTTCAGTGAAGCATTTAAAGTAACTGGTTTTATTTCTCTCTCTTCTCTCTCTGGTGTCCCATGTATACAGTGATGGAAATGGAAATGATTCCATTTGATGTTCTCAACTGAATTATTCTGAATCTACTCTGATGTGCTTCTATTTTTTTTCTTACTGAGTCTGGAGCTACCTAATTTATATGCTGTTCTTCTGCTAGTTCCCCAGGTGCAGTTCACCCTTCTTCTCTTGTGAGCCCCTTGGAATCTAGGCTGTTTCTGGAATAGAAATGCATGGGTGGGCTGAAAGTGTGCTGCCATTATCAACAAAGAATATTTACTGAGTGATTGGACAACAGTCCCTGGAGAAGGTCCCATGACATTTTCTTACTGAGCCAATACTGGCTTCTGGTGAGCATCCTTTAGTAGGTGTCAGAAATCAGTTCTGTAAAAATCTATTCTATAATAGAACTTTGTTAGGCTTAAGCTTTATGATAGTGTATACATTTCTGATTATCACCTCTAATAATTTCTCCATAACTGTAGACTTCAATTTATTCAAAGGGAAAATACTCATTTCCTTGGGCTTCTGGTCTGTTTTGTGTGGTTCACTCTATGCTTTATAATTTGAAGAACTTTTTCTTTGGTGGACAAATAAGGAATACGTTTCCTGTTGGTAATAAAGAGAATGGTCAAAAAAGTTGGAGACATAGATGGGGTTAGAACTGTGCTTTCCAATATGGTACATGTGACTAGTGGCTACCATCTTGAGTGGGGAAGATACAGAACATTTCCACCATCACAAAAAGCTCTATGGAACAGCACCAGGTTAGAAGGGCAAAAGAGTAAGACTACCCTCTGCTGGCTTGGAGGTCTTCATCAGTAAAAGTCGAGAGTGCTGTAGAATTCTTCAGGTTCCACCCTCCCCACCTCCCTGTCAACACATACCCTCTTTACCTCCTCTGTGGCCTTGGGACCACCAGGACTATTCTCATCATGTCCTTTATCATAAGAAGCCCAGGACTGCCCAGTCATCTTCATCCTTGGACACCAATTCCCCCATGATTCTACATCTCCTCTTTAAAGGATTTCATGAGCCCTTTGGAATTTAAGGTCAGTTGCCAGCGTAATCCCCCATAATCTCAAGGCTTCACTGAATCTTCTCTTTACCTTCTTGCTCTCCCAAGATACCACCTCCCTGCAGCCCTCTTGGGAGACTGCTGTTTTCTCTTCCTTCCTTGTTGCACTGCTGGACCTGGAGGTGAGGAGGTAAATTCTTTTACTCACTTCCTCCTCTGGACCATACTTTCTCTATTTCTCTCCATACTCAGCTATGAATGAATCTCTGTGCTCAGCTTAATTCACCCACTAGTCCTCACTCCCTCACTGTGGTCAGTTGGTACAACCTGGACCACTCAACCTCCTTTCATGAAGACATTACCTTTGGCTCACTGCCATTTCCTCATCACTCTTTCTTTACTCTTGGGAATTCGAATAGACAGGTAGAGGATTCTCTACTCTCTCTCCTCTAATTATCTTGTTCTCTGTCCTTTGTCAGCAACTCCCTCTCTTAGTCAGTCACAGTCCAGTAGACCTTGCTCTTATCTTAGGCCTGGATCTTGCCAGAATCTTAATTTCAAATATTATACTCTCTGTCCACATTTTTCATCTTTAAATAAAACCCACTTCCTGTAGCCCCATGACTGCAACGGGATTTCCAACCTAGGGTCTCCACTAGTCAAACCCCAAAGGCAGCCCTTCTGAGTGGATGAATTAGAAAGAGGTGTCCTCACTGGGTGACATAGCCCATGATTTGAGACACAGACTAGATTTCAGTCCCCCTTAACCTTTTTCAGCCAGGGTCTTCTGTGCAGTATACAAGCTTCACAAGTGTACATGAAAGCCCTGTTTCAATCTATTCATTTTGTCACATTTTAACTGTTCCTCACCAGTATCCCTAGGTCTCATTTCCCTCTTTACCTTGTTTAAATTCCATGATGAATCATTATTATCCCCCCGTTGTACACCCTTGACTCCCATGACTCTCCTTTGCTTTATTGTACTCTCTTGGCTGAACTCTAGCCCTGGTTAAATCCAGCTCATTATTTCCCTTCATGCCTAAGTTCTGCCATTAACATGGCTAAGGAAAAACATTTAACTGTGCTTGCCTGGCATACACCATGACTCAGATCCTAAAGAATCTGCCTGCAATGCAGGAGACCCAAGTTCAATCCCTGAGTTGGGAAGATCCCTTGGAGAAGGAAATGGCAATCCACTCCAGTATTCTTGCCTGGAGAATTCCACAGACAGAGGAGCCTGGTGGGCTACAGTTCATGGGGTCACAAAGAGTCGGACACGACTAAGCAACTAACAACCTTAAGTGGGTCCTAATTTTGTCAATTGTATTCTATTTTCTTACTTAACATAATTTTCTGTTTTCCTAGACAATTCTTTGGTTTTATTTTCCTCCTCAAGATTTTAACACCTCCTTCCTCACTGAGTTTCAGCTGGTAACCTGGCTTTCCACCTCACTGAGGAAATTGAAGATGTCAGAAGGTGCTTCCACAAGTTCACCCCAGCCCACCTACCCTCCCTCCTGTGCCTGTGTCCACAAGTGAGGCCTGCCCCTCTGTGTGCTCCCTTTACTTGTGTACCAGGTTTCCTGCTCTGTCCTACTCAGGGATGCTCCTCGTTCTCTTCTGTGATCAAATAATGCCTTTCCACTGGATCATTGCTACCAGAATATAGACTTGATTTCCTTCCTCTTAAACACATCCATCCAGAGACCCCATTTCCTCTTCAGTTATGGCTCCACTTTTTTATTTCATTTCACTGGAAAAATCCCTGAGTGTGTGGTCTGTACTTGAGCTCTCCATGACTCTGGTCAGGCTTTCCCTTTCCCACTCCACTGGTACTTTTGATGAGGTCCCCAGCATCACCCACATTGCTAAATCCTGTGCTCAATGATCATTCTCCTTCTCCGTGGCCTATTAGAGTCATTTACCATAGTAAGTGGAACTTCCCTGGTGGCTCAGGCATGAAGAATCCACTAGCAATGCAGGAGAGGTGGGAGGCTTGGGTTTGATCCCTGGGTTGGGAAGATCACCTGGAGAAGGAAATGGAAACCCATTCCAGTATTCTTGCGTGGAGAATCTCATGGAAAGAGGAGCCTGGTGGGCTAGAGTCCATAGCGTTGCAAAGAGTCAGACACGACTAAAGTGACTTAGCACAACATAGTAAGTAGGTATTTCTTTCTTGGAATATTTTTTTTCACTTAGATTCTAGAATGCCTGCTCTTCTGGTGTCTTCTGACCCACTTTTCTCCACACAGAGAGACTTAGCCTTGACTGGTTTTTCCTCCCCTCTAACGAAGATCATGGCATCTGGTCCCATCACTTCATGGGAAATAGATAGGGAAACAGTGGAAACAGTGTCAGACTTTATTTTTCTGGGCTCCAAAAAGACTGCAGATGGTGACTGCAGCCCTGAAATTAAAAGACGCTTACTCCTTGGAAGGAAAGTTATGACCAACCTAGATAGCATATTCAAAAGCAGAGACATTACTTTGCCAACAAAGGTCTGTCTAGTCAAGGCTATGGTTTTTTCCAGTGGTCATGTACGGATGTGAGAGTTGGACTGTGAAGAAGGCTGAGTGCTGAAGAATTGATGCTTTTGAAGTGTGGTGTTGGAGAAGACTCTTGAGAGTCCCTTGGACTGCAAGGAGATCCAACCAGTCCATTCTGAAGGAGATCAGCCCTGGGATTTCTTTGGAAGGAATGATGCTAAAGCTGAAACTCCAGTACTTTGGCCACCTCATGCAAAGAGTTGACTCATTGGAAAAGACTCTGATGCTGGGAGGGATTGGGGGCAGGAGGTAAAGGGGATGACAGAGGATGAGATGGCTGGATGGCATCACTGACTCGATGGAAGTGAGTTTGAATGAACTCCAGGAGTTGGTGATGGACAGGGAGGCCTGGCACACTGTGATTCATGGGGTCGCAAAGAGTCGGACATGACTGAGCAACTGAACTGAACTGAACTGAACCTCTAAATATTGGAATGCCCCAGGGCTAGTCCTTTTTCCTCTTTTCTGTTGTTCCATTTGATCTTAGCTGGTCTCCCAACCTCAAGTACTATTTTTATGTTGGTGATTTTTAAATTTGTGCCTTTAGCCCAGATGCTCCCCAGAACTTTAAACTTGTACTTCACACTTCAATTGCCTACTTAGCATCTCTACTCAGATATCAAATAGGAATCATAAATGGAACAAGCTCAAACTGAGCACTCAGTATGCCTCCCTTCCCCATCTTGAAATCTGCTCCCTTACCTCTATGATGACAATCCCATATATTTAGTTGATTAGCCCCCAAACCTTGGAGTCATTGATTTAAATTTTTTCTCAGAACATCAACAAACCTTACTGGTGCAGCTTTTAAAATATACTAATCACTCCTCACCTCCTTTACTTCTTCCACCCTGGCTGAGCATCCCTTGTCTCTTATTGGATATTTTTAACAGCCTCCTTGGAGAAGGCAATGGAACCCCACTCCAGGACTCTTGCCCGGAAAATCCCATGGATGGAGGAGCCTGGTGGGCTGTAGTCCATGGGGTCGCTAGGAGTCGGACACGACTGAGCGACTTCACTTTGACTTTTCACTTTCATGCATTGGAGGAGGAAATGGCAACCCACTCCAGTGTTCTTGCCTGGAGAATCCCATGGACAGAGGAGCCTGATGGGCTGCTGTCTATGGGGTCGCACAGAGTAGGACACGACTGAAGCGGCTTAGCAGTAGCAACAGCCCCCTAGCTAGTCTCTCTGCTTTCACCCTCGCTCCATTTCTGTTTTCCACAGAGCAGCCAGGCTGATCCTTCTCAAAATCCTGTTTTGAGAAGGATCTGTATCCTTCTGATACACTTCTGTATCACTAACCAGTCCTTTCATTCCTCTACTTATAACTCTGCAATGGCTCCCCAGCTCACTCAGAATAAAAGCCAGAATCATGTGCATAACTATGTGATCTGGCGCCCAGGTACGTCTGTGCCCAATTACTGTCTGGCCTCCTGTCCTGCTAGTTTTCCTCTCTCACTTTCAGCCACACTTCCTCCTTAAATACCCCAGCCATCCTACTGTCTCAGGACCTTTGCACTTGCTGTTCCTGTGCCCCAAGTGCTCCTCATCCAGGTGATGACATGACTTATGCCCTCGCTTCTTTCTGCATCTAAATGTCTCAGTGAAACCTTTTGCAGATCCCCTATCTAAAATTTCATTCTCCTGTGCATACTTTCAGTCTCTTCCCTGCTTGTCTTTCTTTGCTTAATTTCTTAGTACTGTAAATACTTATTACTATCTAACTTAATGGATATTTTATATTATCTGGCTCTCCTATAAGAATTTAAGTTCTGGGACTTCCCTGCTGGTCCAGTGGTCAACACTTTGCCTTCCAATGAAGAGGGTGCAGGTTCGATCCCTGGTCAGGGAGCTAAGATCCCATATGCCCTATGGCCAAGAAACCAGGACATAAACAACATAAGCAATATTGTAACAAATTCAATAAAGACTTAATTTCTAAAAAAAAAAAAAAAAAAATTAAGTTCCACAGAAGCAAAACTTTTCATTTGTCTGTATTTGTTTTACTTACTTCAGAATCTCCAGTGCTTAGAAAAGTGCCAGCCCGCCAGCAGATAGGTAACAAACCTTTGTCGGTACCTAACTGATGGTAAAGAGGAATTGGCTAGTACTGCTTCTTTTTTTGAAGGAATTATAAGCTACTGCTAAAGAGTGGGGGTTCAAAATCCCACTTGTGTAACCTTGATTAGGTTACTTTATCCGATTCCTCCTTTGTAAAATGGGGTAATAAGTGTTCCTACAGTGGTTGATAGTAAGACTAAGTGAGATAATATATGCAGGGAAATCCATGGAAATTGGTTCTGCAGAGATGACACCTGCAGAGTATGTGCACAGAAGATTTTCAGTCTCACCATTACTGTTGTCCTCTGTGAACATCATGTCACCTTCCCATCTTCCCCTACCACTTTCCTCCTAAGTTCTTTACAAGTACAAATAAATGCATTCATAGGGATCCTAGCTCTGCTGCTCATTAACTGTGAGATTTAAGGCAACGTGTAGTTAAATTTTCTGAACTTCAATGGTCTCACCTTTAGACTAGAGATAATACTTTGCAGAGTTATGGTGAGGTTTAAACACTGTGTCAAGAGCAGTTTGGTATCTTTCCCTGACACATAGTAAATGCTCACTAAATCATAGCTGTTAACTGTGTTGTGGGAGTGCCCACCACAGGGAAGAGGCGTTCTGGCTGGGGAAGCACGTGCCAGGCTGTGGGGCCTGCTGGGCTGTCACATTCAGGTTCTTCTAAACTTGGAACTTCTCTGAGAGCAGCCTGTGCAGTCAGAGTCTTGAATTCAGTTCTTCCTTTTTCTCATCGAGATCACTCCAAGTTGTTCTTTTTAAATCAGGGATTGTGATTTTTAAGTTTCTTTAGATGTGTTTCTTTTTATAGTTTCTTTCCTCCATAAGCTCTTTTCTCTGATTTTTAAACATCCTATGTAAAGTCTAGGGAAAAAACATTCCTTCTTTCTTTGTTTTTGTTCAGCTTCAGGGAACACTGTCATTCTCTTCCAAGGTTCCAGTCACTTCTGTATCACTAACCAGTCCTTCCTTGTTACTGGAATCACAGACAGCAGCAAATCAACTTGTTCCTGCCCCTTCTATTTAAGCATCCAGCAATGAGACTGACATTGTTTATAGATTATAGAGCATGAAGATGTCTACACTGACCTGCTTTAAACTAATGTTCCCTCAAGCCAGACTTAACCATGTTTAGTACAATTTTGAGAATACCAGGTAAGCTGATTATTCAATACCACCCACTTTCACCCAGAAACATCCTTTGGTATTGTTGCCCAAACTCATCTGCTGTCCTGTTTCAGGAGGAACTCCATGAATGGAAGAATCCCTTAGGGGACAAGAGTGAGAGTTAAATCCTACACTAAATACATGAGCTCATCCTTTTAGAATCCTTCACAGCAGAAAGTGGAATTCTGCCAACACTTCACATTGACCAGGCAAACTTTCAACATGGTCTATTTCCTTTCTCTTACAAGGATTAACTATCTTTAGAAAAACCTGCTCAGAAGCTTTGGCAGAGACAGACTCCCCTCATTCTAGTCATGCTCTAATTTTTTTTTAAATTGAAGTATAGTTGATTTACAATGTTGTGTTAGTTTCAGGTTATAGCAAAGTGATTCTGTTATACATTCATATATGTCTATTTTTTTCAGATCCTTTTCCCTTATAGGTTATTACAAAATGTTAAATGCAGTTTCTTGTGTTATACAGTAGGTCCTTGTTGGTTATCTATTTTACATATAGTATGTATTTATATTAATCCCATGTGTGTGTATGTGTTAGTCACTCAGTTGTGTCTGACTTTTTGCAACTCCATGGACTGTAGCCCACCAGGCTCTTCTGTGGAATTCTCCAGGTAAGCATACTGGAGTGGGTAGCCATTCTCTTCTCCAGGGGATCTTCCCAATCCAAGAATTGAACCCAGGTCTCCTGCATTTCAGGAAGATTCTTTACCACCTGAGCCAAACCCAAGGCCCTAATTTATACCTCCCCCTTCCTTTTCCCCATTGGTAACCATAAATTTGATGTTCGTGGGTCTATTTCTGTTTTGTGTGCATATTTATTTGTATCATTTAAAAAATATTCCACATATAAATGATACCATTTGATATTTGCCTTTCTCTGTCTGACTTACTTCACTTAGGATCATAATCTCTAGGTCTATCCATGTTGCTGCAAATTACATTATTTCATTCCTTTTTATGATCACATAATGTTCCAGTACATAAACATACCACATATTCTTCATCCATTTATTTGTTGATGGACATTTAGGTTGCTTCCCTGTCTTGGCTATTGCAAAACAGTTCATGGCTCTAGTTTTAAGTGAGTAGACAAAATGAAGAAAAATGGCTAAGTACAGAGAAAAAATTTGAACACAATTTTTAAAATGAATTTTCCCCTAAGTAAAAATGTTGAGATTGGGTGGTAACATAATTATTAGAGCCAATAAAAGACTTTCAAATTGTGGAATATTGCATATTTAGTAATGTATTTTGTGCCATAGTATGATACAGTTTTAGAAGAAACTGAACATTATTGCTAATTAATTTGAATTTATTTATGAAATAAAAATTTCTTCCGTGTTTTGTTGCATAGATAAGTGTCCTTCCATGCACAGAAGTGAAATAAAATACTAATTGAATTGACAGTTTTTCTTTTAATGAAGTAAGAACTTGTTAACATCTCCCCCTCAAATCTGTCATTTACTTTTTATGTAATTCATAATTATCCATCTTGATTCCATTTCTCCCACATTCATGCAGCTCTTGAAAACAAGCCAAAAAAATAGAGATGGGATTTTTGAAGTGGTTTTGCTCTGTCACATTTGTTCTTAAAGAACAGCTTTAAAAATCAATTCATTTCTTCAGAAACTTCTTCTAGCAGTGCCTGCATGGGGTGAGTTGTGCCATGAGAAGAGGTCAGACTTTAGAAATCAGGGCGCATTTTTTTCTGAGATGTTGAGAATGTCAACAGTGTTGGCAACTCGCTGCTCAGTCAAATGGCTTGATACACAGGGAAATGTTTTTAGTTACAGCACTTTGGCACCAACAGGCAAATGGCCTTTTCCTCTCTTCATCTCAAGCTCAAAAGTGAACTACAACAGCTCCAGAACCCCATTCAATGCACCCCCAAAGTATTCACTTTAAGCCCTAGATGGATCTTGCTCTGTTCTCTCAGAATTTACTGTATTTTTTTATTTTTTATTTTATTTTATTTTTAAACCTGAAACACTGTATTAGTTTTGCCAAACATCAAAACGAATCCGCCACAGGTATACATGTGCTTCCCATCCTGAACCCTCCTCCCTCCTCCCTCCCAACACCATCCCTCTGGGTCGTCCCAGTGCACCAGCCCCAAGCATCCAATATCGTGCATCGAACCTGGACTGGCAACTCGTTTCATACATGATATTAAACTTTTAAATTGTTTAAATAGAGGTATAGTTGACATACAGTATTGTATTAGCCTCAGGTGTACAGCATAGTGATTTGACAGTTTTATACATAGAAAATTGATCACCAGGTTAAGTCTAGTAACCATCTGTCATCACACCAAGTTATTGCAATATTATTGACTGTATTCCCTGTGTTGTACATTACAACCCAGTGACACATTTATAAGTGAAAGTTTGTACCTCTTAGTCTGCTTCACCCATTTCACTTACCTCCTTACAACCCCCTACCTTGGCAACCACCAGTTTCTTCTCTGTATCTATGGATCTGTTTTGGTTTTTGTTATATTTATTGATTTATTTTAGGTTCCATGTATAAGTGAAATCATGTGATATTTAGCTTTCTTTTTCTGACTTATCTCATTTAGCACAATGCCTTCTAGGACCATCCATGTTGTCGAGATGGGAAAGTTTCACTCGTTTTATGACTCAATAATATTCCATTATCTGTAGGTATGTGTATGCATATATGCATGTGTATATATATAACTTCTTTATCCATTTGCCTATTGATGGATACTTATATTGCTTCCATATCTTATCTATTGTAAATAATGCTTCAATGAACATAGGGGTGGAGGGCATGTATCTTTTCAAGTTAGTTCATTTTCTTTGAATGAAAGAAAGTGGAATCGTTGGATCATATGGTTGTTAATTTTTGAGAAACCTCTATACTGTTTTCCTTGGTGTCTGCATCAGTTTACATTCACATCAACCAATGCATGTGGTTTGCCTTTTCTCTACATACTCACCAACAACTTGTTTTCTGTTGTCTGTTTGATAATAACCATTCTGACAGATGTAAAGTGGTGTCACTGTGGTTTTGATTTGACTATCCCTGTTGGTTAGTGATGTTGAACATCTATTCTTGTGTCTGTGGGCCATCTGTATGCCTTCCTTGGAAAAATGTTTATTCAGGTCCTTTGCTCAATTTTAATTGGATTATTTGTTTTTTTAATATTGAATTGTTTGAGTTTTTAAAACGTATAGTTTGGATATTAATCTTATGTTGGCTATATCATTTGCAATATCTTTCCCATTCTGTAGGTGGCCTTTTCATTTTGTTGATGGTTTCTTTCACTGTGCAAAAGCCTTCTAGTTTGATGTAGTTCCATTTGTTTATTTTGCTTTTGTTGCCCTTGCCTTAGGAGAGACATTCAAAAATATTGCTAAAATCAGTGTCAAAGAGTGTACTGTCTATATTTTCTCCTAGGAGTTTTATGATTTCAGGTCTTAGATTTAAGTCTTTAGTCCATTTTAGGCTTACTTTTGTATGTGGTTAAAAAATCATCCAGTCTTACTCTTTTGCATGTAACTGTTCAGTTTTCTCAAAATCGTTTATTGTAGAGACTGTCTTTTCCCCATGATATATTCATAGATCCTTTGTCATAAATTAATTGACCATATAAATGTGGGTTTATCTCTGCAATCTCTGTTCTCTTCCTTTGATATATGTGTCTGTTTTTGTGCCAGTTCCATAGAGTTTTGATTACTATAGTTTGTAGTATAGTCAAATGTAACAGAGAAGGCAATGGCAACCCACTCCAGTACTCTTGCCTGGAAAATCCCATGGGCAGAGGAGCCTGGTAGGCTGCAGTCCATGGGGTCGCTAAGAGTCGGACACGACCGAGTGACTTCACTTTCACTTTTCATTTTCATGCATTGGAGAAGGAAATGGCAACCCACTCTAGTATTTTTGCCTGGAGAATCCCAGGGACAGAGTAGCCTAGTGGGCTGCCATCTATGGGGTCACAGAGTCGGACACTACTGAAGCGACTTAGCAGCAGGAGCAGCAATCTGAAGTCAAGGATCATAATACTTTCAGCTTTGTTCTTTCTTAGATTGACTTGGCTATTAAGGGTCTTTTATGTTTCCACACATCTTTTAGGATTATTTGTTCAGTTCTGTGAAAAATTTCATTGATATTTCAATAGCGATTTCACCGAATCGGTAGATTACTTTGGGTAGCATGGACATTTTAACAGTAATAATCCTCCCATTCCATGAAAATAGTGTATCTTTCCATTTATTTGTGTCATCTTCAATTTCTTTCATCGATGTCTTATAGATTTCAGAGTACAGGTCTTTCACTTTCTTGGTTCAATTTTTATGTCATTGCAAAAAGGATAATTTTCTTAATTTCTTTCTGTTAGTTCATTTTTAGTGTATAGAAACACAACTGATTTTTTTTTAATTTTATTTTATTTTTAAACTTTACATAATTGTATTAGTTTTGCCAAATATCAAAATGAATCCGCCACAGGTGATTTTGTATCCTGCAACTTAACTGAATTCACTTATCAGTTCTAGTAGTTTTTTTGATGGCATCTTTAGGATTTTCTATAGTATCATGTCATTTACAAATAGTAAGTTTTGCGGCTTCTTTTCAAATTTGGATGACTTTTATATCTTTTTCTTGACTGATTGCTGTGGCTAGGATTTCCAATATTATGTTAAAGAAAAGAGGCCAGTGAGCATCCCTGTCATGCTTCTGATCTCAGAGGAAAAGAGCTCAGATTTTCAGAAATTGAATACTATGTCAACTGTGGTTTGTTATATGTGGCCCTCATTATGTTGAGGCATTTTCCCTTTATATCAGCTTTGTTGAGAGGTTTTTTTTAAAATCATAAATGGATGCTGAATTTTGTCAAATGTTTTTTCTGCATCTATTGAGATGATCATATGATTTTTATCCTTTGTTTTGTTAAGGTGGTGTATCACACTGATTGTGGCTATTGAATCATTTTTGCATTCCTGGGATAATCCTAAGGGTTAAATCACACTTACTCATGGTGTATGATTCTTTCAACATAATTTAAAATTCAGTTTGCTAATTTGTATTGAGCATTTTTGCATCTATGTTCATCAGGAATATTGGCTTGTAGCTTTCTTTTTTGTAGTGTTTTTATCTGGTTTTGGTATCACATTAATGCTTCCTTTATCAAACAAGTTTAGACGTGTTCCTTCTTCAATTTTTTGAAATAGTTTGAGAGGGATGGGTGTTACTACTTCTTTAAATGTTTAATAAAATTTGTCTTTAAGTTGTCTGGTCCTGAATTTTCATTTGTTGAGAGTTTTCTTTAAATTACTGATTCAGTTTCATTGATAGTGATTGGCTAGTTTGGATTTTCTATTGTATGTCTGTAGGAATTTATTCATTTCTTCTAGGTTGTCTTATTTGTTGGCATATATTTGTTCATAGTAATCTCTTATGAGCCTTTGTATTTCTGTGGTATCACTTAATAACTTCTCTTTCATTTCTAATTTTAATTATTATTTGGCAAAACTAATACAATTTTGTAAAGTTTAAAAATAAAATAAAATAAAATGAAATTATTTATTTGGCCTCCCTGCCCCCGAAATCTGGTTAAAGTTTTATCAATTTTGTTTATCTATTCAAAGAAGTAGCTTTTAGTGTCATTAATATTTTCTATTGTTTTTTAGTCTCTATGATCTTAGCTTTATTTCCTTACATTTTACTAACTTTGGGCTTTGTTCTTTTTTTTTTTTTCCTTGTTCCTTTAAGTGTAAGGTTAGATTTTTTTATTTGAGATTTTTCTTGTTTCTTGTTTCCTGAGTCTGTGTGGTTATAAACTTTCCTATTAAAACAGCTTTGCTGTGTCCATAGATTTTAGAACATTGTGTGTTTCTATATTGATTTGTTTCTAGGTATTTAAAATTTTTTCCTTGATGTCTTCATTGACCCATTGATTGTTTAGAAACATTTTATTTAGCCTCCACATGTTTGTGGTTTTCCCAATTTCATTCTTGTAGTTGATTTCTAGTTTCATAACATTGTGATTGAAAGGATACTTGATATGATTTCAATCTTTTTAAATTTGTTAACACTTGTTTTGTCGTCTAACATGTGATCTATCTTGAAGAATGTTCCATCTGCATTTGAAAAGAATGTGTATTCTCTTGGTTTTGGATGGAATATTCTATATAAATCTATTAATTTTATCTGGTCTAATGTATCATTTAATGCCAATGTTTCCTTATTGATTTTTGATCTGAATGATCTATTCACTGATGTTAGTGGGATGTTAAGATTTCCCACTATTATTGTACTGTCATTTTTCCCTTTATGTCAGTTAATATTTGCTTCACAAATTTAGGCACATTTTAGTTGGGTACACAGATATTTACAAGCAACTTATTCTTTTGTTGGATTGATCCATTTTATCATTATGTCATGTCCTACTCTGTCTCTTTTTACAGGCTTTGTTTTAAAGTTTATTTTGTCTGATGTAAGTGTTGCTACCTCAGCTTTCTTTTTTTCCCCATTTGCGTAGAATACCTTTTCCCATTCCCTCACTCTCAGCTTGTTTGTGTCTTTAGATGTGATGTGAGTCTCTTGTAGACAGCATGTACACAGTTCTCAGTTTTTCTATCCAGTCAGCCATTCTAAGCCTTTTGATTGGAACATTTAGTTTATTACATTTAAAATAATTATCGATAGATGTGTACTTCCTGCCACTTTGTTAATTGTTTTCTAGTTGTTTTGATAGTTTTCTGTTCCTTTCTTCTTCTCTGTTCTCTTCACCTGTAATTTTACTATTTTTAGTGTTATGTTTGTGTTATTTTCTCTTTATTTTTTGTGTATAAATTATAGGTTTTTGGTTACTATGAGGTTCATATACAATAACCTGTGTATATAAATGTCTATTTTAAGTAGATGATATCTTAATCCCAAATGCATTCTACATTTTATTCCCACCTCCATGTTTTATGTTTTTGAATCATATTCTATACCTTTTAATTTAGGTATATTTCTTAATTACTTTATTGTACATAGAGATAATTTTATTATTTTGTTTTTTATACTAGCTTTGCAAGTGATTGATCTAGTACCTTTATCATACATTTGCCTTTACTTATGGCAGAAAATGAAGAAGAACTAAAGAGCTTCTTGATGAAAGTGAAAGAGGAGAGTGAAAAAGTTGGCTTAAAGCTCAACATTCAGAAAACTAAGATCATGGCATCTGGTCCCATCCCTTCATGGCAGATAGATGGGGAAACAGTGGAAACAGTGTCAGCCTTTATTTTTCTGGGCTCCAAAACCACTGCAGATGGTGATTGCAGCCATGAAATTAAAAGATGCTTACTCCTTGGAAGGAAAGTTATGACCAACCTAGATAGCATATTAAAAAGCAGAGACATTACTTTGTCAAAAAGATCCGTCTAGTCAAGGCTACGGTTTTTCCAGTGGTCATGTATGGATGTGAGAATTGGACTATAAAGAAAGCTGAGTGCTGAAGAATTGATGCTTTTGAATTGTGATGTTGGAGAAGACTCTTGAGATCCCTTGGGCTGCAAGGAGATCCAACCAGTCCATCCTAAAGGAGATCAGTCCTGGGTGTTCATTGGTAGGACTGATGTTGAAGCTGAAATTCCAATACTTTGGCCACCTGATGTGAAGAACTGACTCAGTGGAAAAGACCCTGATGCTGGGAAAGGTTGAGGACAGGAGGAGAAGGGGACGACAGAAGATGACATGGTTGGATGGCATCATTGACTCGATGGACATGAGTTTGGGTGAACTCTGGGAGTTGGTGATGGACAGGGAGGCCTGGTGTGCTGTGGTTCATGGGGTCACAAAGAGTTGGACACGACTGAGTGACTGAACTGAACTGAACGGAACAAGTGAAATTTTTTTCTTATTTCTAGTACTGACCTTTCCTTTTCCATTTAAAGAAACCTGTTACATTTTTTCTAAAGGTGATTTAGTGGTAACGAACTCCTTTCACTTCTGTTTGGGAAATTTTTTATTTCTTTTTCAATTCTGAATGATAACCTTGCTTGGTGGGTTTTCTCAGTTGTACTTTTAGTACTTTGAAAATGCCATGCCGCTCCCTTCTGTCTTATAAAATTTCTGCTGAAAAAGCAGCTGATAGTCTTATGGGGATTCCTTTGTATGTAACTTGCTATTTTCTCTCAATGCTTTTAAGATTCTCTTTTTCCTATCTCTCTCTCCTTCTGGGGTCCTCTACAATGCAAATGTTAATATGCTAGATATAGTTTCAGAGGCCCCTTAAATTATTTTCATTTAAAAAAAATATTTTTTTTTTGCTGTTCTGATTGGGTGATTTCTACTACCGTGTCTTCCAAATTGCTGATTGTTCTTCTATTTCATTTAATATGCTATTGATTTCATTTAGTATATTTTTCATTTCAGTTTTGGTATTCTTCCTTAAGATTGATTGTTTTTTTTTATATTTTCTATCTCTTTTTTGAATGTCTTATTGAATTCCTCCATTCTTCTCCCCAGTTTGGTTAGCATCTTTATGACTATTCTTTTGAACTATTTATCTGTTTTTTTTTTTCAGTCCTTTTTCTGAGGTTTTGTCTTGTTTGTTCATTTGGAAAGCATAATTTCCTCCTCATTTTGCCTAACTTTCTGTGTTTCTTTCAATGTATTAGGTACATCAGTTATATCTCCTAGTTTTGAAAGAATGATCTTATGTAGAAAATGTTATGTGGGGCCCAGTGGAGCAGTTCCTCTGATCACTGGAGCTAGGTGTTCTGAGGGTATCCCCTATATGGGTTTGGTGTACCCGTATCTTGTGGCTGGGTTGGTTTGTTGCAGGTGCACTCATGGGCATGGTTTGCTCTCAGGCCAGCTGGCTGAGAAAACTGGCTGTGACTCTAGCAGGCATGCTAATGTGTGAGGCTTGTCCTCAGTATATCTGGTTATAAATCCAGGCTGAAACTCTTACATTTAGGGCTGACTGCCTGGAATGGGAGCCACTTTAGAGGGATACCAGTCCAGGTTGATATGGTTCCTGCCAGGTAAAGTGGGGCAGGAACTGCTTTGATGGCGCCACCCATGGCCAGTGGGCTGGGGGGAGTTGGTCCTCAGGAAATTAATGCCAGGGTGGGGGCCATGCCATCAAGTAGATTGATGGAGAGTGACAGAAATGTACACACCAGTGATGTGCCACTTAGATGAAAGGAGAGTAAATAAATGGCATGCTCCAGTGCTCTTTTTTCCAGGAGAAAGATCCACTAGATACCTGCTTTCGGGTACATGCCTTAAAATTAGTTAATAAACTTCTTTCTCGTATGATTCAGGCTCTTTTCAGCCTGCTGCCTCTGTGCTGGGACTCGGAATGAGTGAGTTTGTGCACATGCCCTCTGAAAGCAGAGTCTTAGTTTCCTGTAGCCCTCTCGCTCTCCTGAATGTAAGCCCCACTGGTTTTCAGAGGCAAACACCATGGAGGGTTATCTTCCTAGTGTAGATCTCCCAGAACTGGGGAGACTACGTGAGGCTCACCCTTCATTTCTGAGTGTGGGGTAGCTTCATGGCTGTGATATCCCTCCCATTTGTGGGGTGCTGTACCAGGGTGTTGGTTCTGACTAGATTACATCTTTGACCCTCCTACCTATCTTGATGTGACCTTTTCTTTACATCCTTAGTTTTAGAAATCTGTTAGTCTTCAGGTCTTCCTCAGAAATTGTTGTTTTATATTTAGTTGTAGTTTTGGTGTGTCCATGGAAGGAGGTGAGCACAAGATCTTCCTTTGCCATCTTGATCTGGACCCCTCAGGATTTACTTGTCTTATCTCCTAAACCAGATCATCATATTTCACCTTGTGGGAAGAGACTTACTTTAAAAAAAAAACTTTGTTTTTTTTCTTCAAGTGGGCTTCTCTGGTGGCTCAGATGGTAAAGAATCTGCCTGCAATGAAGGAGACCCAGGTTCAATTCCTGAGCCAGGAAGATACCTTAGAGAAGGGATGGCTACCCACTCCAGTACTCTTCCCTGGAGAATTCCTTAGACAGAGGAGCCTGGTGGGCTACAGTCTATGGGATCGCAAAGAACTGGACACGATAGCAACTAACATTAACACTAACTATAGTTTATTTACAAAGTTGTGTTAATTTCTGCTGTACAGCAAAATGACTTGGATGCATACATATATGTGTGTGTGTGTGTATATATATATATTCTTTTCCATTATGGTATATCACAGGATGTTGAATAGAGCACCCTGGGCTATACAATAGGACTTTATTGCTTATCCAACCTATATATAACAGCTTGCATCTGCTAATCCCAAACTCCCAATCCTTCCCTTCCCCACCGCTTACTACCCCTCCCCCTTGGCAACTGCAAGTCTATGGAAGAGACTAACTCTTAACCATCTTCTTTCAAGGTAGGTACTTTAATGAGAGTTTCTCAAAGTGTCATCCTCAATATCTTATGTTAGGAACATCTGGAAAGTTTAACTAAAAATGCAGATTCTAAGGCCCCACCCAACTTCCTAATCCAGTATTGGCTGTAGTGAGGAATAAAAATACGGGTTTTAACAGCATCCCCAGGTCATACCTAAGCATGGTAAACTCTGAGAACCACAGCCTCATAGGCACGAGGCAGATATTTGCTGACTGGCTTCAGTGACACCCCTCGGATACTCTCAGGATGTCTTTGAAGGCCAGAGTTATCAGCAGGCTGGGCCTAAGAGTAGAATTTGTACATGCATTTGTTTAACAATCATGAGCTTACTAGGCTGGTTATGGGTATATGATGGGGAGTTAGATAGAAACAGTCTCTGCCCCAGTGGATGTATAACTTCAGAACCTGGAAATAGTCCCTTCCTCAGTATTTTCTCTTTTTGATTCCTCATATGCTTTATAGGTATCTTCTATTAGTCAGACTGTGTTCTATTATGAACATGACAGATAAAGAGCCTTCCCCTCTTACAGAGTTTACATTTCAGAAAGGAGAAAAGGAAAATAAACAAGTAAACCCAACCCCCCAAGTTAATCACAGATCATGATAATCACAAAGATGTAAATAAACAAAGTAAAGTGTGGAGAGACTGACTTTAAAGGATGAGGTTGCATTTGAGTTGAGAATTGATGGATGAAGGTCTTTGGGTCATGACTGCAAACTGGAGCAGACTGATGAGTCATTTGAAGCACACAGGCCTAAGATGGAGTGATGATGTTGATAATAATGACAGCTATTACTTCTTGAGCATTTCCTGTGCATCAGACTGTGTATTAAACATTTTATGTGCTCTATTGTATTCAGTCTTGGCAGGAAGCCTAGAGATAGGTGTTATTACTCCCACTTTCCGATGAAGAAACTGAGGAAGCCCGGAGATGTTAACTGTGTGTTTGGGTCAAACAGCTATTAAGTGGCAAATGGAACAACTTAGCTCTGTGTGATGGCAAAGCCTGCACTCTTTGGCACTACACCTTTTTCCTTTTTGGTGGTATGAGGCTGCTGATGCTGACTGCAGAGGAGCATAATGAGACAGGAAGTTCACAGGCTTCTTATGATGATGATGATGGCTAATATTAAAAACATTTAATAGTAATAATTTAACACTGTTGAGCATCTACTCTGCACAAGGCACTGAGCAAAACACCTTGTATTTATTAACTTGTGTGATCCTCAGAACAATCCTTTGAGATACAGGTGACAAAATTGGGATTTAGAGAGGTTAAGCAACTTGGCCAAAGCCCCTCAACTAATAAGTGGTAGAACCAGAGTCACGCTTAACAAGGTCTGATCCTGAATATTGACTCTCTCCCCTCTGCTTCCTCGTGAAAGGAGCTAGGGCCTGTGCAAGGGCCTTGGACACACTTAAACACAGAGCTTCCCTGGCAGCACTAGTGGTAAAGAAGCAGCCTGCCAATGCAGGAGATGTATGAGGGACTCGGGTTCAGTCCCTGGGTTGAGAAGATCCCCTGGAGGAGGGCATGGCAACCTACTCCAGTATTCTTGCATGGAGAATCCCATGGACAGAGGAGCAGGTTATAGTCCATACGGGCACAAAGAATTGGACACTTGAGGAGAAACACGTGAGGACTAACACTGTTGTCTTAGCACACACACAGAGGAAAGCTCAAAATAATCAACTCCCCCCAAACCCACCATAGCTGTTTTTCTTCTGGCCTGGCTCCTAGTGCCTGCGACCTCTTCTCTCGTCACTTTGGGACACTTGCTTCAGAATCACAATGCTTTTCCTCTCCTGTGATGATTTATGAGAGATGACTATTATTGGCAAGTACCTGGGCATGTCACAGGAGAATTTGCCACTGTTTTCTATCTTTAGAATGAATGCTGTCAATCCAGCATTAAATTGCCTTCAATCATTAACAAGCCAGCATGGGTTTGTCTGTCACCATCTTTCCATAGGGAAGGGACTGCTGAAAGCCAGGTGCAGAGGAGTGAGTTGCGCTAGGAGGAGGCTGCCTGCCTGGTTGAGAGGCTCGAGGAGTGAAGTTGTAGCGAAGACTCAGAAAACTAGGCTGGAGAGGAAGGTGGGATCTCCCAGGGTTGTGATTTCCCCCAGGGGGGCTTGGAATGGAAGGTAGATGGAGAAACAAAAAGGAAACATCAGCGTTTTTCCTAGCGTGGTCCTTTCTGCTGGCTCCTACTGAATCAACAATAGCACCACGATAGCTCCAGTCTTTATTACGTGTCTCTGCACAATAACAATGACGGCATCAGATGGCAGTGTATATCTGGTTTGTGATTCCACGTTGTTGATTTGCTTTTCAACATCAATTAAATTACGAGACTTATCTCATTCCTGGCAAATCCACTACTTTGAGAGTTTTTGACCTGTTCTGCTTGGGCTGTTCTGTGGCTTGGATGGGGTTACTTGTGGAGGATGACCTGGCCCATTCTCTTCACCCTTTTAGTTACTCTGGGTTGGGATTAGTGGGATATGGCTTCATTCCCTGTGATTTGGGGTTGAGCAGGGTTGGGTTTGGGGGAAGACTAGGGCTCATTCTCAATCCACCAACCCTAAATTTTCAGGTCCCTACCAGTGCAATTTCAACATTGGCCAGCTGGTTGCACATTTCGGAGTTCCTATTATTTTGTCAAACAAATCTAGAAAGATGATGGGATCTTATGCATTCAGAGAGTGGTTTTATCTTCATGTTAATCTTGGACTTTGGTATGAAATGTATTTAACATTGTTGTTCCATCTTCTTTTCTGTCCAGGCTAATTGTATATAATTAGCTATTCATATAACATGCATTTAAAACTGTTCAGTGCCCAAAAAGGATTAAAAGTAGGTTTGTACAATATTTTACAGTACAGTTTTATTATTAGAACTTTTTGAAAAGGCTCTGAATGTGTAGGTGGCATCTCTAATGTGTAGAGTTGGAAAGAGCAGTAAACCAAGGGATCACTTACCTCTTCTCCAGTTCTTGCTTTGGCACCAACTAGCTTTGTGATGGTGGGCCAATGCCCTTGTCTTTTTATGTCTCAGCCTCCACATTTGCAAACCAAGGCCACAGGTGAAGAGTGGAGGATGGGAAGGCTGCACTAGCTGACTCCTATGCATCCTTCCAACTATGATTATTTTTTCATGAAAGTGACCTTTGACTTCTATAAACTGTCCCTTTGTGTTACTGTCAGAGGCAGTGACTTGACTTGAATGCGCTTATATTTTAGCACACCAACATATGGTTTCTATCCTTATTTTAAAATCATGATGGAAATCTTTGCAGTGAATTCACATGCCAGCCTGGCTTCACAGGCTCTGATTGCTTTGGTGTGGCACTTGGGTGAAAAGGTTTCCACTGATTCTTTTAAATTGTAGAACATGGGTTTCCAAATTGCAACTTTGAACATAATCTGTTCTTCTTAGCCCAGGCTTTGTTGAAGCCTTAGGCAGCAGATATCAAAAAATCAGCCAGCTTTATGCACTGACTTTTTTTCTTTAAAATCTTTTTGGCAAGCTTCACTGTGCTTGCCTCACCCTCATACACAAGGGGACTACTTTCCCAGTTAATAGAAGAGCTAAAGACCAGGCTAACAGGTTTGCTGCCGTGCTAATATGGAATAATCTCTGATAACTATAATTAACTTGTATGCGCCTGTCATAGGTTGACTCACCAGAACATTCACACCGTGCAGGATTGCTATTCCTCTTTGAGAGGCAAGCAGATGCTTCCACCAGCTATCTGAAGCCCCAGTGCTGCAGCCTCAGTTTTCTACACATTTATCCTCGGCAGAAGCACCATCTATTTTAGGAAGGTATTTTGATGTTACCTCTGGGATACAGTTTCTCCAAAAATGCTCTCAGTGAACAGAACAGCTCTCTCCCCATGTGACAGTCAGCCCCAGCACGTGCTGTGGCAGAGGAAGCTGGCCTGAGACCAAAGCAGCTCGTCAGCACTGGGTTTATTCTGGGGCTCAGTTCCCCACCATTCGCTGACAGTTCTGACTGGCTTCCTCTCCTGGTAGCCAGTCCTGTTGTGTAGAAGGGCTGGACAAGGTGCTGGGGAATTCTCACTAGGGTGCATTCATGAAAATGAGGCTGTTGCTGGGCTTCCCATTGGGGCTCTTCTGAAGACATTTCAGAAGGACAGTCTTTTCCCTGGTAATGCTGTGGGCTGCCTGGCTCCTCAGGGAAAGCTGTTCTTCCTTGTATGGGTTTAGGAGAGCGCTATGGAGACTATCTCTTCCTTCCCTCTTTGGCAAAGGTGAGAATCAGGATGAGGAAGCATTTAGAAAACAAAAGAAATACACAGTTCTATTTAATATACAAATAAATGTGCATAGAAATAAAAAATAAGGGATTTATGTGAAACAAGGCCATGATTTATTTTCTAGATTTGGGCAAGGTAGAATTGTATCAGACAAGACAGATCTAACCCAGTGAGAATAAGGTAGTGAAGTCTGCATAGGAATTAGTAGTGAGTGGGTGTTTCCAAGTAGTTTCTTAATGAAATAAACTCTAAGGATGCTGTGATGGTCATTTTTTTCTGAACCTTTTTTTTTTTTTTTTTTTTTTTGGTTTCCTGGAAGTCTATCTTCTTCATATTCTCAAACCCTAACCCCCAGCACCTAAGCCACATTAGTAAGAGAATCTGCTGCTGGTTGCTAGTGACATTTACCAAAAACACAAAGTGCCTCAGAGGAAAAAGAAGAGGAGTCTGTTCTTAAAGCTGTTTATAGTAAATATTTTTAAAATTACAGAGTAGCGGCTGTCAGATTTTCTGAGGTAAAACAATATTTGATTTGTTTTCAGGCATCTTGGAAAGGTCTTAACTTGTTCTTTCTGAAATTTTCCTTTTTCTTTTTTTAAGGATCATGAATTCCCCCCAAATGGTTTCTTATAAGTCAGTCATTAGAAGTAGTACAAATTTATGTGTGTGTGTGTTAGTTGCTTAGTCATGTCTGACTCTCTGTGACCCCATGGACTATAGCTCACCAGGCTCCTCTGTCCATGGGATTTCCCAGGAAAGAATACTGGAGTGGGTTGTCATTTCCTTCTCCAGGGAAGTGCAAATTCATAAACCTCTCTAATATTATCCTGTGAAAAGGCAGGTCTCACCACAACATGTGTCTGAGTCAAGAAAGTTATACAGACTGTTGACAGGAAGGGCTGTGTGATCTATCACCTTGGCAAAACCAGAAAAACTCCCTTAAAACAATTATACTTCAAAGCCAGGCAACATCTTCAAAATGTCCCTATTTTCTTCTAACCATTAATGATAGTCCCTATTTGTTATTCTTTAAAATGCTAGCATTTTCAGAGTGAATGAATAGGAATTCTTATTAAGGAGATAAGCAGGGCAACACTGCAAAGAAGACAGGGCATTTTCTAGATAGGATAATCTGTTGTTACTGTAATTACAATATTTTCAGTTAAATTGTTTCAATTGTTGGGCCACTGCAAAATAAAATACAGTTTACATTTTTCTTCATTTTTAGAGTTTAAACAAAGCATTATTTTAAATGACAGCAAAAATTACACTCCAGGATTTTCACCTTTAGAATTCCAATTTTGTTTTTTTTTTTCTGATTAAATGGGATCTCAAAAAAAGTGTATCTGAGTATAAAAAGAAGTATCTGGAATACAATTACTTAAAAATGTTCCATTTTTGCATTTATAATACACTTCAGAATGTGGAATGAATATTTTATGCAAAATCTACTTTTGACTTGAAGATGGTTTTATATTTAAGTCTCTACCTAAATGTATTCTCAAAAAGAATACATTCAGCCACCCATTGTTTTCATGCCCAAGCTACTGTCAGAAGGGAGTTTGGTGATATTCCAAAAGTAATTTTTCCATTTGCAGAAAAGATGAATTAACATCTTTATGCTAATGTGGTATGCTCAGCTGACCTTTGATTCTTTCTATGGTTAAGTAAATATATGGCATAATTTTTAGGTTTTCCTATGAAAACGAAAGTCTGTCACATCTATCAAGACTCCAAGGTTGGAAATTCAGATTTTGTTGAACATCAAGTATACACCATGGACTCCCCTCACAGTATCTTAGTTTTCACAGAAAAGAGGTGAATATATGAGGGTTGTGGACAAAGGCAGAAATGTCTTGGTAAAGTACTGTTTGGCGTGGAGTGTTGTCTCTGCACGACTCATCCTGCCCTCTCTTCTCTAGTTCCATCTCCTGTGCTTGGTCAGGCTGGGATTCCTGGTCTCTGAGCTCTCTCTTCCCTCTGGGCTCTGGTGGTGGGAAGGTTTGTGAGCTACTACTTTTGGCATAAGGTTAACTGAGCTGAAACATATCTTCCATTGAGCCAGAGCTTAAAAGCTCTACTGCCCTCTGTGGTAAGCCGTTAAGTCTCCTGCCAATACCTGACTCAAGCAGCTAAAAGGTACTACTGTGTAGTCCTGTTAGCAAACACAAGTTCATGTGCCCGATGCACAGAGAGGACAAACATATCCAAAATGTCAGAGTTGGAGTAGAAAAAGGCTTATTGCAGGGCCTGCAAGGAGACCGGGTGGCTCATGCCTCAAAACCTCTGAAGCCCCTGAAGTGTTTCAGCAAGGCATTTTTAAAGGTAAGGTGAAGAAAGGGCAAAGTTGGTTGTTGTAAACTTCTTGGTGTAGTAATCCTTTATTCTTGCAGCTTTCCACACAGGTTAGGTCACAATGTTCCTGTAACCCTATAATGAGACAAATGATATTCTCTGTTTTGTAATTTTTATTGCTATATGAGTAGAAAAGTGTTACCCTTAGAGGTCAGAGCCTTGGGAATGGGCTATCCTATATATTTCAGGCTATAGGCAACATTCTTAACTTGAAGCAGTAGTAACAGAATACAAAAGTTAAAAAATGGATCTAATATGGAGTCAGATATTGTTCTTCCCTATAATAGTCCTATCATATCCTATATTACATGGGTTATAGGTATACATAACCACATACAGGACTTAGAAGATGTATCTTCTAAGAGTCATAGACTTAGAGTCATAGAAGATCAGGGCTGGAAGGAGATTTTGAGATCATTTTGGGCAGTGGGTTTCAGAGTTTCCCAAAGTATGAATGTTGGGGAAGGGGTCAGAAAGGAAGGCTCAGGCCTTTTCAACAAGAGCAAGCTAACTATTGTTTTATATATTGTGGTTCTGAGTAGTATTTCTTCAGGGAAGAAGTGCTCTGCCATTTTCTGCACTAACCTATTTGAGAACCACTGAGACTATCTTTATACAAGTAAGAAAACAGAGGTCCAGATTTATGCTGGGTGTTAATTCAATGTAACTTGCAAATAGAGATTTTACCTAGGCTGGAAATTCTTGCATAGCCAGTACCATGTATCATTTTGATGGAAACTTCTTAGCTGGAAAGCCATGAACAAAATGTTTATAATGGCCCATTTCTGGGATTGTTCCACTGTTGCAACAAACACCCTCAGCACGTGCGCATGTATGGGGGGGTGTGGGGACGCATATGCTGCTTGAATTAGGTTGTGGAGCCATTAATGCAACAAGTCTGCAGAACTTGGGGATCAGTCTGGTCCCCTCAGTAGCTGAGGGAGCAGTGCTTGGAACACTTCCTAATTTTTCCCACAGTATGGCAGGCGCCACTTTCTGTAGGAATCAGATTGTAAATCCAATCTCAAATCCCTTGGGCCCCATTGCCACTAATGTGGCTTTGATATTGGTGTTGATTGAAGACCTTTGGATGTTTGGGAGAGGTCATTAATTTAATGAGAATGTTTTGTTCTGGGTGTGGCACCCAGGCCCTTGAGTGCACAGCATGTCGGTGGGAGGGCCAACAGGACATGGTCACTGGAAGCTGGTGTGGTAAAGAAGCCTATAGTCATGGCTTCTTTACAATCTGATCAAAATTGTTTGTTCTAAGTTTTCAGAGTTCACCTCAGGAAACCCGACATCCTATTTTCTTTCTGTGCACTACATTCGGTTCAGTGTGGTCCAACAAACATCTCTGTATGCTCTGTGCCAGTCATGGGCCGTGAACCTCATGTGAAGGATTCTGTGTTAACTTGGGCCAGGATATCTATATTTCTTTCCAATAGATTATTTAGAAATAGGTTTAAATGGGATTGACAGACTGATGGGTATAAGCTTAATGTCCATCAGAATAATATTGTAAATGAATGGAGTAAGGAAGTGTCAAAACCTACCTAAGTGGTCAGTCAATTCCAACCCATCATTGTCAACTGGAAATATGGGCTTTGTTGTCGCCATATCATCTAAATTATATGAAGTAAGGAATCCAGACTTTTAAAATGTTGCCTATACTAGTTTTTAAACATTGGCAACTTGGTAAAAAAAAAAAAAAAAGGTAAAAGCCCACGTCTATGAGCTGTTCTCTTGTTCCCAGAAAGCCCAGTTTGTGACTAATGCTTTAAACTCACCTTTGAAGGTGATCCCTGCATTTGTTGTCGACTGTCCTGCTACGGGAAACATATTGTCTCTGAGGCTGTGATGCTGGAAAGCTTGCGCTGCACATATGGTTTTGTGGACATATTGTGGGCAGCCAATGAATGTTAATCACCTGCAGCAGTTTCAGCACCACTGTTATGCAAGCTTGAGAAAGCCATTGTAAAGCAGTTAGTAGCAACCCTGCAACAGTCATTGTGGGACTGCTTTGGAAAATGATGATCCAGAAATAGATCTCACTCACACATTTAAAGGCAATTATGAGCCGTGAGAGAAATATGATAATGCAATGGCCCAAAGGCTGAGGTGTTTTAAAATAATTTCTATGGATTGAAGAACAGAGTACCTTGCCTTTCATGAAGATTTAGTATATATATGCAACCTGGTTTCATGGAAACCATAAAATGTTCATTTGCTTGATTGGTATGACGGTTGTAGCTGCTTCTTCTCCATTATTATAATCAAAAGCACTTACCTTCCAGATTTTACAACTGTAGAGACAAAATTTAAGAGATCAGTCCCTGGAGAGAATAAAAGATACGTTTTTTATGAAAATGAGGTGACAGTGTGTACATTGCTCCTAACAAATAAATACCCTTGATATAGACTGAGAGTTTGTATTTTCTCCAAATCATATAATGGCATTTGGAGATGGGGCCTCTGGGAGGTGATTAGGTCATGAGAATGCAGCCCTCATAAGTAGAATTAGTGGCTTTATACAAGAAACCCCAAAGAGCTCTCTTACCCCTTCTACCATGTGAGGACACAGTGAAAAGATGGCCGTCTGTGAACACGAAAAAAGAACCTCATCAGATAAAAGATTTATGCCTCGCACTTGTACTTCCCAGTCTCCAGAACCGTGAGAAATAAATGTCTGTTGTTTATATGCCAACTAGTAGTCTATGGTGTTTTGCTACAGAAACCAGAACAGACTAAGACAGCCCTTATAATTAAAATTCACAACTCCAAAGCTGCCCTTCCTTAATAGAATACTTGATAGCATCAGTATTTAGGACTAAGAACAATCTTACAGATGATCTACTTCAACTCTAGGATGCACAGAGAAGTCAAGTGACACAGACAAACAATCTAAGTCTCCAGCACCAGGTACGGGAATCTAGCACATTTATAGTTTTATAACTTGTAGTTTCAATAACATACCAATGATCTAAAATCCATGACATGTAGTGTTTATAATTTTGCTGACGCAGGGATTTGCATGCACGCACTCTGGGATTTCTTTGAAAGGAATGATGCTAAAGCTGAAACTCCAGTACTTTGGCCACCTCATGCGAAGAAGAGTTGACTCATTGGAAAAGACTCTGATGCTGGGAGGGATTGGGGGCAGGAGGAGAAGGGGACGACAGAGGATGAGATGGCTGGATGGCATCACTGACTCGATGGACGTGAGTCTCAGTGAACTCTGGGAGTTGGTGATGGACAGGGAGGCCTGGCGTGCTGCGATTCATGGGGTCGCAAAGAGTCAGACACGACTGAGCGACTGATCTGATCTGATCTGATGCATAATGATACGAGTGCACTGAAATGAGTCACTTTACCAGTGAACCCACTCCAGTCCTCTTGCCTGGAAAATCCCATGGACAGAGGAGCCTGGTGGGCTGCAGTCCATGGGGTCGCTAAGAGTCGGACAGGACTGAGCGACTTCACGTTCACTTTTCACTTTCATGCATTGGAGAAGGAGATGGCAACCCACTCCAGTGTTCTTGCCTGGAGAATCCCAGGGACAGAGGAGCCTGGTAGGAGGCCATCTATGGGGTCGCACAGAGTCGGACACGACTGAAGGGACTTAGCAGCAGCAGCAGCAGCGCCTCGCTGACTGGTAACTAATCTCAACTTGGTTGTGCTGTTTTCTGCTCTAAAGGGGTCGTTTAGATTGTTTGGTTTTACTTTATTGCCTGCCTGTAGCAAGATTTCAATAAGATGCTTCTTAAATGAAGGAATGAATGAAAGACTACCATTTTATGGAGAAAATTATATGTTGTAGAAGCATTTGCAAATATGAGTATTCACATTTTCTCATGCTGTTAGTCTTTGTGAATGTTAAGGGTCAACTGTAGTTTGTATTAATAGAAAGGATATTCAGATAAGGAGGTAGAGTCTTCAGTGGTTTCTCCCAAAGGAATCTAAACCAGTCTCATGAATTTGTGGGGTTAAAAGGTAAGACTAAAATAAAGACTTAAAAATATTGCATCAGATTCTTCTAGTTCTAAAACTGACTATGAAAGCTACATCAGCCCAATCCAGTAAATCTACGTACTGTTTGATAAATTATTGCCTTAGGGATAAAAAATGTTATGTCTAGATGTTGAATAGTGTCATATGATCAAAACTCCCCTTCTGCATATATATGTTTAACTTGGGCAAGGCACTCAGCCTTTCTAATTCTTAGTTTCCTCATCTATAAAATTGACAATTACACCTGGTGCCAGAGGGTGTCTGGAAGTTCAGAGGGAGCCCTTTAGGAAGGTGTGTTGGGTACTCCCTGGTGTCTTTCCTAGCAGGCTGCCTCTCCTTCCTCTGTTGAACTGTAGTTGCCTGCTTGCTTGTCTGTGAGTATCCACATCAAGCTATTATTTGGGAGTGGGGAGAGGAATGTCTTGCTGCCTTTTGTATCCCTCTCAGTAAACGCTATTGAAAGACTACAGGGCATAATGCAAATGTAAGGACCTATTAGAATTCCATCTAGGAAGTCTGGTTTTTTTAAGTTGATGGTAGCAGGTATTCCTGCAGATACCCCTGTTAGTCCAACCAATGTACTCTGCTCAGTGGAGAAAGGTGGGAAGGTTGTGCGCGTGCGTGTGTGTGTGTGGGGGGGTACATGGTATACAACAAAGAGGGGTCTTTTCTTGGATTTTGCAGTGGGTCGCATTCAAGCTTGTGTTATGTCACTGCCGCATACTGTAGCAAGATCATTGTTTCAAAGACTGGTTTCTTTTGTTAAGCAAAAAAAAAAAACCCCACAAAGATAGAAAATTATAGAAGCAGAATTGGGAAAGTCCATGGCTCTGAGATTACATTTAATACAATAATGTGTTTACTTGCTATAATACTTTATGGTTTTGTTCTCCACAAAGCACGATTTACAATGGTTTTACTAAAGGGTTTCAAGTCATCTTGGTACGTAATCTTTTGTTTATATGTCTTTTAATTACCCAGATCGTTTTTTCCTTGACTTTAGCTCATCTTAAGAATTTTCAGAGGGTGTGCCAGGATAGCTTAGGGGGCACCAAGTTTCTTGCTAGACAGCCAGAAAAACCACTATATATTTGTTCTGGGGAATCATAAAAAAATTAAAAGGTGTAAGGGAGTGGTCTTTGTAATCATACACTCCTCTTGAGCTCCAAACGAGTTGTGTGCTCTCTCCTGAGTCTAAACCCAAAGCTATATATGGTATTGGTATGAAACAGAATCATGCTAGAGATAATTATGTCTGTCTTGAGGACTTGACCCAACCAGGCTGACACTTCATAAGGAAAGTCTTGGGATGCTGGCATACTTAGCATTTGCCCGGGGCGGTCTGCAAACCTACTCTATTAAAGACACAGGCCCTTCTAAGGGAAAGGCTCTGTGCTTGGAACTCCTCAAAACTTTTCACTTTAAGCTAATAGCAGGCTTTCCTGTGGGCACAGAATCCAGTAAATATACATTTAAAATGAATTTCTGATGTCCATTCATAAATGTATTATGTCTGGAAGACATAACATTTTCGGAGAGCAGAGATCTGTGACAAACACATGTTCATAGTTGCTTCGTTATTGTAAAATTTGACCTGAAATCCTGTGATATATGTCTCCTGGGGGAAAAAATACTGAACTCCATTGTTCTATCAATTGTGGATAATCTAATTCAGTTGCATTGTGAAGAAGAGGAAGCAAGAGCCCCAGAGCATACCTTGCTTGGTGTCCTCCTGAACTCTCTCTGCCAGTTCAGCTCAGTCCTGGTCTCTACAACCAACCTGACCCCAGGCAGAAGCCTGAAGGAGTTCCATCCAGACCCTGAGATGCTGTGGCAAATCAGCGTTTCTGCTGGTCTGGCTTTGTGTCCGGCTTCACCCTGGGTCCCAGCTCTGAAAACTGCGTTTCTGATCTGTCTTGTTCCCATGTGCCTGACTCCTGATCAAAGTCACCTAGAGCCATGGTCCTTTTAAAGCTGAGTCTTCTGCTCCTGCTGGTTTCCTTTCTAGTGCCTGGAGCCTTTACTCTCACAGAACTAATGACAGAAGCCCTGATGATGATGAATATATTTTTATATAGAATATTATGTTAATAATAATAAACAATATTAGGTACCATGCTTATTGCTCTACATGCATCATCCTTCTTAATCTTTACGGACAATTTATAAGGTAAATTTATAAATTGATAATATTAAATTTATAAAGTAGATAATATTAATATGCCCGCCTCCCCAGCCAGTTTCAGTCCAGCCCCACTCAGTCTGCCCTGTTCTGCTACTGTTGATTCAGCCATGCCCCTGGTGTGATACTCAGTTTGCTGGTGACTCAACTGGATGGTGGGGAAGTAGATGGGGGTTTGACTTGAGACCAAAGTTGAGACTGTACAGACAAAAAAAACCCCCATAACATTAAATGAGTAGTTTATTTGCATTTTAGGAAAAAAACTAAACCTCTGATGTAACTTTTGAAATTCAGGAACACAACTTCATAAATCTTTATAAAGATCTTCATAAAGATATCATCCATAAATATTCAGGGATAACCTCATACATTTTTCAAAATTGATTATATGGTAAAAATGTTAATCAGTCTGTAGAACTTGTACTTTTCTCAGAGTAGATATGGTAAAAACGCATCCCTTGACTTTCACAGTACATTTAGCTCAGAACCACTTGAAACTGAGCTCTCGGTTCATTATTGATGCTCTCATCAGATTGTACTTTTGTGTACTCCTGTATCCACATTCCCATCTGACTTTCTGTATCTTCATATATTCTTACAATGCTTGATTTTTGACCAAAATATCTAAGTCATCTATGTCAGTCCCATACCATTTAGGCCATTCCCCATACCTAATTCCTCTCTGTCCCCAAACAAACCTCAGTTTCTTATATATTTATACTTTTGCTAACCTTCTACACATAGTTTTATTTACTCTGGTATCTACATCCCATTCTTTTAACCTTGACCTGTCTCTGCAGTTTCTAGTCAGTTGACTTTGGGTGACCTGGATAAGCCACTCTCTGCCTCTGAGACACTGTCTTTGAGGAGGCAGATAATAACCACTCATGCAAAGTACTGAAAAGAGTGGCAGGCATGTAGGATATGTTTAATACAGGACGGCTAAGTGTTCTCTCCATTACAGACAGGTAGCTCTGATTTAGGAATTGTCCCATCTCCCACTCTACCATATGGGCAAAGGGCTCCAGTTGTGGGTAGAATGAAAATAATACTATTTTCAGAGCACCTTCTCTTGCTAAGCACTTGCATTATTTCACTCAGTCCTTCCAACAGTCACCAAAGAGGCCAGTGCCACCACATCATTACAGGTCTGGGATAATGACTAGTCTGGCCTTCAGGAAGTATTGTTCCTCCCTTGCTTCTCCGAGATCAGATTTCTGAACATGTCCTATGCCACCTTTGTGCTTGCTTGAGGTGCCCATGCAGTTTGCAGGGTGTCTTGTGGGTTTCCACATGAGAGGAGATCAGTGAACAGGAGCAGGGGCAGTCTTTGGGGATGCTATAAGAGACTTTCAATGTTTTGGAGAAGTGGAGGGCCTTCTGGTTACAGAAGTGTGTATACCTCCTGGATACTTTGTGGAAAAAAAGATCTCTTGAGTACTGAGAGAGATTAGGGAATGATAGAATTGTGGGATAATGTTAATTAAAAAGTAGAAACATTTTGTGAAAATAACTTGCTTACTTCTGTTTTTGAGATGAATCATTGAGGGTTATTTGAAAAGGACTGGAAGCTCCTAGCAATGCCTTGATCTGAGAGTGAGGAACCGAGTGGCAGGGAGCCCCAAGACCTGTCTATTGTCAATTCTCTGCAGTAGCCCTGCCTTTTAACCTTGACCTGTCTCTGCAGTTTCTAGTCAGTTGACTGACTAGAACCTGCATGGTGGATCCTCCAGGGCAGGGGCAAGGTCTGGACCAAGGCATCCTTCAGGCACCCTGCTGTGTCTCTTATGAAGGGACTGACAAGGTAGGGAACCCTGGGGAGACTTTTGCCTCTACTTCCAATGCATGTGCATTTGCTAAGTATTAAGACTTCTGAAAAAAGAAAAAAAAAGACCTCTGTTGTGCTTCCCTGGTGACTCAGATGGTAAAAAGTCCATCTGCAATGCAGGAGACCTGGGTTCAACACCTGGGTTGGAAAGATCCCCTGGGGAAAGGAATGGTAACCCAATCCAGTATTCTTGACTGGAGAACTCCATGGACAGAGGAGCCTGGCAGGCTATATAGTCCATGAGTTGCAAAGAGTCAAACATGATTGAGTGACTATAACTAACTAAGATTTCTGTTAGAGAGCTGGAGAGGAAAATACAAGACTTGATCCTAAACTCCAATGTTTGAGTCTTTAACATTGCTACTATAGGTTCTAAAGGGAAGAGAGCAGAGGAAACTGTCTGGGCAAATGCAACCTCTTTGTTGTTATGGGGCTTTGGTCTCAAATCCCAGTGGTTGAGATGAGCTAGGTTGGAGCTTGTGTTAGCAGTGAACCTGCCCTTTGCCTGTCTAGGTTCAGGTGGAAGATGAAAAGCTGAAAGATAAGTTCAAGGTAAATTAAGTCTATATAGGAATAAGAGCCAATAAAACATAATCCTAAAGTTATATATGAATGAGAGAATGCTATGCGCATGAAGGAGAAAGAGTATGAGACTGGCCTTACAGGCATCTCCAGCTTCTGTGCTGGACTTCGTTTTGTGTCATCTCAAGCATGGTCTTGGCGTGCTCCCTTCTCAGGAAATCGTGAGATCATGTGGGAGCAACCTTCAGCTTTTCCCAGTAGCTGAAGTGTGCCTAAAACATGCATTACAGCAATCTTAGAGGGAGTTCTCTAAGTAAAAGTGTATTCCCATGGATGGAGGAGCCTGGTAGGCTGCAGTCCATGGGGTCGTTAAGAGTCGGACATGACTGAGCGACTTCACTTTCACTTTTCACTTTCATGCATTGGAGAAGGAAATGGCAACCCACTCCAGTGTTCTTGCCTGGAGAATCCCAGGGACGGGTGAGCCTGGTGGGCTGCCATCTATGGGGTCACACAGAGTCGGACACGACTGAAGTGACTTAGCATAGGATAGCATAGCATACAGTCATTTTCAAACTTTCTTTTCTGTGAAGGGATACTTCTTTTAGGCATAAAACCTATGAAATGCTAATATGTAAACTACAAAAATTATATTCTATTTGCATAAGTTTATTTTATGAGCTCAAATGTAGTGAAGCTTTGCTACATACTATCTTTAATGGATATATAACATAAGAAGGTTGAGGGGCGATAACTGTTTACTGAAAAGGAAGCTTCAAACTAAATTTTCAAAAGAAATCAAAAGTTCAGTAATACAGTTATAAAAACCCTAATAGTTTAAAGGCGGCATACAGTTTTCTCCATGAAGTAGTCTGAATAAGACATTAATGGAGAATGCCCAAAGAGATAAAAAAAAGAGTGATTTTCATTAAAAAAGTCAAGAAATTATGAAACAAGATCTGCTAAAAATAAAAAAAAATTAGGGAGACAAAAAGCAATTAAGAAAATGGATAATCAATTGCAATGCCCAAAATATTTTTAATAGGAATTCATGAAGAATAAACTAGTGGTAATGGTGGAGAATTAGTATTTTGAAAGGTGGTAAACAATGAACCAGAATTGAAAAAAGACATAGGTCTTTGAGTACTCTGAGGACCAATCCCAGAATGGATAAAAATAAATTCATAAGTAGATAGATGATGGTGAAATTGCTATCAAGGCGCTTGCTAGGGCTGCCATAACAAAGCATCACAATTTAGGTGTCCTAACAAGAGAAATGTATTTTCTCACCATTCTGGAGGCTAGAAATCTAAGACCAAGGCACCAGCAGGGTTGACAGGGTTGGTTTCTTCTGAAGGTCTCTCTCCTTGGCTTGCAAATGGTCATCTTCTCACTGTGTCTTCACTGAGTCTTAGCTTAGTGCCTGTCTGTGTCCGGATCTCCTTCTTATAAGGACACCAGAAAGGTTGGATTAGGTCCACTCTACTGGCCTCATTTCAACTTTATCACTTCATTATTGGCTCTGTGTGCAAACACAGTCACATTCTGAAATGTTGAGCTTCAACAACATGAATTTTGAGGAGCATATAGCTCAGCCTGTAACATAAAAGTAAGGAATAAAATCTTAGGACTGCCAATGAAAAAGACTCTCACAAAGGAATGGCCATCAGACTTGACTGCAGCCTAAGGGAGCATGAGCTTCCATTTACTGAGAAGGGATAGCAGTTATATATCTGGATTTTAAAAGAAGCTAAAATATTGTTAAAATGAAGCACAGTTAAGTAGATAATTTTGTCAAGGCTGCAATACTAATAAGTGAGAGGATTAGGCTCTGATTTTAAGCAGTCTGACACTCCCAGCCTATATTTTCAATCATTTGGCTACTACTAGGAACAAAAAAAATTATTATTTAAAAAATAACAAGGAAATATCATGAACAATTGGTGTTAATAAATTTGAAAACTTAGGTAAACTCTGTACTTTTTGAAAAATATAAATTATTAATGCTGTTGTTCAGTCACTAAGTCATGTCTGACTTTTTGATACCCCATGTACTATAGCACACCAGGTTCCTCTGTCCTCCACTATCTCCCAGAGTTTGTTCAAATTCATGTCCATTGAGGTGGTGATGCTATCTAACCATCTCATCCTCTGCTGCCCTCTTCTCTTTTTTCCTTCAGTCTTTCCCAGCAGCAGGATCTTTTCCAGTGAGTCATCTCTGTGCATCAGGTGGCCAAAGTATTAGAGATTCAGCTTCAGCATCAGTTTTTCCAATGAATATTTGGGTCAATTTTGTTTAGGACAGACTGGTTTGAGCTCTTTGGACTCCAAAGGACTCTCAAAAATCTTTTCTAGCACCACAATTTGAAAGCATCAATTTGTTGGTGCTCAGTCTCTTTTATGGTCCAACTCACATCTGTACATGACTACTGGAAATACCATAGGTTTGACTATACAGACCTTTGTCAGCAAAGTGATATCTCTGCTTTTTAATACACTGTCTAGGTTTGTCATAGCTTTCCTTCCAAGGAGCAAGCATCTTTTAATTTTGTGACTGCAGTTATTGTCTCAGTGATCTTGGAGCCCAAGGAAATAAAACCCGTCACTGCTTCTATTTTTCCCCCTTCTATTTGCCATGAAGAGATGGGACTGGATGCCATGATCTTAGTTTTTTGAATGCTGAGTTTCAAGCCAGTTTTTTCACTCTCCTCTTTCACCCTTATCAAGAGTCTCTTTAGTGCATCTTCACTTTCTGCCATTAGAGTGGTATCATCTGCATATCTGAAGTTGTTGATATTTCTCCCTGCAACCTTGATTCCAGCATATGATTCATCCAGCCTGGCATTTCACATGATGTACTCTGCATAGAAGTTAAATAAGGAGGGTGATGATACCCAGCCTTGTCGTATCCATTTCCAGTTGGGAACCAGTCAGTTGTTTCATGTCCGGTTCTGTTACTTCTTGACCTACATACAGGTTTCTCAGGAGACAGGTAAGGTGGTCTGGTACTTCCATCTCTTTAAGCATTTCCCACAGTTTGTTGTGATCCACATAGCCAAAGGCTTTAGCATAGTCAATAAAGCAGATGTTTTTCTGGCATTCCTTTGCTTATTCTATGGTTCAACAAATGTTGGCAATTTGACCTCTGGTTCCTTGGTCTTTCCTAAACCTCACTTGTACATCTGGAAATTCTTGGTTCACATATTGCTGAAGCTTGTCTTGAAGGATTTTAGAAATAACATTGCAATCATGTGAAATGAGCACAATTGTGTGGTAGTTTGAACATTCTTTGGCCTTGCCCTTCTTTGGCATTAGAATGAAAACTGACCTTTCCAATCCTGTGGCCACTGATGAGTTTTTCAAATTTGCTGACATACGGAGTGCAGCACTTTAACAGCATTATCTTTTAGGATTTGAAATAGTTCATCTGGACTTCCATCACCTCCATTTACGAACAAGCTTTGTTCATAATAATGCTTCCTAAGACCCACTTGACTTCATACTCCAGGATGTCCGGCTCTAGGTGAGTGACCACACCATTGTAGTCATCTAGGTCATCAAGGCCTTTTTTGTATAGTTCTGTGTATTCTTCCCACCTCCTTAATCTCTTCTGCTTCTGTTAGGTCCTTACTGTTTCTGTCCTTTATTTTGCCCATCCCTGCATGAAATGTTCCCTTGATATTTCCAATTTTCTTGAAGAGATCTCTAGTCTTTCCCATTCTGTTGTTTTCTTCTATTTCTTTACATGGTTCATTTAAGAAGTCCTTCTTATCTCTTTGCTATTCTCTGGAACTCAGCATTCAGTTGGGTATATCTTTCCCTTTCTCCCTCGGTTTTTGCTTCTCTTCTTAACATTGACACAAAGGAAATAGAAAACCTGATTAAATTTTAATTTCTACAAATATTTCATGCCAAGTAAAAATCTTCTCTTCTACGAAGTAAACAGGCCCACATAGTTTTACTGGCTATTTTCAATAACATGTTCAAAATAGATACTTTTTTATGTTATATAAACAGTTTCAAAGAATTAAAAAGATACCCAAGAAACCCACTTAGCTTGTGTTAGAACAGAATTTTGACACTTAAGCCAGAAGAAGAGTGGCATAAGAAAAAAAGTTATGGATCATTTTTACTTATAAAGAATATTTCAAATAAAAAAATGGTTAAATAAGCTAATTTATCATAAAAAATCTATTAAAAGATACATAAATTAATAGATTAAATTTAAAAATTTATTAAATGATGCAAAAAAACATTTGATGAAACAATAATTCTCAATTATAACAATTATAAAATGTGGATAGAAGGAAATTTCCTTTCCCTAATAAAGTATGTCTACTTGATTTCCACAGTAATATCAAGTAACAATGAGACCTTAAAATCATCTAATTAAAGTCAAGAAGAACTCAAGGATGTCCTGAGTCAATATTTCTTTTGAACTTGGTACTTGAGATTCTAGCCAATGAATAAGACAAGTCAAAGAAAAAAGATTAAAAAGGGAGAGATCAAACTACTCTTTTTTGCAGGTGATAGGATTCAACCCTAGAAAATAAAAAAGAGTTTACAAGTAAATTCTTAGAAATAGTAGTTAGTTTAGCAACATTGATTGCTGGCTATAAGAGCAGCTTAAAAATATCAAAAGCATTCTGTACAAATAGAAAATGAAGTTGAATGATCCTTTTATAATAAGAACCAAAAATAGAAAGTATAGAAATAAATCTAACAAAGATGTACAGAATCTTCATGAAGAAAATTCCTAAACACAGAAAGACACAAAAGAAAACTGAAGAAACAAAGAGATAGATAATACACATGACTAACACAAATCAGTATTAAAGATGGCAGTTCTCAAATTAATCCATGTATTTAATGTAACTCTAATCAAATGTTATAAGGGTATTTTATGGTACTCAATCCTAAAATTAACATTAAACAGCAAATTATGAAAAATAAGAAACCTGTGAAGGTTAACAATATAGGGAGACTTGTCTTATCATATCTCAAGGTCTATTATACTGTAACAATTAATAATTCAAACAGTCAGAAAATATCCCAGAAACAGACACATGTGTGCATATGACAGGGGTGACATTTCACATCTAAAATGTCATGGAAAAGAAAGGAGAGAATATTCAATAATTTTTTTCCTGGACCAATCAGTTAACCATTTATATAAAAAAGTAAATTCTCCCTGGAAACTATACAAAAACCATTCCATGTATATTCAAGGCATACATATGAAATTTAAGCAAAAATAATATTTTAGATGAAAATATAGAAAAATATCTGTATAACCTTAGGGTAAGAATGAAATTGGTAGAAATACCACAAAAAGCACAAAATATGAAAGAATACATCGATATATTTGCTTACATTAACACTTGAACTAAATGTTCAACAAAAAGCACTATAAGAGTCAAAAGAGAAGTCACAAAACAGAAAGATATTTGTTATGTGTGTAACTGACAAAAAATATTGAAGAGACTCCTTATATAAAGCTGTATATGAAGTAATCTTATAAATTAAGAAGAAAAGAGCAACCCAAGAGAAAATGGGCAAAAGAAACAAAAAAAAATCTAAAATAGGGGAATTAAAATGGACAATAAACATATGAAAAGATGCACAAATTAACAAATAATTTGGGAAATAAAAATTAAAAGAAAAATGAACTATAATATCATGCCCATCAGAGAGGCATAAATGAACAATATCAAGTGCTGTGGAGGACACAGAGCAACTGCACTTTGGAGAGTACTTTGGCAATATCTTGTGATTTTGTATCTAAGTGTTCTCTATGAAACAGCTATTCTGCATCTAGGTATAGCCTTAGAGAAACCTTACACTTGCGATCAAGGAGTCTCATTGATTGTGATGTTATTAACAGAAGAGGTTCATGGCCTCAGTTCAGTTAGTTCAGTCACCCAGTCGTGTCCAGCTCTTTGCGACCCCATGGACTGCAGCACGCCATGCTTACCTGTTCATCACCAGCTCCCGGAGCTTGCGCAAACTCATGTCCATTAAATTGGTGATGTCGTCCAATCATCTCATCCTCTGTTGTCCCCTTCTCCTCTCGCCTTCAATCTTCCCCCACAATCAGGGTCTTTTCCAATAAATCAGTTCTTTGCATCAGGTGGCCAAAGTATTGGAGTTTCAGCTTCAACATCAGTCCTTCTCATGAATATTCAGGATTGATTTTCTTTAGGATGGACTGGTTGGATCTCCTTGCAGTCCAAGGGACTCTAAAGAGTCTTCTCCAACACCACAGTTCAAAAGCATCAATTCTTCGGCACTCAGCTTTCTTTATGGTCCAACTCTCACATCCATACATGACCACTGGGAAAGCCATAGCTTTGACTATATGAACCTTAGTCAGTAGAGTAATGTCTCTGCTTTTTAAAATGCAGTCTAGGTTGGTCATAGCTCTTCTTCCAAGGAGCAAGCGTCTTTTAATTTCATGGCTGCAGTCACCATCTGCAGTGATTTTGGAGCCCAAGAAAATAGACTCTCAGGGCCTCAATATCTATTGATATGAGAATCAGTATACAGTGATATTGTCATGCAATAGTGACAAATAACTTACCAGTTTAAAATGAATTAATTACAACCAGGTGGTGTATCAATATGGATAAATCTCAAAAAAAAATTGCTTAGCAAAACCCCCCCACAAGAGAACAGGATGGTTATCATAAATATATATATATATATATATATATATATATATATATACACGCACACACACAAAGTAAAGTAAGACATTACTATATATAAACATGACTATTAAAGCTATATAAAATAAAAAACAGACTATATTAAAGAGAATTTTCACTGGAGCAGAAAGAATGGAATGGTATCAGGAAATGATAAGCTTGAATTTTCAACTGTATCTGTAATGTTTTATTTCCAAACAAAACAAAGCATAATAAAACAGGCAAATATGGCAAAATGTTCAAGAATGATCATTGTTATTTTCTATAATGTCAAGAGAAAAATTTTCAGTTTCAACGGAAACATTTCATAGTTAAAAACAAATCACAACACTTACTTGGAAGAAAGTCTTTCAATGAGAAAAATGGACTTTGAGCAAAAGTCTTAATATGTCATAGTGGACTGATAGGTTTATCACATGATCTGGATAAAAGCACAGTACAGTGCCTTTTAACTGGAACGGTCTAGAGCACTGATTTTCAAGCATTTAGAAATATATTACGCCAAACTCCACTATATGAAACAGAGTAGTTCTAGTTTACTAAGGTAATTTATTTCATTATATATCCTTATGAAATACATATGTATAAATCTACAAAAATGAATATACATTCACTAGAATGCAAGGAGAATAGATTAAGAACTCCTATTATCAGTAAGAGAAAGAACTCAATAGAAAAATTTTTAGAGAATACCCAAATGGCCAATAAACACATGAAAAAGTCTTTAACACGGCTAGTCTGCTAGAGGACCATATATCCTGGGAGTAGTCCCAGTTTACTCTGCTAAAAATTTAAAACTCCCTAAAAATTTAAAAACACCTCCTTTCACTTTTGGTTTAAATGATACATCTTGTGGTTGCCCTACTTATACTAAGGGAATACCAATTTCAATCTCAGTGAGACACCATCATGTACCAGAATTGGCAATGCCAATGGTTGGCCAGGATGGGAGAGAGTACTAACTTAAAATCCTTCCCAGAAGAGCCTTGTGGCTCATTCATGACACTCATACTGGAGCCTATTTGGGGAGGTGGAGAGGGGTAACTACTCCTGGAATTTTAGAAGCTTCCCAGGAGGTGGGCCTGGGTCTGAGTCTCTGCTTAAAGTTATGGGAACTTTGCTTAAGGAGTCTGTTTCAAAGCTGGTTTAACTTAGGTTGCAGTGTACCATACTTATCTAATTTAGTTATGGTTAAATGTTAGTTCAGAACTGAGTAAAACTTTGTTCAAACATATGGCCCCAGCCCTGGACTTAGAAGTCAGCTAAGTTACAGAAATCTTGATCTATAGGAAGGGGGTCTCAGATGCCTGCTGGGGCAGCCTCCCTGTATTTTTCTAGGTCTCTATGACTTCACTTCCTCAGACCAGCAGAAAGGCTTACACAGTGAATGAGCTCAGTCTTTGAAATCTTTCTGCAGGCCAGCTCTAACTTGTTTCATTCATCTCTTCAGGGCTGCTGCCTGGTGACCACCCTTATAGGAAAAGAGGTACTGGGATCTTTGTTGTCCTTTGGCCTTGGACTGAGATCACCTTATTCTAGAATCCAAGAAAACCAACCAATTACCCAGGCCTCCAAATAACCCTCTGCGTCTACTTTCCAGCCACCAAAAAGAGCAAATTTGACCAAACATTCCAGATCACTCTTTGGTTCTTCATTCAAAGAGAAACATCCTTTTTTTTTTTTTTTTTTTCCCCTTCAAGTAAATTAAATTGCAAGAGTCAAGGTCAGCAAGTCACCTGGGATTCCCCACTGCACTTTTTCCTCACTTTGTGGCTCCAAGTGAGACAATGAATGTGCCTTCAATTTGCATGTGCGGTGAAAACGAATTCTTGTCTGACTCCATCACACTTGCATCAGACACGAACACGGTCTGGCTTCTTCTGCCCTGCTCGTTTTTGATTACCTTTGCTTTGATGCTCGCGGATTTATTAACCAGCCAAGCGCTCCCCGGGGAACCTCAGCGGCTGGGGAGCCCGGTGCCAAAATCGCAAGGTGCTGTCTCCGTCACACAAGGCTTTTGTTTAAACATTTCTCAAGCAGCGAACCCGCCTGTCAAGGCTGATTCTGTGGGAGAACATATTTGTAAGACAAAGCAAGGCTGCGGCTGACCAGGAAGCCTATGACTCGCGCGGTGAATTATTCACTCCTGGCCATGCAGGGTCACGGATGCTCACAGCGGGAGCGAGGCGTTATTCATTACCAAGCTTGGGTTTGCAGTCTTCAGATATCCCCCTTCCCCCTTCCGTTGCCCCTTCAGGTTTTAACAAGACATCACATTCTTTCAAACTTCCCCTGGGCAGCAGAGGTCTCCCCCCCCCCCCCTTTTTTTTTCCACCCGCAGAAGGTACAATTGAAGGTAGAAAGCTGGAGCAGTTGTAAATTGCAGCAGTTAACGTCAAATTGATGGAGCAGTGATCAAATGAAGTTCATAACCACACAATGCAACCTGAGGGCGGAATGCTGTTTCAAACATTTCTAATGACAGGGTTATAAAATCATAAAAACGGAGCCCTTCCCCGCCCCGCCCCCCGCCCGCGGCAATAAAAAGACCATGTGGGTGATCAAAACTATTAACGAGGATAAGAGTGGACACTAGTTTGGGGATAATGGCGCCCCAGTCAGAACTTCAGCTTTGGGACATCCTTGAAGTTTGGATTTTCCCAGCTCTCTACTTCCTGGGTTTTTAACCTTGACTGCAGGGGTAACAGGGACAGTTCGCTGGTCTAGAAAAGCAGTGGTGGAAGTTGCTGAGCTGTCTGCCTGGCTCCGGCATACAGCACAGTCCATTCACAAAATAGAATGAGGGACAATGTCACAATTAACGGGCAGGGAAACATTTAAAAAGTATTAAACTAGACACTATGCAGCTGACTTCCAGCTGTCTATTCAGCTGCAGACAGCAGAAGGAAAAGTGATTAGACGCAGGAAAACATTACAATAAAAAGAGTCAGAGAATAATATCGAACACATCCCATTGTTACTTTCGTATAGAGGGGGAGAACAGATACACTCACTTTTAGCTTATTATAGTCTCCCCGCCAATGGGGGTGAATGGTAAGAGAATGACATGATTTCTTTAGAATGATTTAGTCCTACGGAAAGTAAGAAATCGAACGTGGCGGCAAGAATAATGACATGAGATAAACAACGGAGGCCACTGAGACAACTATTAGAGTCTCCCCTCTCTGCTGCTCTTACTCTGCTGCACAGGCTGTTGACCGTGTCTTGTTAATATCAAGCAGAAGAGTGAAACGTCAACTTGTTTTCAGGCAGGCCCCCTCCTGTCTTAGGGAATCTATCTTCTAACTGTTGAAATTATGGTTTGTGAAATAACCACTTTATTCAAGAATAGAACGAGCCAGGGAAATAACTGAGCCTGTAAAATAGGAAAATGCACATAAGACTGTAAAGATAAACATATATGAAAGTATATACAAGAATATAAAAAATATACAAAAGAATGACATAGGTTTATAGAGCTTATGTACAGAGCACAGAAAATCACATGTGACTGGGTTATTCTGACAAGCAGCTTTGGTTTGCTCTTAATTACCTAAACAATTCAGGACCTAGTTGAGCTATTTTTGACAGAACATTATTTGGATAGTTCCCTTTGATTGTGTCGACCTGGGTATTTAATATATTTCAATTCCTATAATTTCAAGGCATATGTGTAGACTAAATATTGTCAAGCAGGATATGGCTCCTGGAGGATGCCAGCATTCACCCACTAATTGACCTGCTAAGAACCAGCAGCAACATGCTCTCCAGTTGTGGTCTGGAGGCTAAATTAAAATAAAAACCCACAGGAGTGTCCTATTTAGATTTGTCCGATTAAAAACATATACAAAGCTGATGAGACCCGCTTTAGTTGCAAGTTAATGCTTGCTGGCTTCTTGCAGTCAATTCACCAGCTCCACTCAGTAAACAAGAACTCAGGCTGAGTAGGTGCTCTTTGCTGCTGCCAGAAAGGGAGGCAGGAGAGGAACCAGCTGAGGGGCCAGGTGAAAGCAATGGTCTTGGAGCCACAGAACCTGGGTCCTAGTCTTAGTTCTCTCTTTTCCCTTGGTCCCCTGGTCACTTACAGAAGCCAGACTACAATTTTTTTCACGTGTAAAGTGGAGGAAGTGACCTGGACCTCATAGATGGTTGTGATGTACATGGGAGATAAAGTCTGAGACTGTCTCCCCACAATCAGTTCTTTGGTACTGAGACGATTGATGTTTGTCAGTCATTTCCTCGGCAGCATCACCGTGGGGATTTGTATTGGGAGAGGACCCTGTGAGAATATGACCAGGGATGTTCTGTTCCCTGAGATGCTGTCTAGACTCCAAAAAAAAAAGATCTCCAGAAAGCAGGAAAGCAACTGCATCTGACTTAGGGGTTTTTGGGCTCCCCTTGGAAATAGAATATCTTTAGTAAGGTTTTTAATGACAGTTCCCTTCCAGTTTGAGGCAAGTCTGCATTGAGAGAAATTTGATGCCTTGGGAAGCAGAATTAGTGTAGGTCTTTTCATCTTAAAGAGTAAGGGATTTTAGTTCATAACCATCCAGTGCATTTTGTCTAGTCCACCTGATGCACTGTGTTCAGGTAATCTCATCAAATGAGAAAAATCACATCAGTTCTGGCTGATTCAGAATGTCCTGGCAGAGGAGGTGTCAGTGGAGATTTCAGGCTCATGGAAAAGTGCTTAGGTGCGGCTTTGTCTGCTTCTTCCATTCTAATCAGAGAGGTCCTCTGTGGGTCATAAGACAAGAAATAAGAGTTTAGAAAGCCCCTCAAGAACAAGGGGGCCAAAAACTGAATCTGAGGAGCCAAACACTTAAACAAGCTCTGGCTGAGGAGGGAAGGTTAAATGACTCTAGGGATGAACCAGCTCGCTCTGAAGCAACTTTCTTGGTTTGGAGCCAGAGGGCCAGATGCCCAGTGCCTGTGAACACAGAGGATTTAAGGCAGACTGCTGCACTCGAGAACCTTCTGTGCTTTTAGCTCAGTCTTGGAGGAGTTTTATTCCATAACTTGTATATTTTGAAAGGCAAACCTGTGACCCACTGGGTCCTGGACACAGAACCCATGCTATGAGAAAAGTCACTTGACCCAGTAATAAAATATTTTGAGATTTAGTCCCAGCAAAAAGATAAAAATCTTAAATTGCCAGCATCTTAAGTTTTGATTTTATTTAATCATAGACACATTTCCTGCTATAACTTTTTAAAGATGGTCTACATTTGAAAAGAATTAGGACAATCCTGTATCTTTGATCAACTCAACGTCTCTTTAGGGGAAAAGATTTAACACTCTCATTTTTAAACAGAAATATAAATATGCATCAACTAACAGTTTTCCAAATTAGGCAGCAAAAACTTTATGATTTCCTGACATCCAAATGAATAGGAGCCCTGTTTTGTGCTTAGAACTGTCTTTGAACTAAATACACTTGAGTGAGGGGGTTTTGTGTGTCATTATTTTCAACACAACTTGTCATTAGTTTTAACTTTGACCGGGTTATAGTGAGGAATTTGGTTGTTCAAGTTTGCCTATTGTTTATCTATACCCGGACTTAATTATTGTTTCCCAGGTCAATCATTGCCGTTTTAAGTGGAAAGAAATGGCCTTTACCCATGGGATGATTCCCACAGTTTATGATATGTAGTTAGACCATGAGGTCAGATGTAAAGCTGGAGTGGGCAGAGAACTCTGAGGATAGAGAAGGGGTGGAGTGTGATCCAGTTACTTGGGAGAAGTTGGAAATACAAGGCTTTCTCTTTTTCAGAAACACTTCAGGGAGATGGACCAGTTAAAGACTACACAGGGGCGGAAGAGTGGCCATCTCAAGCCATCTCAGAAAAGTCCTTTCTGTGTTCCCACCATAAGGCATTTTGAAATTTCTGCTCTTAAAGAACTCCTTACAATGAGAGGCCCTATTGACATGATGTGAGGACCATTTCTTATTGTGTGGAATTTCCTGAATATTGCAGGATGTTTGGTGTCCCTGACTCTCCCTTCCCAGCTATTTTGGCAATAAGAATATCTCCAAAATGTTCAAGAATTGCTGCACACATTAGCCAGGTCAGTAGAGAGCCATGCATGACCCAGGCTGAAAAATCACAGAGATTTTCTTGGGGAATGAGAAGAGAGGGAAACTTCAGAGCCTGTGATAGATCATGTCAAGAGGCAGAGGTGCTAAAAAGAGCACAAGCAACCAGTTTGCCTAGGAGAATGTGGCCAAGTGGGCCCCCTGTTGTATAGGGAGGGGAGGAGGAAATAACATTTGAATACTGTACCTATTATATGCCAGTGTTTTGCAAAGATTATTTAAATTAGTCATCATTATTCTGTGTATTAGGTGTAATTATTCTATCTTCACTTGAAGAACTGGATTCAGAGAGAGAGAGAGCTGACAGTGAAAAAGGCAGGATTGGAATCCCAGACCATTTGAACCCTTTCTCTTTTTAAGGATGTGGACTCATAATGAAGCTTCCCCTGCATTTCAAGTTCATTGTTTTTCTTTTCATCCTGGGTATCCAAGGTTACATGAACCGATAAAAAAAAAAAACTAGTGGTCCAGTTACTGTAACTTGGACAAGTAAGCTCTACCATGAACCTGGTAGAACACTGGCCACATAGGGTATACTGTGAACTTCTCCTTCCTCTGCCAATCAGAGATACATTTGCTCAGTGCCTGGGGCAACAATTCCTGCATAATTTCTGACAACATTAGACCATACTTCACACTGAGGTCACCACGATTTTCTTCTCTGTGGCTAATAAAACAGAATTGTCAAGTGACTGTGATAAGATATTATGATACTACTGATGGGCTGGAAATCAGGTCTAGGAAAAAGTGCCAGAGATTGGCTAGCTGTTTACCAAAACTGTTTTCTTTTCCAGCAGTACATACATCTAGAAAACATCCCCCAGCATCCCTGCAGTTAGGTGGAACTGTGAACTGAATTTTGACTGATGAATTGTGACTGGAAGTGAATATATCCCTTCTAGGCCTGACCCACAAAATCCTCCTTGGGATCCTGTACTCTCATCTTGCTCTGTCTGCTGCCTGGATGTTGGCATCAAGATGACCTTGGGATGCCAACATCCCAGCTTCACTGAAGCTGGCAGAGACTTCATCTCCTTGGGTCCCTATGAAGCAAACTCCTCTTCTCAGCCTTTCCCGCTCTTGACTGGATTTTATGCATTGGGTTAAGTCCATTGGTGTGCTGTCTCTGGCTTGTACTGGCTGGCAAGAGCTGATTGTTTTGTAGCTAGTCGATATCAAGTCGAAGGCTTCAAATTGCATAGTTTACAACACAGAAACTGGCCAATGCCACAAATCAGAGCTTTTATTTTGGAGTCATTTTACTAACATGCCACTGGCTAAGCCACTGAGATTTTATTTGTACACAAGTAGCATTCTTATAATCAATATATATACTGCTACTCAAAGTGATGTTCTTTAACAAAACCTTTTAGGTGACGCAGTGGTAAAGAATCCACCTGTCAATTCAGGAGACACAAGAGACCTAGATTCAATCCCTGGGTCAGGAAGATCCCCTGGAATAGGAAATGGCAACCCACTCTAGTATTCTTGTCTGGAAAATTCCATGGTCAGAGGAGCCTGGCGGACTATAGTCTATGGGGTCACAAAGAGTTGGAAATGACTGAGCATGCATGCACAAAAGATGTGAAATTGGTTTGATGGTTGGGTGGAGGTTGGCAGGAAATGGGCATCAATGAAATGGATATCAGAGACTGGAAAAGCAGCAACTCATTTTATGTAGTGGCAAAGCATTTGGTAAAACCATTATCTGCAGTAACTCAGAAGGCAGACTCAGTGTCCTTGCAGTCACTACCTCTTGGAGAAGTGGTTGGAAAACATAATGGTAAGTAATGTGTACTGTTTATTACCGGCTGTGACTAAAAAGTATTAAAAGATAAGATGAACTCAGACTGAGACTTGTTTATAAATAAGAATAGAGGTAAAAATATAAACATTTGTAAAATTGGAATAATTTACTACTGTAGGATCCCAAATAGTCAGAAAGAAAACAGGAAAAGCTTTTGCATGCCAAAGGCTCAGGTGGGTTTGTTTATTTTTATCATCGCAAACATTTTTAAGATGGGAAGTGTTTGAATGTGTGGAAATTGAGTTCCTTTGGGAATCAGTCAGAAAGCAAGATGAGCCATCCTGGTTGGCTCTCTCCATAGCACTACTGTTCCAGTTACCTTCTGTTATACAACAAACCACTCTAAAACCTAGTGACTTAAAACAGCAATCATTTATTTTGCTCCTGAATTTGTGATTTGGGCAGAGCTTGGTGAGGAAGGCTTGTCTCGGCTCCATGCAGTGTCAGCTTGACTGAAGGCAGAAGGGGCTGCTGCTAAGATGATGCAGATATCTGGCAAGCTGCTAATGGTTGTTGGCTAGGAGCTTGGCTGGCATTGAGAGTGGGGCACTTAGCTTCACCCCTACATGGCTTTCTCCATGTGGTTTGGGCTTCCTCACAGAATGGCGGCTGGGTTCTAATAGCAGGTGTCCTAGGAGAGAGCCTGTTGGATGCTATATTGCCTCTTCTATACTGACTTGGAAATCACAGAGCCTCACTTCACTTGTGCTCTGTTATTAATATTCAGAGTAGTCACAAAGTCCTGCCCAGTTTCAAGGAGGAAAAGCATAGCTTCTGCTGTTTGATAGGGGGGCATCAAGATTCTAGAAGAGCAGATGGGGTAAGAAATACATTGTGGCTGCTTGCCACACTTATTATGTTGGGGAATGAGAATTCATTTAGCCAAGTTCATTTAAGAAGCTGTCTTCATTAAATGATCAAAAGGAATTTGATATCTCAAAGTTAGTGCAAAATTCTCTATTCATTTAAGATAACCATAATAAGGCAAATTATCATCCCATAACAACCAGAACAAAATCTATAGCAAAATAAGTCCTGAAGGGGTGTTTAGAGAAGAGAAAGAAGTCATAGTCTGCTAAGACAGAAGTGAGACTCAATACCCTCCATGTGTGCAGTGAACACTTGTTGAAGGCCTTCACTATTTCAAGCCCCATTCAAGTCACTAAGAAGATAAAAGTGAACATTTATGTTCCTAAGGAAACTAACAGTGGTGGGGGGTGGTGGTGGCATAAGGCTTGGAGGTGAGAGAGGAAACATCTATACGTTTTCAAGTCATTACTATAGACCCAACGGTAGAGATGGGAATAGTGCTTCAGAAGTACCTGGAAAATGTCATTCTACTTGGGATAGTTGTGAAAGATGGCAGGAATTTGTCATGAATCTTCACTTACCAAAGATCATGAGTCAGTTTCCTAATGGAGGTAGAGCTGCAGACCCAGCTCTCCTGATTCGGAGTCCGTGCTCTTTGTATGACATCACATAGCGTTTCAGGTTGAATTGGGTTGTATAGGTTATGAGTGTGCTGGAAGTTCAGGTGTTAACATTTATTCTGCCATTGTGTCTGCTCCAAAACTCAAGGAGATTCAGCTCAAGGTCTTAGTTAGACCTTGACAAGTGGGGCGAGCTTGAAAATAGACCTGATCAGATTAAGCAAAAATTTCTTTGAATTGGAGAGTTTGTATCTATATGACTGAACTGTTGCAAGCTCTGGTAACAAGATACCATAGAAATTTGTTTCCATTTTATTGCTTTCCTTTCTATTATCAATATTTTGAAAGAAACTAATAATCATCATAATGGGCAAAAGGTGGACAGGAAAAAATAAAGATATGGCTAAGTTGACAGTTCAGAAATTAGGAATTAACTAAACAACGATGAGTATGAGAATTCATATATTCATGATCTTGGAAACAATTGTCTCTACATATTTAACACAGAATTTTTTTTGTCCCCCATCTTTTATAAGCTTTGTGTATTTTGTCCAGAGTCCTTCGTCTGACCAAGATAAAAACAGGGGCAGAGATTACTTTACTTTGGCAAAAAACCTAGGGTATTTTTGCTTACCTTAAAGATATCTAAAAACTCTTGAAATGGAAAACTTTTAAATTAAGCTGATTTTAATTTGAAAAGTGGCTTGTCCCTCATGAAGTGAATATAGGAGAAATTAAGTGAATTTAAGAGAAAAAGAAAAATATTCTTAAATGCAACAAGTGATAACTTAGCTTGGAAACGTTGAAAATGTTTACAACCCCTGACATATGGGGTGGGAGATGAAAAGCTTTAAGCAATTATGGACTCGTGATGACATTTCTTGCATCTGGAGGCTTTACTTAACCTAAATTTCTACTCTACTTTCCCCCACTTTGCCTTAACGCAGTCTTCTGAACTGTGTCGGTTCTTACACCACCTCATCATTGTCCTGAGAGTAGAGAAGAACTTGATGGGCCTTCCTAAGCCTGTGACTGTTAACGGAGGTCAGAGCACCAGCCCATTTCAATAATTTTCTTGCTGTAAATAATGTGATTTTGTAACAAGATGGCGGTTGCTGACCAAGTATGAAAAAACATGCTAGTTTTAATAGAAAACTCTATTTTCAAGTGCATTTCACAGTTCATAGAGTGAGAAATGCCTAATTCTCACCATGTGAACTTCCAGATTGCTTATGTTGAATAGTGCAGATGTAGCTGTCTTGAGAACCTTTGAAGCCAAAATCCAGCTTTTATCTCAAAACATCTTACTTTTATAATAACATATATGAGAAGCAGTGATCTGTCTTAGCATCATGGACAAGTTTTCCATCACACTGAACCCACGTGTTGAGCGGTGTAGCATGTGTAACATCATGCCTGTTTGATTCTAAAAGTCTGCACTAGAGTCTGTGGATAAAAAGACTTAGGCCTATCTGGCAGCTGTTAAATCACAAAGGCTGTTGGATCGTGAATCAGATGTAGAAAATATTTGTTTAGTGGTCTAGTGGATTTGAATTCTATACCATATATTGTGTAGATTTTTATGGTGGATGATATCCCAGAAAAATCCTGAAACACTGAGTTGATTAATTAATTGCTTAATTAAATGACTTCTTGTGGTTTTTAGGGTAAAGCCTATAGTTTCCAAGTAATATACTAGTCCTTTCAAGTCTCTCTACACTCATTTGACCTCATTCTTCCCTCTCTGTCTGTGTACAAGCTGTGATAGACTTAGAGCTATAATAGACTTCATTTCTCGAGTGTTGTATGCTCTATCCTGCCTTAGGATTTTCACTTGCTGTTTCCTCTGGCTGAAAACTTCTCTTCCTCTTGGTCCCCTGAAAGTGAAAGTCACTCAGTCCTGTCTGACTGTTTGCAACCCCATGGACTATACAGTCCATGGAATTCTCCAGGCCAGGATACTGGAGTGGGTAGCCCTGCCCTTCTCCAGGGGATCTTCCCAACCCAGGGATCGAACCCGGGTCTGCCACATTGCAGACAGATTCTTTACCAGCTGAGCCACCAGGGAAGCCCAAAAATACTGGAGTGGGTAGCCCTGCCCTTCTCCAGCAGATCTTCCCAACCCAGGAATTGAACTGGGGTCTCCTGCATTGCAGGCAGATTCTTTACCAGCTGAGCTACCAGGGAAGCCCTAGTTCACTATTAGTCATCCTTTAGATTTTGGCTCAGATGCCACTTCTGCTAGGAAACTGTTCCTTATACACCATTGTACACTCTAGTCACACTGTATAACTTTCTTTCATAGTTGCTGGAGCAGTGTGTAATTATTCCCTTACTTGTATATCTATTTGACTGGTGCTCAGCTCCTATCAAGGACTCCATGAGAATAGAGACCATGTTTCTTTTGCTTATCATTTATATTTTCAGTGTCTAGTAAAGTGCCTGGTTCATGGGTAGCGGTCCACAAATGTTTGTCCAATAAAAATATTGCATCAAGCACCCAGCAGAATGGCTGATATGCAGTAGTCTCTAAGTACAGAGCAGCTATTAGACTGGTCTTCTGAGTTACCAAGAAAATTTAGCTTCTATGGATGGATTTATCTTTGACTTTATGGCTCACTTTACTTCACAGTTTTAATAAATTTCTGGACAAACCTGGAAGGTCACATCCTTGGTGCCTCAGTTTCCCAAGAATGGGTTGATTGATATCAGCGCTTGCATCAGCCAATCCCTAGGAAAGCATGAATGCCAAACTGATTGTGAGATGTAGATATACTTTGGGAAATAATTCTTGTACTGTGTAAAACTATGACTGTATTGGACCCTAGACTCTTCCTCCCATTCTTTTATGTCTGTCCTTTCTCTCTTCACTCTAGACTCAATGCCTTTGAAAGGAAAGTGGTACGATACTAGTGTCTGTTTCCCTTTCTCTGTGCTAGACCATGTTATGTATAGTATTTTGTTTTTAATATTCTCATGAACCATTTGAGATAGGTATTTTGATCTCCATTGAATGGATAAAGAAATTGAGGCCCTGGGAGGTTAAGAAATTGACTCAGGTAATTTAGATAGTAAATGATGGAGTTGAGATTTAAGTAAAAAGATCTTATTGCAGATCTTGTGATAGTTTCCACTATTCTAACTAGAATAGCTAGCTTTACAAGTGTCTCTAACACCTGGAGGGTCAGTTGTCCTCTCTAATCCAAACAGGGTAGAAGCTGGGGTGACTGGAGTTGGGGTTCAATTCTTCTCATGGTTACAATTTCCTACCTCACTTTACAAAGGGTCTGACAACCCACTGGACAGAAATGTGAACTCAACCAGACTGATAAAAATATGTGGGTCTAGGGTAACCAAAGGGTAGTTTGCTGTTGGGTTATTTGGAGACCAGAAGACCTCTGGAGAGGGCTCACCAAAGTGGAAGAGGAGGCTGGCTCACAGAGCAGACCCAGCCCTGCCTGGAGGTCAGAGGCTGGAAGTACAACAGTTGACTGCCATGGAATCCATCTCAACTCAAGCACCCAGGGAAAGGGTCAGCCTGTCGATAGGAAGACAAGTCACGCTCTCGAACTCGAACTAAAGGTGATGCAGAAAGAAGAGTCTCTCACTCAGCTCTCCTATGATATGCCAGTTTCACTGTCAGATTTTCAGGGAGCGGCGTCACAGAGGCAGAGTCTCTGACCCGAGTTGTCTTCTGAGATTTTGTGTGGTCCTGCGTTACCTGATAGTAATGGAAGACTATGGCCAGGTAGATTTGTTCTGAGGATTCCTTCACAGATTTGTGGCTGAAGGGAGATTAAGTTTCCACATCTTTGGGGATCAAAGACAATTACTGTTAACACTGGCATGGAACTATCTGTTGTGCTCAGTTGCTCAGTCGTTTCTGACTGTTTGTGACCCCGTGGACTGTAGCCTGCCAAACCTGTCTGTCCATGGGCAAGGATACTGGAGCAGGTTGCCATTTCCTTCTCCAGGGGATCTTTCTGACCCAGGGATTGAACCCACATCTCTTATGTTTCCTGCTTTGGCAGGTGGTTCTTTACCACTAGCGCCATCTGGGAAGCCCTGTGTCTATCTGTAGTCACTGTTTAGTGATGCCTGAGATACTTGAGCTCCATCTGGAATAATAAGATTAATGAGGCAGATTCTCTCAACAGGCATGTTCTATGAGGCATAAGGGCTTAGGGCTGTAGGAGAGGGGATACATTATCTTTTATTTGTCTGTGGAATTTTCACTTTTTATTAATTAAGAGACTCTATTTTGAACACAATCCTCTCTTAAGGTTCTGATCAATTTGTGCATATAAGTAGAATTAACTTAGGCTTCCATAGTGAAATAGATAAAAAGAATTGGAGTAGAGTCAGGAGACATGAGTAAAAGATAAATGAATCTATCTAGTGAATATTTGGGGCTTCCCTAGTGGCTCAGCAGTAAAGAATCCACCTGCCAAGTAGGAAAGAGATGCAGGTTCAATCCCTAGGTCAGGAAGATCCCTTGGAGAGGGAAATGGCCATCCACTCCAGTATTCTTGCCTGGGAAATCTCATGGAGATTACAGTCCATGGGGTTGCAAACAGTTAAACATGACCTTAGTGACTAAAAAAAACAACAACAACAAGAAGTGAATATTTACTTAAATTTAACATTCTGCAGGATGCTGGGGATGTGATGGTGCCTTAATGAAGCGTATAAACTAGTGAGGAAGATACACATTAAAATCAATTGTACAATCTTGTAAAATTAAAAAAAACTACAAGAATATATGTAAAATTATTTGAGTGGTAAGTGCTATGAAGTTAATGGTTTGGGCAGAGCCTTGAACAGGGGAATGTAGCTTAGTCAGGGAGGTTAAGCAAGGCTTCCTGGATGAGAATAATGCTCTACGTAAGGATTTCAACTGGGGATGGAGGCAGCTGGCAGAATGTTTTATAAAGTGGGATCAGCAAGGCCAAAAGCTCAGTGATGAGAGAAGGCAAGCATTTCTCAATCTTACCTCTACCAGTAAAACCAGAGTTTTGAACAAGGTGATTCTTTTACTTCTTTTTCAACCTAACAGTCTATGAGTTGTTTATTTGAATACATTTGGAGATACATTCAGAGAAGGCAATGGCAACCCACTCCAGCACTCTTGCCTGGAAAATCCCATGGACAGAGGAGCCTGGTAGGCTGCAGTCCATGGGGTTGCTAGGAGTCAGACATGACTGAGTGACTTCACTTTCACTTTTCATTTTCATGCATTGGAGAAGGAAATGGTAACCCACTCCAGTGCTCTTGCCTGGAGAATCCCATGGATGGAGGAGCCTGGTGGGCTGCTGTCTATGGGGTTGCAGAGAGTCGGACACGACTGAAGTGACTTAGCAGCAGCAGCAGCAGAAGATATATTTTCTGATCGTGTGTGAGAACATGAGTTTGAATTTCTCCTCCACCACATCCTAGCTTTAAACTTCCTCTTCTATAACATAGAAATAAAAATATATGTTTTACCCACATTCTGAAGTTACTGTGTGGATCAAAATAATATAGCCCATATATCACCCTATAAATGTAAGATGCTTCTCTTAAGTTCATGTACAATTTCAACATGATAAATCTGAAGGCAGACATTCTAGGTCAGGTGCACTGGGCTGTGATTCTCACCAGGTGGTGAAAGTGGCATAATTTAATGCCTTGCTCTTTGGGGAAATGTTTCAGAATTCTCATGGTGGACAAGTGGTATCACTCGGGGAACTAAAAATAGAGATCTGTCATAACCTACAAATACAATCAAGGGCCCTTTAACATTGGAATTGCAAAATAATTTTCCTGTGGCCCTTTACCCCAGTATATATTTTTAAGTGAATAAACTTTGAAACTAATGCTTATTAAAATATTTTTTCATGGAGAAAAATCTCTTCAAAGGCCTCACTGGGAAAAATGAATGTGGAAGATAGACTATAGAAATGGATGATGGATAAGGAGTCTTAAGACCTCACTGTGGTTGGGGTTCGGTTATCAATGAGGAGGTTGGCATAAATAATATGCAAGCCCTCAGGAAGCACATCTTTTCTGTTTGATGTTTTATTTGGTGTCACACGTTCTTTTGGCTATCTCCATCTGCAGTTTGTCTCAGCTTTCACCAGCCTTTGAATACTAATGAGGCATTCATTTCACATCTCACCACCGTTGAGCCTCCACTAATTCACAAAGAAAGTCTCAATTTTTTTTTCCCCCTGGGAGGCCCTGTTCAAATAGTTCCATGGTGTCCACAAATCAGTCATTAATCCTAAGCTAGCAGTGGAGCAGAAACCCAGAGTTGCCCCTCAAGCTCTGATCCTGAAACTTCTGCACTGATATCATTGGCACAGAAAGGACATCAGTGGTGAGCACAGAGCAGGGATGGCTCAGGCTGGCCCCTGCCCTGGGAAGTGCCTCAGTGCTGGACTATCTCTACTCTAAGACAGATTTCAATCCTGCTGTGTTACAAGTGATAACACACAATAGGAGAAAAAGAGCAGAGCTAAATTACCTCCTGCTGGGAGGTGTGCAAAACTGGCTATATAGAAGAATTGGAAGTCAGGAAGTGTTAGTCGCTCAGTTGTGTCCGACTCTTGGCAACCCCATGGACTGAAGCCTGCCAGGTTCCTCTGTCTATTGAACTCTCCAGGCAAGAATACTGGAGGGGGTTGCCATTCCTTTTTCTGGGGCATCTTCCTGACTCAGGGATTGAGCCTTGGTCTCCTGCATTACAGGCAGATTCTTTACCATCTGAGCCACTAAGGAAGCCATTCAAACCAAATTTTGAAGGATGGACATGATTTTGATGGGCTAAATGAAAATAAAATGTATTTAGGGTAAAGGGAACATATAGGAAAAGGAGACAAAAACATGAAAATAAGCAAAATTTGTTGCAACAGAAGTTGCAGATTGGTTGACATGTCAGAGGTTCAGGGGGTATAATACTGAAAAGTTTGGAAAATGTCGAGTGAAGGAGAGATACTTGAAAGTCAAACAAGAATTTGGGCTTCATTTTATTCACCTGTGTTGCCATTGACGGCAGTTCTGCAGAGGAGTGATCTGCACAGGATCACTCTAGCAGGGGAGGGGACTGACAGGGAGAAGATTCTATAGCAGAGGTATGGAAATACAATGTGAGCTACAAAGTGGAGCCACCTGTAATTTTACATTTCCCAGTAGCCACTTGGGGAGAAGGCAATGGCACCCCACTCCAGTACTCTTGCCTGGAAAATCCCATGGATGGAGGAGCCCGGTAAGCTGCAGTCCATGGGGTCGCTGAGTCGGACACGACTGAGCGACTTCACTTTCACTTTTCACTTTCATACATTGGAGAAGAAAATGGCAACCCACTCCAGTGTTCTTGCCTGGAGAATCCCAGGGACGGGGAGCCTGGTGGGCTCCCGTCTATGGGGTCTCACAGAGTCGGACACGACTGACGCGACTTAGCAGCAGTAACCACTTGTATAGCCACATGCATTAGTTTTGTATTTCTACTCTAACAAGTTACCATAAATTTAGTGGCCTAAACAATACAAACTTAAATCTCTTAAAGTTCTGGAGGTCAGAATTCTAAAATCAAACTGTTGACTGGACTGCTTTCCTTTGGGATTCTTCAGACTAGAATCTGTTTCCCTGACAACTCTGACTTCAAGCGAGGTCCTATATTTTTTGGGTCACAACCCCTTCCTCTATCTTCAGAGCTAGTAGTTTAGCATCTTCTGTAGTCAACTCTCCCTCTATCTGCCTCTAGTAAGAACCCTTGTGATTATACTAGGCTTAACTGAATAATCCAGGACAGTCTTCCCACCTCAAGATCTTTAACCCTATCATATCTTCAAAGTCCCTTTTGCCCTGCTAGATAAATACTCCTAGCTTCTAGGGATTTGGATTTTGATGTTGTTGGGAGGCCATTATTCAGCCACATTAAAATATATAAAATGAAACTAGTGAAATATTTAGTATTTCAACCCAATATATTAAAAACATAATAATTTGAACACGTAGTCATTAAACAAGTTGTTAATTATATTCTCTTTTTAATACTGAGTCTTGAATACAGCAGGACTTGGTACTCACAGCATGTCTCATTTCAGATGAGACACAGTTCAAGGAGCCCATCTCCCTGTATGGCTCGTGGCTGCAGTGTTGGGCAGTACAGTTCTAGAAGGAGGGTGATTTGCTGAAAGCTGGAAATCTAAGTGGGCTTCAATAGAAGGGGTGAAGGGAACAAAGGTGACAGACCTTGAAATCAACATTAGGTAACTGTTGGGATATGCTAGGAAGAGGTGGAGAGAGCTGAGTGACAGAGATGATGGCTGTTAGCTACAATCACTGATGTGGGAATTTTTCTTTCTTTGACCAGAAGTGTATGAGTACTGTTTCAGATAAATGAACGAACTGTCCAGTAGAAAGTTAGAAATGGGGGTCTGGAAGTCAGGAGAGGGGTTGGGCTGGCGGCTTATGCTTAGAATTACTTTATGAGAGATGGCTGGATCCACGATGGTGGCTGAGAACCAGAATCTTGGAAATGTCCATAAGGATGGAGCAGATCGAAGAAGGGAGACTGAGGAGAAAGTGGGGGAAGCATGGGCATACCTAAGATTAGAGGAAGGAGAAATGGTAGCAGCAGGGAGGAGGGCAGGGCTTTTCCAATGCCTAGTAGTATTTCTGAGATAACCATGATGAGTCTCCTTGTGGCTTTGGAGTCCCTGCTTCAGATCTGAGGTCATTATTCAGCCTCCCACACAGATGTACTTTTCAGTCTTCAGTGGGAGTGGGAAGATGCTTGTTTACAAAACTGTTCATCTTTAAATAATAACTTTATGGCTGTATCTACCAAGATGGGTTTGGCATTCGACAATTATGTGGTTAAATTGATGAATACAGATAGCAGAAGGGGACTTTTCAGGCCCCTCTTTCTCTTCAACCCCAAAGGATTTTTTTCTATAGAAAAACTAACAGAATAATTGCCAGGTCTTCCTTCAGTGTGAAAGTGTTTAAATGATCTATCATCTCTTTGGAACAAATCCTATTTCCTTTCTAGATTCCTGCTTTTAATGTCTTAAAGAGGCACTTCTGTGCAACAGTTAAGCACTGAGTTTGTAAGTCAAACTACCAGGGTTCAAATCCCAGCTCTCACTCTTATTAACTGTCTTTGAACTAGTTACTTAATCTTTTTTGTGCCTCCGTTTCTCATCAGAAAAATATGGACAATCACAGTATCTACCTTGGCATTGCTGTGAGAATTAAATGTATATGTATATTTATATCTATACACATTGCTCTCCTCTGAACCCTCTCCAAAAGTTTAGAACATTCTGTCTCCATTTTAACAATATGGAATGACTCCTTTGGTGATTAGATATTTTATTTGTCTTATTAGTTTAAATCATCCCATTCCTAGTCCTTCCTAATCCAACTCTCCCATCTCTGGCTCTGTATTAAAATGCTTGAAGATATTTGCTGTACTTCACCTATAACATCATGTTTAGTTACAGATAAATCTAACAGCCAAACAAAGCCTTCACTGGTATAACTGACTCAAGATAGATTAAAAAAATTAAAAATGACAAAGGTGAAAAATAAGATTAAACATACCTACATCAATATTGCTATATTGTGCAACTATTTCTTCATTTTATGATCTTATTAAAGCCAAAGAATAAAGGCCAAAACTTTGCGGAGTTAAAACAGTTCCATAAGACTCAAGTAGAATTTACCAATAGATGGTTCCTTCACTCTTTTCCAGAAAATTGTTTCTTATGTATTGGTACTAAGCATATTGAGATGGGAAGCCATCTGAATATCTTCAAGTTTTATTGTCTGATTTATTTGCACCAAAAATAGCCCTTATGGGTAGAAATAGGAAATTGTGTTTTTCTCATTCTCATAACTTATTCTGTGTTAAGATTCAAATGTATATACTCAAGCACACATTTCAATGTACAAGATGATCTTTTTCATCCTAGAGTTTTGCTTTATTTTTTGTTTTTGGTTCTTGGTCCTCTTACTTACCTAGGAAATAGCTGGATGGCTGCTTCCTGTAGAGCTCTCTATTCTTAAATCTCTTTGGTCTCCTTCTGCAGATGACACTTTTCTTTTGAGTCTAGAATATCAGTATTGAAGAATAACAAACATTGTAGTTTCCTGAAAATGATCTCAGGATGTACAGTAACACAATTTAGAGTTTTCTTGAACATTTTGGTCACTAATAATGGAGACCAGTGATTCTTAATTAGGGGAAATTTTGTCCTCCAAGGAACATTCAACAACATCTGGAGACATTTTGATTTTCATGACTGGGGAAGGACACGGCTACTGCATTTCTTGTGTGGAGGCAGATTTGCAGCCAAATATTTCACAACAGACAGGACAGTCCCCCTTTATCCCAACAAAGAATTATCCAGCCCTCAATGTCAATAGTGCAGAGGTTGAGAAGCCCTGCTCTAGATTAAGTTCTAGAGAGAAGAGGAGGGTCCCAAAACAGGGGTAGAGGAATAAAAGCATTAAGAGGAGGTCATGACAGGGGTCATGTTTATTTTCAAGATTAGCTTTTATGCTTTTGCTATGTTTCTAGCCAGTATAACATTAAATACTACTGTCCTAGGAGGCATTGGAATCTATGGCCATTCCAGGCAGCTCTATAACCTGTCATTTTCCTTTTATGGAAGTTTATAATTTGTGAGTTTCAGAAAAACATCTGCTTTACTGTCTACACTAAAGTCATTGACTGTGTGGCTCACAACAAATTGTGGAAAATTCTTAAAGAGATTAGAATACCAGATCACATTACCTGTCTCTTGAGAAACCTGTATGCAGGTCAAGAGCAACGAGTAAGAACTGGATATGGAACAACTGACTGGTTCAAAACTGGGAAAGAGTACTACAAGGCTGTGTATTGTCATCCTGCTTATTTAACTTTTATGCAGAGTACATAGTATGAAATCTCAGGCTGGATGAATCATAAGCTGGAATCAAGATTGCTGGGAGAAATAGCAACAATCTCAGATATACAGATGATACCACTGTAATGGCAGAAAGTGAAGAACTAAAGAGCCTTTTGATGAGGGTGAAAGAGGAGAGTGAAAAAGCTGGCATGAAACTAGTATTAAATGACTAAGATCATGGTATCTGGTTCCATCACTTCATGGCAAATAAAAGGGGAAAAAGTGAACCCAGTGAGAGATTTTATTTTCTTGGGCTCCAAAACCACTGGGGATGGTGACTGCAGTCATGAAATTGAAAGACGCTTGCTCCTTGGAAGGAAAGCTATGACAAACCTAGAGAGTGTATTAAAAAGCAGAGATACCACCTTGCAGACAAAGGTCTGTATAGTCAAAGCTATGGTTTTTCCAGTAGTCATATATAGGTGTGAGAATTGGACCATGAAGAAGGCTGAGCACCAATGAATTGATACCTTCAAATTGTGGTGCTGGAGAAGACTCTTGAGAATCCCTTGGACTGCAAGGAGATCAAACCAGACAATTCTAAAGGCAATCAACCCTGAATATTCATTGGAAGAACTAATACTGAAGCTCTAATACTTTGGCCACCTGATGGGAAGAGCCGACTCATTGGAAAAGACCCTGATGCTGGGAAAGATTGAAGGCAAAAGGAGAAGGGTGCAGCAGAGGATGAGGTGGTTAGATAGCCTCACTGACTCAATGAACATGAATTTGAGCAAACTCTGGGAGATAATGGTGGAGAGAGGAAGCAGCCATACTGCAGTCCAGTGGGTTGCAGAGTCAGAAATGACTCAGTGACTGAACAACAGTATATTATTTGAGTATATTCAGGAGATCCTGCAATCAACTAGCTATTGTGGTCAATTATCTGGTTACAGTCTTTCCTTGACATACATAAAAAGAGGCAAACTAATTCCCAAGATTGAAATGACTTCACTTCAAAAAAGTCAATCCTATGGGAAGGTGGCTGTCAGAAGTTGTAGGAGAATGGTGTAGAGGATCAGGGAGGGGAACGGTGTGATTATTTTATTTAATACAAAGATTAATTTAAAAATGGATATAAAGTGTCCAACATAGTACAGTATATCACATGCGATAAAATCCCAGAAAAATTCAGTTATTTTAATTCTGTAAACTTAGGATCTGAGCTGTAAATGGGATAATTCACATAATAAGAGGAAAGGAATTTTATGCTCATTTCTTAGGTAAAGAGCAGGGAAAAGTTCAGCCACAAAAATGCCCTTTTTCTCTGCATTGGTTGATGCTGCTTGGCTTCACATTGGTTACTATGTTGAATACACCCACTCATTTGATCTAGATTTTTTAAAATAAAGCTCTGGCTGTTTCCCTAATAGACAAACCATAACCATGATGAAACAGGCTAAGGAGGCTTTCCTTCTGTCCACGATCTCTTGACCATATTTTCATCTTTTTTGAGTTTTCCTCTCAATCTGGGAACATCAGAAACTAAAGGTCTCTGTAGGCATCAGAAGAGACACACCAGCTGGATGGTAGTGAGGTAATTAGCTGGAGAACCTAGATTCCAATCATGGTTTTTGTCTCTGAAGTTATATGACCCTAGACTCTGTGATACTTAACCTTTTGTTTACCTCTGACCTCAGCTTGACCATAATGGTTATTAGGAAATTCACCACCATCCAAAAGGAATGTTTGGAAGGTTAATGACATAATTGTATCTAATCCTGATGATGAGGGGAGAGTAAATATCTGCATTTTGGAAATATATAATAAGTCTACCAGATAAATTTCATTTCATTTGTTGAACTAAATATATCCGAAAGGGAAACCACATGAAGAGCTTTCAGTTTTAACAATTTTGTTCTTTTTATTGGCCTGAGAGAGTTCCAGAGCTTCTAAAGTAGGGCACATATGTTCTCAGCACAACTGGAACTTTTGATATTAAAGGGTTGTGAGCTTCCTGCAAGGCAATTATGCAGTTAAATAAACAGACAGCATTTTCCTTGTTCTCTCCCCTGAGCATATTACCACACCTGTCTCCAGAGCAGAGAAAGATTTTTTCAGCTTATTTTTTACTTTTTCTGGATTAAAGATCTCACAGACCACTTCCTCTACCTGACATTGCTTTAGAGTAGCAAGGTAAGCCAAAAATCTAGACTCTACATGGCCTGTCTGTGGGAAGGTACCCTTTTAACTCCCTAAATCTCTGTTATCTGAGATCAAACATTTATTGGACCTGAAGAATAAGGGAAGGATGGAGGGCCTCAATATGAGGATGGGGTCTGGTTACCTGGAGAATGTAGGGAAAATGGGGGAGGAATGCAAACCAATCCGAGCTTCCTAGTGTCAGCTGTGAACTTTGAGCAAAGAATTCACTCTACATAAATAAAAAGACTAGATATTTATGAGCAAGTACTATTTTCTGAGCATGATGTGAGGTATTTTCACATATATTATTCTGGCTTAAGCTTTGCATCAGTTTTCTGAAGGGTATTATTATCACTGTTCTTAGTGATTAGTAAAGAGTGGTTGAATTGCTTGCCCAAGGTCACACAGCTCATAAATAAGAGCCAGGATTCAAATCCAGATTAGTCTGATGCCTAAATCCATGCTCTTTTTCATAAACCACCATCCTTTTGCAAATGGCAAAACTTTCTCACATTTCTCTTCTTCTCAGTTATCACATCTCTTCACTTTTCTAAGGATTTTGGAAAATTCAGTTGTACACGTGAGCATGTGAAAATGGAGACAGCAAGTTTTTGCAAACAATGGCAACCATTACTGCAAATACCATTGTACTTGTAGTTTGTAAAGTGCTTAGTATATAAATGCAACCCTATTATTACCTAGTAATAGTGTGTATTATTATAATAACATACAATTATTTAGCTTGGGTAAAATTAGAATGGTATATATTTAAGATGTCATCCAGGTTCTATTTTTCAAGACCTTCTGGAATATACTGTTTCATTTAATAAATTGCATCGTAATCTGTAACATATAGGAAGTTGATTTGCATTAAAATTTCACCTTTAGTTAGCAATTTCCTGTTTTAGTAAGATTTGCCAATTTGAATTTATTAACACTGAAAATGCATTAATCAAATAACGTACAAATCTCATATAGTTCTTGATATGAGGAGTATCCATGGGAACCATTTGGCCCAGCTAGCTAAATGTCTGATGTATCTGAGAGAGAAAAAGTTGCTTTGAGATGTGTCTGTCCCCAGCTTCAGACTACTGGGCAGCAAGCCCAGAGACCAGGTGCTGACATGCAGAGACCACCAAAACCACCAAAACCTTTCCCATTGCAGCGAGCTAACAAGTAGCTCTGATAGTGCATAAAATACTCAATTCACCAGGCAATAATTCTTCTGCTCTTTTGCTAAACCTTTGACTTTTAAGGGATGTCTCTCCTTCCCCTCTGTGCCCATTAGAATACTCATTAGAAGTGGCTAAGGCCAATAGATGTCATACTGCAACGTCTGAGCAATGGTGGTTAAAAAAATTGGTGGTTAATAGTTTTGAAATAAGAACCCCAAATCAATTTTCTATTTTTTTTTAATTTCATGGTTTTGAGAAATTAATGATTTCTCTGATTTTATTTATTTGATGAACACATATTTATTGGTCAGTTATGATGCCTTCAATCCTCTACAAGCTTATAATGTGATATACAAGTAAATTCAATGTAATATACAAGCAACCTGAATACAAGGGAGTATGTAATCTGTGGTATGTACTATATTACCAGTCACTATAATTTACTTCAGTCAAGTTTTGCTGCTTACACATTGTGTGCCAGACTTAAAGCTGGGTTCTGGGGATATTAATATGAACCGAAAATTGATTCTAAGCCTTTCTTCATTTACCAGATAGCCAGAGTTATGATAAAAAATGTCTTTTAATGGGTGATAGCTACAGATGAAATTTATGTATGTAGGATAAGTTTAGTCTTTAATATGATATTTGAGGAAGATATAAAACTATGAAATGTCAATCATCAGTCTGAGAGTCAGCATATTCAGGGAAATGCTGGGATTCCTTGCTCTTCAGAAATCCGGGCTTGGTGCTATGCCAGTTTCTGCTCCTATTTGCTTAAGAATATCCTTTCTAACTTCTGGCTCCCTCCAGTTTGCAAGTCTCCAGGGAAGCTGCTTGTTTGCTAGTAGAGGAGAGAGGGAGGGTACGTCATCTGAGCATCACCCTTGAGGAGGCGCCAGGGCTGACCTGAGTTCCTGGGAACCATTCAGGGCATGAGGATTTACTAGGGCTTGGACCTTATCCACCATTGTAGCCAGGGGCCTAGAATCAAATTAGATAATGGAGACCGGATCCAGCTTGCCCGAGGGTTTGGCAAGAAGGTGAGTGTCTGTGCGCCTGCTGGTGCATCATGTTGGCTCTGTGCCTGCTGCAGAGAATGCTCCAAGGTTGCTGTTGATTAATATGCATGCAATCATTGGACCCCCATCCAAGTTATACGGTTCAGGGGCCTGGATGATGCAGGTGGGGATGGGACCTCCCATGCCTCCCCTTCCTCTTTTTAGGCTTCTTCTCTCAGTTGTTTGCCCTGTGGGGCAGGGTGCAAATTCTTTTTGGTTGCTGGTTGCCCCCAGGGACAGGGTGAGTCTTGTTAAGCAAGGAAGAAGCCAGTGAATCTAGCTTTTGTTTTGCAATCCTTTGGGACAGGCTTACAACAGAGGATTTCATGATGAGTAAATTTTGGTCGTTCAAAAAGAAAAATACATCTACTGATGTATTTGTCTCCTGGCCGTGGTTTCTGAAGTCATATTAAATTACATTAAGAGCCCTTCTCTCATTGCCACTGGTCTTTTAGTATTCACTAGACATTTAGAAAGATGATATGTGGGTGAAAGATAAAAAGCTGAATGATGGTCACTGCCTTGGGGAAGATGTTCTCACAGGGAGGAAGTGCACAGCTGGGCAGAGCAGGAAGGTCATTTTTTGGGCAGGGAGATGGTTAGAATTCTCTCTTCTGCTGCTCTGCTGTCTCTCTCAAAGTGTAGCTTAGCATTGCCAGACTAGTTATTTTAAGCTCTCACAAACAGTCTCATAGGTTTATTTTTGCCCTCAGCTCTAGTAAATTGGGGTCCCTGTGCAGTGTACTCTTGGCGTTAAAATGGATTTGAGCTGCTTAAGGACTGGGGAGATGGAGGGTTGGCACACTGGGGAGGACTGACAACAAGATAGGACCACTCAAGACTAGAGCATTAAGGATGCTTCTTTAGGAATCTCCAGGGCTACCAATAGAGTTCTGCAGTGTGTGAAAGTGAGGATTGATGTGAAAGCCTTTCCGATACTCTTAGTAAAGGAGATCTTTTCAGGCTGCTTTGTGTTTCTTTTCCTTCTGCCCTCTTGTTTGAAAATTCATATTTCCCCTTTATGATAGGCTTTTAATCTATCTATCCATCTATCTGTTTATTAATTCTATCAGTTAGTTTTGGAGAGAGATTTCAGTAGTGAGAGAAAGATGTTGAGAAAGCTATTTTGAGCATACTGCTTATGAGTTTCAGTCAGTGGAAAAAGCAGCATACAGGAGGGGATAGTGCTGGCCTGTTATCAGAGCACCTGAATTGCTCATAAGAAACCAGCACAAATGGTGGGCTGCAGTTTCCCCTGCATCTGGAGCCCATGGGACACACTAGGCTGAGGAAAACCAGTCCTCATTCTTACCATCTGTGAGTCCTCTGTAATAGACAGGGGCAAAGGCAGTCTCAAAATGAGTAGATGGATTAATCTGAAGGAATCTGGACTAGGTTATTTCCTCCCTTATTGACTCAAGATTCCCTCAAATCTCATTGCTAGAATGTTTTTCTCTGGCTTATGACCTTGCTAATAGCCCATAGCTGCCTTGTCAGGTGTTTATACCTTAAGTGCAAATTAGTTTATTGGCCTCTTTCCTTAGATCTAGAAAGAATGATGAGTAGATGGTGAGAGAGAGGGCAAAGGGAAAAAGGGTAAGAAAGTGGATGCCTGGGTGTGCTGTAGATCAACCTCTACTTGAAAACTTTGCCAAGGAATGGTCGTGCCTGTGGGCTCTGCCTCAGGGCCTGCCAGCTGCAACCATTTCCTGTGCCCTTCAGCAGTTCTCCAAACAGAACCATCTTTCCATTCTTGAGATGTGACATCTGTTTTAAATTATGTCAATTGTACCTAGATAGTCAAGTGATTGACACCTTCTTTGGAATATGTGTGGAAACTACAGTAAAAGTGATGAGCCAGATGCTTCCAGGAGAGAAAATTACTCCCTGCATGTAAGTTAGCTATGGGGTTGGTGCATTCACTTTTTTAGGTCACCAATAAATTACTCCTGTAGAGTAGTAAATGGACCCAGTGTGGCCCGAAGTCCTTGGACAGGTGTGGAATGGGGTCTCTTGTCTCTGTGTAATATCTTTTCTCCAAATAATTAAAAATGCTTAACACTTGGGATTTGTATATCGATTTACCAGCATCTTTTAGTCATTTTCCATAAAATGTTTGTAAGGTCTTTAAGCAGGCAATTTTTATTAAATTTTTCTAAAAGGTAAGCCTTTGAAACTAGGCCAAACTGCTTACCATAATAAAATATTACGCTTATTTTTGCTTTTTGGGTGAATTCTCTTACCTCTACAATTATACAAATTTTACACACTTCCAGGTCACATTTAAGTCATATCAAACTTTATACACACACACACACACACACACACACACACACACACACTCTGATGTATTTGGGCTGTGTCTGGTTACCTACTCTGGTAATTTTCCAGAACTCCCTTCCCCATATATTTTTTGGTTAGTGTCCGCCGTAGGAGACATTTTACCGAGGTGTTGGAAAGTTGAAGTGAAGTGGTAGCCATATTGAATTCTGAAGGCCGGTGCTGGGCATTGGACACTATGGTGACTCATGCATGTTGGTGCAGGTCTGTTGGCTCACTTGTTTGGTGCAGGGCAGTTCCAAGTCCTGTGTCCCTCCAGTTTTCATCAGATGCCCTCTCCATCAGCTTGCTCAAGTGCTAAGTCAACTGAAGGTGCACTACCAGCAGGTTACCTAGGCCATCAAGGTTGAGATCGTGAGAGTTTTGATTCCCAGGTCATTGTCATGGCTTCCTATTGTCTTTCTTATTCATATTCAACTTTTCTTCCCAGGTGTCAGTTTGGCTGGCCTCTAGTGAATTAACTATGGTTAACTAGTTATAAAAGGAATATCCTGCATAGACTCCTCCATCAGCCTGCATAGACTACTCCCACAACTGAACATGCCCTGCTGCTATTGCTGCTGCTATGTCGCTTCAGTCATGTCCGACTCTGTGCAACCCCATAGACGGGAGGCCACAAGGCTCCCCTGTCCCTGGGATTCTCCAGGCAAGAACACTGGAGTGGGTTGCCATTTCCTTCTCCAATGCATGAAAGTGGAAAGTGAAAGGGAAGTCGCTCAGTTGTGTCCAACTCCCAGCGACCCCATGGACTGCAGCCTACCAGGCTCCTCCATCCATGGGATTTTCCAGGCAAGAGTACTGGAGTGGGGTGCCATTGCCTTCTCCGAACATGCCCTAACCCCTATAATAAACCTCTTTTTATATTATTTGGAGTGATATAGTGATGCAGCCCTGACTAATACATAAAAATTTAGATTTTCTTAAACAAGCATGTGGAAAGTGAGCCACATGCAGGTACTCTTTAAAAAAATTTTTTTTTCCCACTGCTCTGACTCCTATCCCTAGCATAGTGCTTGACACATAATAATCCTTTACTAAATATTAATTGGATGAGAATCAAAAGTTTGGGCTTTTTATCTATATGGGCTTTTTATCTTTTTATATATAAGATAAGCAGTTCCTTAAGTTTTGATTTTATCTTGCATTTCAGATACCTATGGGACTTCCAACTAGAGATTTGGTTATATTGATCTGGAGATCAGCAGAAAAGTCTGGACTGAAGCTATGTAGATTTGGAGATATTTAACATATAATAGCCACCCTTGCAGTGGCTTCATGGTGGGTGAATGATACGGCCATACCTTGACATTGGACAAGGTTTTATTACTTCCTTTGGCTGATGTATATGATGTGAGCAGATGCATGAAATGTACTTATACACTTGGGTTTTCACTTTTATGTTCTGATCATCTGCTATGAGAGAAAAATGCTTCCTGTTGACACTTCAGGCTGGGCCCCAAGTGCAAAGAGGCAGAGTAGACTGAACACAACTTATAACATGGGTTCAAGACCAGCTGATGTACTTTCTGAAACTGAGCCCACCCCAGTTAGACCAAAATACAGTCCATCTGCAGATTTGAAAATGTGAAAATAAATGCCTGTTATTATAGGCCCTGAGATTGGAGACAGTTTGTTAGGCAGCATTATTGTAGCAATTGCTGACTAATATTCATAACAACTGTAAATTGAGGAGGAAAAACTTATGCAAGGATCTGAGAAGGAAGAGCCAGACAGGTAAGGGAGAATTCAGGTGAGAGAAGCATCATGGTTGCCAAGAAGAGAGTATTTCAACAAGGAAAAAACAGTGACTGGTGTCAAATGCCTCAGAGCAGTCAAATATCAAGGACCAAATTGTGTTCTTGGATTTGAGAACAAAGATTGATGAAATTCATGTCTTATTTCTCATGTGAAGTAGGAGATGCAATCTTCTGAAAGTGAGAGAGAAGAAGACTAGAGACCTGGCAGAAAGTGATAAAAGCTTGAAAATTCACTGAGAGGTAGTGGAAAAAGAGACCATGTGATTTTTTTCTCTAGCAAAGACTGCAAGCTTGATATAAGAAAAATCTAAGGGATTGATAGGATGTTAGAGTTTTTGGGGTATGTGAGACTAAAAGACACAGAAATTTTCCCATCAATCCCATCTATAATGAACTCTCCTGAATTCTTGCAGCAATAGAATCTGTATTGTACACTTTTGTACTTTTCTATTTGTTGCCATAATATATATGTGTATGTATTTAATATATAATTTTATTTTATTTATTATTTATTTTTATTGAGGTATAGTCAGTGTACAATATTATACACATTGTAGGTTACAATACAGTGATTCACAATTTTTAAAGGTTATACTCTATCATTGTTATACAACATTAGCTGTATTCCCTTCATTGTACAATATATTCTTATAGCTTATTTTATGTATAATAGTTTATCCCTCTTAGTCCCCTACTCTTATATTGCCCCTTTCCCCTTCCCTCTCCCCACTGGCAATCAATAATGTGTTCTCTATGAGTCTATTTCTTTTTGGCTGTTAAATTTACTGTTATTCAGTTGTTAAGTCCAGTCTGATTCTTTGCAGTTCCACGGACTGCAACATGCCAGGCTTCCCTGTCCTTCGCTATCTCCTAGAGTTTGCTCAGATTCATGTCCACTGAGTCAGTGATGCTATCCAACCATCTCATCCTCTGTCACCCTCTTCTCCTTCGTCCTTAATCTTTACCAGCATCAGAGTCTTTTCCAATGAGGTGGCTTTTTGCATCAGGTGGCCAAAGTATTGGAGTATCAGCTTCAGCATCAGTCCTTCCAATGAATATTCAGGACTGATTTCCTTTAGAATTGTCTGGTTTGATCTCCTTGCAGTCCAAGGGACTCTCAAGCATCTCTTCCAATACCACAATTCAAAAGCATCGATTCTTCCGTGCTCAGCTTTCTTTATAGTCCAACTCTCACACCCATACATGACTATATGGAAAAACCTCATAGTAACCACAACCCCCAAATCTATAATGGATATACTCACATACAAAGAAAAAGGAATCCAAACAGCACTAAAAGTAGTCATCAAACCACAATAGAAGAAAACAAAAGAAGAATGGAAAAAAAAAGACCTATAAAAGTAATCTGAAAACAAGTTATAAAATAGTAATAAGAACATATATAATAATTACATTAAATGTATATGGACTAAATGCTCCAATTAAAAGACGTAGAGTGGCTGAATGGATACAAAAACAAGATATATATATATAAATGCTGACTACAAAGATTCACTTCAGAACCAGACTCACACAGATTGAAAATAAGGGGATGATAAAAAGTATTCTATGCAAATGGAAATCAAAAGAAACCACACAAAATAGACTTTAAAATAAAGACTGTTATAAGAGACAAAGAAAAGCACTACATTATTGTTAAGGGATCAAAGCAAGAAGAAGAGGTAACAATTGTAAATATACATACAACCAATATAGAAACACCTAAATACATAAGACAAATATTAATGGATATAAAGTAGAAATAATAGTAACACAATAATAGGAGGGGACTGTAACATCCCATTTACATTAATGGACAGATCATTCAGACTTAAAATTAATAATGAAAGTGAAGTGAAGTGAAAGTCACTCAGTCATGTTTGACTCTTTGCGACCCCATGGGCTACACAGTCCATGGAGTTCTCCAGGCCAGAATACTGGAGTGGGTAGCCTTTCCCATCTCCAGGGGATCTTCCCAACCCAGAGATTGAACCCAGGTCTTCTGAATTACAGGCTGATTCTTTACCAGCTGAGCCACAAGGGAAGCCCGGTAATGAAACACTGGCCTTAAATGACCAGAAGGTCTTAAATTGTATACAGAGAGCACTCCATCTGAAAGCAACAGAACATATATTCTTTTTAAGTGTACAAGGTATATTCTCCTGGATAGATCACATTGTTGTTGTTGTTGTTCAGTTGCCCAGTCATGTCTGACTCTGCGACCCCATGGACTGCAGCACGCCAGGCCTTCCTATCCTTCACCATCTGTTCATTGCATCAGTGATGCTGTCTAGCCATCTCATCCTCTGATGCCCTCTTCTCATTCTGCCCTCAATCTTTCCCAGCATCAGGGACTTTTTCAATGAGTCATCTGTTCCCATCAGATGACCAACTTCTGGAGCTTCAGCTTCAGTATCAGTCCTTCCAGTGAATAGTCAGGGTTGATCTCCCTTCAGATTGACTGGTTTGATTGCCTTGCTGTCCAAGGTACTTTCAGGAGTCTTCTCCAGCACCACAGTTCGAAGGCATCGATTCTTTGATGTTCTGCCTTCTTTACGGGTCAGCTCTCACAACTGTACATGACCACTGGGATGACCATAGCCTTGACTATATGGACCTTTGTCGACAGGGTAATGTCTCTGTTTTTCAACACACCGTCTAGGTTTGTCATCGCTTTCCTGCCAGAAAACAATCGACTTCTGATTTCATGGCTGCGGTCACTGTTTGCAGTGATTTTGAGGCCAATAAGAGGAAATCTGTCACTACTTCTACCTTTTCCCATTCTATTTGCCATGAAGTAATGGGGCTGGATGTCATGATCTTAGTTTTTTTTAATATTTAGTCTTAAGCTGACTCTTTCACTCTCCTTCTTCACCCTCATCAAGAGGCTCTAGTTCCTCCTCACTTTCTGGCATTAGAGTGGTATCATCCATGTATCTGTTGATGTTTCTCCTGCCTATCTTGATTCCAGCTTGTAACACATGCAGCCCAGCATTTCTCATGATGTGCTCAGTGTATAGGTTAAACAAACAGGGTGACAGCACTCAGCTCTGTTGAACTCCTTTCTCGATATTGAACCAATCAGTTGCTCCATACAGGGCTCTAACTGTTGCTTCCTCACCCAATACAAGTTTCTCAAGAGACAAGAAAGATGGTTTGGTGTTTCCATTTCTCTAAGAGCTTTCCACAGTTTATCATCATCCATACAGTCAAAAGCTTTAGTGTAGTTGATGAAACAGAGATAAATGCTTTTCTGAAATTCCCTTGCTTTCTCTATAATTCAGCGAATTTTGGCAATTTGATCTATAGTTTCTCTTCCTTTTTAAACCCAGCTTGAATATCTGGAAGTTCTTGATTTGCATAATGCTGAAGCCTAGCATGCACAATTTTAAATATGACCTTACTAGCGAGATCAGTGCAATTGTCTGATGGTTAGCACATTCTTTGGTATTACCCAATTTGGGGATTGGGATGAGGATTGACCTTTTCCAGTCCTGTGGCTACTGCTGGGTCTTCCAGATTTGCTAACATAATGAATGCAAAACCTTGATGGCACCGTCCTTTAGGGATTTGAACAATTCTGCTGGAATTTCATTGCAGCCACTAGCTTTATTAACAGCAGTCCTTCTTAAGGCCCATTTGACTTCACACTCCAGAATGTCTGGCTCTGGGTGAGTGACCACACCATCATAGTAATCTGGTTCATTAATACCTTTTTATACAGTTCTTCCATGTATTCTTTTCATCTCTTCTTGATCTCTTTAGTGTCTACTAGGTCTCTACCATTTTTATACTTTATTGTGCCCATCTTTGGGCAGAATTCTCCCTTGATGTTTCCAGGTTTCCTGAAGAGAACTTTTGTTGTTTTCTTCTATTATTAAGTGAAAGTGAAAGTCGCTTAGTCATGTCTGACTCTTTGTGACCCCATGGACTGGGTTCCATGGAATTCTCCATGCCAGAATACTGGAGTGGGTAGCCCTGCCCTTCTCCAGGGGATCTTCCTAACTCAGGAATTGAACCCAGGTCTCCCACATGGCAGGCATATTCTTTACCAGCTGAGCCACCAAGGAAGTCCAAGAATACAGGAGTGGGTATCCTATCCCTTCTCCAGGTGATTTTCCTGACTCAGGAATTGACCGGGGTCTTCTGCATTGCAGAAGGATTCTTTACCAGCTGACCTACCAGGGAAGCCCCTATTATTAAGCATTATTCATTGAAAAAGACCTTCTTGTCTCTTCTAGCTATTTTTTGGAAATTTGCATTTAATTGGATATAACGTTCCCTCTCTCCTTTGCTGTTTGCTTCTCTTTGTTCTTCCACTATTTGTAAAGCCTCCTCAGATAACCACTTTGCCTTCTTGCTTTTCTTTTTCTTTGTGATGATTTTGTTTGCCACTTGCTGTACAATATTATAAACTTTTGCCTATAGTTCTTCAGGAGCAATGTTAACTAGATCTAGTCCCTTGAATTTATTTGTTACCTCTACTGTGAATTCATATGGGATTTGATTTGAGCCATACCTGGGTGGCTTAGTGTTTTTCCCAGTTTTCTTTCAGTTCAGTTCAGTTCAGTTCAGTCGCCCAGTCATGTCTGACTCTTTGCGACCCCATGAATTGCAGCACGCCAGGCCTCCCTGTCCATCACCAACTCCCGGAGTTCACTCAAACTCATGTCCATCAAGTCGGTGATGCCATCCAGCCATCTCATCCTCTGTCTTCCCCTTCTCCTCCTGCCCCCAATCCCTCCCAGCATCAGAGTCTTTTCCAATGAGTCAACTCTTCGTATGAGGTGGCCAAAGTACTGGAGTTTCAGCTTTAGCATCAGTCCTTCCAAAGAAAAACCAGGACTGATCTCCTTTAGAATGGACTGGTTGGATCTCCTTGCAGTCCAAGGGATTCTCAAGAGTCTTCTCCAACACCACAGTTCAAAAGCATCAATTCTTCGGCACTCAGCTTTCTTTACAGTCCAACTCTCACATCCATACATGATCACTGGAAAACCTTGACTAGATGGACCTTTGTTGGCAAAGTAACGTCTCTGCTTTTGAATATGCTATCTAGGTTAGTCATAACTTTCCTTCCAAGGGGTAAGCGTCTTTTAATTTCATGGCTGCAATCACCATTTGCAGTGATTTTGGAGCCCCCCAAAATAAAGTCTGACACTGTTTCCCCATCTATTTCCCATGAAGTGATGGGGCCAGATGTCATATCTTCGTTTTCTGAATGTTGAGCTTCAAGCCAACTTTTTCACTTTCCTCTTTCACTTTCATCAAGGCTTTTTAGTTCCTCTTCACTTTCTGCCATAAGGGTGGTGTCATATACATATTTGAGGTTATTGATATTTCTCCCAGAAATCTTGATTCCAGCTTGTGCTTCTTCCAGCTCAGCATTTCTCATGATGTACTCTGCATATAAGTTAAATAAGCAGGGTGACAATATACAGCCTTGACATACTCCTTTTCCTGTTTGGAACCAGTCTTTTGTTCCATGTCCAGTTTTAACTGTTGCTTCCTGACCTGCATATAGGTTTCTCAAGAGGCAGGTCAGATGGTCTGGTATTCCCATCTCTTGAAGAATTTTCCACAGTTTATTGTGATCCACACAGTCAAAGGCTTTGGCATAGTCAATAAAGCAGAAATAGATGTTTTTCTGGAACTCTCTTGCTTTTTCAATGATCCAGTGGATGTTGGCAATTTGATCTCTGGTTCCTCTGCCTTTTCTAAAACCAGCTTGACCATCTGGAAAGTTCACGGTTCACGTATTGCTGAAGCCTGGCTTGGAGACTTTTGAGCATTACTTTACTAGCATGTGAGATGAGTGCAATTGTGCAGTAGTTTGAGCATTCTTTGTGACTGCCTTTCTTTGAAATTGGAATGAAAACTGACTTTTCCAGTCCTGTGGCTACTGCTGAGTTTTCCAAATTTGCTGGCATATTGAGTGCAGCACTTTCACAGCATCATCTTTCAGGATTTGAAATAGCTCAACTGGAAACCCATCACCACCACTAGCTTTGTTTGTAGTGATGCTTCCTAAGGCCCACTTGACTTCACACTCCAGGATGTCTGGCTTTAGGTGAGTGATCACACCATCGTAATTATCTGGGTCATGAAGCTCTTTTTTGTACAGTTCTTCTGTGTATTCTTGCCACCTCTTCTCAATATCTTCTGCTTCTGTTAGGTCCATACCATTTCTGTCCTTTATTGAGCCCATCTTTGCATGAAATGTTCCCTTGGTATCTCTAATTTTATTGAAGAGATCTCTGTCTTTCCCATTCTGTTGTTTTCCTCTCTTTCTTTGCATTGATCACTGAGGAAGGCTTTCTTATCTCTCCTTGGTATTCTTTGGAACTCTGCATTCAGATGCTTATATCTTTCCTTTTCTCCTTTGCTTTTTGCTTCTCTTCTTTTCACAGCTATTTGTAAGGCCTCCCCAGACAGCCATTTTGCTTTTTTGCATTTGTTTTTCTTGGGGATGGTCTTGATCCTTGTCTCCTGTACAATGTCACAAACCTCATTCCATAGCTCATCAGGCACTCTATCTATCAGATCTAGGCCCTTAAATCTATTTCCTGTATAATCATAAGGGATTTGATTTAGGTCATACCTGAATGGTCTAGTGGTTTTCCCTACTTTCTTCAATTTAAGTCTGAATTTGGCAATAAGGAGTTCATGATCTGAGCCACAGGCAGCTCCTGGTCTTGTTTTTGCTGACTGTATAGAGCTTCTCCATCTTTGGCTGCAAAGAATATAATCAATCTGGTTTCTGTGTTGACCATCTGGTGATATCCATGTGTAATGTCGTCTCTTGTGTTGTTGAAGAAGGATATTTGCTATGATTGGTGCTTGAGCCTAAATTTTGCTATGAGGAGCTGATCATTTGAGGCACAGTGAGCTCCAGGTCTTGTTTTTGCTGACTGTATACACTCTCAATCTTCAGCTACAAAGAATGGAATCCATTTGATTTCATTATTGACCATTTGGTGATGTCTATGTGTAACGCTGTCTCTTGTGTTGTTGAAAAAGGATATTTGCTATGATTAGTGCATTCATTCTCTCGGCAGAATTCAGTTAACCTTTGCCCTGCCTCATTTTGTTCTCTAAGGCCAAACATGCCTGTTACTCCAGATATATCTTGATTTCCTACTTTTGCATTCCAATCCCCAATGATGAATAGAACATCTTTTTTAGGTGTTAGTTCTAGGAGGTCTTCTAGGTCTTCATAGAATTGATCAACTTCAGCTTCTTCTGCCTGGTAGGCCCCCAAAGATGCCTTGGTACATTTTATTTTTTTAAATTGATGCCTTGGTACATTTAAAAATGTAAATTCATATCAAAAATCTTTTCTGACCACAAAGCTGTGAAACTAGAATCAACTACAGGAAAAAAATTTCAGGACTTTCCTGTTGGTCCAGTGGTTAAGAATCCACCTACGAATTCAGGGGACACAGTTTCGATCCGTGGTCTGGGAAGAATCCGTATGCCACAGGGCAACTAAGCCTGTGCATGACAACTACTGAGCCTGTGCTCTAGAGCCTGTGCGATGCAACCACTGAGCCCACACGCCACAACTACTGAAGCCTGTGTGCCTTAGAGCGTGTGCTCTGCAGCAAGAGAAGCCACCACATTTGCACTGCAACTAGAGAGTAACCCAGCTCAGTGCAACTAGAGAAAGCCTGCATGTGACAATGAAGACCAGGGCAACCAAGAATAAAATAAATTAATAAATAAAATTTTTTAAAAATTGCAAAAATACAAACATGTAGAGGCTGAAAACATGCTATTAAACAACCAGTGGATCATTGAAAAAAAAAAAATCCAAGAGAATATAACAAATACCTAGAGACAAATGAAAATGAAAACTCAACAATTTAAAACCTGTCGGTTTCAGCAAAAGCAGTCTAAGGGAGAAGTTTATAGTGATACAAACCTACCTCAGGAGACAAGAAAAATCTCAAATGAACAACCTAACTTTACACCTAAAGATATTAGAGAAAGAAGAACAAATAAGATGACCAAAGTTATTGTAAAGAAAGAAATCTTAAAAAATGAGAGCAGAAATAATGGAGTAGAAATAGAAAAGGACGATGACACTAAAACCTGGTTCTTTGAAAAGACAAAATTGATAAACCATTAGCCAGACTCATCAAGAAAAAAAGGAAGAGGGCTCAAATCAATAAAATGAGAAATGAAAAAGGAGAAAGTGATATCACAGAAATACAAAGGATTATAAGAGACCTATTATGCCAAACTATATGCTAATAAAATGGACAACCTAGAGGAAATGGAAAAATTCTTAGAAAGGTACAATCTTTCAAGACTGAATCAGGAAGAAATAGAAAATATGAGCAGACCAATGACCAGTAATGAAATTGAATCAGTAATTTAAAAACTTACCAGACAGAAGACTGGGGCAGATGGCTTCATAGGTGAATTCTACCAAATATTTAGAGAAGAGTTAACACCTATCCTACTCAAATGAATCTAAAAATTTGCAGAGAAAGGAGCATTTTCAAACTCATTTTATGAGGCCAATATCACTCTGATACCAAAATCAGACAAAGATATCACAAAAAAGAAAATTACAGTCAATAGCTTTGATGAACATAGATGTTGTCTTATATTCTTTACTGTTTTATATGCTAATAGGTTTTATTTCTGTCTATATATCCATCCACCCATTTATTCATCTGTCCATCTGTTTATCTGTGCATGCATGCATCCATTATCCATCCATTCTTCTTCCACATTATTCCTTCAAGGATGTCAGAGAACTTACTAGGTAATGCTCTATTGAAATGTTAAAGTAAAAGTGAAACTATCAGAATCAAAGAATATAGGTAAGTACACATGTATTCACATGGTGAATGTCCCAATTTTTGATTGATTTAATAGTAACCCAGCAGAAATTTATGCTCATAGACTCTATTTTAGAGCTCTGGATTTACGCTTTAGGAATCTACCACTGCAATTAGGCTATATTTTAAGATATAAAAGAAAATTTGAGTAAGCTAACATGAAAAGAAAGTAATACATAAATCATAAATGCTCACCATGGAAAGCTTTTAGTTAAATTCTCCTTTGTATCTTAATTTACACAGAAAAAGAAGTAATTTTTATGTAATTTCCTCCATCCTTACCAGACCGTATGATCTGTTTCTCTTGTCCTACCTGTCCCTCAGGACAGATAAAATAAGTAATATTGTCAGTTGTTAGGCCTTAGAGAATAGAGAATATATTACTATTTATCTTCTTCAGAGATGGAGAAAAGACTACAAAATACACATTGAATTCTATTTTTTGTTTTGTATACACAAAAACTTATCTTCTGCCTCTTTTAAAAGGGGATTGGCTTTTGTTTTTTTTAATTTTATTTTATTTTTAAACTTTACATAATTGTATTAGTTTTGCCAAATATATCAAAATGAATCCGCCACAAGTTGGCTTTTTATTTCACTTACTTATTTTTATAATTTACACCTAGGAAAATGTAAGATTACTTTTATGTTCAAGGAATTTTGGCCAAAAAGAAAAAAAATCTGGCTATCCAGGTTAACTAATGCCTTTTCCAACTTCTCTTCAACTAGTAGGAAAATGAAATTTGTATAATAATCCCTATGTTATCATCATATTTCACAATTATGCCACTATTAATACTTAAAAGCTAGATTTAAATGACTAGTGCCATCTCCTTTTTAAGTTTAGTATTTATATAAATTGAAAACCATTTAGAAAACATACCTATATATCTCCTTGAGTTCCAGGAAGAATCCCTTTAAACAAATAAGCCAGTTTCACCGACTCGATGAACATAAGTTTGAGTGAACTCTGAGAGTTGGTGATGGAGAGGGAGGCCTGGGCGTGCTGTGATTCATGGGGTCGCAAAGAGTCGGACACAACTGGGTGACTGACCTGAACTGAACTGAACTGAACTGAAGTCACTGATAACCTCAAGATTTAGCACTGCAATTTCCTCCAAAGTTTCTGGCAACACAATTAACTCCAGTCATTTCCTAGACCTTTCCTACATCCCAACAACTGCTGTGATCATCTAGTGACATGTCATCCTTCTAGATAAGAGATGTCTTTCTTGATGATACCCAAGGTTCTATCATTGCACATTTTCCCTTGATTTTTATGGTAAATTTTCCTTACTCTACTGATCAGTACCTAGAATGAAACCCTTTCATAGAATTCTATGAAATTTGTTTATTCATTTGCTAGGCTTCCCTGGTGGCTCAAATGATAAACAATCTGCCTGCAATGTGGGACACCCTGGTTTGATGTGTGGGTTGGGAAGATCCCCTGGAAAAGGGAATGGCTACTCAGTCCAGTATTCTTGGGGTGTCTCTGGTGGCTCAGATGGTAAAGAATCTGCCTGCAATGCAGGAGACATGGGTTTGATCCTAGGGTCAGGAAGATCCCCTGGAGAAGGAAGTAGCAACCCACTCCAATATTCTTGCCTGGAGAATTCCATGGGCAGAGGAGCCTGGCAAGCTACAATCCATTTGGTCTCAAGAAGTCAGACAGGATGCGATTGAGTGACTAACACTTCCACTTTCCTTACTCTGTTGATCAGCACCAAGAATGAAAACACTTTCATAAAATTCTATGAAATTTGTTCATTAATTCATTAAATATAATTTTAGGGCCTTCTGTGTGCCAGATAGGACACTGAGACCTAGGAATACAATGTTGAACCAGACTACATTTCTTTATAGGACATTCTCATTAGAAAATATAGATAAATAGAAGAACACAGCATGATAGAAATTCTTGTTACTGAATTGGTCACCTGGACCCACCTGGATCATAGAGAAAGCAAGGGAATTCCAGAAAAGCATCTACCTCTGTTTCATTGACTACACTAAAGCCTTTGACTGTGTGGATCATAACAAACTGGAAAATTCTTAAAAAGGGAATATCAGACCATATTGCCTGTTGCCTGAGAAACCTGTGTTTGGGTCAAGAAGCAACAGTTAGCACCCTGTATGGAACAATGACTGGTTCAAGACTGAGAAAGGAGTACGACAAGGCTGTTAATTGTCACCTGGTTTATTTGACTTAAACGCAGAGCGTGTCATGCGAAATGCCAGGCTGGATGAGTTGCAAGCTGGAATCAAGATTTCCAGGAGAAATATCAACAATCTCAGACATGCAGATGATACCACTCTAGTGGCTGAAAAGCAAAGAGGAACTAAAGAGCTTCTTGATGAGGGTGAAGGAGGAGAGTGAAAAAACAGGCTTAAAACTTGATATTAAAAGCTAAGATCATGGCATCTGGTTCCATCACTTCATGGCAAATAGAATGGGAAAGGGTGGAAACAGTGACAGATTTCCTCTTCTTGGGCTCTAAGATCACTGCAGATGGTAACTGTAGCCATTAAAACAGAAAGTGATTGATTCTTGGCAGAAAAGTTATGACAAACCTAGAGAGTGTATTAAAAAGCAAAGACGTCACTTTGCCAACAAAGGTCTGTATAGTCAAGTCTTCCCAGTAGCCATGTATGGATATGAGAGCTGGGCAATAAAGAATGCAGAGCACTGAGGAATTGATGCTTTTGAACTGTGGTGCTGGAGAAGACTCTTGAGAGTTCCTTGGAAAGCAAGATCAAATCAGTCAATCTTTAAGGAAATCAACCTTGAATACTCTTTGGAATAAGTGATGTTGAAGCTGAAGCTCTAATACTTTGGCCACCTGATGCAAACAGCTGACTCATTGGAAAATACCCTGATGCTGGGAAAGATTGAAGGCAGGTGGAGAAGAGGGTGATAGAGGAAGAGATAGTTGGATGGCATCACCAATTCAATGGACATGAACTTGGGCAAACTCCAGAAGATGATGAAGGACAGGAAAACCTGATATATTGCAGTCCTTGGGGTTGCAAAGAGTTGGACAGGACTTAGCAACTGAACAACAAGACCACTACCCATCCCTGGGGTCTTAACCAGAGCCAAGACCCCTTGGGTTGATTGGGGATATTCTTTTCCCATATTTGACCTGCAGTCAATGAGCCAATGCTGAGATTGAAACAGCACAAGCCTTACTCAACAGTCAGATTATGGAGAAGTGGAAACTTAGTTTGCAAATCAACTTCTCAACACCATTTGCACTAAAACACTATGTATATAGGAAGGTCAAGGTAAAAGGGAGGGAACCAAGTAAAAAGAGGAAGGAATATTCTTGAATTCATGACTTATCCAAGAACAGTGGTATTGCTTGGATCTGGAATTGAGAGAACATTCTTTTTCAGCCCTTGTATGGGCTATTCAGGTTGTTGTCATGGTAGTTGTTGACCATCGTGGTGCTGATGATTGTGCCATTTAGCATATGCTAAGAACAACAGACTGGTTCCAAATAGGAAAAGGAGTATGTCAAGGCTGTATATTGTCACCCTGCTTATTTAACTTATATGCAGAGTACATCATGAGAAACGCTGGACTGGAAGAAACACAAGTTGGAATCAAGATTGCCGGGAGAAATATCAATAACCTCAGATATGCAGATGACACCACCCTTATGGCAGAAAGTGAAGAGGAACTCAAAAGCCTCTTGATGAAAGTGAAAGTGGAGAGTGAAAAAGTTGGCTTAAAGCTCAACATTCAGAAAACGAAGATCATGGCATCCGGTCCCATCACTTCATGGGAAATAGATGGGGAAACAGTGTCAGACTTTATTTTTGGGGCTCCCAAATCACTGCAGATGGTGACTGCAGCCGTGAAATTAAAAGACGCTTACTCCTTGGAAGGAAAGTTATGACCAACCTAGATAGCATATTCAGAAGCAGAGACATTACTTTGCCAACAAAGGTCCGTCTAGTCAAGGCTATGGTTTTTCCTGTGGTCATGTATGGATGTGAGAGTTGGACTGTGAAGAAGGCTGAGTGCCGAAGAATTAATGCCTTTGAACTGTGGTGTTGGAGAAGACTCTTGAGAATCCCTTGGACTGCAAGGAGATCCAACCAGTCCATTCTGAAGGAGATCAGCCCTGGGATTTCTTTGGAAGGAATGATGCTAAAGCTGAAACTCCAGTACTTTGGCCACCTCATGCGAGGAGTTGACTCATTGGAAAAGACTCTGATGCTGGGAGGGATTGGGGGCAGGAGGAGAAGGGGACGACAGAGGATGAGATGGCTGGACGGCATCACTGACTCAATGGACGTGAGTCTGAGTGAACTCCGGGAGTTGGTGATGGACAGGGAGGCCTGGCATGCTGCGATTCATGGGGTCGCAAAGAGACGGACATGACTGAGCGACTGAACTGAATGTTTACAATGAGATATAATGAGGTTCCAGATGTACTGGAAACCAGGTCTTTCCCTGTCTTGGGCCTACCTGGTTCTAATCAGTTCTTGTTTTTCTTTTTGGAGCTTCCTCCCTTTGTGGTTGATGTTGAAACTCAGATAAGAGCATTGGTTTCCATTTGAAAGATAGGTAGGTGTCTGATTCTGGGGCAACAGCCTGTAACACTCATCATATTGATATTTATTTATTCTTCTGATTGGATCAAAGCATCTAAACTTTGGGGTGGGGGAGTGGTAGTCCATGAATATACACTTAGAAGTCTATCTATTTTTTATGATAATTAAAAAAAATTAAACATATTCTTCATCATCTGGATGATTAATTTGTAGCAGTTATATTCTACATTTTTTGTGCTCAAGTGTATATTTAATTATTCAAAAATCAGTTGTAATAAACAAATTGTATTCACATTAAAAGATTTATATATAACATCATTGGTTATATAAAATGAAATCTGTTAGTTATAATTTGTTGGGTTTGTTTTTACTTAACATGTAATATCTTTGATTTTGTATTTGTATAAGAACATAAGCAGAAATAGTTAATGCCATGTTTTATGCTTTTATTACTAACATTTAGTAGCATTCTGAGAGACATCATATAAATAAAAATGGATAGGTCTGCACTGAAAATTATAGGGTAATTTTCCTTTGAAAGGAGTTCATACATTACTAGAGTTGAGAAACCTTCATTCTGATTCTATGTCGGTGATCTTTCAGGGATGTAGTCCATAGAATCCCTTTTCTTCATTACCTTTAAGTGGGTGATAACTATTATCTGTCAGCTTACAATTGTTCCTATTTTAACCCTCAGTTGCTGAAGAAGGGGAGGACCAGCTATATGTGATGGCAGAGTATAATTTAGATATACCCCAAGGGCTGAAAGTTTTTTAAGCCCATTAACAATTATCTAAATGGCACATAAAAACATTCAAGCAGTGTTAAGCACAGTAACCCTCTGGGTTATTTGCAGGTTGGATTTTCAGTTTTTAAAATGGTCTATGTCCTCTCAGGATGTTAGGAAAATGGAGGATATTGATGATTGTGCTTTAATGTCAATGAAAATTAGAAACTGAAGACAAATGCTATTAGATAGAATACATTTTTTATGCATATTTAAGTGAAAATTTCAAGGGAACTCCAAGTTTGATGCTGGGCACTGCTTTAGGATGTATTAAGAGCCTTCCAGGCTCTGGCAGTCTGTCTTCTCTGTCTGTAAGGGCTACTTTTGTGGAAAACTTTGGAAAGCTTTGTGTGTGGGAAATCCTCCAAAGAGCTGAAAACCTGAAGCTATCCTCTCCCTACCAGAATCTGAACATTTGCCTGGGAGATTGAGAAGTCTCTTTTGTGAGATCCCTTTGTGGTAGCTTTGTGGACTCTTGAGTGTATTCTGGTATTCCCTACCACTCTGTCATGACAGTGATTGTATTTTTCTTTGTTCAATTTATAGCAAAGTGCTTATTGCACATAAGGAGTAGAAGACATTTGCAATAGTTACGAGGTCCTCCCTGGGATTTTCTGTCTACAAGTTGTAAACCACCAAAATAGTTGAAGTTCCTTCATCCGATTGCCTCATTCTCATTATCTTCTGATCTCTGCCCACCAGTATATCAAGTTCACTCGTTCATTCAACAGAGTTGCTGGATTCCTGAAATGCAAAGAGCCATCTGTATGTAATTGGACGTTCTAAACATACTTTCACATAACCTTCTCTATTAATATGACATCTCCTTGCCTTAGGTTTCAATGCATTATCTATTTAACGAGGGTTCATTAGCCTTAATGTCTCTATTTTAATCAGACTGAATCAATAAACCTCTATAGTCAATTTGGAGCAGATCCCTTAACCAATTTGGTGCCTGGTTAAATTAGCAGGCTGAATAACCAGATTTGGGCACAGAGATATGAGCCCATTTATCTTCTCAGTCTTCTCAAGCCTCTTGTAAATTCATCTACCAAATAAATGAACACCTTGTGTCTATCATTTGCTTGACTTTGCCTTTGAATAGTGATTCTTAGTGCAGGCGGTGGTAATGTGGCAGGTGTGAATTTAGGATCTCCATTAGTATATGTATTTATCATGACCTGAGTTATTTCAGATCTTATTTCTTCCCCAAAATCTTAATACACAATTTATTTTTTTTCAAACAACAATAAAGGAAGGCAGAAGATTTCATGTTTTTAAGAGAAGTCATGGGTTTTAAGAGATTGTAAAGCATGCCCTTGGAATTTACAGAAAGGATGAGCTTTTGCCAACTTTCTAGATCTGACCCAGCACCACACACAGTGATAACACTCTGCTTGTAATGCTACATTCCTGAGAATTCAGGATAACTGTGGCTTATCAGAAGGTCAGATTTCTAGCAATCTCTGCATCTTAAGACCATAAAGAAGGCTTTGCACTGAAGAATTGATGCTTTTGAACTGTGGTGTTGGAGAAGACTCTTGAGAGTCCCTTGGATTGCAAGGAGATCCAACCAGTGCATCCTAAGGGAAATCAGTCCTGAATACTCATTGGAAGGACTAATGCTGAAGTTCCAGTACTTTGGCCATGTGATGTGAAGAACTAACTCTTTGGAAAAGACCCTGATGCTGGGAAAGATAGAGGAAAGAGGAGAAGGGAACGATAGAGGATGAGATGGTTGGATGGCATCATCAACTCAATGGACATGAGTTTGAATTGTCAGGAAGCATTTAACAGGAGGCTTCCTGTGTGCTGTTTTGGATCTGCCAGGAATTCTCTGTTCCTTATTAATTCCTGAAAATTCAGGAATTAAGAGGAGAGGCAAGCCTCTCCCGGGGGCTGAGGAATCCAGGCATTTCCTTTGTTAGTTTTTCTATATGGTGATAAGTACCCTCTTCCTTTTTATGAACCAAATGGTAAAAGTGATTATTTACAACTCTCTCTCTCTCTTTAATATGGATCGCCTATGTTTTGTAAGTCTGGAATTTTAATCTTTATCTTTGCTGAGAATAACTACAGTATATATGCCCACACCATGTTGATTAAAACACCTTTGCTCCATCAGCGCTTTGGTCCCGTTTCTTGCTTTCTCTCTCCCTCTCTTTTTCAGGCTGATCCCCTGGAGCGCAGAGGTCCTCTGTGCTCACTTTCCTGCCCGGGCTTCTAAGACCCTCTCGAGAAGGCGTGCTGCACCTTCACCCCATTGAGAGGGCGCCTGAGGCCTTCGTGAACAGAGCAAGCTCTGTGCAGGGGCTTTATTGGCTTTCTGCATAAACCAAGGAGTATCAGCCTCTTTCTCTCTCCTTTACTTTCTTATTGGTCGACTCCAGACCACCAGGTTCTGGTCCATTAAAGGAGCTAAACAAGCAAGTGACTGGAGATGGTGAAGGACAGGGAAGCCTGGCATGCTGCAGTCCAAGAGGTCATAAAGAGTCAGACTTAGCAACTGAACAACAACAATAATATCTTAAGAATAAGGAAATGATAAAATAAACAGAAGCCCTTAGAGACTTTCAGTTTGTATGTAATAATGCTGGTCTAGAAAAATCATGCCTCCATTTTAGTTATGTTTAGTCAAGTGGCTAAGTTTTGGTCCACAAAACTGTAATAGAAATGTTGTTTGGACTTTCAGAACAGTTCTGTAAAAAGAAGAGCGTCATATCATCTGATTACTCCTCCCTTCCTTCTCTCTGCTACTTGGAATATGGCTATAACAGTTAGAATTCCAGAGCCCTTTTAGAGTATGACAAGTCACATAGAGCAGAGAAAAGACAGGCCTCTAACAGCATTGTGAAGACCTTTTATCTGAGTTGCTTACCTCTGCACTCCCTTTATACTAGTGAGTAACATTTGCATTTCAGCTACTATAGTTGGGTTTCTGTTACTCACAGCTGAACCTAACTTTAAATGATATGCCTTGTTAGTTTGATTTCTCAGTAGCTTACAAGGACCAAATTAGAAGCAGGAAGGGCTGCTTCCAGAAGCAAGTGAGGAAACAGAAAAATTATTATAGGCCAGGAAGCCAATTAATGGAGATGTGGCTGACGTCAATACAGAAAGAAGGCAGGAAAAAGGTGTGGGATGTTTCATAAAGTTTTTTTTACTGAAGATAGTTGATATTTAAAAACTATAAGTTACTTTTAGATCTTATACTTTAGATGCTTGATTTCCCTCATCACCCTTTTTGTCAATGGCATTGATGGAGCTAGCCATTATGTGAATGGGGACAGAAATAAAAAACAATGTAACTCTGCATTCAAGCCATTCACCATAGATCCTGGAAAGGTGAGACACTGAGTGCATCTTCCAGAATGTGGATGTACATTTATTTTGTGTAAGTGGGTAGTCAAGACAGCTTATTAGTTCAGAGAATCCTTCTCTGGCTACCCATAGTTGTATAAGTTGCCTTGGTCAAGTGGGGAGATTGTGGCTGAGTGTGAAACAATAATCCAAGCTCCTGGTTTGGTTCTCTAATGAATGACACTGCCTAGCTTGTCCTAAACCCTCTTTAAACAACTACAATTATTCCCCTCTTGAGTACCTTCTAACAAAGGGGCTCCTGTTCTCTTCCTTTTTGTCACTCCCAGTAATAACAGCAGAAGAAAGCTTCATCAGCAATGAAGGTCATGGTGTCAGACAAAGCTTATTGTCTGGGTTAGTGATTTTTATTCCAGGAAGAGAGCTCTTAAAATAAGACCAAAACACCAAAAAGTAGAGCTGGGAATTATTCCTCCTCAAAGGTCCCACAGTTTTATTTTGTAAACCCAACGCACTGAATAATTAATTTTCAAAATCTATAGGACACCTCAGTGACTGCCGATATTTGTGGGTAGAGATAATGCCTTGAATGGAACATGAGCAGAGAGTTGATTTTAAGTAAGGAAATGGGGTCAGGGAGAGGTTAAGTGGCCAGTCTGGGGTCAGATAGCAAGCTGGTGACTCAACGTTGCAGCTCCTGGATCTGAGGCCTGCAAAGAAAACCAGAGCCCATTTCCTCGTGATAAGTTAACTACTACATATCTGTGGTCTGTATAAGCTTTTAAGAGCCACATTCCTTTTGTGACTGCAGATCTGAGCTCCTGTGACTTTCACTGGAGTCTGAAAACACGTTCAAGGTCAGACTGTGGTATATAGAGGGCAGAACAGCACTTCATTTACTACTGAATATCATTATGTAGTTCATAGGAGTTACCATTTTTGGTGTCTTAGGATCTACATTCAGTATATATTCCCAGTAACCAATCTATAGAACAGAGGGTGATGTCTTGGAAATAAGGATGACCTGTGTTTATGGCAAGTTTGCTATGTGTCAGCTACTCCATGAAGAGTTTTACATGGATCATCTCATTTGATCCCCACCACGACCTTGTTGAGTTCTTTTTTACCAATGAGTTTGTTGAGGATTTTCAGGGATTAAGCACTGAATCCACACTGACACTGCTAGAAGGCCACTCTGTGATATAAAATTCCTGTACAATCATATTGACATTTTCCTCTCAATCTATTTTATAGCCTATGTGTGGCTATAATTTTCACTGTAGCTTTAGGCAAATGTTCTGATTAAAAAAAACATTGAGATTTTAATAGTACAGTTGATTGTCCTCCCTCCAAACAGATCAAAGTTGTCTCTCTTCATTGGGTGTTGTTTGGAGATCTTAGTTGTAGTCTTCAGAAAATAACTTTTTCCAAGCTAAAAGGCCGAAAATCAAAATATTGGAAAGTGGAATGCTATTTCAAAGTTCATGGTGTATGGTGACCCTTCCCCAGTCTTGGATTTCTTCCAATAGTCTTCATTTTCTGGAAAACAGGACTCATTAAACTAGAAAAAGATAATGGAATGGACATCTATAAAACTTTTTGTTGCTTGAAAACTTTTCTCCTAGAAACGGACATTTATGTAGGTTTCATTGGAAAAGCATCTATTTCTTTTGAAAGGGACACAATAATTGCAGATGAATAAGAAAAGTACAACTTAAGTCTTAGAATTTTTATTGTTTTAGGTGGCAAAATGTCACCTTAGAAACCAAAAAGAAGACATTGTAAACTGAGTTAAAAGCTTTAGTAAGAAATTATTTTTTAAATAATGTATTGGGAAAATTTATGTGTGTGAGAGAGACTTCGGAGCATTAGTAGACTTCAGAGTGCAGTTAACCCAACTCTCATCAAATCAATTACAAATGCAAAAGGGAAGGGACCAAGAGAAAAATGAAAAGAATGAGAGGGGCAGGTTGTAATTTTTCAAGATATGAAATTTTGAGCTTTTTACAACAAACATTATAAACTAACTAGAAAGGATATAAAATGTTAAGGTGGAAACTCAGGGCCACACCGGCTAATGCATCCCACCACCTCTGGCAGCAGAGCTCTACTGTACGCTACCTTTTTGGAGGTGTGAGCACATTTCTTAAAAGCTAAAACTATAATTTTAAAAGCTATTAAAATAACTTTTTAAAAGGTTGTAAAAGCAATGTTCATTCTCAAAAAATAAAATAGAAAGTACAGATAAGTGAAAGGGAGGAAATAAGAGTTACCATATATCACCTAGAATAGTCAATGTTAATACCTTGGGGTTTATCTTTGCAGATCCTCCATAACTGTGTCCAAATAAGCATACATTTGGATCATTTTAATATGTATTATTTAATAAAAAGCTTCTTCCACTTCAAACCACGATTATAATGTTAATATCCATAAATGTTTTTATATGACATGATTTTCCATGGCTGTAGTTGGATATTTAAGATTGTTTTTGATATTTTGCTTCTATAAAAACCCCTGGATAACTTCCTTTTAGGAAAACTTTGAACCATCTCTTAATTATCTTCTTAGGTTGAGTTATTATTTTTATAGTTTCTGGATTAAAGAGAATGCAGAATTGGAGACATACCAAACAGTCTATAGTGCCCTCCAGAGAGGTTTACCAGTTTACACCATGATTATTGGTATCTATAAGGCAAGGTTAGCTCAGAAAGTCTGAAGAATTATTTTTGGTGATAACTGTGACTTCACTGAAAATTGTGAATGTTAGAAGTGGCATTTCTTATATGGTTAGCTTAGATTAAAATATTAACACATGATATATATTATTATTAATACAGTTATTACCATTGAGGGCTAAAATTTTTTAGAGGTCTAATGAATGTCATGCAAGTTCATTGATTGCAGGTCTTTTTAAGTCAAGAGCATTAAGCAAGTTTAGGTATCATTAAAATAAGATATCTGAAAAAATTTTGAAAAAAAATTAGTATATGTAGAAAGCAGATGCTTTGTATTAATAACAGCTAAGGTTTACATTTAGAATGTTGAACCATGAGGATAAGATTAATATCTTTGAGAATATGTGGATTTTTTTTTAGCAAGGAAGCATATGTTTAAGAGAAAAAAACCCTCACATAGTTTTAATAGTTATTAAAAAATTTTTAGTGGAGTTTTCTTTCCTAATGGTACTTGAATTATTTAACACTCTCCCTTTATGGAACTATCATATGATATATAGGGTTGTATTTTAATTGTGGAATTTGAATTTTAGCTCTTTTCTTTTAATGAGAGCAATAATTCTACATCATTAAAACATACATCTTTGTTTAAAATGGTGTTTAACTTTTTTTTGACATTTTCCCCAGTCACCTCAATGGACCAGAAAAATACACATAGTGAGGTAAGATTTTGTAGAGGTAATTCAAGGCTTCTTACAGATGAATGACTCACTTAGTCTTTCACCTATCCATTCATCCATTCATCCATCCACCCACTCACCCATTCATCCAATACATTTTTATTGAATACCCACTTTGTACTAAGTCTAGTGCTAGGAGCTATGTCTTACGGAAGAAAAGGCATCAAATTAGCAACATTGACAACAAAGGAAGTTTAGCAAGTTACAAGAGTAAATTTGTGTGGGTAAATAGGAAATCAAAGAATTTAGGATGAAAATGTCATTTTTGTCTGTATTTCTGAAAGTTTTAGATAGGCTATCTTTTTGTAATATCACAACAGGCTATCCCCATTCATTCTTATTGTTTGGGATTAGGTGGAACTACATATTAATTAATTGTTCAATCAACATATTTGTCAAATATCGATTGTGAACCAGGTCCTGTTTAATCACTAGCAATAGAGGGATGAACAACGCACACCAGCTCTTCTCTTTTGGGAAATATCTGAACTACACCCTCCCCCACCACCAAGCTCCCCTGGTCTAGCACTCTGTATTTCCACTGCTTCACTGGATTTTTTTTATTAATTATCTGTTTATCAGCCAGTCTCTTCACCAGGCTGCTGATCCGCTTAAGGGTATAGAACCTCTTTTAGGCTTCCTGGTCTGTTTTCAGACCCTGGCACAGTCCCAACTAGAGTTGTTCTTTATGTACTTATTGGATGAATGAATATTCATTTACTATCCCTTCCGTTTACTTTTTAGGATCACCTGTGGCTCAGATGGTAAAAACAAAAGTCTTCCTGCAATGCAGGAGACCTGGGTTCAATCCCTGGGTCGGGAAGGTACCCACTCCAGTATTCTTGCCTGGAATATTCCATGGACAGAGGAGCACAGTGGGCTATAGCCCACAGGGTTGCAAAGAGTCAGACACGCCTGAGTGACTAACACTTTTACTTTACTTTAGGGCTATGTTTACTATGTTTAAAACAATTGTGTATATCTCAAAACCACAAGAATCTTCTGTTTGACTTCAACTTAACTTTTCCAGGTTAAAGGGTTACTATATCCCTCCACGTACCCTATGCTAAACCACTCCTAGTTTTCCAAAGGGGTCCTGTTCCTTTACTCTGACTTTCCTTTTGCCTAGAATAACAATCTCTATTTTACTTCTCCAAGGCTCTGTGAAGCCTTCCCTAACTGGACTAATTAGAAACTATTACTATTTACTCCTCTCATAGCGCCATAGTACACTGATTGAACCACTTTAGAGTAATTTTCCCTTTTCCCCCTGCCTCCTCCAATATCAACCAATAGTTCTTTGTTTACTCTGTGTCTTGCACCTTGAATGTAAGATCCTTCAAGTAAAGAGCTTGTCTCATTCATTTTGGGTATCCCTACAATGTCCAGAGCAGTGCTTTGCACACAGTAGGAGACCAGTAGATGCATATGGAATGAATGAATGAATTATATATATATACTCTCCAAAGTGAATAGACTTTATGTATAGCTCAGTGGAAGAAGCTTAAAATGTGTACTTGGGTTTAAAGATATTAGATAAAGGATAGTCCATTGGGAAGCACACAGGAATGATGTGCATAGACCAGAGAAGGCAAGACTAAGAGGTAGATTTAGAGGCCAGAAGGTTTTGAGTGTTGGACTGAGGAACGTGGCCTTGGGCCTAGTGAAGGTGAGTCACATTTTTGGTTTTTGAATTGCATTTCAGATACCCAGATATTTGTGGCACCATCTCATGCTTTCTTCCATCTGTTTCTGTGTTCTTGACCAATGTATTCAGTAGGATGAATGTCATACTATAAAAGATTTTGGTGATAACTTTCATCCAACAGTTCGGTTCTGTTTGGTTCAGTCGCTCAGTCGTGTCCGACTCTTTGCGACCCCATGAACTGCAGCATGCCAGGCCTCCCTGTCCATCACCAACTCCTGGAGTTCACTCAGACTCACGTCCATCGAGTCCGTGATGCCATCCAGCCATCTCATCCTTTGTTGTCCCCTTCTCCTCCTGCCCTCAATCCCTCCCAGCATCAGAGTCTTTTCTAATGAGTCAACTCTTCGCATGAGGTGGCCAAAGTATTGGAGTTTCAGCTTTAGCACCAGTCCTTCCAAAGAAATCCCAGGACTGATCTCCTTTAGAATGGACTGGTTGGATTTCCTTGCAGTCCAAGGGACTCTCAAGAGTCTTCTCCAACACCACAGTTCAAAAGCATCAATTCTTCGGCACTCAGCTTTCTTCACAGTCCAACAGTAGCAGGTGTTATATTCAACTGGTGGGTATAGGAAAATAATATTTTTAAGGGTATGGGAAAATAACATTTCTAACAGTGCTTTACACTTGAATGATACTTTAAAATATACAAACTGTTTTCTAGTATATTTTTACCAGCACAACAAATCTGAAAGATGCTGAAGGGGAAACTGAGTCCAAGATAGCATACACAGTATAATAGCAAAGTTAAGACTTCTGGGGCTACTGAAATCAAATCTAGTGTTTTTTCTCTATATTTCTCTTGCCTTATCTATCATGAAGGTAGTTGGGAAAAACAAGGAATGGATGATGAGAGAGGAGTGGAAGAAAATGGGGAGGTGAAACTGTGATTTATTCATTCACTTAGTAGCTAAATATCAAATGCTCTTCCTCTGCTCCCCACTCCCCACATCTGCCCATGTCTCAGTCCTCAAGGATAGTCCAGGCAGGCAATCGAAAGAAGGAGGGATAAAGGCCTTGGGAGCACTCAGTGGGAAAATTAGTCTAGTTTTGAAAAATCAGGAAAGCTTTTTAGAGGAAGAGACATCAAGATTGAGCCTCAAGGAAGGCAAAGGAGAACTTAGGGGAAATGGGACCGGATATTGAAGGTTGGGGGAAATGCTTCAAACCAAACATTGAAATTGTACCACTGATCTAGAGCAAAAAAGTACACATCTAGAGTAGAAAGGTACTTATTAGATTGTGAGCAAAAAAGGCATAGTTAGTATGGCATCTCTGTTTCCTACGGTTGCTCTTTACCTGCCCCTCTTCCACTCCTGTGCTCTTTTTAATTGTTTTCCCAATGGGGTAGGGGGGAATAAGCATCTGGCCTGTTTGGCCCAAGGTCTACAGTGTTTTTGCATTGAAAGGCCCATGGGAGAGTAATTAATCGTGTACCCGACCTTATTTTATCAATGAATTTTCTCTTCCAGCCCCAGTGATGCTTACAGTGATCATAACCCGAGCCCCTGTGGCTCGCATTTCCTGCATTCTCTGCAAGCTTAAATGCAAGGCTCAATTTATACTCAGCTAGTTTCAAGATGTAGTTGCTTCTCTGTGGAAGAGATTGGCATCATAACTCAGAGGACAGATAGAAAATATACACTGGGAGGAAAGGAATAGATGTGATGCTAGGTTATAGATAGGAAAAGAAAAAAAATAATTTTGAAGACATTGCATGATTACTTTTTAGTGATTAAAAATATTTCTTCTTATAGTGCTTACAATGATTGATGTTTATAGAATCTATGTATATTCTCAGATTACTGTACTCTTTTTCTTCCCATTAAAAATTAATTCTCTGCTTTGATTAAGCTCTTAAATTTCATTTCTCATTACAGTAATGTAGCTGAAAGCTAAAGAAGCATAGCGGAAACTATGCTTGAACTATATTTGAAAAGAATTTTTAAAAAATGTAAAACAAAATTACCTATTATTGAATTCAAAAGTCAGTATATGTTCCACAGCAGCTCTGAAAATCAAAATCTCTGTATATGAACTGAACATTGACTTTTAAAAAATGTATGAGTTGATTTAACCTATTTACAGACTGCCAGAAGGCAAGAAAAAAGGTTTCTTCCGGAGTTGAGCTCAGAGAGTCTATTTTGCCAGAAAAAGAGAGCCAAACATATTAATATCCAGTGACTTTTCAAAGTCCAGGCAACAGGAGGAATGAATTTGAAGGAGAGAAATTCATTGTTTTAGTCAGTCTGGCAAGTAGGAATGGAAAAGTCAGTGACCTCTTAGCAAATCCCCTCCTACACACCCCGATAAACAATAGTAGCCCATTTGTGGGGCCTCCCATTTCCCTTTTGTCCAAGGGTGTGAAGAATTCAGTGGTGTAGCAAAGAGTCTTCTCCATGAAGAAATGTGTATGTCCTCACTGTGTTTACACATAGGAACAAAGGGACTCCAGGCAGAATTACAAGGGCTCTGTTAGAAGTTCAAAAGTGTAAAATTCAAGCCAACCATATATTAATATACATGAAAGTAAAAAGGGTTAGTCATTCAGTTTTGTCCAACTCTTTATAACCCCACAGACTGTAGCCTGCCAGGCTCCTCTGTCCATAGAATTCTCTGGGCAAAATTACTGGAGTGGGTAGCCATTCCCTTCTCCAGGGGCTCTTCATGACCCAGGGATTGAACCCAGGTCTCCTGCACTGCAGGCAGATTCTTTACCATCTGAGCCACCAGGGAAGCTTACATGTAATAGAACCACCAAACTGTAATATTCATTTTCTTTCCTGGTTTATGAAAATTGAGCTTATTGCATTATCACAGCCCAAACAAATGAAGATTTTTAACTAAATTCCACTGTGTGGGTGTAACTTAAAACTAGATTGTATATAGTTCTCCCTCTGTATACATGGGGGATTGGTTCCAGGACACCAGTGGATACCCCAAACCACAGATGCTCAAGCCTTACATGGAATGACTAAGTAGAGTAGGCCTTGCATGTCCGTGAGTCCTATGTCTGGGGATTCAACCAGCCTCGGATCAAAACTTGTGGATACAGAGTGTCAACTGTAGGTAGGTAGGTAAAAGCACAAAATGGTAGAACACTGGCTGCTCAATTCTAGAGCATAATTTAGCAAGTTCCATATATTTTATATTGTTGGGTCAGAGCATCCAGAATCTCCAATCTGGGCTGGGAGAGTCATGTTCCATATATGTGGAGGCAAGACTAGGCTTGTGGATACCCATAGCATGTGTTTTTTTTTCATTATAGAACAAAAGAGTTAATTTTTTTCTTCTGCAAAATGCGGAGACGTGACATACATTTCAGAAGTGACTGTTTGTGGCTGGGACATTTCTCCTGTAGAAATATTACTCCATGGGCTTCAAGGAGCTGAGTAGCACTGGGAAATCATGGGAATGGGCAGGGAGCTTGCCTCCTCACCTAAGGAAAGAGAAATAAGTCGACTTTCTGACAACTTAGACATCAGTCTTATCTTCCTCTTTCCCTTCCTCTCCCTCCTTTTCACTCTTCCTTCTTTACCTTCCTTTTCTTTTCCCCTTCCTTCTCTTCCTTCTTTCTCTTCTCCCTTTCCCTTTCCTCCTTCCTCCTTCTTCCCTCCACCTCATTGCTTTCCTTCCCTCCCTGCCTCCCTTCCTCTTTCCTCCTTCTAAGCACTTTTCCACACACTACTTAATAGAGATAAGAGATAAAGATTACACTAAACAGGGTATATATGTTGCAGCATTCTTTCAAAGTATTTTTCTTCTGAGATTTGTAACTTAAATTCAAAGTAAATTCTTTAAGGTTAAACCTTGGCCCTTTCAAGGTATTGATTTTACAGTTTAGTGATGATTTGTGTTAAAACCATATACAGTATTAAACTTCATACAGAACTGTAACTCTTTAGTTGGAAGGGGAAAATGTATATGTGGCTTTTAATCTTATCACTTCAAAGGAGATTTGTGTTAGAAAATGGAAAATGTACGGGGCATTGACCAATTAGGTGAACTGGGGCTTTGAGGTTTTGGAAAAAGAAAAGAACTCTTTATAAAAATTGGAAACAAGGATACTGGGTATTATCCAAGAAGCTTTCATAATGGAACTATGCTCCACAAACGGTTATCTTGGTGTGCTTTAATTTATGGTCTCTAATGGGTAGGAAATCTCTAAGTAAGAACAAAGAGTTATGAACCTACTAAGAAGGTTATGAATGGATCTTGATAAGGTAGCTTAAAAGGAGACATTATGGCATCCAGGGGACAAGAATTTATATTTTGTTCCTAGAATGTATAATTTCCCTCAAAATCATCAAAGTTATCATCAGATAATATTTCTTAAGCTCTTTTAAGAATCTGGTATCTTAACATCTATCTAAAATCAAACACATAATCATACATAGTTAATGTAAGTCACTTTACTTTTCTATGTTGTTAACGATCATTTCCCCAAAAGCCTTAACTGTAAATCTCTAAATACCAATCTCTCAAGAAAGAATTCTGCAAATACCATTTTCCATACTGATAGAAATGGAAACTTTATATATATATATATATATATATATATATATATATATATATAAACTTTATACACACACACACACACACACATACATATATGACAAAGTAGAAACTTGAAAATCCCTAGTATTGGAATATAAAATTTGCTGTGAATAGTTCAGGTCCACATTATGGAAAAATTAGGAAAAATCAATGCAAACCCAGCAAACTATTGTAGATTACTATACTCTAAAGAGAAAGATGGAGAAGGCAATGGCACCCCACTCCAGTACTCTTGCCTGGAAAATCCCATGGACGGAGGAGTCTGGTAGGCTGCAGTCCATGGGGTCACTAAGAGTCGGACACGACTAGGTGACTTCACTTTCACTTTTCACTTTCATGCATTGGAGAAGGAAATGGCAACCCACTCCAGTGTTCTTGCCTGGAGAATCCCAGGGACGGGGGAGCCTGGTAGGCTGCCGTCTATGGGGTCACACAGAGTCGGACACGACTGAAGTGACTTAGCATAGCATAGCAAAGAGAAAGATATTTGCAGAAAAATTATAAAGGTAAATCATACTTGAGAGAGAATAATTATGATCATGAAGTGGTCATACCAGCAATCCAATGGGGGTTGAATTGGTTTATTTGGACTTATAAGAGAGTGCTTTTCAGGGCACTCTCTGGAAGGAAGATAATGGGGCTGAGTTTGTAATCCCCTCAATGAGTTCTTAGAGAACCTCACAAAACTTTGAGGTGTGAGGGTTGATAGATGAAAGCAGAGTAAAAATCCTTGTCAAAAGTATGGCCATCCTCTGCATTGAAACTTCATGAAGAAGTTGCTTGTTCTCAGCTGAAGCATAATATTTGCAATTGCTCCAGTACTGAGGCTATATATACATATGTGTGTGTGTATATATATATATACATACATATATATATATATATATTTCTTGGCACTAAATACCTTGAATAGAGTGAACACAACAAACCAGCCAGGGTGTACTATTTTCCTTGTTTTATAGTTTAGGAAACTGGGAGATGTAGACTCACTTTTTGGACTCACTCCTCAGCTAGATGTCGGTAAGAAAACAGAAGCTTTAGGATAATGACTACAGGGCCATACAAAGTTAGAGGAATTAGAGCACTCTGACCCTGAGCTCTGCACAACTCTGACTTCAGGGGCAGTATGAGCTTTCACATCTGCATTGCAGAATATTCTTTCTTCATCTCTGTTGGGGGAAGCTGGGAAGGTATCTCAGCTCCATTTTTTCAGCCAGGAACGTGGTCATAGGGAGGTTATGGATTCATACAGTAGTAGAGCTGTGCTTCAAATGGGGTTGTGCTAACACAGATCTCACTGCCTTCCTTCAAACAGACAAACTCCATCTCCTAGAGTAGTGGAAGTAAAAACAAAAATAAACAAATGGGATCTAATTAAACTTAAAAGCTGCATAGCAAGGGAAATCATAAACCAGATAAGACCATATACTGGGAGAAAATAGTTGAAAATAATGCTACTGGCAAGGGGTTCATTTAAAAATTATAAAAACAGCTCTTTATATGTAAAACAATCAACCACTCAATCAAAAAATAGACAGGAGACTTAAACAGACTTCTTTCTTCAAAGAAGACATACAGATGGCCAACAGCTACATGGGAAGATGCTCAATATCTCAAATTACTAGAGAAATGCAAGTAAAAACTACAGTGAGGTATCACCTTACACTAGTTAGAATGATCATCATTAAAAAGTCTACAAATAATAAATGCTAGAGAGGGTGTGAAGGAGACAGAACCTCCATACACTGTTGGTGAGAATGTAAATTCTTAAGCTGCTATGGAGCACAGTATGGAGTTTCCTTAAAAAACTAAAAATAGAGGTACCATATGATCCTTCAATTCCACTCCGGGGCGTATATCTAGACAAAACTCTAATTTGAAAAGATACATGCACCTCAGTTTTCATAGCAGCAGTATTTACAATAGCCAAGACATGGAAGCAGCATAAATGACCATCTACAGATGAGTGGATACAGAAGATGTGGTACATATATGCAATAGATTATTACTCAACCATAAAAAAGAATGAAACAGTGCTGTTTGTCACAACATGGATGGACCTAAAGATTATTACCTTCAGTGAAGTAAGTCAAAGAAAAATACGATATCACTTATATGTGAAATCTAAAAAGTGATATACAGGAACTTATTTACAAAAGAGAAATAGACTCGTGGACATAGAAAATAAACTTATGATTTCCAGAGGGAATAGCTAGTGGGGGTGGGGGGAAATAAATTAGGAGTTTGGAATTAACATACACATACTACTATATATACAATAAATAAACAACAAAGATCTACTATATAGCACAGGGAACTATATTCAATGTCTTGAAATGAATCTATCATGGAAAAGAATTTGAAAAAGTATCTATATCTATAGCTATATCTATATCTATCTGAGTCACTTTGCTGTTCACCCGAAACTAATCCAACATTGTAAACAAACTATATTTAAACAAAAAATTATTGAACAAAAAGAACTAATTTCCCCCAGTATCATACCTTCCTTTCAATATTTACTTTGTATACATTGATTGTACATTTTCAGAAGAACATGAATCATAGAGGTTAAGGAAAATGACCATTTCTTTAGTGAATGGAGCTAACAGTTACTAGTTGGTTTTTCTTTTTATATGGTTGATCTCTACATTTCTAAACATGAGAAGCGTAGTCTTAAATTAGTTCAGGCTGTTTTAGGAATGTGTTCTTTAGGGACTGTCTGAAGTATTCTCGATTTGATCAGGTTAAAATGCTTTAGTATTTTTGTTTTACTTTTCTATAACTAAGAAAAGAAATGTGTTCTATATGTTGTATGAGTAAGCCTTTGTATAGCAATACCTATCACATGTAGTCATATAAATACAGACATTTTCTGGGCCTCAAAAAAAGGAAAACACAGAAAACCCCCAAAGAATGCCAAGTAGGGAGGCCAGGATCTGAGGATCAGACTGAGGGAGGGTTACTGACCAGGTGTCCAGACAACACGCAGAGGTCTTTAGATAAGCATTTCTTACTCATTTGGATTCTGTATACACACACACACACACACACACACACACACACACACACGGCTACAAATTACTGTAGAGTAATTAATTTTCTTGAAAGAGCAACAGGCCCCCTCAACATGAAGATAAACATTTCACTTAACATAGTTAATGTAGCCAGGTGTGGAAAATTCCAAACTTTTGAAGAATATATCCCAGAGTTCTTAGTCTTATGCAGGCATACAAACTAATAGAAATCAGAGTGCCTCAGCCTCTTTCTAGGCTCTTTCTCTTGGAGGATATTTGGCCCCTTCATTAGGTCTATTTAACCTGCATCTTTCTGTCTCAGAGTCCCTTTAAAGGCTCTAAGAGTGGTCAGAAGGCAGGAGTGTTTCTTCATGATGTCATTAATAAGGCAGCACTGACGTCAGAACTTAATTCATCTTGAACAGCTTGTCACTGAGGAGAGAAAATGTCATTTTCTGTTGGTAAGGAGAGAATGGAATGGGGGCAGAGAGAGGGAGAGAGTCAGTATCTGGCTTTCTGACAGCTGGATCCTTGCGAGAAGTGTCAGATGACTCTCGTCCCTGCCAAATAGGAGTTCCCCAGTTGTTTTGGAGTCTTCAAAATGCTAATAAAAATACTTAAACATTTTCATTTGTATTGGCTGGGGCTTGTATTAAAGTACTGGCAGCTGCTATAATAGATAAAATTTGAAATTTCCATGGCTGAAGACAATGGCAGTGTCTCAGGAAGTCCAAGACAGTGAGGAGGAACCTTCTCAGAGGTAAGGGTCATGGGAAGGAGAGGGAGAATGTCGTGTTCTGGTCCACACAGTTATTCAGGGATCCATGGTGATAGAGACTCTGCCATTTCAACATGTGGCATGCAAGATGGCCTTCAGTGTCAACACTTAGTCTACCCACACAGGAAGAAAGAAAAAGAAATGAAGAGGAAGAAAAAGAGCAGAAGAAAGAAAGAAAAGGAAATAAAGACGAAAGAGCACACCTATTTCTTAACTGCTTAGATGTGAAAATGACACAAATCACTGTCATTCACGTTCTGTAAATGAGAGCTTGTTATGTGAACACACAGAAGTGGCAAGACGCTTGGAGTTCAGGCTGGTAACATCTCCCAGAGACAACTTTGTACTTTGGAAGGAGAACACAGAGGGGGAGTTTCCATGTACTGATACAGCACTCTTTTTTTTTTTAATTTAATTTTATTTTTAAACTTTACATAATTGTATTAGTTTTGCCAAATATCAAAATGAATCTGCCACAGGTATACATGTGTTCCCCACCCTGAACCCTCCTTCCTCCTCCTTCCCCATACCATCCCTCTGGGTCGTCCCAGTGCACTAGCCCCAAGCATCCAGTATCGTGCATCGAACCTGGACTGGCAACTCGTTTCATACATGATATTTTACATGTTTCAATGCCATTCTTAGTGCAAGCAACAGAAACTAACTGATGATGTTTTGTAAGAAGATAAATTTGTTAGGAGAATATTAGGCAGCTCAAAAACCAATAGGAACACTTTTGGGGTAAAATTGTAGAAACTATCTGAAGGTTTTGTCAAGATGAGGCTGCCAAAATAAAGATGACCCAGAGGGATGATATGGGGAGGGAGGAGGGAGGAGGGTTCAGGATGGGGAACACATGTATACCTGTGGCGGATTTATTTTGATATTTGGCAAAACTAATACAATTATGTAAAGTTTAAAAATAAAATTAAATTAAAAAAAAATCTTCCTGTTCAGTGTTCAAATTCTCAGGAGGAATATGTGACTGGCTTAGCTTGGGTCTTTTTCTGGCTCCTCAGACTGTGTCCAGAGGTAACTACTCAGAGGGAAAGGATATTCAGTAACAAAAGGAAATGGAATGAATGAACAGCCGCAACAACAAACATTCACTCACCATCTTTCACAGCTGATGCCAACTTTGAGTTAAGAAAGAAAATAAAACTAATTTCTACCTCATGAAAATTATTGTTTATGAAGTATAGAGGAGAGCAGATTGGAAATTGTAAAGTCTTTGAAAGCATGACAGACTTCTGCAGAATCAGACAATGTAATAACTGCTTTTATAATTGGCACCATATATTCCTTTTCTTATTGCTGTTCTTCACAGAAAACATGTATCGTTATCATTGAGCAGGGGCACTCCACCCATGAAGCGCCTCTTTCCATGGTTATCTGGGTGCCGTCATGCTATTGTCTTTGATGCCTTTTTCTTTTAAGAGAGAAATGCAAAAAGCCACATCTTGACCCATCATCAGATAGAGGGAGTAGAGACCATACACACTGGGCACTTTAAACAGATTGAGAAAAATAGTGTGCTAGGACTCTGAGTTGAGAGAGTTGGAAACCCAACTTAAAACAGTTTGGACAAAAAAGGAATTGTGAAGTTCAAGAACTTACAGTGTGGTTAGATACAGGGATTCACATGATGTTAAAAAAAATTAATCTATTTTTTTCCCTCTATCTCTTGGTTTTACTTTCTCTGTGTTGTTTTCATTCTTAGCAGTCTCTTATCAGTTGGTAACAAATACAGCTTCAGGTCCTCAGAAGGAAAGAACCATAGAAAGATGAAGTCTTTTTTGTTGTTGTTGTTAGTTACCAGAGCAAAGTCAGAAAAAGGATTCTCATTGTCTTTACCTGGATGGCAGGCCATTGCTGATTTCATGGTTTAGGGCACTTGTCAGTCCAGCCTGTGTCACATGTTCACCTCTGAGGTGAGAGAGTAGGAGTCACTGTAATAGTGCCATTTCTGGATGGAAAAAATATGGAGATGACAAGTGTCCATGTCACATAATCTGAGCAAAACAAGCAAAACCCCTAAGCTAACTGGCTTAAAACAACAAACTCTCATTATTTCTCCCGATTTAGTGGGTCAGCTGGGAGATTCTTTAGGTTTGGACTGACTTGGCTGATTTTGGATACAGCTGGTGGCTCAGCTGGGCTCAGTGGCCTGGCCTGGTCTCATTCACATACCTGGCAATTGGCAGGCTGGTTATATAGTGTGGTGTGATTCCGCTGGCTGCACACCTCTGCTCTCCTTGCTCTCACATCCTCCAGTATCCTATCCTGGGCTTCTTCACCTAGTGGTCTCAGGGTTCCAGAGGCCAGTGAGAGAGATGGCATTCACTAATGCAGAAGTACTTGCTAAGCCTCTGCTTGTGCCATGTGGCCAAAGCCAGCTGCATAACCATGTCTAGATTCAAAGTCTGGAGAGGTAAACTTCACCTTGATGTGAGGAGCTGCAAAATCACGTCTCAGAGGTGCATGCCCAGAGGGGTGGGAAGAATCTGGGGCATCTGTGTAATCTACCACAGTACGCCTTTCTCTTCACCTTCTCCTCACATGTAGCATTGCTAGTCTGTAATTGACTTCATATATCCAATGCCCACTGCAACTCGACTATGGTTTCCTTATCTCTTAGTTCAAAAATATGTGTGTGCACATGCACGTGTATGTGTGTGTGTGTGTGTGTGTGTGAGAGAGAGAGAGAGACAGAGAGAAACAGAGACAGGTTGAGAAAGAAGAGACAAGTACACAGGGAATTAGGTAGTGGACCCAAGCAACTCCTGTTGGGGGCAGGTAGGGTCACGCTATAAAGTAGGGCTGTGCCTTTTATAGGACATGGATGGAGTCAGTTAAATTAGAAAATTAGAAGAGGATAGACCTGGCAGACAAAGTGACTGATGACTGGAATTGAACATAAACAGGACTGAATCCAAAGTCATTTCTCTTAAGCCCTAGGATTCTGTTGTGGACTGTTATGTAACTGTTACTATGTGAACGCACCTTAATATAGTGCTCTGCACAGGAAAGAAACTAAATAAATCCCAACTAGACTCTCTGCTCCTTATGGTGAAGTATTATGTTTACATATGCTGAGGCAGAGTAGGAGCTCACAGATTCTTGCTGAAGGCAACTGAATGGAGAGAGGGGCTAAGAAGAAATCATGAAGCAAGCATAAACAAAGTTTAGTGAAGTCCCGATTACCAACAGTGTTTGTTTGATTCTCTGGAGAAGGCCAAAGCCAACATAATAAAAGACATTTTTAGGAGAAGATAGTGTATTTAACCCACTCCAGTGTTCTTGCCTGGAGAATCCCAGGAACGGGGGAGCCTCGTGGGCTGCCGTCTATGGGGTCGCACAGAGTTGGACACGACTGAAGCGACTTAGCAGCAGCAACAGTGTATTTAATGGCAGTTCAGAATATCATTTTCCTCAGATTATTAGGTAAATAAAAGGAGAGAGGAGAGATAAAGTAGGACAGTCTAGAGAATTATGTGAGGAATACGCAAACTATACAAATCTTAGAAAGTGGAACAAGCTGTGAGAATTAAAATCCTACTTGACTTAATTCCAAGATAGAACAGTTTTACTTTTTTTTAAGTTGAAGTTCTGCTTTTTATTTGGTATCAGAAAAAGTTAATATTAAAATTAGTATTTTAATTAAAAAATTAAAAATTAATATTAAAACATAAACTGGGCCTTGAATAAATGTCCCTTCATCTGTAAGTGGCACATGGATTGAGACAGAAGTCCGACACAAGAAAAAAAAATGTCTTTCTTCATGGAGTATTTGGATAAGAAATGATGATATTCTAGAATGAGAAAATAATGCCTTTAGGACATTTTCCCTGCTAGTCGTAAAGTAACTCTGTAGTACAACTCTTCTTTTTCAAAGTAGAAATGCTGAATTTGCATATTTCATTTCTTAAGAGTTCATGGTGATAGGAAAAGAAAAATGAGTGAGGAGGAGAATATGAGAGAATATAGTTGGCCCTCTGTATCCTTGGGTATGGCATCCTCAAATTTAACCAACCTGGATTGGAAGTACTCGGGACAAAGATTTTTGGGAAGTTCCAAAAAGCGAAGCTTGAATTTGCTGTGCACAGGCAGCTATTTATATAAGCATTTACATTGTTTGCAACTACTTACATAGAACTTACATTGTATTTAAAACTATTTACATAGCACTTACATTGTATTAGGCATTGTAAGTAATCCAAAGATGTTTTAAAGTATATGGAAGGATGAGTGTAGGTTTTATGCAAATCCCATGCCATTTTACATAAAGGACTTACTATCCTAATACCCCACAGATCTGAGGAATGATTATATAGATAATTGGTAACAACAGACACTTTCCAAACCTTATTACTTTGTTTCATCCACTAATTTTAATATCTGCCTCCATTCCATCTGATTTTACACAGAATTACGCCAAACAGCTCATAAATATTGCTTTGATTTTTGGTTCTTTTTTTCAAGCTGATGTATTTTTTTTTTTTAAAGCTACAAAAGACACAAAAGCAGCTTGCCAGAAAGAAGGCCAAATAAGGATGTGAAAATTTCACATTATCTAATAGTGGCCTCTGTTAGATGTGAACTGGTTTACTGGGGATAGGTCAGTCATGGTAACTGTAGCCCTTGAGCTCAGCCCTGGATGACTGATTGGATGGACACCAAATCAGCTGGAGAAGGGTTGAGGAATGGCACTGACAAGGAAAAGCTGTAATACATAGTGATAAAAACCAACTGAACAAATTGGATTCCTAAGATGTCAATGCTAAGGCTGGCAAATAAATCAAGATGATAACAGCAGTCACACTTTCTCTGTTTATTGGGTGCTACCAAATGGTACTAGAGGCCAAACTAGGGACACATACCCTTCACCATGGTTAAGCCTCTAAAATTAGCCCTATGGGATAGATCTAACTCTACACGCTGTGCATAGAATTCCAGTCCTGAGAAAGACTTGCCCCCTTCCAGTTGGGATAAACCTCTGCACTAACACCTGGATTCTATGAGCCTTAAGGCAAGTATTGTTTATATCCATCAATAACAACTGGGCATATTCAGGACTGAACCTTGTCACAAAGAACGTGATTGGCAGGCTGTGGGGATCTCGGTGAGACCAGAGGTATTAGGAGAAAAAGGAAGATTCTGTAACCAAAGTCTTTGATACCATTTGGAAAATATGGTCCTAACTTAAACGGAGAAGGCAATGGCACCCCACTCCAGTACTCTTGCCTGGAAAATCCCATGGACGGAGGAGCCTGGTGGGCTGCAGTCCATGGGGTCGCTAAGAGTCGGACATGACTGAGCGACTTCACTTTCACTTTTCACTTTCATGCATTGGAGAAGGAAATGGCAACCCACTCCAGTGTTCTTGCCTGGAGAATCTCAGGGATGGGGGAGCCTGGTGGGCTGCCGTCTATGGGGTCGCACAGAGTCGGACATGACTGAAGCGACTTAGCAGCAACTTAAAAGTGAGGTTGCTTTACTTTTATCATTGCTTTGCCAAGTCAGCTCCTTTGAGAAGAGAGTATTACATGTTATTCTTTTTATTGTATTCTTTTACATTGTATTAGGCATTGTAAGTAATCCAAAGATGTTTTAAAGTATATGGAAGGATATGTGTAGGTTATATGCAAATCCCATGCCATTTTATATAAAGGACTTACTATCCTAATACCCCACAGATCTGAGGAATGATTATATAGATAATTGGTAACAACAGACACTTTCCAAGCCTCTTGTACTTGTAACTTGTCTGTAGGTTATGAATGACCATATTAAGATAAACTGCTGCTGCTAAGTCACTTCAGTCGTGTCCGACTCTGTGTGACCCCACAGACGGCAGCCCACCAGGCTCCTCCATCCCTGGGATTCTCCAGGCAAGAACGCTGGAGTGGGTTTCCATTTCCTTCTACAATGCATGAAAGTGAAAAGTGAAAGTGAAGTCACTCAGTCGTGTCTGACTCTTCACTACCCCATGGACTGCAGCCTACTAGGCTCCTCCATCCATGGGAGTTTCCAGGCAAGAGCACTGGAGTGGGTTGCCATAAGATAAACTAGATCTTGATAATTCTGAGAGCAGCTTGACAACAGCTTGGCATTCATAAACTTCAAGGCACATATTATGTGATTAACAGGGTACTGGAACAACAGACTGGTTCCAAATAGGAAAAGGAGTATGTCAAGGATGAATATTGTCATCCTGCTTATTTAACTTATATGCAGAGTACATCATGAGAAATGCTGGGCTGGATGAAACACAAGCTGGAATCAAGATTACCGGGAGAAATATTAATAACCTCAGATATGCAGATGACACCACCCTTATGGCAGAAAGTGAAGAAGAACTAAAGAACCTCTTGATGAAAGTGAAAGAGGAGAGTTGGCTTAAAGCTCAACATTCAGAAAACTAAAATCATGGCATCTGGTCCCATCACTTCATGGGAAATAGATGGGGAAGCAGTGGAAACAGTGTCAGACTTTATTTTATTGGGCTCCAAAATCACTGCAGATGGTGACTGCAGCCATGAAATTAAAAGAGGCTTACTCCTTGGAAGGCAAGTTATGACCAACCTAGATAGCATATTAAAAAGCAGAGACTTTGTCAGCAAAAGTCTGTCTAGTCAAGGCTATGGTTTTTCCAGTAGTTATGTGTGGATGTGAGAGTTGGACTATAAAGCTGAGTGCAGAAGAATTGATGCTTTTGAACTGTGGTGTTAGAGAAGACTCTTGAGAGTCCCTTGGACAGCAAGGAGATCCAACCAGTCTATCCGAAAGGAGATCAGTCCTGGCTGTTCATTGGAAGGACTGATGTTGAAGCTGAAACTCCCATACTTTGGCCACCTAATGCGAAGAGCTGACTCATTTGAAAAGACCCTGATGTTGGGAAAGATTGAGGGCAGGAGAAGAAGGGGATGACAGAGGATGAGATGGTTAGATGGCATCACCAACTCAATGGACATGAGTTTGGGTAAACTCCGGGAGTTGGTGATGGATAGGGAGGCCTGGCATGCTGAGGTTCATGGGGTCTCAAAGAGTCGGACATGACTGAGTGACTGAACCGAACTGAGCTTTATAATGTATAATGAAAGAAACTCTTGTCATTTTACTGAAGTTAGGTTTTGCTAGAAAATAATACAAGACCTAATAAAATGCAAACTTGTGTGACATGCATTGTATAGGTAATAAAGCTTGTGCAGAGAGAATGTGTATGGGCTGAAGTGAGGAAGCTTTTTAAGGAAGTTAGAGTCTGGATTGGGCCTTAAAGGATAAACAGAGACTATACAGGCAGAATGGGCTTCCCTGGTAGCTCAGATGATGAAGAATCTACCTGCAACATGGGAGACCTGGGTTTGATCCCTGGGTTGGGAAGATCCCCTGGAGGAAGGAATGGCTACCTACTCCAGTATTCTGCCCTGGAGAATTTCATGGACTGTATAGTCCACGGCTTCACAGAGTTGGACATGACTGAGAGACTTTCACTATGAAGGCAGAAGGGCTTCTCAGGTGGCACCAGTGGTAAAGAATCTGCCTGCCAGTGTAGGAGATGCGAGAGACATGGGTTCAATCCCTGGATTGGGAAGATCCCCTGGAGTAGGACATGGCAACGCCCTTCAGTATTCTTGCCTGGAAAATTCCATGGGCAGAGGAACCTGGCTACAGTCCATGGAGTTGCAAAGAGTCAGACATGACAGAGTGACTGAGCACATGATTTAACACAGATAGGCAGAAAGAAGAGGAAAGAACACCAAGAGTGAGACTATGGGATGCAGAAGTTTCCTCCTGCCTGGTGGGGCCAAGGTGATTTCCATTTTCAAATGTTGACTTGTTTGAAAGATAGTATGAGTTTAGGGAAGCCTGAGGCTTGGTTCTGCAATGGCAAATAGATGCCACACATATTTCTCAGCATGTTGTTTGGTATACCCACTGCCAATGTTTTAAAATGAGAGTTGAAATTTATTTGTTGACTTCTTTGGATATTTCCTCTAAGACCACAGCTGTAGAGATTTATGTGTGTGGGCAACATAAGCCAACTCCTCTCTCTTTGTAAAAGATCCATCCCCTTGCTCTTTTAGTTCTTTTCTTTCTCTACTCCTATTAAGGAAAATAATGAGAAATAAATCTAGCTTTAAATAAACACCTAGGTTGTGCTGCTGCTGCTGCTGCTAAATTGCTTCAGTCGTGCCTGACTCTGTGCGACCCCATAGACGGCAGCCCACCAGGCTCTTCTGTCTATGGGATTCTCCAGGCAAGACTACTGGAGTGGGTTGCCATTTCCTTCTCCAATGCATGCATGCATGCATGCTAAGTCGCTTCAGTCTTGTCCCACTCTGTGCGACCCTATGGACAGCAGCCCACCAGGCCCCTCTGTCCATGGGATTCTCTAGGCAAGAATACTGGAGTGGGTTGCCATTTCCTTCTCCATAGGTTGTGCTAAGTAATACATAATCTCTATCTTAATTCTCTGAAGCATCCTAAAGTTAAAATCTGCATTGTTGGTGGGCCAATGGGTTCCACTCTTCTACACATTTTTCATAAGCAGGACCATATGTCCAAAACAAACTGGCTTGCAACATCTAGACCAAGATCTAGACCAACAGCTAGACCAAGATCTAGCTGATGTGTAGGAGTCCTGACCCAACTATCTAAATTTATGCAGGCTATTCCATCACAAAGTTAAAGCCTTGGATTTTTTTCCTTGTGGATTTCCTGAACTAGCCCTCTAGAAAACTGTTCTCTCTTCTCAAATTATTCAATATTAACAAAATATTTAAAGAATGTTTACAAAACACTTTTAGCTACTAATAGCTGTTGAGCTTTTGGAAGAATCTGACATGATACAAATCTGTATACTACGCTCTGCTGATAACCGGCTTCCAGAAGTAACTTGAATTATTAGATTCACTAAAATTTGGACCAAATTTTATTGAAAAAATTGATTTTATTTGGTTTTATTTATATTGTCATTTGTCTAGGAGAACATAAGGTAGAAAAATAACGTTAGAACAAGTTATAAATACTGTAGAACAATTTTCAGAGTTAGCCAGGGTTTAAACCAAAGCCAACTATTACTCCCTTGAAGTTCTTTAAAAGAAAATATGAAAAGACAAGATAATTTCAGTTTGTAAATTATGAGTGTCAAGCTACACTTAACCTTTGGCTGTTACAAGTTTCTGTCATCAGATACATAGCTTTTAAATCAAACTGTTGATGTTTTTAGTTGATCCAATAACCCCAATGAAACATTTCGTTCAATGTTGTCCTTTCTCTCTCAAACCGGGTCTTCTGAGGGCTGTATTTTGAGAGCAAATGCTGCACTTCACTCTTCTTTGAATCTCCTGTAACACCTGGCTCAGTGCCTGGCACCATGAAATAGTCAAGGAATTAAATGTGTTTTAAATACTGTTTCCTGCCACAAAATCCTCCTTACATTTCATCACATATCATGAATTTGAGTGGAATATAAGGGACTATATATGTGTAAGGAATCTAGGCACCTGAGAATACTGTTTCTAGGTAATACATGAGATCAGAATCTTAAAGGAAACTAATTTATATTAGAAAACTTTAATTACTTTCTCTTACTGCACATATGCCAATCATCTCTAAGCCAAATCAGCATAATAAACATGACTGAACAGGTAAGTCATACATGGATTTATTGACATTGATTAAGGTCTAGATTCAAATTCTTGGTTAGGTTTTCACCTTCAGTAATGTGTATAATGGTTCTGGAAGACTTGTGTCTATTAGAGAGACATAAATGATTAGTGGTTTATCGGAAGGAAAGTTATGACCAACCTAGATAACATATTCAAAAGCAGAGACATTACTTTGCCAACAAAGGTCCATCTAGTCAAGGTCATGGTTTTTCCAGTGGTCATGTATGGATGTGAGAGTTGGACTGTGAAGAAAGCTGAGCACCAAAGAATTGATGCTTTTGAACTGTGGTGTTGGAGAAGACTCTTGAGAGTCCCTTGGACTGCAAGGAGGTCCAACCAGTCCATCCTAAAGGAGATCAGTCCTGGGTGTTCATTGGAAGGACTGATGCTAAAGCTGAAGCTCCAGTACTTTGGCCACCTGATGCGAAGAGTTGACTCATTGGAAAAGTCCCTGATGCTGGGAGGGCTTGGGGGCAGGAGGAGAAGGGGCTGACAGAAGATGAGATGGCTGGATGGCATCATCGACTCTATGAACATGAGTTTGAGTGAACTCCGGAAGTTGGTGATGGACAGGGGGGCCTGGTGTGCTGCAATTCATGGGGTCACAAAGAGTCGGACACGACTGAGTGACTGAACTGAACTGAATTAATAGTTTGCTTAAACAAAGTTCTCTTAGTGTGTAAATGATCAAAAACTTTGAAGTTAAAGTCTTCAAAAAATAAAAATCGAAGAGCTGGTATTACCTTGATGTGATTGGCAAATACTTAGAATTCCCAGTGTCTCTTTTTTCAATGTCAAAATTAATTCCTAGTCATTAACTCACCAAATATTTATTGTGTACCTATTATTTACTTGGAATTGTTTTGGCCTCTTGCAACGAAATGTTGAAAAAATGTCTTAAGAAGATTTATTTTGATGGGCTGCAGATACACTATAGAAATTAAACAAATAATTTCAGATAGTGGTCTAAAAACAGGAAAACAGGATACTGTGATGGAGTGAACTGGTGTGTAGGGGACTCCTATAGCTGGTGTGGTTAAGGTAGGTCTTCTACTGGAAGAGGTAACATTTGAGACAAAATATTGGTGCTAGTGGTCATGTAATTCTTTTGAGAAAGAGCATTATGGGTAAGGAACAGCAAGTAAAAGACAGAGGTGAAATATTTTCCATGAGTTCAAGAAACAAAAACAAGGTTAATATGACTGGAGTGGGGTGAGATGGGGCAATGGGGTGAGGAGGCAGGGGACTGTGGGATATGAATGTGAAATACTAATCTCAGAGAATGGGAAATTACTAAGAGAATATGAGAGAATTGTGGGCTTCCCTGGTAGCTGAGCTGGTAAAGAATCTGCTTTCAATGCAGGAGACCCTGGTTAGGTTCCTGGGGTTGGAAAATCCTCTGGAAAAGGGATAGGTTACCCACTCCAGTACTCTTGGGCTTCTCTGGTGGCTCAAATGGTAAAGAATCCCCCTTCAATGTGAGAGAACTGGGTTTAGTCCCTGGATTGGGAAGACCTCCTGGAGGATGGCATGGCAACCTACTCCAATATTCTTGCCTGGAGAACCCCCATGGACAGAGGAACCTGGAGGGGTACAGTCCATGGGGTTGCAAAGAGTCAGACATGACTGAGTGACTAAGCACAGCATATGAGGGGATTGCAGGTAGTACTGAGGACTCATTTAAAATTTGTAGTCGTCACAGACATAGAGAACAGACTTATGGTTGCCAAGTGGGAAGGAAGGGGATGCAATGGATTGGGAGTTTGGGAGTAGCAGATGCAAACTGTCATACACAGATTGGATAAACAACATTCCTATTTCTGGAACTCCATCTTTGCCCTTAGAAGTTTCTGGGTTGATCAAAGAACTGAGTATTTCCTTTTAGCTCTGTCTGGTTATCCTCTTGGGTATCAGGCTCAACTTAATTCAGTTATTTAACCATATTTAATTTGCATCTACTAGATGTCAGACATGGTACTAGGTACCAAGGATAAAATAGAGAATGAGATATAGGTGCCATCTCCTTGCTGCTCCAAGGACTTTTTGTAGTCTATATATTTGGAAAATTTGAAAGTATATTTGGCAATAGGTAATTATGACAATATAGTAAGTACTATGATACTAAACTATAGTTACTTAGGAGGGGCATTTAACCCAGAATTAGGCTAAGGAAAGTCTTCATGGAAGGGATTAATACCTAAGCTGGAATCTGAAAGATGAATAGAGTGGTTGCAGGGTTTGGGGTCAGGGGTAAGGAGTAGGCAAGCATATTCCAGAATAAGGAAAATAAAGTATATCCTAACCCTTTGGTTTACTTTCTTTGCTTCTTATCCTTAAAATGCTTTTAGACTTGTCCCTACATAATTAAACATATGCATTGTATTAATTCATTTGATGACTTAACAACTTAATTCTTCTGTTTATTAAATGTATATTCTATACATTCAGAAACTCTTGGGGATCTAGCCTTTCTCTTTCTTCAGAAAAATGTAAAATTGGGTGCTAACTTCCCAGGTGGCCCTCTTGGCAAAGAACTTGCCTTCCAGTGCAGAGACGTAAGAGACTGCCTTCCAGAGATGTAAGAGACTCAGGTTCGATCCCTGGGTTGCGAAGATCTGCTGAAGAAGAAAATGGCAACCCACTCCAGTATTCTTGCTTGGGAAATCTCATGGACAGGGGAGCCTGGCTGGCTACGATCCACAGGATGGCAAAGAGCTGGACATGACTGAAGTGACAGGCACGCACTAAATGATGAGGCAGAAAACTTTCTATTACAACATAAAAATATATGCACCTAAACAATAGGAGCACAAATAGGAAGCAGAAATAACTTACACATGAAAAGTGGATGTTTAACAAAGCAACAGACGTACAAATTCACAGATAAATGCTTTTACTTCGAGTTTACGTGAGCTATAATTCCTTGAATTTCTAAAGAATGAAAACAAAATTCAGACTTGCAAAAATTCCCAGTTCCTACCCAAGGTGAAAACATCTAGCAAGAAAACAGGACCTTAATCACACATGCTTGGAAGCAGATTGTTTCTGTAGTCCAGATGAGAAGGCAGCCAGCTGACACTTTGATTTCAGCCTTCTGGAATCTTGAACAGAGAATTCAGCCAAAATGTGCCAGATCCCTGACCCATGTAAACTTTGAGATAATAAATTTGTGATAAGTTTGTGATGATTTGTTATGCAGTGATGGAAAGTTCATACCAAATGATTCCTCAGGGGTATTTTGAAGTACACATGAGATTATGAAATGGAAAAGACCTAACAGAAGCAGAAGAGATTAAGAAGAGGTGGCAAAAATACACAGAAGAACTGTACCAAAAAGGTCTTGATGGCCCTGGATAACCACAATGGTGTGGTCACTCACCTAGAGCCAAACATCCTGAAGTGTGAAGTCAAGTGGGCCTTAGGAAGCACTGGAGAGTGAAAAAGCTGGCTTAGAACTCAATATTATAAAAACTAAGATGGTGGCATCTGGTCCCATCACTTCATGGCAAATAGAAGGGGAAAAGGTGGAAGCTGTGACAGATTTCCTCTTATTGGGCTCTAAAATCACTGGTGACTGCAGCCATGAAATTAGAAGACGATTGCTTCTTGTCAGGCAAACTATAACAAACTTAATGTGTTAAAAAAGCAAAGATATCACTTTGGCAACAAACGTTCATATAGTCAAGGTTGTGGTCTTTCCAGTAGTCATGTACAGATGTGAGAGTTGGACCATAAAGAAGGCAGAGTGCCGAAGAATTGATGCTTTTGAACTGTGGTGCTGGAGAAGACTCTTGAGAGTCCCTTGAACAGCAAGAAGATCAAACCAGTCTATCCTAAAGGAAATCAACCCTGAATACTCATTGGAAGGACTGATGCTGAAGCTTTGGCCACCTGATGCAAATAGCTGACTCTGGAAAAGACCCTGATGGTGGAAAAGATTGAGGGCAGGAGCAAGAGAGGGCAACAGAGGATGAGATGGTTGGATGGCATCACCGACTCCATGGACATGAGTTTGAGATAGTGAAGGACAGGGAAGCCTGGTGTGCTGCAGTCCTTGGGGTTGCAAAGAGTCGGACACAATTAATGACTGAACAACAACAATGACATAATGTGTGTGAAATAGTTAGCATAGCACCTGGCACACAGTAAGTGCAGCAAATATTAGTAACTTAACACTATTAGTTTGATTTTAGGCAAGTGATTTAATCTAGCTAGATCTTGGTTTTTCTTATCCCTGATATGAGAGCATTAAACTGAGCCAAATTTTACAGACTCTGAAATTTGATTAAATATGTTGAGGGATTTCTAAAAAGTCAAACCACTGTCAGGAAGTTGTATGAAAGAATGGTGTGATGCTTTAGAAACTGCTTATTTCAGCATCATTGGTTTCATAGACCCTACATATGCCTTTTGCCTTCCAATGTTTGGGACCACGATCACTAGGATGCACTTTGCAGGCGATTCAGGTTTGGGGTGTGTGTGTGTGTGTGTGTGTGTGTGTGTGCTTGGTTTTTTAAAATTTGTTTTATTGTTTTTGGAAAGAACAAAAGTTAGAATGCCTCATGGCTATGGAACACTGTGGTATACAGCTGTTTTTAAAAAGTGAATTCAAAAGGTTGAGCCAATTAACACTGAACAAAGAACATCCCAAACCAAACAAAAAAAGCTATGGTATGTTTTAAAACTCTTTGAAAACATCAATTTACCAACAGAAGCCACCTGGTTGCAGGCTGAAAGTAAGATGCATGATTTCAACTGTTGAAAGTAAAATTTAGAGACTGTATCAACTAGGTGCTAATATATCTTTATTAGGGCCCATAACTTCAAAATTAAGTTTTCAGAAAGTGCTCAGATTGGATCCCATTAACTGTTCTCCTCTTTCAGGATGAGATATTAGAAGTCAGTGAATTCCCACAGCTGTTTAAAAGCAGGGTCCCTGGATCTCATAGTTGTTAACAATGTGCAAAGATCAGCTATAAAACCTAATGTGTTGGACCAAGTCAGTATGACATCCCAGCCCTGATGAAACATTTTTTACCATATGCTCATTACAGAGCCTGCCTGCAGTGTGCATAAAGGAATAAGGATAAACCAACCTTCCAGCAACCTGTAGTGGAAAATTCTGCTCCTTTCTTGCTGGCAGCCTGGCAGAAATGGCTTTCTTAATTCCTTTGGTGGAGACTTTATTTAAGCTTCAATAACTGGAGAAAGAAACTAGGAAAACAAGCTTTGTTGAAGACATAGTGAGATTATTCAGTTTTTTTTATAGGTGTACACATTCCAAATTCAAGAGGACCACCAGCAGTTACCCCGCTTCCCACTTGCCTGTTATTAATTTAGCTTTGCTTTTATGGTTTATGGTTGTATATATGTATTTGTGGTCATATTTATCTTTGTCTTTGAAGGTTATAGCCTGTTAAGCATTTACCTATGCATTTCCATGGCAATCCACTGGCCACTAGTCCCTGCGAGAGAATTGTCAAAAGGGTTACTGGACTGATCTCCTTCTCATGTAAAGTTTGGCTTTTCAAACAGTAGCCCTTGAATACTGAAGGCCTGCCGTGTTTATTGGCGAAGTATTTGCACCCCCTTTTTCCCATAATTCAGCCCCTCTATCGTAGATGGCAATGGCACCCCACTCCAGTACTCTTGCCTGGAAAATCCCACAGACGGAGGAGCCTGGTGGGCTGCAGTCCATGGGGTCGCTAAGAGTCGGACACAACTGATTGACTTCACTTTCCCTTTTCACTTTCAGGCATTGGAGAAGGAAACGGCAACTCACTCCAGTGTTCTTGCCTGGAGAATCCCAGGGACATGGGAGCCTGGTGGGCTGCGGTCTATGGGGTCGCATAGAGTTGGACACGACTGAAGCGACTTAGCAGCAGCAGCAGCCCCTCTATAGCAACTGTGGAGCTACCCTTATGACTCAGGGGGTAAAGAACCTGCCCGCAATGCAGGAGCTACCGGAGATGGGGGTTCAATCTCTGGGTAGGGAAGATCCCCTGGAGAAGGGACTGCAACCCACTGCAACATTCTTGCCTGGAGAATCCCATGGACAGACGAGCCTGGTGGGCTATACAGTCCAGGGGGTTGCAAGGAGTTGGACACGACTGAAATGACTAACACATGCACATAGCAACTGTGATTTTCGATGGTAGACAAAAATTCACTGCTTTCATTTGCTACTATACATTGTTTGAAGTCTTTCCTAAATGATTTGGTGAAAGGTGGTAATTTTCTTCCCAGCGCTACCTTTACTCAACAAGCTGACTCTCCACTTACCACCTGGAACAATGAGTAACCTACTATTGCTCATAATATAAAACTATGAAATCTACATATGGAGACCACCCTGGGTTCTAAAATTAAGTGGTCTTTCTGGCAAGTGGTTGTCTGTTTAACAATGCTCCCTATAGTTTGTGCTTCTAACACACATAGAATGATCCTTCAGGGCTTTGTAACCAATAATTATGTTAGAGTCAATGTAGATGGCCCTGAACATCATCCAAATTATCCCAAGGATTTTCTGGGTAGTTTTGTGTGGAGATAGGCTCCCATAATGGACCTCAGGAAATCTACAGCAAGTTTGATCATTGCTGTGAACCATTAACCATTAAATAGGGCCATTGCTTGGCATCAGGGTCTGAGAACTCAGCAGGGAAGCTTAAAGCCCCATGTGGGCTGGTTTTAAGAAAAGCATTGCTTATGGAGAGAGGTATATGCTGAGCTAGAGCTGGCTAGGCAATGCATTTTGTTTAACTTCTTTTCTCAAAAAAAAAAAAAAATGTTTTTATAGCCTAATGTACTGGGGAAAGGGCCTGCATTCATGTTAGGCAGGTGGTCTTTTAAGGTAGGTTCAAAACACATTACTCTGATGGGAAATAAACTACATGTTCAGAGCCCTTAGCTATTTCAGAAGGTGGTCTTTGAATATAGGTGGTCTCTAGTAATTTTTATTTTACACATTTAATGTATATATTTGGTCAGTTAGTGCACTTGTTTGTGTGTTCTGTGTCAGCTGACAAACTTCTAGGGGACAGTATCAGAATTAGCTTGCTTTTTTATAGACTGAGGACTGTCTATGGCTATTTAAGATGTGTTTTTAAGTATAAAATGTGCTGGTTATGTTAAGCTTGTAGGTGGTGTGAGAGAAAGGGGCTTACAGAGCAGATGACTGGTTTAGGAAAGTCAGGTTACCTGGCTAGAGCTTGGGGTAGGGAACTAAGATGGTTTATTCAGTGGGTTAGAGACACCCCCATATGAGAAGACGGGTACCAGATCCAAACTAGAGATAGATGTGAAAGGATAAGTCAAGTTTCCTTTAATCTGAGTATTATAGTGTGAACCAAATATTGAAGCAAAGTCTGACTTTACTGGGATCCAGTGTGGTCTAGACCCATGGTATAAGATGAACTTGGCCTTCAACTGACTTAAAACAAGTGGCTACATCAAGAAGGGAGGAATATGGGAGTGGGGGTCTGTTCTCAGAATGTTTCTGCCACATTTTCCATTCTGCTTCACCTGCAAGAGTAAGCAAGACCACCTTACTGTTTAGTTTCAAAGAACTTTGCTATCCCTCTTCTTTAAATGTTAACATAGAGGCAGCTTTGGTGTTAACAGGGGTGTGAATCTGTGCTCTGACATCTTAGTCGTGAAATGATTGCACCTGAAATTTGATGGGTGCTGATGCCCAGCCTCTGCTCTGTACTATGTTGTTGTGCCTGCCCCCAACCCATCTACCATGTTCACTGGGGTCCTCCACGGGTTCCTCAAACTCAGAATGGTCAAGCTAAATCCACTGTGTTTTACTCCAAAGTTTATGGATGAATTATCCATCTTAGAAAACAAAACTACTATTATCCCAGGAATTTGGGAGCCATGGATGACTTGTGCCTTTCCTTTTCCTTCATTCTTTCAGTCAATCAAGCCCTAAAGTTGATTGCTACTGGCTTCTTCCAGTTCCTGTTCATGAGCTACTATCCTGGGTTGGCCCTTATCATCAACATGGATTATTCAATCCTCTTACCTCCTTGCCTCTAGGTTTGATCCCTCCAACCCATTCTTGACAAGTTACTGGGAGAATCTTTCTAAAACCCAAATCTGATCATGTGTCTCCCTTGCTTAAAGCCTTTGATGACAATTTCTTAAGATAAACACCCAAATCCATATCACAGAACACTTTATAATCTGGCCCCAATTTACCTCTTCAGTCTCCTGCTGTGTTCTTTCTTTCTTGTAGACACATGAAGTAGTTGAATTGAACTATTCATAATAACTTGAATAAATCTTACCATTTCAATCCTTTCTGCCTTTGTTTGGGCTCCACATCAACCCTCGTCTCCCTCTTTACCTGGAGAACACCCCTGCTTACCCAGAGACATATTTCCTTGCTAAGCTCAGTGATTACCTTCTTTGTGAAGCTGAACATTCCTGAAACATTTCCTCACCTTACTCATTCTTCAACTGGAAGAACTACTCACTCTTTTACATTTTCACTGCACAAACATCTATAATAGTAGCTATATCACTTTGTTTCTTCTATTTGTGTGTGTCACTGTATCCCTTTATCAGACAATAAGTTTCTGAAGAGCAGGCATCATGCCTTATTTGTCTTGCATGGTGTTCTGTATCTAGCAGTGATCACACATATTTCTCTAAAAAATAGAGTAAATTTGTCACATACCTAGTGTAAGATTGATGAGAATTCTCATTACATCTGGACTGAATAGGTGACTGAACCCAGTTAAGGTCTCTCTCTACGTCAACTTTCTAGATTCTCTTGGGTGGAGGCAGAGATCTACTCGTCTTATGACTGCCCAAGTTTAAATCTAAGTTCTCTTGCTTATTAAACCTGCCCCCTACCAACTTAGAGTGGTTTGCCTCTTTCTTTGGTTTCTCCTTGCTGTCCATGTGAGGACTTGTTGCAGATTTCACCTTGTAAATTCTTGAGCTTTTGAACCAACGACTCCTGAGCCAGCCAGGAGATGGAAGAAGTGGGTCTTGGGAAAGAGGCATCCACTAGGAAATCCCAAGTTGGGTGCCAATGTTTGTGTAGGGAGGGGTGGACCATCTTATATTAGATGCTTGTGGGCCACCATGTGAATTCAGGGACGCCCTGCAAACACTGGCTGGTTTGATGCATTTATCTGAGAAACTGCACAGAAGGCACTGTGGCAAAGGAGGGAAATGAATGCCTGCTATGGTGGGCTGGCATCTATTCTGGGGCGGTATAGTGGCTGCTGATGCCCAACTAGAGGTTGAATCTCCAATTAGAAAGTTGGAAGAAGAGCTGAGATTAGAGGACATGTGGTTGTGTGCTACTCTGCTAGCTTTAGGGTTGGTGACAAGGTGGGAAAGCAGGATAAGTCATCAGAGAATTTAGTCTGCCATTTTTCTTGGATTAAGATCTGGGTGCTTATGAAGAAGCTTGATTAGGACACTAAGAGGTGAATTCCTTGGAAAAGTGAGGAGAATAAAGGGGAGGGTGTTGTGGGAATAGTGAAGCAGATGAGTTGCCAAAAGCCGTCTGACTCCTAACACAAAGGTGTGGAAGTTATGAGGGGCTGCCATTGCCTACACTTGGATGGTAAATCAACATGTTATGCTTTTGAGAATACCAAGCTCTGTCATACCTGGGAAAGATGTTATCTATTGGAATTTGCATTGGACTTCCTACTGGGATGAGTGACTTACATTGCACCCCTGTGTAAGGGTGCAGTTTCCACCAGGATTCTATTGTCCTGCAGCAAGATGGGACTGTTAAAACATTCTATGCCTGGAGGGAATGAAGATGGCAGCCAAATGATTGTACCATGGAAAACAGATGTGCCCAGCTAGCCTTGAGGAGAGGGAAGTTGGCAGCTGTAGGAACTTGACCTTATGGTGCATACCACACATGTTGACCAGGGGAGGAAGCACTGTCAGGCATGAGAAAACATGCACCATCGAAAAGAGGAGAGGAAGCGGGGTCTGGCTTGGCATGTTTTTCCCTAGTTTGTTTACAATCATTTGGCTGCCATCTTCATTCCCTCCATTGCCTGTAGATATTGTAGGATACACAAACTCACCCAGTGAACAAATGATAGGCAGCAAAGCATGTTCTCATTGAACACTGTTATGTCTCTAGTGAGAAAAACTATCCTTTAAAACAGAATGGACTTGGATGTTATGACTTCCGGGCTAGAAGGCACCTCTGTCATTATCCAAACAGCATGTAGTGTGTATATAACTGATGAGCCTGTTAATGTGTCATTTGTATTAAATCACATGTGGACATAAGTGAAAACCCTGGATAATTCAACCCCCAGCTTCTGTTCAGTTCCTCAGTCATGTTTGACTCTTGGCGACCCCATGGGCTGCAGCACACCAGGCTTCCCTGTCCATCACCAACTCCCAGAGTTTACTCAAACTCATGTCCATTGAGTCGGTGATGCCATCCAACCATCTCATCCTCTGTCGTGCCCTTCTCCTCCTGCCCTCAATCTTTCCCAGCATCAGGGTCTTTTCAATGAATCAGTTCTTTGCAATAGGTGGCCAAAGTATTGGAGTTTCAGCTTCAGCACCAGTCTTTCCAATGAATATTCAGGACTGATTTCCTTTAGAATGGACTGGTTGGATCCCCTTGCAGTCCAAGGGACTCTCAAGAGTCTTCTCCAACACCACAGTCCAAAAGCATCAATTCTTCAGCACTCAGCTTTCTTTATAGTCCAAGTCTCATATCCATACATGACTACTGGAAAAACTGCAGCCTTGACTAGACAGACCTTTGTTGGCAAAGTAATGTCTCTGCTTTTCAATATGCTGTCTAGGTTGGTCATAACTTTCCTTCCAAGGAGTAAGTGTCTTTTAATTTCATGGCTGCAGTCACCATCTGCAGTGATTTTGGAGCCCAGAAAAATAGTCTTTCACTGTTTCCACTGTTTCCCCATCTATTTCCCATGAAGAGATGGGACCAGATGCCATGATCTTCGTTTTCTGAATGTTGAGCTTTAAGCCAACTTTTTTTTTTTTTTTTCACTCTCCTCTTTCACTTTTATCAAGAGGCTCTTTAGTTCTTCTTCACTTTCTGCCATAAGGTTGGTGTCATCTACATATCTGAGATTATTGATAATTCTCCCGGCAATCTTGATTCCAGCTTGTGCTTCATCCAGCCCAGCGTTTCTCATGATGTACTCTGCATATAAGTTAAATAAGCAGGGTGACAATATACAGCCTTGACGTACTCCTTTCCCTATTTAGAATCAGTCTGTTGTTCCCATGTCCAGTTCTAACTGTTGCTTCTTGACCTGCATACAGATTTCTCAAGAGGTAGGTCAGGTGGTCTGGTATTCCCATGTCTTTCAGAATATTTCACAGTTTATTGTGATCCACACAGTCAAAGGCTTTGGCATAGTCAATAAATCAGAAGTAGATGTTTTTCTGGAACTCTCTTGCTTTTTTGACGATCCAACGGATGTTGGCAATTTGATCTCTGGTTCCTCTGCCTATTCTAAAACCAGCTTGAACATCTGGAAGTTCACAGTTCACATACTGTTGAAGCCTGGCTTGGAGAATTTTGAGCATTACTTTAATAGCGTGTGAGATGAGTGCAATTGTGCGGTAGTTTAGGGGTCTCCAGCTTAGGGGACTCCAGCTTAGAGAGCTGGAGTTGGTAAAGTGATGGTTTGGATTGTGGGGCTCTTGGTGGAAAAAACTGTCACTTTATATTGGGAATCACTATCTTAATCTGTGTTTTCTCTTGCATGTGGTTATACTGTTGTTCTGGCATCTGCCTTCAGTGCAGTCAGATAGCCACCAAATGAGACAGCTCCATACTAATAAAACCCTTTGCTGACTGCTCAGACACATTATGGGAGAGGGGGATATATAAGATTATAAGAGCTGGTCACAAGGGGTGGAGTACTGGAGGAGGTTATTGAGAAGACTTGACCACTGATTGATCCTGGAGCTGGTCTTGGGCAACCATAGCCTTTTTACTCCTACCCTGTATGTGGAATGTTTCCCCTGCTATTACCATGTTAGCAGTTATTTCCAGGATGTAGCTTTGAGACAGTAATGTGGTGTTGAGACCTTTGGGCTGCGTATGTGACTGAACCCATTTAAGACCTCTGTGTAAAAATTTGATTCTGATATACAAGTGAGGAGGTCCACTATCAGTGACTGCCCAAGACAAGACTTGTAAGTTCGCTTGCTTACTAAACCCAATATGTCTCTTTCTTTGGTCTCTTCTTGCCATCCATGTATGGCAGCCAGTTTCACATTTCACAAAAGAAGACCCTAAGGAGGTTTTGAGCCAACAAATTTAGCCAAATGCTCAATATTTTGAGTTCTTATTTGAACCTTGAATGTATTGGTGCTAGATTGTGCTTTCTGGATGCTGTTCCAATTTTCTATTAAGCATATATTATTATATACTGAGGTAGAATATTGTGATAACTTTAACTTCATTTTTTCCAAGTCCACTTTAACTTTCTTTTTTGGTATATATTCGTTTATGTTTTTAAGGTGTGAAATGAGAAGATGAAGATTGATATCCATACAAATTTTTTTTTTCTAATTAAGGGATATAGAAAGAAATAAGCAAAGTTGGATGATATATGTATGTTGATAATATAAGCTTTGTTCCTTTAGTTTACTTTTTACATCACGATATTGCCTTGGCCCTTAAAGCTTTTCTCAAAATTTTTTCTTCATTTTTCTTTTTAAAATTAAAGTATAGTTGATTTACAATACTTTATTAGTTTCAGATATACAGCATAGTGATTTATGCTGTATTTTTAGATTATACCCCTTTAAATTAATTATTACAAAATAATGGCTATAGTCACATGTGCTCAACAATATATCCTGTTTCTTATCTATTTTATACATAGAAGTTTGTATTTCCTAGTCCCACAATCCTGTTTTGCTTCTCCTCACTTCCCTCTGCACACTGGTAATCCTTAGCTTGTTTTCTATATCTGTGAGTCTGTTTCCGTTTTGCTGTATACATTGGTTTGTTTTATTTTTAGATTCTACAAATAAGTGATATCATTCTGTATTTGTCATTCTCCATGTGACTTACTTCACTAATCGTAATATTCTCTAGTTCCATGCACTTTGCTGCAAATGGCAGAATTTCATTTTTAAAGGCTCAGTAATATTTCACTACGTGTGTGTGTGTATACCACAACTTCTCATTTCTTCTCAATGAATACTTGGATTATTTTCATATCTTAGCTATTGTATATATTGCTGCTGTGAACACTGGGGAGCATGTATCTTTTTAAATTAGTGTTATTTTTTTTTCTAGATATATACCTAGGAGTGGAATTGCTAGATTATATAGTAGTTCTATTTCTGTTTTTTGAGGAACTGCCATATTGTTTTCCATGGGGATTGCACCAATTTACATTCCCAGCAACAGTGTACAAGGGTTTCCTTTTCTCCACATCCTCTCCAACATTTGTCATTTGTAGACTTTTCAGTGCTAGCCATTCTGACAGGTATGGGGATATCTCAGTGTTGTCTTGACTTGCATTTCTCTAACAATAGTGATGTTGAGCATTTTTCAAGTGTTTGTTACCTGTATGTCTTCTATGGAAAATGTCCTTTCAGGTCATCTGACCTTTTAAAAATAAGGTTGTTTTTTATTTTGATGTTGAATTATGGGTTGTTAACATTTTTTGGATATTAAGCCCTTGTTGGTCACATCATTTGCAAATGTTTTCTCTCATTCAGTGAATTATCTTTTCATTTTGTTGATGGTTTCCCTTGCTGTGAAAAAGCTTTTACTTTGTCCCATTTGTTTAGTTTTTATTTCTTTTGCCTTAGCAGACAGATTAAAAAAATATTGCTACAATTTATGTCAAAAAATTGTATGTTATATCAATAACCTCAGATATGCAGATGACACCACCCTTATGGCAGAAAGTGAAGAGGAACTCAGAAGCCTCTTGATGAAAGTGAAAGTGGAGAGTGAAAAAGTTGGCTTAAAGCTCAACATTCAGAAAACGAAGATCATGGCATCCGATCCCATCACTTCATGGGAAATAGATGGGGAAACAGTGGAAACAGTGGCAGACTTTATTTTTCTGGGCTCCAAAATCACTGCAGATGGTGACTGCAGCCATGAAATTAAAAGACGCTTTACTCCTTGGAAGGAAAGTTATGACCAACCTAGATAGCATATTCAAAAGCAGAGACATTACTTTGCCAACAAACGTCCATCTAGTCAAGGCTATGGTTTTTCCTGTGGTCATGTATGGATGTGAGAGTTGGACTGTGAAGAAGGCTGAGTGCCAAAGAATTGATGCTTTTGAACTGTGGTGTTGAAGAAGACTCTTGAGAGTCCCTGGGACTGCAAGGAGATCCAACCAGTCCATTCTAAAGGAGATCAGTCCTGGGTATTCATTGGAAGGACTGATGTTGAGGCTGAAATTCCAATACTTTGGCCACCTGATGCGAAGAGCTGACTCATTTGAAAAGACCCTGATGCTGGGAAAGATTGAGGGCAGGAGGAGAAGGGGATGACATAGGATGAGATGGTTGGATGGCATCACTGGCTCAGTGGACATGGGTTTGGGTGGATTCCGGGAGTTTGTGATGGACAGGGACGCCTAGCGTGCTGTGGTTCATGGGGTCACTAGGAGTTGGACATGACTGAGTGACTGAACTGAACTGAACTGAACTGATATTGAGATACGTTCCCTCTATACCCACTTTGATTAGAGTTTTTATTATGAATGGATGTTGAATTTTATCAAATGCTTTATATGTGTCTATTGAGATGATCTTGTGATTTTAATCCTTCCTGTTGTTAATGCAGTGTGTCATGTTGATTAATTTGTGAGTGGTGAACTGTCTTTGCATTCCTAGAATAACTCAAACTTGATCTAATGGTTTAGGAACCTTTTTATATATTGTTGAATTTAGTTTGCAAATATTTTTTTTGAGGATTTTTGCAGCTATATTCATCAAAGATATTGACCTCTTATTTATTTATTTTTGTAGAGTCTAGTTTTGGCATTAAGATAATTATGGTCTTGTAGAATGATTTTGGGAGTGTTCCCTCTTCGTCAGATTTTTGGAATAGTTTGAGAAGAGGAGGTATTAGCTGTTCTTTATAAGTTTGGTAGAATTTTCCTTTGAGGTCATTTGGTCCTGGGCTTTTGTTTGCTGGGAGCTTTTTAAATCACAAATTTAATTTCACTACTAGTGATCAGTCTGTTCAAATTACTTTTTCTTGATTCAGTCTTGTTGTAAGTTTATAAAAATTTGTCTGTTTCTTCTAGGTTGTCTACTTTGTTGATATATAATCATTCATAGTGTTCTCATGATTTTTTTGTGTCTCTGTGGTATCAGTTGTTATTTCTTCTCTTTTATTTCTTGTTTATTTGGATCCTCTCTCTCTTTTTTCTGGTAAGCCTGGCTAAAGGTTTATCAGTTTTATTTACCTTTTCAAAAAAAAAAAAACACCAGCTCTTAGTTTCACTGAGCTTCACTATTGTTTTTTGGTCTCTATTTTATTTATTTCCTCTCTGATATTTCCTCCTGCTAACTTTGGGCTTTGCTTGTTTGTGTTTTTCTAATTCACTTAAATGGTAGGTTAGATTGTTTATTTGAGATGATTTTTGTTTCTTGAGGAAGGCCTATATTGCTATAAGCTTCCCTTTTAAAACTGCTTTTACTATATTCCAATTTGTATGCAGGTCAGAAAGCAACAGTTAGAAGTGGACATAGAACAACAGACTGGTTCCAAATAGGATAAGGAGTACATCAAGGCTGTATATTGTCACCCTGCTTATTTAACTTATATGCAGAGTACATCATGAGAAACGCTGGACTGGAAGAAACACAAACTGGAATCAAGATTGCCGGGAGAAATATCAATAACCTCAGATATGCAGATGACACCACCCTTATGGCAGAAAGTGAAGAGGAACTCAGAAGCCTCTTGATGAAAGTGAAAGTGGAGAGTGAAAAAGTTGGCTTAAAGCTCAACATTCAGAAAACGAAGATCATGGCATCTGGTCCCACCACTTCATGGGAAATAGATGGGGAAACAGTGGAAACAGTGGCAGACTTTATTTTTCTGGGCTCCAAAATCACTGCAGATGGTGACTGCAGCCATGAAATTAAAAGACGCTTTACTCCTTGGAAGGAAAGTTATGACCAACCTAGATAGCATATTCAAAAGCAGAGACATTACTTTGCCAACAAAGGTTCGTCTAGTCAAGGCTATGGTTTTTCCTGTGGTCATGTATGGATGTGAGAGTTGGACTGTGAAGAAGGCTGAGCGCTGAAAAACTGATGCTTTTGAACTGTGGTGTTGGAGAAGACTATTGAGAGTCCCTGGGACTGCAAGGAGATCCAACCAGTCCATTCTGAAGGAGATCAGCCCTGGGATTTCTTTGGAAGGAATGATGCTAAAGCTGAAACTCCAGTACTTTGGCCACCTCATGTGAAGAGTTGACTCATTGGAAAAGACTCTGATGCTGGGAGGGATTGGGGGCAGGAGGAGAAGGGGACGACAGAGGATGAGATGGCTGGATGGCATGACTGACTCGATGGACATGAGTCTGTGTGAACTCTGGGAGTTGGTGATGGACAGGGAGGCCTGGCCTGCTGCGATTCATGGGGTCTCAAAGAGTCGGACACGACTGAGCGACTGATCTAATCTGATCTTACTATATTCCATAGATTTTGAAAAGTTGTGTTTTCATTTTTATTTGTCTTGAGGTTTTTTTTTTCTGACTTGCTCTTTGATTTTTTGCATTGACTCATTGATTTTTTAAAATAGTGTGCTGTTTACTCTTCATGTGATTGTACATTTCCCTTTTGTCTTTTTGTAATTGATTTCTAGTTTCATAGTGTGGTGGTTGGAAAAAAGGCTTTATGTAATTTCTATCCTCTTAGATTTGTTGGGATTTGTTTTATCCTGGAGAACATTCCATGTACACTTTAAAAGAATGTGTATTCTGCTATTTTTGGATGGAATATCCTGTAGTTATTATCTAATTGGTTTATGTGTCACTTAAAACCACTTTTGCCTTGTTAATTTTCTATCTGTATGCTCTGTCCATTGATGTCAGTAGGATGTTCAAGCCTCCTAGTATAATTGTATTATTGTCAATTTTTCTCTGTCTGTTGATATTTGCTTTCTATATTTAGGTGCTCCTATTTGAGGTACACATATGTTAACAAATGTAATATCCTCTTCTTGTATTGATCCCTTTATCGTTATATAATGCTTTTCTTTGTGTTTTGTTATAGCCTTTGTTTGAAAGCCTATTTTGTCTGACATGAATTTTGCTACTCCATTTTCTTATTGTTTTCATTTGCATGAAATACCTTTTTCCATACCCTCAGTTTCAGATTGTGTGTGTTTTTAGTCTGGAAGTGAGCCTCTTGTAGGCAACATCTCAATGGGTCTTTTTTTTTTTTTTTTTGTATCCAGTCAGTCACTCTATATCTTTTGACTGGACCAATGAGTTAATTGCCATTTAAAGTGATGATTGATATGTATGTACATATTTTATTATTTTTATTTATCAATACATATGTATATTTTATCCCATGGACAGAGGAGCCTGGTAGGCTGCAGTCCATGGGGTCGCTAGGAGTCGGCCACAACTGAGCGACTTCACTTTCACTTTTCACTTTCATGCACTGGAGAAGGAAATGGCAACCCACTCCAGTGTTCTTGCCTGGAGAATCCCAGGGATGGGGAGACTGGTGGGCTGTCGTTTATGGGGTTGCACAGAGTCAGACATGACTGAAGTGACTTAGCATAGCATAGCATGTATATTTCATTATTTTTTTCTGTTTTTTTCATAATTTTCTGTTCTTTTTGTTTCTTCCCTTGAAATTTGATGATTTTCTTAGTAGTATGTTTGGGTTCCTTTGTTTTTCTTTTTTTGTGTATATGTTGTAGGTTTGTGAATTGTCGTTACCATGGGGTTCATATATGTTGACCTAAAACTGTATCTATTTTTCTTAAATTGGTAGTGTTTTAAAAAGTTTAAATGCATTCTAAAAAGTCTACAATTTTGACTCCCCTTCCCTGCATCTTATTTCATATTTCAATTTGATGTCATATTTTACATCATTGTGTTTTTTCTTGACTCTTCAGAGTTGCTATTATAATTTTTTTGTCTTTTACTCTTCATACTAGCTTATTTAAGTGGTTGATCCTCAGTCTTTATTATATTATTATATATCCTTTCTTGGTGGGATTTTCCCTTTCTTTTTCAATTTAGAGAAGATCCTTTAACCTTTATTTTAAGGCAGGTTTGGTATTGCTGAACTCATTTAATTTTTCCTTGTCTGAGAAGTTCTTCATCTCTCTTCCTATTCTAAATGATAATCTTGTTGGGCAGAGTATCCTTGTTGCGCTTTTTTTTTTTTTCAGAACTTTGAATATATCACGCTACTCCCTTCTGGCATGCAAAGTTTCTGCAGAGAAATCAGCCGATAGTCTTATGAGGATTCTCTTGTATATGACTTGATTTTTCTCTTGCTGCCTTTAGAACTGTCGTATCTTTAACTTTTGTCATTTTAATTATGACATGTTGCTGAAATGCTTAACATGTTGAAACGCTCACTGAGTTTATCTATTCCTTTCTGAAATTCAGTTAGTGTTCTTATTTCTAAAGCTTTGAATTCTTTATCTGGCGAATTGTTTATTTCTGTTTCATTATTTGTTTTTCAAAGGTTTTCTCTTGCTCTTTCAATTGAGACCAGTTCCTGTGCCTTTTCGTCTTGCTTAACTCTCTTTACCTCTTTGAGTTTCTGTGAAACAGGTTACCTATTGTGGTCTTGAAGGGGTGTTCTTATGTGGCAGTGTTCCTATACTGTTTTCCAGTGCCTTTGGTGAGAGAGCTGGGTATGACATGGATGCAAGTTATGTCTTTCCTCAGAGTGTGCTGGCAGCTATCATCTTGGTAGGAGCTGGAACTGGAGGTCAAGTAGGTAGAGTTGGAGGTCAGTGTGAGGCAGGGTTTTCCCTTGCCCAGTGGCTGTCGCCACCCAGTCGGGTGTGGGTTCTCATCCCAAGTTGCTGGAGCAGAAGCTCTGAGCACTGAGCCCATGCTGGCTCTGTTCCCTTTAACTGTGTGCTTTCCTCCCTCCCAGAACCAGGACCCTTGCCCCAGAGGGGAATAGTGCAGAGGCAAGGGGCGCCTCTTTGGGCTCTCAGCTCACATTGACCTCAACAGAGTACCCAGCTGTCTACTATGCACTGGCTGTACAGGCTCAGATACAGTGGGTCTCAGTTCCTTTTGTCCCTCACAGCCTATTGTTGCCCCCAACTTCTGCCACCTCTGCCTTGTTTGGAACCACACCACAGGGCAGGTGAGTCCCCTATGGACTCTCAGCATATATTGGAGTGTGAGCTGTGATGGAGTGGCCAGTGCCATAGATCTGGGTTGCTTTTGATGTTCCTCTTGAGTGAGCATCAACAATGGTGGCTGTCACCCCTCCTAGATGCTGCCCTAGGATTGAGCTGTCCTTGCCTTCTGCAGCTGATCTTTCTCCTAGGTCATGGTAGTCCTAGATCCAATGCTGTTGTGTGATGTGCAGTAAGTTGGTCTGGAGTGTTCGCTTGGCTTGGACTGGGGCACTAGCCGGGGCATTCATTAGAAACCTGGCAGCTACTGCAAAAGTCCTTAAAGATTCCTCTCCATCCTTCCTCAGGCATAAGCCAGCACATGTGCTCCTTGTAAGTGAGATTCAGTCTTCCCACAGCCCTCCTGTTAGTTCGAGGGTTCCTCCAACCAGCCAAGGGAGCTCATCTCTCCTGTGTAGAAGCCCAGGACTGAGATGCCCAAGCTGTCTCTTGACTGCTTACTCTTGAGAGTAGGTCCCCTTCCAGGGGCGTAGGTCTTGACCTGATTACTTCTTCCCTTCCTATTTAATTATGTGTGGATCTCACAGCTTTGGTTGTATAGGACCTTTCTGACAGTTTCCAGTTCCACATATGTATGTATTTTTGATGTATTTGTGTGGGGAGGTGTGTTCTCCTACTCTGCCATTTTGATCCTCTCCTTAAAGATTTTTAAACAAAGGTTTTGTTTTCCTCTCCCCCTGTTCAATGCATCTTTTTAATAAAACCATAGAATGAAAATAAGTTTACTTGGGAAATGTAGCCTGATTTGTTATGAGTAACAAGAATTATCAGTGAGGATCCCATCCATACCTTTTGGGTGCAGGAAAGAACATTTCAAACTTAGAACTCATTTCATCACTCAGAGTATAATCAGTCATCTTTTAGGATTTGTTCATGAAGCTATTGTTTCAACTGAGGTAAAACTGAACAAAAATAATAGCCTGTCAATACAATTATACCAATTGTAACCATTATAGTAAACAGTTCTCATACATTTAATATGTTTGGATCCCAGAAATTAAATCTTTTCAACTCTTGAATTCATAGAAAGTTTATTTTTATTCAAAATGGTTTTTAAAAGATTTCCTACGAGAAGTTTTTCCCTGACTTATGAGTCATGTCTTCTGTTTTGTCCCATTCTCTCTCTCTTTGCCCCCACACTTTAAAAGGAAAGCTTGTTATCCTCTGTCTTTTGTTTGCAGCATGAGAAGGCTCACCGCACGGTTGTCTAATGAGGAGCCTCCCGGGAATGGTGGTGCAGCTACTCCCCTTTGCCACTTAAAGCTTGTCCCACTTACTGACCAAGAATGTGGACTGGGTATGCAGCACATATGTTCTTCTGATGGCCTCATTTGGGATAATGCTTAAGAGAAGTGTGCTATAGTAATGCCCAATTGCATGACCCATAATTAGTCTGAATAACATTTTCCATTTTAAACTCTGATTTTATGGGATTTACTACTTGGCCCATAAAGTCTTATTCCAAGCTTAGACTTGGCATAGATTTTAGCATAAGCAAATTTACCATAGCAATAAATCATCAGCTCAGTTCTTGAACCTATGAAGAGCAAACTCATGTTAAGTGACAGGGAAAAGTGCCTCCAGGTTTGGAAAGGGTGGCAGAATCCTTGCTGTTCCAGTTTTATGCACAAGCTGTGCAACATCAGCAGTACTCCTGACTGGGGAGGTCCAAAGTGGGATTCAGAAAATGGAAGAACGGTGATGCTCTTGCCTTCAGGGGAGTAAACAAGTGGCTAAAGACATTTCAGAGAAAAGAATGGCATAATTTGGGATAGTCTCTGCCCTATGGATTTGATAAATGAGGGAAGGAGGCTCTCTGAAAAAAACTTACATAGGACTGGTATTTTTTTTACGATAAACATGTCTATTTGAGTACTAGCACCTGATTTTTACTTTTCTGTAAGCAATGGCCAACACCACTGAACACTCTTTTTTCAAATTATTTGACAGGGCCATCCATGGGAAGAAGTACCATTATTTTAGCATTAATTAGTGGATTATAGTGTGATCATTGTCACCTGGGAACTCATCAGAAATGCAAATACTTGGGACCTCCTCCCCCAGAGCTACTCAATCAGAAATGGTGGAAAGGGACCATGCAGGATTCTCTGTTCTTTTAATCAGTGATTCTGATGCCTGCAGAAGTTTCAGAACCACTGGTGCCCTGGTTAGGATAATGGGCTTTGGGATCAGGTGGGTCTGGCTTTCTCTCTCAGCTCTGTCTCTTCTTTTGGAAATTATTAAACTTCCCTGAGACTCAATACTTTATTTGCTTACATGTATGTATGTATTGATGATGATGATATTATAAAAATAATAAATATAGTGATAGTATCAACATCTTAGGGTTTTTATAATTATGAAGTAAGCTAATGTACATGGAGTCCTTAAGACATTTTTCTAGTGACTGATAAATGTTTAATAAATAATTACTGTCATATTCATAAAAATAAAAAAGGGAGAAGTGGATGAGGCATTTTGAATTGATCCCGATATGATAACAAAGATTCCTTATTCCTTTAAACCTACATGGCATATTTTGTGTGGATGTAGGTTTGAGAGTAGTTAGACCAGTAGCTTGTGTCCTGTGTAGCTAAGGTAATTCAGCTCTCACTTTGGCTGTTGAAGGCTAATCTCTCTCTCTTTACAGAATATAAGCCCAGACAATGAGAAGAATTAAGGATGGGTCTGGATAGTATACTCTCCAAATAATAGAGGTAACTGAAACAAAGATAACTTAGAAACATTTTGTCTTCCTAAAGCCAGAAAAAATGATTTTCAGATTTTATTATCATGTTAGATGATTTGTCAGTTATTTTTCAAGTTATTTAAGTAGAAATTAATCAGTGAATAGAAAGTATATAGAGAGTCAATGGGGCCTGAAGATTCTGCTTATTCATATGATTGGAAGGATATTTTTAAGCATTAATTAGCTAATGCTTTGAAGATGAATATTACCCTATAAGTTACAGAAGTTATTATTATGTCAAAGATTATGAATCTGTCATTACCATAACAATTATAATTTGCAACTCTGCTATTGCCTATAATCATTCATTTATTTCATAATTTGGCACCAAAGGAAACTGAGAAGTTTCCTTGAAGAGTTAAATATAATTTCCATGAAGAGAAATTGTTCTAAATAAGTATATAGTTTAATGGCAACTTCTTAAACAATTATCTGTGATATTTCATATGTCAAAGGTTTGTCATTACTACTCTGATTAAAAACAAGTGATTTTTCACTTTGAACTTTGGGATTTGTATTTATATTCTGAAATCTTTTTGCACTGTGAAAGTAGCTTGAATTGATTCTCTGTATACACACACAGACATAGACACACACACACACACACACACACACACACACACAAATTTGAAGATGCCCACACAGACATTTCTCCCAAATGTTGAGTTCTTTATATATGTATACAATATACATACACTATTAAAGAGTTATTTTTCAAAATAAAATAACTATCTGGACACAATTCAAAGTTTTCCTTCTTCAAATTTTTTCTTAGTGTGGAGATGAAGACTAAAAATAATAAGATGGGGCTTCCCTGGTGGCTCAGTGGTAAAAGAATCCACCTGCCAATGCAGGAGATGTGGGTTCAATCCTTGGGTCAGGAAGATTCTCTGGAGAAGGAAATGGCAACCTACTCTAATATTCTTACCTGGGAAATCCCATGGACAGAGGAGCCTGGTGGGTTACAGCCCATAGAGTTGCAAATGAGTCGGACATGACTTAGTGACTGAAACAACAAGAAACAATAATAAGGAAATCTAAGTCATTTCATTTTGGGGTACAAATTATGAACTGGGTATGGTATAGTGATATAAATTATTTCACAGTTAAGCTAACCCTCAGAAAGCAGCATTCCCTGTGTGAACAAGAGCCGGGATTACATCATGAAGTCCTTCTGTGGTGGTGGTGAAATGTGGGAAGCTGGGAAATGTCCCCTCCTGAAGCTGCAGTAGAAAGGGTGGAGGACAAGTTTTCAGGTAGACAGGCCTCTTTTCCCTCTTCTTCTTAATTTCTTGACTGGAGGAAAAGATGCCAGGAAGTAGTATGATGTATGGAATTACAAGAATGGGATGTGAAATCATTTGGATCTGGGTATGAGTCTTTTCTTCATTATTTTCTACCTGTGTGACCTTGAATGAGTTGCTTAAATTCTCTGAGCCTTAGTTTTATGAAAGTTGTGAAGTGCTCATTGAGCTCAGATGAGATTAATATTTATGAAACCAGGTGGTAAAGCTACAGATCCCAATTATCATTATCAAAGATGTCATCCAATATTAGACTCATTTTCTCTTTTCCTGGAAAATAATCAGCAGGCCAAGAAGCTTGTTACCTTTCATTCCCTTAACATTCCAAGGATGGTAGACAGGACACCTGAAGCAATTGAGCTCATAAGGTGATCATGATGCTCAGATATGGCCCTTTTTCCTTGAATCTTAAATTGTTATGCTTAAGAATACACATAAATGCGACTGGGTGAACTGGCACCTTTTCCCAAATACCCTTATCTACTCATATATATACAAACTTCCATCTTTGGTGATATCAATATTTCTTTTCTCTAACTCAGGAGACAGCACTTGGGAGCTTTTCTAAATTCTGTCTTTAGGGTCCAGGCTGAATGGAAGTGAAACATTTTGTAGAAAGGAATCCTACTCAGTCTTCTTGCCCAGATGGGATCCTAGGTGCTGGACCTTGTTGTAACTTTTTCTCTTTTGGCATCTTTACGAGGCTGAGGTTTCAGCACATGGTGATGGTTTTTTTTTTTTTTTTTTCTTTCAAATCTGTCTGAGGAATTAGCAGAGGGTTGGAAGGCCCAGCCAAACTACTTTTAGGGACAAATATATAATACAATGACTTTCCACTTCCTCTCATTTTGTTTTCCTTTTTGTTTCTCATTATGTAAATTCCAGAAAATTAATCATGCATTAGAATAAGACAAGCAGGGTCTTTTTGGTTCACAGTCCTTAATTCTTCTGTGGTTGATACTCAAGAAAATAGTCCAGCATTGTATGTTAATGTCTTGAGAAGGGAGATTGAGTATACACCAGAATATGTTTGATTTAGTAAGGAAAACTATCAGGCCCAGAATGTTTCAGAATACAGGGCTGAGAACAGAATACTACGATTAGTCACTTTAGGAAAGAGGTGGTTTAGCCTTCTTATAGGTATCTAAAGATTGCACACTTTAAACAAATTTATCAAAGAACATTGTTTCTGGTGTTCACATTTCTTGGTGAACCCATGAAAAAACTTTGGTGTAAGTAAATCTAATCCCTGAAAAAAAATTTTTTTTTTTGAAAACCCTCTGCCAGATACTTTGGGGGTGGATTGGGCTAATAATGCCCTCCTTCACTTCTTTTCTGGTTTTTTTTCCCTTAAAAAAACTTCCCACCAAGTTTAGCTGTTTGGCCCCCATCTACAACTATTAATTATCACCCATGTAATATGAATTGGCCAAAGTGTTAGGAGCACTTATGCATAATCCTATTTTCCTTTTGTAGTAATTCTGAGTGTTCAGTTCAGTTCAGTTCAGTTCAGTTGCTCAGTCGTGTCCCACTCTTTGTGACCCCGTGAATCGCAGCGCACCAGGCCTCCCTGTCCATCACCAACTCCCGGAGTTCACTCAGACTCACGTCCATCGAGTCAGTCATGCCATCCAGCCATCTCATCCTCTGTCGTCCCCTCTCCTCCTGCCCCCAATCCCTCCCAGCATCAGAGACTTTTCCAATGAGTCAACTCTTCACATGAGGTGGCCAAAGTACTGGAGTTTCAGCTTTAGCATCATTCCTTCCAAAGAAATCCCAGGGCTGATCTCCTTCAGAATGGACTGGTTGGATCTCCTTGCAGTCCAAGGGACTCTCAAGAGTCTTCTCCAACACCACAGTTCAAAAGCATCAATTCTTCAGCGCTCAGCCTTCTTCACAGTCCAACTCTTACATCCATACATGACCACAGGAAAAACCATAGCCTTGACTAGATGGACCTTTGTTGGCAAAGTAATGTCTCTGATGGTACTATTATCCCTATTTTATAGAAAAGGACATTGAGGTGTGAAAGATTAAATCAATTGCCCAAGTCTCTCAAGCTAGTAAGTGGTGAAACAAGAATAAGCCCCCAGATTGTTTTCCACTTAAAATCCTAAGACCTACATGCTCCTTAATCAGGAGGAAACTAAAGAACCTAGTTTGATGATCAACTCATTTTTGTTGAATTAGTCCTGTTTCAGGTCCACATTTCTGCTTTGTTCTATGGTTAACTCCCAGTCTTTGATTTTGTGTCTTAGTTCCTATAGCTGTTTTTCTTGTTCCCTATACTAGGGTTTCTCAATGATGGCATTATTCTGGGCAGAAAATTCTCTGCTGCTTGTAGATTGTAGGGTGCGTGGCAGCTTGCCTGGACTCTACCCATTAGATGCACTGGTACCCTCTTCAAGTATGACAACTAAAGTGTCTCCAGCCACTGCTTAACGTTCCCAGTGCGGGAAATTGCTCTCAGTGGGAAATCTCTGCCTTACAGCCATGCCCCTCACTGGGTGGTCTACTGATGACCTTTTTTGTCCTGCTCAGACTATGACTGACTGTCTTGTTGGGATCCTATCCCGGAGTGTTGGTCCTGTGCGTGGGCCCTCTGAACATCACAGCCCCCCGAGGTCAGCTGCTTGCTGGAATCCCTGCATATTTTCTGGGTCTGAATGCCCCATCACCATTTACCTGTCCTTGGGACACAAGTGGTCCATCTACCAGCAGCCACCTAACTTGATGACAAATTTTCACTAGTTCCTGTGTTCTTTGGGTTTCCCTGTTGGCTCAGGTGGTAAAGAATCTACCTGCGGTACGGGAGACCTGGGTTCGATCCCTGGGTTGGGAAGATCCCTTGGAGGAGGGCATGGCAATCCACTCCAGTCTTCTTGCCTGGAGAATTCCCATAGACAAAGGAGCCTGGCAGGTTACAGTCCATAGGGTCACAAAGAGTCAGACATGACTGAGCGACTAAGCACACGCACTGTGTTCTTTGCCTCTGTGTTTAACTCTGAATGGACGTCCTCTGACTGTCATCACCGCCTCCATCTGTCCTGTCTCATCTCTTTAAGTTTGTTCTATCTATATTACATGAGTGGAAGGGACTCTGTTCTGATGTAGCCTTTGTCTCCCTGAGAGCTACCACTCTTGAATCAGCACAAATTAACTCTCTACTTTGATCCTTGCTTGTATTTAAACTTTCGCCTTTGATACAGCTGGAACTACACATTCTGTGGGAATTAGGTTACTTCCCAAATCAGTGGGAAAGGCAAAAATCTTATGAAACAGCTGAAGACTATTTTCATCCTGCCATAAATCCAACCCATTCATAATTTGAAGTCTTATCTGATAATTTAGTCTCACAAAATTTATTATTCAAATAATTCAACAAAAACTTTCCCTATAGAGACTCAGTCCTCCTTTAGACTAGATTCTGAGAAGTAGAACTTAAGGATCTAAGGTGTATATGTTTAAAGAGATAAAAACTACTAAGTTACCATTCTTAAAGAGGGATTTAATTAAAAATTCTACCAATGAGATGAGTCTTTCCTATACCAACATCCTGATAAAACTGGTTATTCATAATCAATCTAATTTCTGCTAATCAAGTAGGTGAAAAATGATATTTTGTTACTTTCATTTAATTTTCCTGATCAGTTCAGTTCAGTTCAGTTGCTCAGTTGTGTTCGACTCTTTGTGACCCCATGAATTGCAGCATGCCAGGCCTCCCTGTCTATCACCAACTTCCGGAGTTCATTCACACTCATGTCCATAGAGTCAGTAATGCCATCCAGCCATCTCATCCTCTGTTGTCCCCTTCTCCTCTTGCCCCCAATCCCTCCCAGCATCACAGTCTTTTCCAATGAGTCAACTCTTTGCATAAGGTGGCCAAAGTATTGGAGTTTCAGCTTTAGCATCAGTCCTTCCGATGAACACCCAGGACTGAGCTCCTTTAAAATGGACTAGTTGGATCTCCTTGCAGTCCTAGGGACTCTCAAGAGTCTTCTCCAACACCACAGTTCAAAAGCATTTTCCTGATCAGAGGTGACATTTATTGTCTTTTCAAAGTTTACTAGGCATTTATATTTCTGCTGTGAATTGCTTTTTCACATACTTGGTTCATTTCATTCTTCCTGGCTGCTTAACTTTTCATATTGATTTTTTAGAAATTACTTCCTGAACACTTTTATTCTAGTTGCTTGTGTTATATATATTGCATTACAGTCTGTAGTTCACCTTTTAAATTTATGGTTTCTTCAATTATATGGAAGTAAATATTTAGGTACTCAAATTTCTTATTCTTTTCTTATCTGACTTTAGGGTATTGTGTTTTGCTTGGGAAGGCCTTCTTCACTATAGTTGTTGTTGTTGTTTAGTCACTAATTCATGTCCTACTCTTTGTGACCCCATGTACTGCAGCACGTTAGGCTCCCCTGTCCTTCACTATCTTCAGGAGTTTGCTCACATTCATGTCCATTGAGTCAGTGATGCTATCTGATGATGTCATCCTCTGCGCCCTCTCCCTCCTTTTTCGATCCATCTTTCCCAGTATCAGGGTCTTTTCAGTGAGTTGTCTCTTTGGATCAGGTAGCTGAAATATTGGAGCTTCAGCTTCAGCATCTGTCCTTCCAATGAATATTCAGGACTGATTTCCTTTAGGATTGACTGGTTTGATCTCCTTGCAGTCCAAGGGACTTTCAAGAGTCTTCTCTAGCACCACAGTTTGAAAGCACCAATTCTTTGGCCCTCAGGCTTCTTTATGGTCCAATTCTCACATCTGTACATGGCTATGGGAAAAACCATAGCTTAGAGTATACAGGCCTTTGTCGGCAGAGTGATGTCTCTGCTTTTTAATATGCTGTCTAGGTTTGTCATAACTTTCCTTTTGAGGAGCAAGTGTCTTTAATTTCATAGTTGCAGTCACTGTCCACAGTGATTTTGGAGTTCAAGAAAATAAAATCTGTCACTGCTTCCACTTTTCCCCCTTCTATTTGCCATGAAGTGATGAGACCAGATGCCATGATCTTAGTTTTTTGAATGCTGAGTTTTAAGCCAGCTTTTTCACTCTCCTCTTATCAAGAGGCTCCATAGTTCTTCACTTTTTGCCATTAGAGTGGTATCATTTGCATATCTTGGGCTTTCCTGGTGGCTTAGAATGCAGGTAAAGAATCTGCCTGCAGTGCAGGAGATCTGGGTTCAATCCCTGAGAAGGGAAGATCCCTTGGAGAAGGGAATGGTTATCCACTCCAGTATTCTTGCCTGGAGAATTCCAAGGACAGAGGAATCTGGCAGGCTACTGTCCATGGAGTTGCAAAAAGTTGGACACAACTGAGTGACACTCACTTTCACTTTCATCTGCATATCTGAGCTTGTTGATATTCCCTGCAATCTTGGTTCCAGCTTGTGATTCATCCAGCCTGGCATTTCCCATTATGTACTCTGCATAGAAGTTAAGTAAACAAGGTGACAATACTGCTTTCCCTATTTGGAACCAGTAAGTTGTTCTATGTCCAGTTCTGACTGTTCCTTCTTGACCCCCATACAGGTTTCTCAGGAGGTAGGTAAGGTGGTCTAGAATTCCCGTCTCTTTAAGAATTTCCCATCTCTTTAGGAATTAAGTTTGTTGTAATACACACAATCAAAGGTTTTAGTGTAGTCACTGAAGCAGAAGTATATGTTTTTCTGGAATTGCCTTACTTTCTCTGTGATCCAGTGAATGCTGGCAATTTGATTTCTTGTTCATCTGCCTCTTTGAAACCCAGATTGTACATACAGAAATTCTTAGTTCATGTACTGCTGAAGCCTAGCTTGAATTTTGAGCTAGCCTTAGGATTTTGAGCTAGCTTTAGTAGCTTGTGAAATTAGCACAGTTGTGCAGTAGTTTGAACATTCTTTGACATTGTCCTTCTTTGGGATTGGAATGAAAACTGAAATTTTCTAGTCTGTGGCCCCTGCTGAATTTTCCAAATTTGCTGACATATTGAGTGAAGCACTTTATAATATTTTAAAAGTATTCTTTTAAAATAGCATTTTATATTAAACTTTTAAAAGATATTACTTCTGCATATGGTTAGAATCTGAATATTTTTCCTAAATATACAGTTTATTTTTTAAGACCATTTTTGAAATAACTATTTCCTTATTGAGCTCATATGCAACATTGTCATTTGTAAATTTCTATATATAATTGGTGAACTTCTGTACTCGTTTATTCATGTATTTAAATTTATACAAATAACAAAGTATTTTAATTGATTTAAATTTAATTACATTTCCCACTCACTGTTCTTTTTAAAATTATTTCTCAGCTCTTTTCTATCTTTTGTTTTCCAGATGAATGTTAGAGTTTGTCAGGTATGAAAAATATTTGGTTGATTATAGATTAAAACTATTTCAAAATTATTGGTTACCTTGAAGTAATTGATAATTTAAAAATGTTAAGTTTTCTTAACCAGGAATATGCTATCTCTCTTCATTTATTCTTGTCATTTAACTTAATGGAGTTTCCTTGAAATATGTGTCAGACATTTTTATTAGCTTTATAATTTTTGTTGCTATTGTTTTTGGATCTTTTCAAATACACTTTCTAATTGTTTATTCCAATGAATGCTGTTGATTTTTCTATATTTATATTGTAGTCAGTCACCTTACTACACCTCCATTTTTCTTAACATTTTCCAGATTATGCTTTTCAAGCCTTTTGATTCTTACAGAATGCATCTCGGTCTGATGTGAGATGAGTTACAAAATAACTGTCAATTTCCTCACCATCTCTGGCTCTCTCGTAATAGTGGTGCACCCACACATCACACACACAGCCGCAGCCCCATCACAGACATTTTTACAGTCCTCTTTCTGTTTCCCTGCACTCTTTCTTTCTCATGCCTCTCTGCTTTATCCACATCCTGGTTCCTGTGAACTAGTTTGTTTACATAACCCATTAGAAACAAGTATCCTAATTGTACCTTCAGTGTGTCTTGGGATCCAAGTATGATATGATCCCTCTGCCAGCCTCAGTTCTTCAGAGCCCTGTTCTCCCCTCCAAGTGGGTTAGACAATTGAAAGTGCAATGGTGACCCTGAATAGCCCTATGTCACCTTATGTGGTTTTCCCAAACACCTCCACAAAATGGTTTAACGAGTGGTAACAATTTTACTTGAGCACTTGCTAGGTTCTAGGCATTTGACTATGCTCTAGGGAAAGAGTGGTGAATATTGCTGACATGCTATCTACCCTCAACGAGCTTATATTCTGTAGGGAGTCCAGCATGGAAGGGGAATTCCTCCACACTTTTCCAGGGGTTCATGTTGGTGCTGGGAGTCTCCAGATCTTCAGGTCCCCATCTATCCCCCAGGCAGCATTTGCCCTTACCTCTGAGGTCAGTGTTTGGGAGAGTGGAGAGTTAAACCCAAATGGAAATGATCTGTTTTCATTAAAAACAAAAAACAACCTTGCTGAAGCTTTGCACTTCTTTACAACTTTGGATAGTATTTACGTGCACAATTTATTTTTATTTGTGGTCATTATTCCTCTACTTGTTTGTATATTCCCACAGAAGCAAGCACTTAGCTCATATACTTTTCATTCTCTTGAGCATAGCCAGGAGTATTGCACAGAATTGATGCTCTGTAAGTATTTGTTGTCTCTTTGGGTGGGGTAACTTGATAATATCCCTCAAAGTCCTATTTCATCCTATTTAGTGAGCTTCCTAAGGTACTTAAGTGACCACTCACTGCACCTTCCTTGTGGTTTGGAGTTTTAAAAAACCAAGGGGAAAAATTGGGCATGCTATTGTGGTCTTGGGTGGCATAGCCTGTGTTAAATGAAAGAAGTCACTCTCATCTGTAGTTTGCTAATTATTGTTTTTTTCCCCCTTACAAAACAAAGAAGAAAAAATTTCTTTTAAAGAAAAGCCAAAAAATTATTATAGATCCTTTCTTTTGACATTCCTAAACAAGAACAGGCCTAGTTGGTATCATGTTTAATTCTTGCCCTAACTGGTATTGTTTGATTTGTATTTTCAGATTGCCCTGAATTTTTGCCCAATTTTGTTTGTGTGTTTGGTAAATACTACCTCTACATGGAACAACTAAGGTTTCTTAACTGCTTATGTACAAAATATTGTATTGTGTTCTTCTGCGTTTAACAACTAACTTTATGTATGATATTAGTTATCCTTTGAGTTTTTCTTTTTGAAAGGATGTACTAACATCTTAGGCCCCCAGAGACAAAGAATTCATGGAGATTGTATTTGGAATTTTCCCCTTATTATCTCCATATGGTGAACTCACAACTCAAAAGAAAACGGGATGTTGTATTATATGATTCAGAGATTTGTACTTTTGTTTTAGATTTTGTATGCTTTCTTTCTAGATTTTCTTTCTATCCATCTGGCTTAAGAGCCTCTTTTGGTACTATGGAAAGTTGTAGAATGAGTCTCATAAGGAGCTTATGAAAAACTCCAAAATCATTTCTCAAGCTTCAAAAATTGCATCAGGGATTTATAAAAATGTGAGAGGAGATTTGCTATTTCATTTGTCATATTCAAACCAGAAACACACTGAAGTTCTAATAGCTTAATGTTGGACTGAAAGTTTCTCAAAGCAGATTTCAAATAGGGAAACAAAATGTACAAGTGTCATTTCAAATTCTAACTTGTGTTAGTCACACAGTGCAGAGGTGACAGAGTACTGGTTGTAGAGCAGAGAGTAACTGGTGAATAGTACTTATTGCAGCTGTTCACCTTTTAGTTTTGATTGGCTGACCACTTTAGCTCTCTTTCCTAGTGTGCCAAATCCATTTACGATCAGAACAAAAACATCTAGGCAAGTAAGCTGGACATGCTTCATAATAAATAATGACATCTAGTGTCTGGCAAAGATAGGGAAGATGATGGTCTAAAGCCACCTGATTGTATCTCAGGGAAACCTTCCTTTGAGAATTAATAAAGGTGAGGTTTGAAGACAATGTCTGGGTACCTGGGTGTCTTACTTAGGTGTAACTGATTTTAGAGCTGAGTTCATAAATTCCTGCTCACTTGTTTAAGTCTCTTGGCAAATGTGTTTGTGAGAAGGAAAGAGGGGGAGACACAAGGATTTTGGTTTTAAGCATTTTTATAGGGTGTAGTCACCCAGTGAACAAAGAGGAATTATAGCCAGAGAAACAGTATGGTGGAGAGATGGACTGTGAATTCAGTGCATGCATGTGATTTTAAACAAGTGGTCTTGCCCTTATATTTTCTGAAGATACAGCTATCTTGTTCTTAAATTTATACATAATATTTTAGAATGTCTAAATACGCTTTTCTTTTGTCCCTTGAAATAAATGAAATGCTTATGTGCCCAAGGGTCAACTTAAAAGTTAAGTGTTTGTTTAGGCACTGGTGTGCTTTTAGTGACAATTAAACTATACCCTCTTCCCTACCTCTGGAGATTTTTGGTAGCCTTGCATTTTTGAGTTTTTTTTTTTTTTTTAAATGCGGTTTTTAAAAATTTAAATGCAAATTAAAAAAAAATGCAGTATAAAAAAGGAGAAAAAGAGGATTCTTAAATCCTTTCAGGCACTGAGTTCTAATTTCTGGAGTGAGGTTATGTTAATAACAATTACTAACCTTTACTGATACTAGGTTGCTAGATAGTCTGCTAACCATTGTTTAAACATCATTTAATTTAATCAATAGAGCCACTTTATGGGGTAGGTATTATTTGTTCTAATCTTGTACTCGAGGAGCTATTCCATGTTCAAGGTTGGGAGGGGTGGCAGTGAGGAGATACCCCTCATCCAAGGTAAGGAGCAGAGGCTGCACTTTGCTGGAGCAGCCGTGAAAAGATACCCCACATCCAAGGTAAGAGAAACCCAAGTAAAACGGTAGGTGTTGCAAGAGGGCATCAGAGGGCAGACACACTGAAACCATAATCACAGAAAACGAGTCAATCTGATCACACTAAGACCACAGCCTTGTCTAACTCAATGAAACTAAGCCATGCCCTGTGGGGCCACCCAAGGCAGGCGGGCATGGTGGAGAGGTCTGACACAATGTGGTCCACTGGAGAAGGGAATGGCAAACCACTTCAGTATTCTTGCCTTGAGAACCCCATGAACAGTATGAAAAGACAAAATGATAGGATACTGAAAGAGGAACTCCCCAGGTCAGTAGGTGCCCAATATGCTACTGGAGATCAGTGGAGAAATAACTCCAGAAAGAATGAAGGGATGGAGCCAAAACAAAAACAAAAACAAACCCAGTTGTGTATGGGACTGGTGATAGGAGCAAGGTCCAACGTTGTAAAGAGCAATATTGCATAGGAACCTGGAATGTCAGGTCCATGAATCAAGACAAATTGGAAGTGGTCAAACAGGAGATGGCAAGAGTGAATTCTAGGAATCAGCAAACTAAAATGGACTGGAATGGGTGAATTTAACTCAGATGACCATTATATCTACTACTGCAGGCAGGAATCCCTCAGAAGAAATGGAGTAGCCATCATAGTCAACAAAAGAGTCCAAAATGCAGTACTTGAATGCAATCTCAAAAACGACAGAATGATCTCTGTTCGTTTCCAAGGCAAAAATTCAATATCACAGTAATCCAAGTCTATGCCCCAACCAGTAATGCTGAAGAAGCTGAAGTTAAACGATCTATAAAGACCTACAAGACCTTTTAGAACTAACACCCAAAAAAGATGTCTTTTTCATTATAGGGGACTGGAATGCAAAAGTAGGAAGTCAAGAAACACCTGGAGTAACAGGCAAATTTGGCCTTGGAATACGGAATGAAGCAGGGCAAAGACTAACAGAGTTTTGCCAAGAAAATGCACTGGTCATAGCAAACACCCTCTTCCAACAACACAAGAGAAGACTCTACACATGGACATCACCAGATGGTCAACACCGAAATCAGATTGATTATATTCTTTGCAGCCAAAGAGGGAGAAGCTCTATACAGTCAACAAAAACAGACCAGGAGCTGACTGTGGCTCAGATCATGAACTCCTTATTGCCAAATTCAGACTGAAATTGAAGAAAGTAGGGAAAACGACTAGACGATTCAGGTATGACCTAAATCAAATCCCTTATGATTATACAGTGTAAGTGAGAAATAGATTTAAGGAACTAGATCTGATAGATAGAGTGCCTGATGAACTATGGAATGAGGTTCGTGACATTGTACAGGAGACAGGGATCAAGACCATCCCCATGGAAAAGAAATGCAAAGAAGCAAAATGTCTCTTTAAGGAGGCCTTACAAATAGCTGTGAAAAGAAGGGAAGCAAAAAGCAAAGGAGAAAAGAAAAGATATAAGCATCTGAATGCAGATTTCCAAAGAATAGCAAGAAAAGATAAGAAAGCCTTCCTCAGCCATCAGTGCAAAGAAATAGAGGAAAACAACAGAATGGGAAAGACTAGAGATCTCTTCAAGAAAATTAGAGATACCAAGGGAACATTTCATGCAAAGATGGGCTCTATAAAGGACAGAAATGGTATGGACCTAACAGAAGCAGAAGATATTAAGAAGAGGTGGCAAGAATACACAGAAGAACTGTACAAAAAAGATCTTCATGACCAAGATAATCATGGTGTGATCACTCACCTAGAGCCAGACATCCTGGAATGTGAAGTCAAGTGGGCCTTAGAAACAAACAAACTACGAAACTACGAACAAAGCTAGTGGAGGTGATGGCATTCCAGTTGAGCTATTTCAAATCCTGAAAGATGATGCTGTGAAAGTGCTGCACTCAATCTGCCAGCAAATTTGGAAAACTCAGCAGTGGCCACAGGACTGGAAAAGGTCAGTTTTCATTCCAATCCCAAAGAAAGGCAATGCCAAAGAATGCTCAAACTACTGCACAATTGCACTCATCTCACACGCTAGTAAAGTAGTGCTCAAAATTCTCCAAGACAGGCTTCAGCAATACATGAACCGTGAACTTATGGTTCACGTTACCAAATTGAACCAGATGTTCAAGTTGGTTTTAAAAAAGGCAAAGGAACCAGAGATCATATTGCCAACATCTGCTGGATCATGGAAAAAGCAAGAGAGTTCCAGAAAAACATCTATTTCTGCTTTATTGACTATGCCAAAGCCTTTGACTGTGTGGATCACAATAAACTGTGGAAAATTCTTCAAGAGATGGGAATACCAGACCACCTGACCTGCCTCTTGAGAAACCTATATGCAGGTCAGGAAGCAACAGTTAGAACTGGACATGGCACAACAGACTGGTTCTAAATAGGAAAAAGAGTACGTCAAGGCTGTATATTGTCACCCTGCTTATTTAACTTATATGCAGAGTACATCATGAGAAATGCTGGACTGGAAGAAACACAAGCTGGAATCAAGATTGCAGGGAGAAATATCAATAACCTCAGACATGCAGATGATATCACCCTTATGGCAGAAAGTGAAGAGGAACTCAGAAGCCTCTTGAGGAAAGTGAAAGTGGAGAGTGAAAAAGCTGGCTTAAAGCTCAACATTCAGAAAACAAAGATCATGGCATCTGGTCCCATCACTTCATGGGAAATAGATGGGGAAACAGTGGAAACAGTGGCAGACTTTATTTTCTGGGGCTCCAAAACCACTGCAGATAGTGACTGCAGCCATGAAATTAAAAGACGCTTACTTCTTGGAAGAAAAGTTATGACCAACCTAGATAGCATATTCAAAAGCAGAGACATTACGTTGCCAACAAAAGTCCATCTAGTCAAGGCTATGGTTTTTCCAGTGGTCATGTATGGGTGTGAGAGTTGGACTGTGGAGAAAGCTAGCACCAAAGAATTGGTGCTTTTGAACTGTGGTGTTGGAGAAGACTCTTGAGAGTCCCTTGGACTGCAAGGAGACCCAACCAGTCCATTCTGAAGGCAATCAACCCTGAGATTTCTTTGGAAGGAATGATGCTGAAGCTGAAACTCCAGTACTTTGGCCACCTCATGCAAAGAGCTGACTCATTGGAAAAGACTCTGATGCTGGGAGGGATTGGGGGCAGGAGGAGAAGGGGCTGACAGAGGATGAGATGGCTGGATGGCATCACCGACTTGATGGACGTGAGTCTCAGTGAACTCTGGGAGTTGGTGATGGACAGGGAGGCCTGGCGTACTGCGAATCATGGGGTCGCAAAGAGTTGGACACGACCGAGTGACTGAACTGAACTGAACTGAATCTTGTACACATGAGAAAATTTAGGAACGAAGGGTTAAGTAACTTGCTTAAAGTCATGCAGCTAGTAAAGGGCAGAACTGGAATTTGAACTCGGTCATAATGAGCCTAGGACTTCCCAGGTGGTGCTAGTGGTAAAGAACCCAACTGCCAAAGCAGGAGACATTGGAGATGCAGTTTTGATTCTTGGGTTGGGAAGATCCCCTGGAGGAGGGCATGGCAACCCACTCCAGTATTCTTGCTTGGAGAATCCCATGGACAGAGGAGCCCAGAGGACTACAGCCCATGGGGTCGCACAGAGTTGGACACTAGTGAAGCAATTTAGCACATATGCACTCATAAGGAACCTAAGCAGAGCCATGGTCTTAACTATAGCTTAATAGTGCCTTCTTTCCTGCCCAATCAAGCAATAGTTAGAGAGACTTGACTCAAAGCAAAGTCAAAACACTTGTATACTCTGGTATAAACTTGGTTGTTTATACAATTTTTTCACTTCCCTCCAATTTTATTCAGGTGTTGGGCAGCCAAGAACCTCAAGCACTGTCCCAATCTCAGGAATTAAATAGTGACTAAGTCAAGACTGGTAAATCCATTATTTTTCTTTTAATTGGTTTAGGAATGGTCTTGTGACAGAATTTTTATCAATAAGACCTAAAGGTAACTCTACATCATGGCATCTGGAAAAGTGAATTTTGCTCTGAAAATGGTTAAGAAAGAGATGTACTTTGTCCCTGCTTCCTAAGATTGATGAGTGGGATGTGAAGCTTGGAGCAGCTGCAGCCAGCTTGTGACCATGAAGACTTAAGACTGAAGAAAAAAGCCCATTGAAGATGGCGGAAAGAACTTGAGTGCTTGCAGATGTTGTTAAGTTGCTGCTTTAATTAATCCTAGAATCTCTTTGCCTCTAACTTTTTAGTTTTGAGAAAATAAGTATGCCCAACTGATTAAGCCATGCTAAGCTGAGTTTCTTTTTTTGTAACTCAGAACATTCTAATTGATACATCTGGGTTCCAGACATCCCCCTTCCATATCTTCCACATTTTATCCCCTCATATGTGATATCACTTTGTGTTTTCCCTTATAGTTTTTGTTAGGTTAGAAACTGGCTATAAGATTTTCTAAACAGATGTTTGAGAATTTCCCAAACAGAGGTATTTTGAACAAAAGTGAAGTTTTGACTTTAAGAACTAAATATTTACAGTTTCTCCAAGGCTCTAAAGCTGTCCAGGAAGAAAATTGAGTGAATGTTCTATTGCATACAGAATGAAATAAACAATACACATGAGAACCCTCAGGGGACTGTCAAACTACATGAAATTTTACACATCTTTAAGCAAATCCACAGAGTCCAGTGAAAAATGGGAAATAAGAGCTGTGAGTGGGTTTGGGACTCTCCCTGAGCAGTTTTCTGCTCTTTTGGGAGTATCTAGCAGTGACCGATGATGCTCAGCCACAGACAGACTCATTATCATCAGGAGACATTTAAAGAATCAGATAGAGTAGGCAGGTTTTGCAGTTGAAGTTTTAAGTATTCTTGACTTTATCTCTAAACCCACACGTGAAGAGATCGCAACTAAATGGAAAGTGTTCATGAAAGTGAAGGCGAGGTTTAATTTTCTATCTGTCTATGTTTTGCCTATCTATTTCTCTATCTAGGAAGCACTTGGTATGCCTTTTAGCAAAGTTAAAGACACACTGTAAGTCTTCTTTGGCTGTGGCCTGTTATCACCAGCTGTGACATGACTTTTATGTCAGTAATACTCATATCACATTTCACAAAATGGAGCTCACAGTGCCTTCTTTTGGAATGTAACCCCTTGGTGTCAAGGAACATTTCTTCACTTGGTTTTCTTAGGGTGGGACATCTCAAACTCTTACTCATTCATAGGCTTGAAATTACCTCTAGTACTGGTTCAGATAACCTGGTAAATTATGAATGCTGAGTTTTATTTTCCCCCTGGATCCATGAAATCAAACATATATTGTGCCTGGACATCCTTGCTGTGTGTCTTAGGGGTGCCTAACTCCTTCTGATAAGATGGCTGGCCATGTATTGGTTTGGACTAAAAGTTTGTTCAGGTTTTCCATAATATGTTACAGAAAAACCCGAATGAACTTTTGGGCTGTCTCCTCTAGATTTTTGCTGCCTCAGTTGGTGGCTGAGAATGAGAGAATGGGGAGTTTGTTTGTTTTTGAGGGGGTCTCCCTCAGTAGATGGTGAGTTCCCTTAGGAAAAAGACCTTTGTGCATTTGCCTTCCCAGCATGTAGCACAGTGTCTGGTACACAGTTGCGGGTGATCAGTCAACCCCATAACCCTTTTTCTCCCTTCAGTTGCATGAGGTCACAGGAAAGATCTAAAGACAAATATAGCAATGTGTCCTACAGTGATCTGTTGCCAGAGAATAGAATGGGCTAAGTAGACTCCAACCCAGTTGGTATGCTGTATGCAGCCAAAGATTTCAAGGAGATGGATAGTCTCCTGGAACTGATTTGTCCTGAACAACAAAGGCATAAAGCCAGATGTGTATTTGAAGGAAATCCATGGTGCTCTTATTACAACTCTAGGAGCCAAAGCAAAAGATCCCTCCCTTCCCTCTAAGCACTGAAATTGGGAATTGGCAGACACTTAATAGGGCATGTCTATGGTTAGTAAAGAATGGAAAACTAGAAAAATATTAAATCTAGGGTTATAATTATCTGATTAACCACAAATGGTGCAAAAATTGAAAATCGAATAAAAAAGCTGGCATGACAAGTAGGATCGAGACTTTCATAAAACTGATCAAAATATTGAAGCAGAAATGCATTAAGTGTGGCACTTGTAACTTGACAAGATTCCCCCCACCCCAAATCATTCCTAATACAATCTCCTAGATAAGGAAATTTCCATAATGTCATGTGCTTCATCATACTTCTAGTGACCAAGATTCAGAATGCTCTTCACAGGGTAAAGAAAGCTGCATGGGTATAATTACAAGCAGAATGTCTTTGTTGGAATATTATTATTATTAGTTTGCTCATAAGACACCTTCCTTCTCAAAGTGCTCTGGGAAGCATATAAAAATATTAAAATACATTACCTTATGAAGGAAACCAACATGGTAGAACAAAGCAGGGGGAAGAAAGTTGGCTCAGAAGATGAAACATGACTCCAGTTCTGTGAATGGGGCCAGGGGATAGTTAGTGTTTAAACAGGCCAAAAGGAGCTTTCATTTTAAATTGTAAATTATATTCCAGATCAGCATATCTTTGTGAGCACTTAACTTCAGGATGGTGTCTGGTAATACATGTTCAGGGTTTCTTAACTAGGATTTTATCAGTAAACAGGAATATCTTACAGTTTTGTTTTCTCCCCAGCCCACCATTGCAGCAAAGCACTAATTTCTCAATATTACACTTCAGTGAACAATGACTAGAGGGAGAACAGACTGTACTTATAAGATGCTTTAGTGGACATTTCCTCAATAACCTCTGCCCTTCCTTCCCACTCTTGCTTGTAAAGCAGAGGTTCCAGGAGTGGTGGCATTTCCAGTTTGGAGAACTAGGCCTGGGAGAGGTGAGGTGTAGAGCCAAGGGATGTCTATGGAGTGGTGACAGGGCTGCTCATTTCTAACAGCGAGCTCTCATGAGGGATTAGTGAGATTGAAGGCTTAGAAAGAGTCCTTGACTCTGTGTCTGCTGCTGTTCTAAGTGCTCAGCTTATGTAATTTTATGTAATTCTTATAATAAGCTTATTAGTCAGGTACCTTGTGTGCCGTATTAGTGGCTCAGTTGTGTCCGACTCTGCTACCCATAGCCTGTAGCCCGGCAGTTTCCTCTGCCATGGAATTCTCCAGGAAAGAATACTGGAGTGGGTTATAGTACCTGTCAACATTTTAAAGGCCCAGACAGGATAGGTAAAAGGTCACACAAAGGCCATGGCAAGGGCGGACCTGGAACTTAGCACAAGTGATCCCACCTGGGCTGAACTCAACTGCCATACTTCAGTTGCCTCTACAGTAGTATGAGATCAGACCACGGACAGCCTTGAACATTATACTTATTATTTATTTACTCTTTATTCTGTTTGCAGACCAATGATTTGTAAACATTTTAAAGATCGTGGAATGCTCTTTCAAATGACATCTTACCCATATATGAAACAGATAAAAATGACATGCCTGTATACTAAGCAGGGACATGGTGTATCAGCATTGTCAGATCAAGCGTACATGCTCTGGTTGAAGTGGGCAATACATGGACTCCATCTACCCACTGCACTCTGTCCTGTCCGGAATACTCATCTGTGACTCTCTCAGGGATCAGGTTGACCAGAATGGCCGTGTGCAAGGGGAATGCTGCGGTTTTTGAATACAGCAGCATATTCTATTCTCTAGAATAAAGAATTCAGTAGGGTCTTTTTAGAACTGATATGCGAAATGATAAGAAGACGGAGAGGGGCAGATGACAACCATTCAGAAGGCCACTGTGGGGGTCCAGAACTGATTTGATGAAGGCCTGTTCTAAGTGGTAAAAACAAAGCAAGAGGTGGATGTGAAGGAAGAATTAAGTAGAGGATACGTTGCTGATAGAGGAGAATTACAAAAATTGAGAAGGCAAATATTTCATCCAGGAATACTTTTTCCTTTTTTAATGGTTTCATTTGCTGTGCAAGAGCTTATAAATTTAATTAGGCCCCTTTTGTTTATTTTTGCTTTTATTCTATTGCCTTGGGAGACTGACTTAAGAAAAGAATATTTTTTAAATTAAAAAAAAAACTGTCAAGAGTCATAGTCTTGACATAGTCATAGTAAAAAAAATTTTTTTTTTTGCTGATTTTTATTTTTTTTTAGTTCTTTCATTTAATTCATTTTCTTTTAGAGTAATTTTTTTTTCCATTAGTTCAAAACATTTCAGTTAATTTTATTTTTTTAATGTTTTCCTTCCATATTTCATTTTAAAAGACAGATTTAAGAGCAGGATATATAGAACATGTTGTAATCCGTAAGCACTCAGGCATTAACTAAAAAGCTCACGATTAATTTAAATCTCAGAATGGCCTGTCACTACTCCCTGATATCAAACGAACAAGAGATTGATAGGGCAGTACCAGACCCACAGAGGGAAACCCACGTGTGTGGAGTGAGTGGCAGGGTTTGGTTCCGCAGACCTGACTTCAAGGAACGGACTCCTGGTTTTAAGAATCAATAGAACATTTATGTCGATTGTGTCAAGCTCTTAAATCTCTTTCACCTCTTGATGTCAACCAATCAGATTATGGAATTTTTGAAAAAAAATTCAGTCCAAAGTTAGGTAGATATGTTGCTATGTGGATGGATGAACCTTCCCCTAAACAACTACATTTTAGACCCAGAATCATAAATCATTTTTAATTGACTAAAGCTGGTCCCTAAAGAAGAGTAATCAAAATTCAGTCCTGGCTAATGAATCCACTGTGAAAGACAGTTGTAGCTCTGCTGATGGATGCCATTGTTTTTAAACAGCCACTAAATTGTTTCAATTAATTTCATTTGGATTTATGAATAAACATTCATTCTCCTTTGGGCTTTCTAACCTGTCTTTGCCTTAGAAAACTCATCTCAGCTCCATCAATCTATGGTGTATTTTTTCCCCAGTGATAAGATTTAAACACTCAGGATTTTCTAATTTCTATTTTTTTGAAAGCCTGTCTCCAGGGACATCACACATGATTGGGCAGTTAAAGCAGTCTATTGAGTAAAATATGTGAGAATGACTTAACAGAAGGAAATGTTAATGTAAAGAGAAAGTATGATTTAACGAGCTCTCTTGAAACAAGTTAGAACACTGACATTGTTGGAGAGGGGAGACTCCCAACACACTCCTGGCTTCAGGATTATTCCAGAAGCTGTAGTGAAGTATTTCTTTAAACTGCAAGAGTGTGAAATCTCTCCAAAGCTTTACCGAAAGCAAAAGAGGAATACTAATGAACACAAACTATAATACAATTCCAATTTTACAGCACACTTAACGTTGCTGATAGCTTCTTAGAGCATAATTAAGTCAAGTCGGAAGGAGATTCTAGTATAGCAATAGTCCTCTTGGCTGAGAAAGTGAATATCCGTTTAAGTATTATTTACCCTAGGCTGACGACGTGCAAGCCAGCACTGTGGCGTTTATATGGGGGATTGCAAGAAGCTATTCAAACTGTTTTGAGTATTTAGTGATTTCCTTTATAGTACAAAGGAACATCTACTTTGGGATGAGGGAAGAAGAGGGGCAATTATGTTTGCACACTTAAATTTCTCTCAATAGAGGACTAAAAAAGGCAATACTATCCCTCCAAAAATATAATGCAGTTTTCATATAACAAGTTGCTTAAATTAACTTAGGGAGCAGTCTTATAGAAGAGTGCATTGACTTTAAAAGTAAATTTCCCTGAGTAGGCTACTTTTTCTCTCGAACTTCATAAAGTGGAAAAGACTAAACACTTTCTTCCAAAGACCACTATGTTGTAATTTTAAAATGCCTGTTAAAAATGAAGGGTAACATCGTTAAGCTTTGAAGAAAATAACCAGAAAATCTAACCGTATAACCTCAAATGCATTACTTAAAATGTTCTCCTCAACTGGGATGATCCTGTATCCTCTGAACCTGATGGCTTGGTCTTTATCCTTTTAGCTGATGCTATAATCTTCAGCTCTCAAAGGCTTTCTGCTAGTTTTACATTAATTCCACTGGCTTGGACTTGCCTCTCAAACCTCTTCTTTCTCCTTCTCCAGCCTCACCCAGCGAGAGCTGACTGGTTCGTATCCACTTGGAAAAAGGCTTATGTGTACATATCTGACTGACTGCTTTCTATCTTTCCTTTGTCCCATTCCTTTACTTTTTCAAGATTTTATTTATATCCTAGGACTGCTCATGTACTGATCAAAACTGCAGTGAAGTACAACAGAAATATCAAATGGGCTTATGTCAATGAAGGAGTTAAATAGACATTTTCCAGGCATTTGGCCTCAAATTAGCACTCTGGAATGTGGAGAATGTTTTAAACATAAAAAAAGCTGAGTTGTATATTATAATACATGGTAACTTTTTAAATGTTAGGGTTTCATATCACAGAACATATACACTGGAAATTAAATGACCCATTGTTTTGAAACTTCTGCTGTTCAGATACTTACCTAAGTACTAGTTATAGTTGATTTAAAGACAGAGGCGGAGACCTCAAGTGCCTTGTGTATGATTTGAGGCTCTGCTTCCATTACTTTTTATAAAAGCTTGGACGAGTCAAATTCCCAAACATTGGACTGAAGATTGAGGGCTTATTTTACCCTTACCTTTGGGTTGGGCAGGTGTTTAATTTTTTAAAAGGTGGGAGAAAACAAAATACTAGAGCCAACAAATTGATTTTCTGCTGTTTTACTGAAAAAGGACTTTTTAATAAAAATTTTGGTATATCAGATAGATATCAAAGAGTGAGATTTCCACCATGGAAAATTAGACAAATTAGACTCTAAGCTCTTTGAGAATATGATAATACAAAATGATTTATGATAACATAAATCTTATGTTTTCTTGTATACTTCACATTATTGTTTAGTTTTCTTTGAGGAGGTACATAGAGATCTTGGTAGAGCTCAGAAAGCCATGTGATGCCATGACTATCCAGTCAGTGGTCAAGTTGGTAGTGTTCAGAGACAATGGCTTGGGAAGGACCACAAAGCCTTATTGTTTTCCAGCCACTAAGTGGTGTCTGACTCTTTGTTACCCCATGGATTGTAGCACACCAGGCTTCCCTCTCTTTCACTATCTCTTGGAGTTTTCTCAAACTCATGTCCATTGAGTCAGTGATGCCATCCAACCATCTCATCCTCTGTCACCCACTTCTCTTCTTGCTCTCAGTATTTCCCAGCATCACGGTCTTTCCCAAAGAGTCAGGTCTTTGCATCTGGTGGCCAAAGTATTGGAGCTTCAGTTTCAACATCAGTCCTTCCAATGAATATTCAAGGTTGATTTCCTTTAGGACTGACTGGTTTGATCTCCTTGTCATCCAAGGGACTCTTGAAAGCCTTCTCCAGCACCACAGTTTGAAAGCATCAATTCTTCGGCACTCAGCCTTCTTTATGGTCTAACTCTCATCTGTATGCATGATTACTGAAAAAGCCATAGCTTTGAGTATACAGACCTTTGTCGGCAAAGTGGTGTCTGCTTTTTAATGTGTTGTCTAGGTTTGTCATAGCTTTTCTTCCAGGGCTGTCTGGTTCCAAAATGCCTGCCCACACTTTACCATTCCTTTCACTCAGCAACCTCTCCTTTTCTTCACTCCAGTAATTACTTTTTCATGAAGGTAAAATTTCTGCCCTGGAGTTACTCCCCTCATTACTTGCAGAGGGCCACCTGGCGCTGGCCAAGGGGGAGCCAGAGGGGATCTATCTTTTCATTCCTCCCTTATTTCCCTTTCCTTCCTCCCCCTCTTCTTTTTTCCTTTTCTACCTCCTTCAGAAAGAGTTTATGAGTTTATGGTAGTGATTCTTTTGTTAATTCATTGCCCTGGAATCTTTGGATAAGATTAGGTAATTTAGGGAGGGAAGGAAGAATTCAGGGCAATTATTCTTGTTTCTTTTTCCCCTGCCACCAACAAATGAGTAGACACCTTCCTTCATGTGGTCAGCTCTGCTGGGTTTTCTTAACACCTTCCAAATAATCCAGGGTTATCATGGGTTTCCCTATGAAGGATATTAGTAAGACAGGGAGCAATGTGGAAGCAACTAGCTTCTCCCCCTACCACCACTTCCTGGGGAAGGAAAATGATAGTAAAATCAGTAAGTATTGAGAGTGGAATCATGAACAGCCATTGACTGGGAAACTTCATTCCTTTCAAAATCAAATGTGTGCAGGAAGAATAGCTAAAAACTTTGCTTAGGGTTTTCCTTTCAGTAGTGCATGACACGGCAGATAAAAAGATGGTTTTGGATAGCTAGGAAGCCCACTGCTGAAGCCAAAAAAATAAAACAAAAACAAAAACAAAAACCAACAACATAGAATTAGGTGACATCAAAGAAAAAAGATAATTTTACACGATGCAAGAGGATATGTCTGAATGCAGTGGAGCTTTTCAGGCATCTGCCTATATCCTCAGGCAGAAACTCTATAAATAAACCAGAACCATTAGGCCATTTTGAAAGCTCATCTAGAATTGTCAAGCCTATTCAATCACACTTTCATTTTAGAAAGATAACAGAATCTGCCAGAGCATCTGAGGAGAAAAAATAGTGTTCAAATTTGTTGTCTTATAGAAGATTTCTCTATCTTCTATGTATTGACTTAATTTCTGCTTTTAATTCGCAAAATACTTGATGGTGTCAAAGTTATCCTGAAACTAATGTAACTGGTATAACATTTCTCCAAACAAGTGTCTATTAGGCCATATTTTATGTTTTGGGTTTTCAGGCATGCTAGATAGTTTTCCCCTCCTCTCTTAAAATGCTAATAGTCACTCTTATCACTGTTCTAATAAATAAGCTTCATTATTTTTGCTTATTAGAAATAAACTTATCAAGGACCTTCCATAGAACAGGATTGAAAATGAGAAGAGCAGAAAATTGCTGCAAGGGATGAAAGAGTAAATAAGATGAAAACTGAGGTCTTAGAATATCTAACTTTATAGTTTTGTCTATAGCTATTGCTATAGTTATCCTAGAGGAGAGTAAAGAAAGAAATTAAATGATGGGTGTTTTTATGTGCCTCCTCATACTACTGATGTGTGAGGGAGTACATTCAGTGGAACATGGATTACCACTGATTGAAGTGGTTTTTGGAGATCTCTTTGCTAAGAGATATGCAGATGACACCACCCTTATGGCAGAAAGTGAAGAGGAACTCAAAAGCCTCTTGATGAAAGTGAAAGTGGAGAGTGAAAAAGTTGGCTTAAAGCTCAACTTTCAGAAAACGAAGATCATGGCATCCGGTCCCATCACTTCATGGGAAATAGATGGGGAAACAGTGGAAACAGTGGCAGACTTTATTTTCTGGGGCTCCAAAATCACTGCAGATAGTGACTGCAGCCATGAAATTAAAAGACGCTTACTCCTTGGAAGAAAAGTTATGACCAACCTAGATGGCATATTCAAAAGCAGAGACATTACTTTGCCAACAAAGGTCCGTCTAGTCAAGGCTATGGTTTTTCCAGTAGTCATGTATGGATGTGAGAGTTGGACTGTGAAGAAGGCTGAGCGCCAAAGAATTGATGCTTTTGAACTGTGGTGTTGAAGAAGACTCTTGAGAGTCCCTTGGACTGCAAGGAGATCCAACCAGTCCATTCTGAAGGAGATCAGCCCTGGGTGTTCTTTGGAAGGACTGATGCTAAAGCTGAAACTCCAGTACTTTGGCCACCTCATATGAAGAGTTGACTCATTGGAAAAGACTCTGATGCTGGGAGGGATTGGGCGCAGGAGGAGAAGGGGACGACAGAGGATGAGATGGCTGGATGGCATCACTGACTCGATGGACGTGAGTCTGAGTGAACTCTGGGAGTTGGTGATGGACAGGGAGGCTTGGTGAGCTGCGATTCATGGGGTCGCAAAGAGTTGGACATGACTGAGTGACTGAACTGAACTGAACTTGCTAAAAGGAGCCATGGTTTTAAGATTGGAAGGTGTTTGTATTAAGGAGCAATGTTTTGTCTTTTGTTTTTGTCACCATGAGAGAGACTGAGGTTGGTATGTATGGTATGCAGGAAGCAGAAACTAACCTTAAAAATCTTATGGGTATAAAGAGCAAAAACTTTCCTTCTGCAATCCTGGTTTTAGAAGAAATGTCAGTGTAACCATGGTACATAATAACTGTAATAACAGTTTCCTGAATCATTTAAGAGTATTGCCTTATTTTTGTTCTTGGTATTAGATTTTTCATTCCCTGTTGAATGCTGAAGCCTATCTATCTATCTATTGACTTAATTTCTGCTTTGAGTTCACAAAACTTGATGGCGTCAAAGTTTTCCTGAAACTAATGTAACCGGCATGACATTTCTCCAGACAAGTGTCTATTAGGCCATATTAACTCATTTAACTCAAGTTAAAGCCATTTAACTCTTCATAGGCATAGGTTTTATGGTTTAAATACCAAGCTAGATCTTTGTGCAAATCCATTATTAGACTAAATTTGTAGAAGTGAAACTGCTAAGGATTCTGATGCTTGTTGACAATCTGCAATCCAGCAGGGTTGTACCGATTTACATGGTTACCAGTATTGTTTTTTTCCCTCAAATACTTGTCAATGATAAGTATTCAAATTCTTTCCAATATTTGTTAATAGCAGAGGTGAAAGTTTAGACATCTAATTTAATTTTCTAAGCCTTTTAAAGCAAATACTTCACTTATTTTCATGTATTTATTTTTATTTTTTTTACAATAAAGCATTTAGGCTACAAGTTTTCCTGTGAGCATGCTGCTGCTGCTGCTGCTAAGTTGCTTAGTTTTATCATTCCTTTTGATAGTTCCAACTGTTATTATTCTGTAAATAGTTTATATTGATAATTATAATTTTTAGTTCAAGTTTTTATGAGTATTTTAAAATTTCTATGTAGTTGTTCTTAGTTGAAATTAAAGTAAAAAAATTTTTAAAAAGTTGCATAATTAAGTCCATGTTATGGCAAATTTTTTAACATTTTTTCTTATAGCATTTCATTTTATGTTTTGGTAAATATTCCAAGGATGTTTACAGTTTGCAGATTTTGGCAGGTATCTATCACTAAGGCTTCTAATGTTATCCAAAACTATTATATTCTTTTTTGTCTATTTATCAGTCAGAGATAAGCTCACTGACAACTACAATCCTAAAAATTATTTGTTGTGCTCCTAATAGCTTTTGTTTTATATTATTTTAATATTTAATGTTTGGTATGTCTATATTTAGTTCTATAATATCATCATGGTAGAACGTAACTTTCATTGACATAAAATAGTTCTCTTTTCTTCATTTAATACTTCTGACTTGAATTCTACTCTGTCTGATGTTAATAGAGAGAGCTACTTCTTTCTTTTTTGAATATTTTTAATGCCATTTTAATTTGTTGTATCTTCCAAATAGCATGCACAATTGTGGTTTTGTGTATTGTAGGTTGTTTGTTATTTATTTTGCTTGACTAAAGAGAGTGGTTGTATGAAGGCATTTGATTAATTTACTTTTCTCAGGATGACATATGTTTAACTTTACTTCTGCATCTTATTTTATGCCTGCATGTTTTTGTTCTTTTGTTCTTTTCCTATCTTTGCTGTATTGATTACATTTTTCTTAGTTTCTTTTTTTCTTTACTACTTTGGAAGTTAGCTTCATATTTATATAACAGTTGGTTATCTTAAAAATAACACATTTCAACCTATATTTATCTATCAACATAAAGAATGAACATTATATGCTTATTCTTTGATAGCAGCGTATGAAAATTTCATGGTTGTTTGAAAATACTATCACATCACTTTTTCTTTTCTTTTTTTTATTCCTCCTATCTTTATTATTTTTTTTTAATTTTAATTGGAGGCTAATTACTTTACAATGTTGTGGTGGTTTTGCCATACAGTCACATGAATCAGCCATGAGTGTACATGTGTTCCCTATCCTGACCTTCCCACCCACCTCCCTCCCCATCCCATCTCTCAGGTCATCCCAGTGTACCAGCCCTGAGCACCCTGCCTCATGCATCGAACCTGGACTGGCCATCCATTTCACATATGTTAATATACATGTTTCAATGTTATTCTTTCAAATCATCCCACCCTTGCCTTCTCCCACAGAGTCCAACAGTCTGTTCTTTATGTCTGTGTCTTGTTTGCTGTCTCGCATATAGGGTCATTGTTACCATCTTTCTAAATTCCATATATATGCGTTAATATACTGTATTGGTGTTTTTCTTTCTGACTTACTTTGCTCTATATAATAAGCTCCAGTTTCATCCACCTCATTAGAACTGATTCAAATGCATCTTTTTAATAGCTATATAATATTCCATTGTGTATATGTACCACAGCTTTCTTATCCATTTGTCTGCTGATGGACATCTAGGTTGCTTCCATGTCCTGGCTATTGTAAACAGTGCTGCAATGAACATTGGAGTACATGTGTCTCTTTCAATTCTGGTTTCCTTGGTGTGTGTGCCCAGCAGTGGGATTGCTGGGTCGTATGGCAGTTCTATTTCCAGTTTTTTAAGGAATCTCCACACTGTTCTCAATAATGGCTGTACTAGTTTGCATTTCCACTAACAGTGTAAGAAGATTCCTTTTTCTCTGCACCCTCTCCAGCATTTATTGTTTGTAGACTTTTTGATAACAGCCATTCTGGCCATCGTGAGATGATACCACATTGTGGTTTTGATTTGCATTTCTCTGATAACAAGTGATGTTGAGCATCTTTTCCTGTGTTTGTTAGCCATTTGTATGTCTTCTTTGGAGAAAAGTCTGTTCAGATTTTTGGCCCATTTTTTGATTGGGTCGCTTATTTTTCTGAAATGGAGCTGTAGGAGCTATTTGTATATTTTTGAGATTAATTCTTTGTCCATTGCTTCGTTTGCTATTATTTTGTCCCATTCTTAAGGCTGTCTTTTCACCTTGCTTATAGTTTCCTTCATTGTGCAAAAGCTTTTAAGTTTAATTAGGTCCCATTTGTTTATTTTTGCTTTTATTTCCATTACTCTGGGAGGTGAGTCATAGAGGATCCTGCTGTGATTTATGTCAGAGAGTGTTTTGCCTATGTTTTCCTTGAGGAGTTTTATGGTTTCTGGTCTTACATTTAGATCTTTAATCCATTTTGAGTTTATTTTTGTATATGGTGTTAGAAAGTGTTCTAGTTTCATTCTTTTACAAATGGTTGACCAGTTTTCCCAGCACCATTTGTTAAAGAGATTGTCTTTTTCCATTGTATATTCTTGCCTCCTTTGTCAAAGATAAGGTGTCCATAGGTGCATGGATTTACCTCTGGGCTTTCTATTTTGTTCCATTGATCTATATTTCTGTCTTTGTGCCAGTACCATACTGTCTTGATGACTATTGCTATGTAGTATATGAAGCCAGGCAGGTTGATTCCTCCAGTTCCATTCTTCTTTCTCAAGATTGGTTTGGCTATTCGAGGTTTTTTGTATTTCCATACAAATTGTGAAATTATTTGTTCTAATTCTCTGAAAAATAGCCTTGGTAGCTTGATAGGGATTGCATTGAATCTATAGATTGCTTTGGGTAGTATACTCATTTTCACTATATTGATTCTTCCGATCCATTAACATGGTATATTTCTCCATCTGTTTGTGTCATCTTTGATTTCCTTCACCAGTGTTTTATAGTTTTCTATATATAGGTCTTTTGTTTCTTTAGATAGATTTATTTCTAAGTATTTTATTCTTTTTGTTGCAATGGTGAATGGAATTGTTTCCCTAATTTCTCTTTCTGTTTTCTCATTGTTAGTGTATAGGAATGCAAGGGATTTCTCTGTGTTAATTTTATATCCTGCAACTTTACTGTATTCACTAATTAGCTCTAGTAATTTTCTAGTGGAGTCTTTAGGGTTTTCTATGTAGAGGATCATGTCATCTGCAAACAGTGAGAGTTTTACTTCTTTTTTTCCAATCTGGATTCCTTTTATTTCTTTTTCTGCTCTGATTGCTGTGGCCAAAACTTCCAAAACTATGTTGAATAACAGTGGTGAGACTGGGCATCCTTGTCTTGTTCCTGACTTTAGGTGAAATGCTTTCAGTTTTTCACTATTGAGGATAAAGTTTGCTGTGGGTTTATCACATATGGCTTTTATTATGTTGAGGTATGTTCCTTCTATGCCTGATTTCTGGAGGGTTTTTTATCATAAATGGATGTTGAATTTTGTCAAAGGCTTTCTCTGCATCTGAGATAATCAATATTCTTTAATAGCAGCATATGAAAATTTCATGGTTGTTTGAAAATACTATCACATCAATTTTTCTTAAAAATTTTTGAGTTATTAGATCCTAAAGCAATCCACATCAGGGAAAAATGGAGAAAAGCACAAGAGGATATAATAGAAAGATTGAAGTTGTTTGTAAACAATATTAGAGTTAGAAGTGAAAAAACAAAAAACTATATTAAGTAGCTAGAACAGAGGGGCTAATTTGGCAACCCACTCCAGTACTCTTGCCTGGAAAATCCCATGGACGGAGGGGTCTGGTGGGCTGCAGTCCATGGGGTCGCTAGGAGTCAGACACGACTGAGCGACTTCACTTTCACTTTTCACTTTCATGCGTTGGAGAAGGAAATGGCAACCCATTCCAATGTTCTTGCCTGGAGAATCCCAGGGCGGGGGGAGCCTGGTGGGCTGCCACCTATGGGGTCGCACAGAATTGGACATGACTGAAGCAACTTAGCAGCAGTAGCAGTAGCAGCTATTAGGAATAAAATTAAACATTTAATTACTGTTTTAGGTTGAAATGGCTGATCATATTTTCAGGTATCTTGGTTCGTTTGGCATGGTCTGGTTTAAAATAGAGGCCATGTGGTAGTGAAACTGGTCCTGATATGATGAAGCCATGGAGTGTAGGCTGTACCCAAGGTGAGGGCTCTTGTGGAGATAGGAATTCCCTCACCAAGTCAGGCAGATAACAGAGACCACAGAAGGCTTGTGGCAAGGAAAGAGTTTATTGAAATGAAACAGAGACGATTTCTGACATAGACATCAGAAAGGGATAAAAGAGAATACCTGCATCATTAGCTTGAGCATTATATACCTGTTGATTAGTTACTAAGAATGGATTAAAAGAGTATATCAAGGTTGTAAAAGTTCTACCAGACCCTCTCCTACAACATATACCTTGAGATAACATGGACACAAGATTAGCCAGAAGGAATGGGTTCCTGTTAAGAAGCAAAAACATGTCCTCAAGCAAGATACATTGTTGTTATATAATCATTAGCACAGGACCTAAGGAAAAACATGTCTTCAGGCAAGATATATTATTGCTATATAATCATTAACACAGAGCCTAAGGAAAAACAAATCCTTGAGTGAGATGTATTGTTGTTTGAAGTGAAGTGAAGTCGCTCAGTCGTGTCCGACTCTTTGCGACCCCATGGACTGTAGCCTACCAGGCTCCTCAGTCCACGGAATTTTTCAGGCAAGAGTACTGGAGTGGGTTGCCATTTCCTTCTAGGCAAAGAATGTATACGTCCTTCTTAAGGGGTCTTGGACTCATTATCAACCTGCCTAAAGTTAACTATATCAGTAGGGCCACCAGAGAGAGGTGCCTCAGGGAGTTCACCCTCCAAACCTGTGTAGGTTTTCAACTAAGATGCTTTATGCAAGCAGGTCTCAGTGAAACCTGATCCAAGATGAGCAGAAATGGGGTCTATTCCTTGATGAATAATTAGCAACTCAGAATAAACCACTTTGTTGTTTTGTTGTTTAGTCGCTCAGTCATGTACAACTCTTTGTGACCCCATGGATTGCAGCATACCAGTCTTCGCTGTGCTTTACTATCTCCTGAAGTTTGCTCAAATGCATATCCATTGACGATGATGACATCCAACCATCTCATCCTTTGTCACCCCTTCTCCTCCTGACTTCAATCTTTCCCAGCCTCAGCGTCTTTTCCAATGAGTTGGCTCTTCACATCAGGTGGTCAAAGTACTGAAGCTTCAGCTTCAACATCAGTCCTTTCAGTGAATATTCAAGACTGATTTCCTTTAGGATTGACTGGTTTGATCTCCTTGCTGTCCAAGGGACTCTTAAGAATCTTCTCCAGCACCACGGCTTGGAAGCATCAATTCTTCAGCGCTCAGCTTTGTTTATGGTCCAACTCTCACATCCATACATGACTACTGGAAAAACCATAGCTTTGACTAGATGGACCTTTGCTGACAAAGTGATGTCTCTGCTTTTTAATATGCTGCTTAGGTTTGTCAGAGCTTTTATTCCAAGGAACAAGTGTATTTTAATTTAATGTCTGTAGTCACCCTCTGCAGTGATTTTGGAGCCCGAGAAAGTAAATCTGCCACTGTTTCTCTTTTTTCCCTATCTATTTGCCATGAAGTGATGGGACTAGTTGCCATGATCTTAGTTTTTTGAATGTTGAGTTTTAAACCAGCTTTTTTACTCTCCTTTTTCACTCTCATCAAGAGGCTCCTTAGTTCCTCTTTGCTTTCTGCCCTTAGGGTGTTGTCATCTGCATATCGGAGGTTGATATTTCTCCCAGCAGTCCTGATTCCAACTTGTGAGTCTTCCAGCCCTGCAATTCACATGATGTGCTCTGCACAGAAGTTGAATAATCAGGGAGACAATATATAGCCTTTCCCAATCTGGAGCCAATTCGTCTTTCCATGTCCAGTTCTAACTGTTGCTTTTTGACCAGCATACGGGAGACAGGTAAGGTAGTCTGGTATTCCCATCTCTTTCAGAATTTTCCACAGTTTGCTGTGATTCACAGAATCAAAAGCTTTAGTATAGTCAATGAAGCAGAAGCAGATGTTATGCTGGAATTTTCTTGCTTTTTCTGTGATCCAATGGATATTGGCAATTTAATTTCTGGCTCCTCTGCCTTATCTAAATCCAATTTGTACAACTGGAAGTTCTCAGTTAATGAACTGTTGAAGCCTAGCTTGAAGGATTTTGAACATTACTTTGCTAGGATGTGAAATGAGCCCAATTGTGCGGTAGCTTGAGCATTCTTGGACATTGCCTTTCTTTGGGATTGGAATGAAAACTGACCTTTTCTAGTTCTGTGACCACTGCTGAGTTTCCAAATTTGCTGACATATTGAGTGCAACACTTTAACAACATCGTCTTTTAGGATCTGAAATAGCTCAGCTGGAATTCCATCACCTCCACTAGCTTTGTTCATAGTAATGCTTTCTAAGGCCCACTTGACTTCACACTCCAGAATGTCTGACTCTATGTGAGTGACCACACCATTGTGGTTGTCTGAGTCATTAAGATCTTTTTTTGTACAATTCTTCTGTGTTTTCTTGCCACTGCATAATTAGCAACTCAGAATAACCCACTAGAGCACAATGAAGTTGGATATAGTGTAGAGACCAGGTAAACTTGCTCCACAAATCCTACAGTTCAGAGTTTAGATTTCATTTGATGGCCAGGAATGCAGTTCTGGTTCCCAAGAATGAAGTAAATTCTGGACTAAACAGCATCTATTGTAGTTCTCTGTTTCCATTAGTTCTTTGGAAAATTCTAAGAAGAAGTACACATTTCTCACTCTTGTGTGCACTTTAGGAAATGTTCTCGAATATAGGATTTATGGTATGCAGAGGCAATATTACTTCCACAGAACGTTTTGTTTGAATTCTAATTATTAGGATTTTAACTCCACATAGATGTAATTCTTATGCAGAATTCTACCTACTCATGAAAGTCATGATTTGGCACCATCTGTGCTTTATTTAGGTATGCCTGAACTATTTCTTGTAAAACTACAGAAAAATTCTACTCCTTTCCCCCCCTGATTTTATAGGCATCTCTTTAATCAGCTAATAAGATCTGTGGTGAAACTATGACCATAGATAGTTGCCCGACCAGTTCTCTGTTTACTGAAAAGGTTAAAAAATGATCTAAGAACATTGTTTTGGAAAGGAACCAGTGCTTGCCTCATCTGGAGTGAAAGAAAAAGAAGAATCCGGAAGTATCAGTTAATGTAGTCAGTGGGTGTTTGTGTGTGTAAGGAAGTGCAGGCCTGGGAGAGGGTTTTTTTTTTTTTTTTAAACTCCATGGTTTTTAGGAGTTTTAAAAAATATTTATTTACTGTGTTTTGTACTAGTTGCAGCACACGGGCTTCTCTCTAGTTGTGGTGTGGGGGCTCAGTAGCTGTGGTGCCTGGCTTCCAGAGTACATGAATGCTATAGTTTATGGCACACAGGCTTCGTTGCCCCACAGCATGTGGCATCTTAGTTCCCTGACCAGGGATTAAACCCTGAATTAGAAGGTGGATTTTTTTTTTTTTTTAACCACTGGACCATCAGGGAATCCCAAGGGAGAAGTTCTTATTTGATCTTAAGGAACACAAGTGAAGAAAGCTATCAGGCCACTGAGTTGGTTTCTGAAAAATTTGCCATGTTCAGTGTCTGTAACCATTAGTGGTAGAAAACCTCTGAGACTGTATGCAAAATATTTCTAAACCAGGTCTATTATCATCTAACTGTTATTCAACTAAATATAATATTTGGAATATTAGCGTGGAGTGTCCTATCTCCCATAACTATCTAGAATACTATTCATTTTCCTTGGAGTCCTCAAATCAGAGTTTTTTTGTTTTTTCATTTAACTTCCCACAGTATGTTGCTTAATATACCCATTGTAACATTTTATGAAGGAATAATGAAGCACTGTATGTAAATTGTAATTCACGTAGAATGTCACCCTTTTTAAGTATATTGTTGTTTGGTCCTTTAGTCATGTCTGACTCTTTGAGACCTTATGAACTGTAGCCTGCCAGGCTTCTTTTCTGTGGGATTTCCCAGGCAAGAATACTGGAGTGGGTTGCCATTGCCTTCTCCAGGGCATCCTCTTGACTCAGGGATGGAACTAACATCTTCTGCATTGCAAACAGGTTCTTTACCACTAAGCCATGGGAGACTTTTAAGTGTATAGTTTGCTGCAAATGTATACAGCTATGTAGGTATTATTACAGTCAGCATACAGAATATTTCCATCATTCCCTCAAGTCCCTTTATAGCCAATTACCTCTGTCTACCTCAATATTCCAGCAATAAGTGATCTTCTTTCAGTCTTCACAGATTAAAAAAAATTTTTTTGTTGTTGTTTAAGTGTCTTAGGAAGAAAGCATTGCATAGATCCTGTATGATCCTGTATATTAACAGAATGGATCTGTCTCTATATAATTTTGCCTTGAATGTCTTATAAATAGAATCATACAGTTTATAGTCTTTTTTGTCTGGCTTCTTTTCATCCACGTTATTTCATGGGTCCAAAATTCAATTTTTATTGTTGTGTAGTATTCTATTTTTGGAGAAGGCAATGGCACCCCACTCCAGTACTCTTGCCTGGAAAATCCCATGGATGGAGGGGCGTGGTGGGCTGCAGTTCTTGGGGTCGCTAAGAGTCGGACACGACTGAGCGACTTCACTTTCACTTTTCACTTTCATGCATTGGAGAAGGAAATGGCAACCCACTCCAGTGTTCTTGCCTGGAGAATCCCAGGGACGAGGGAGCCTGGTGGGCTGCCATCTATGGGGTCGCAGAGAGTCGAACACGACTGAGGTGACTTAGCAGCAGCAGCAGCAGTATTATATGACTCTACCATAATTATAGTGTTATTTATCTTCACTAAAAACCTTGTCACCTATAGACATATGGTGGCCATTTACCTTATGCTTTGCTGTCATGGATGCTGGGGGTAAAAGTGCTAATTAAGACATAGTTCTGATGAGATATTTATATAAACAGATGAAGTTAATATAATAAGGCTAGGACAGGGAGAGGTATATTCATGAGTATAGAGAAGGGACGTTTAGGATAAACTGAGCCTTTCAAGAGAATAAAAATCAGCATAGAAAAGAAATATGAAAGAATGCAGAACAAAGAGGAATGAGCAAGAAGACAGATAATAACATATGAAATGCTACGCTAATGCTAAATCACTTCAGTCGTGTCCGACTCTGTGTGACCCCATAGACGGCAGCCCACCAGGCTCCGCCGTCCCTGGGATTCTCCAGGCAAGAATACTGGAGTGGGTTGCCATTTCCTTCAATGCGTGAAAGAGAAAAGTGAAAGTGAAGTCACTCAGTCGTGTCTGACTGTTAGCGACCCCATGGACTGCAGCCTACCAGGCTCCTCTGTCCATGGATTTTCCAGGCAAGAGTACTGGAGTGGGGTGCCATTGCCTTCTCTGATGAAATGCTAAGAACTTAACTAGAATATTAAGTTTAAAGTCTTGGTGGCAAAGGAGGCTAAGAAAATAAGTAGTAGCTGGAACTTGAGAGACTTTCAATGTCATGGAAGGAACTTGTTCTTTATTATGTCATGTGAGGGATTCTATGATATATTTTAAGATGGAAGAGTTGGTCTGATTTGTATTTTAAGCTATATTTAGTGTGGCAAGTAGAGTATGAAAAACAATTTTAGGTGGTCTTTGCCAATAATAATGAGGACCTGAATCAGACCAGGAATCTAAAAGGTAGAGAAATAAGAATCAGAAAGAAATAAGAAAGGAAAAAAACTTGGTTATTGAGTGGTTGTAGATGAAAAGGCATAGAGAGACAGAGAGGGTGATTCCCATAATTCCAGAAAGGATGTTGGGATGAATATTTGTGTAGCTTTGAAGAAGGGAAGTAATTTTAGTTTTGGATATAATGGATTTGAGGTGCCTACAGTGCTTTCAAGAGGAGATTTTTAGTAGGCATTTGTGTTTACAAACATGACTTCACATGTGAAATTAAAGCAGAAGTTAGGAATAATTAACACATAGTGAAATACATGGAAATGAAAGAGTTAAAATTCTTGGGGAGTAGGGACAAAAATTCGACTCATGTCTGTGTTTTTCATGGCTCACAATACAGAGCCTGAAATGCAGAAGATGCTCCAAAATATTTATTAGGAAGATGAATTTCCAAATTAAATTTTGTCTTATGTCTGCACACTGGAATTCAGGGGATTTAGACCTATAACTATGGCATGAAATTGCATGACCTATATAAAGGCAGCTGGGTAATATTCTCTATCTATGGCAGATAGAGCTTTGTGCAATGAACAAATAATAACATTATAGTTATTTTCTGTTTCTGGGTTGTTGAGGGAAAGGGAGAAGGCCACCTGGAGCTTGGGTTGCACAGATTGCCAACCCACCACTATGTCTACCGTTTAGTTCTACCTTGATTAGGCCTGAACTAGGTAAATGAGTGTTTCATCTTGCATTTTCCCACATAAACAGATGTCCTTACCCACATATAAATTTAGAAAACTGTGTGGTTTTAAATAAAAGAAGGCTATTTTTCCAGTTAGGAAAAAGGTGGCTGTTTATCATCACTCTTAAAGACAAGTTTATTTTTCAAAACCCAGGTGAAACCAATCCCAGCTCTTCCAAGAAGCCTTCTCAGATCTTGCCAGTTGGAACTAATCTCTGCTGCTGCTGCTAAGTTGCTTCAGTCGTGTTCAACTCTGTGCGACCCCATAGACGGCAGCCCACCGGGCTCCACCGTTCCTGGTATTCTCTAGGCAAGAACACTGGAGTAGGTTGCCATTGCCTTCTCCAATGCATGAAAGTGAAAAGTGAAAGTGAAGTTCAGTCGTGTCCGACTCTTAGCAACCCCATGGACTGCAGCCCACCAGGCTTCTCCGTCCATGGGATTTTCCAGGCAAGAGTACTGGAGTTGGGTGCCGTTGCCTTCTCTGGGAACTAATCTCTACTCACCATTTATTCTTATATTATTTATTTTGGAAGCTGTGTGATACGTTAGAAAGAGCCTGGATTTTAGAGTTAGGTAGTCATGGGTCCTAAGGCTTCCCTGGTGGCTCAGACGGTAAAGTGGTCTGATGGTAAAGCCTGCAATGCGGGAGACCAGGGTTCAATCTCTGGGTCGGGAAGATCCCCTGGGAAAGAAAATGGCAACCCACTCCAGTATTCTTGCCTGGAAAATTCCATGGACTGAGGAGCCTGGTAGGCTACAGTCCATGGGGCCGCAAAGAGTTGGACACGACTGAGCGACTCCACTTTTTTTTCTTTTAGGTCTTACCTTGGTGTTGATAGTTGCTAAACTTCTCTGAATCTCACTCTCCTTATCTGTAAAGTATCTATTATGATGCATGTTGGGGTGGGAGGGAGGCTTGTTAAGTAATCATTTCCTCATTTCTAAATTCCAAACCTTGGAAGATACATATGGACAGATGGACTTAAAATGCTAGTTGTACCTTTCTCATTCATTAATCAGTCAAGCTTCTCCTGCTTCTGCAAGAGACTGATGAAGAAGCTGCTAGTGCAAGTTATATACTTTTCTTTCCTTTGGAGTAGAGTAGAAGTGGGGAATAAATATTCACTTATAAAAATACCTAGTTTTAAATTTACCTTCATGCTAGAAATAGAGCTTCTTGCTTTCTTTAGTGCTCTTTATAGCACTAAGTATAGTACTTTAATATGTAGGTTATCATTTGATGTTTGTTGAATTGAGTTACAAACAAATCTCATTTGTTTCATTAACATTAGGCATTGAATTTATCTCCAGAATTTGTATACTTCTTTTACCATATGATCTTTAGACATTGTAGGTCTATACAATTTATTTTCCTCTTTTACTTAAAAATAATTCTAATTTGAAGTATAAAAATACATACAGAAATGTATAACAATCATATATATTGAGGAATTATGCTTGAAGATTATGACAAATTGAACACACTTGTGTAGCCATTACCTTGATAAAGCAATGGAACACAACCTGCATGCTAAAATTCCCCTCTGAATCCCCTTCCAGAGGTAGCATTAGCTTCATTGCTAATACTTATATTAATTTTGTCTGTTTTTGAAGTATATATGTTTGTGGTCTTATCTATTCGGTTATGTATATGAGATGTGTTTACTACCTTTTGTATAAATGTAGCATGTTCACTTTTATTTGCTATGTCATTTTCTATTGTGTAAGTGTATTATCATTTATATATTGAATCCATTGTTAATTGACATTTGGATTGTTTCCAATATTCTGTTATTATGGATAAAATTGCAATGAAGATTCTTGAACACTTTTTGGATATTTATCTTGAGTTACATAAGAGGGAGATTGCTGGGACATACTGTAAGTATGTATTTAGCTTTAGCAGATAATGCAAGAGTAATTTTTCAAGCTGGTTGTACCCGTTTACATTCCCATCAGGATTGTTTGAGAATTCTATTGCTTCATATCATTATCAACACTGGGTTATCTCAGGCTTCTGAGTATTAGCTACTCTGTTGAGCATGTAGTGATAGCTCATTGTGGTTTGGGTTTACATTTACCTGATGACTAATAACATTAAGGAAATATTTATCATAACTTTTTATGCCATGTCATTCTATCATGATGAAATTCCCATTCATGATTTTCATCTGTTTTATTTAATTAAAATTTTATTATTAATTTTTGATCTAATTAGAACCTATTTTCTTTACAATTAGTGCTTTTGGGTGTTCAATTAATAAATTGTTGGCTGTTCTGTCATTAAAATATATGTATCTGTTACCTCCTGGAAGTCTCCCCTCCCTCTTTTACATGTACATCTATCTACACTACTCCTAGTATTGATATTCTGTGTATGGTATGAGATAGGGTCTAGGTTCATTTTTTTTTTTTTTTTGATAACAAGTTGAACAGGACTCTCTATTAAAAGGAACATCTTTAAAATTTCCCCCTTGTTCATTGGTCACCCTTTGTCATAAATCAATAGTCTATATAAAGAGATTTGTTTCTGGACTTACTATTATATTCCATTGTTCTGTTGATCTATTCTTGATTACCACAGTGTTTTAAAGCTGTAGATTTGCAATGTTTTGATGTCTTGTGGCATAAGTCTTCCAGTTTTTCTTCAAGATCTTGGCTGTTCTTAGTCCATGGAGTTTCCATGTAAATTTTAGAGTTATCTTGTCAATTTCTGCAACAACAACAAAAAAATCTGTTGGCATATTTTAAAAATTTTGGGATAATTTTATACTTACAGAAAAGTTGCGTGCTGCTGCTGCTAAGTCGCTTCAGTCGTGTCCGACTCTGTGCGACCCCATAGACGGCAGCCCACCAGGCTCTGCCGTCCCTAGGATTCTCCAGGCAAGAACACTGGAGTGGGTTGCCATCTCCTTCTCCAATGCGTGAAAGTGAAAAGTGAAAGTGAAGTTGCTCAGTTGTGTTCAACTCTTAGGGATCCCATGGACTGCAGCCTACCAGGCTCCTCCATCCATGGGATTTTCCAAGCAAGAATACTGGAGTGGGGTGCCATTGCCTTCTCTGGAAAAGTTGCATAGATAATAGAATTCTCATATGCCCCTCATCCATTTTCTCAAAATAACATCTTATATTACTATGGTACATTTATCAAAACTAAGAAACTGACAGTGATATATTACTCTTAGCTGAACTCCAGACTTTACTTGGATTTCATTAGGTTTTTCTATTAATGTCTTCTTCCTTTCTAGGATTCAATTCCACATACCACATTGCACTTTTTAAAAAAATATATTTTTGATGTGGACCATGTTTAAAGTCTTTATTGAATTCGTCACAATATTGCTTCTTTTTTTTATGTTTTGATTTTTTTGGTTGCAGGGCCTGTGGGATTTTAGCTCCCCAACCAGGGATTGAACCCACACCTCCTGCAGTGGAAGGTGAAGTCTTAACCATTGGACTGCCAGGGAAGTCCCCACATTTAGTTGCATTTAGTTGTCATGTGTGTCTATCTCCTCAAATATGGGACAGTTTCTCAGCCTTTATTTTTCATCATGATTTTGGTAGTCGTAAGGAGTACTGATTAATTCATCTGTAGAATGTTTCTCATCTCAGGTATTCTATTATTTTTCTTATGATACTTCTGGGGTTTCGGTAAAGAATACAGCAGATGGACTTCCCTGGTGTTATAGTAGATAGGAATCTGCCTGCCAGTGCAGGGAACATGGGTTCAGTCTCTGGTTCAGGAAGATTTCATGTGCCTTGGAGCAACTAAGCCCATGCACGGCAACTACTGAAGCACATGCACCTAGAGCTGGTGCTCTGCAGCAAGAAGCCGCTGCAATGAGAAGCTCGTGCACCACTACTAGAGAAAGCCCTCTTGCAGCAATGAAAAACCTAGTACAGCCACAAATAAATAAAAAATAACTTAAAAAAGAATACAACACAGCTGAGTACAATTCTTATCACATTATATCAGGGCATACATGATACCCACATGAAATTACTGGTGATATCAACCTTTATCATGTAGTTAAAGTACTGCTTGCCAGATTTTCTCAATTTAAAGCTATATTTTTCTTCTTTCATTCTTTGGAAGTGAGTCATTAAGACTGGCCCACCCTAGAGGTGGTGATGAAGCGGTGGTATTAACCTCCATCTTGGGTGGGATGCACTATCTTTACATATTATTTGGAATTCTTCCATAAGAATGTTTCTTTTCTGTTTATTCAATCATTCATTCATTCTTTCATCAAACCATTCATTATGTTTATGTTATATTTTCAGTTATAACCCAATACCACTTTATTTATTTTGTTGCTCAAACTGTCCCAGCTTTTGTTGGCTTTGTTCAGTTGCTCAGTCTTGTCTGACTCTTTGTGACACCCTGGACTGCAGCACACCAGGCTGTCCTTCACTGCCTCTGTAAATTCATAACCATTGAATCAGTGATGCCATCAAGCCGTCTCATCCTCTGTCATCCCTTCTTCTCCTGCCCTCAATCTTCCACAGCACCAGGGTCTTTTTCCAGTGAGTCAGCCCTTCCCATCAGGTGGCCAAAGTATTGGAGCTTCAGCTTCATCATCAGTCCTTCCAGTGAATATTCAGGGTTGATTTTCTTTAGGATTGACTGGTTTGATCTCCTTGTAGTCCAAGGGACTCTCAAGAGTCTTCTCTAACACCACAGTTCATCTGAATTAAATTCACCCATTCCAGTCCCTTTTAGTTCATGGATTCCTAAAATGTCTGTGCTCACTCTTGCCATCTCCTGTTTGACCACTTCCAATTTACCCTGATTCATGGACCTAACATTCCAGGTTTCTATGCAATATTGTTCTTTACAGTATCGGACTTGACTTTCACCACCAGACACATCCACAACTTGGCATTGTTTCTGCTTTGGCTTGGCCTCTTCATTCCTTCTGTAGCTATTTCTCCACTCTTCTCCAATAGCATATTGGGCACCTAACGACCTGGGGAATTCATCTCTAAGTGTCATATCTTTTTGCCTTTTCATACTGTTCATGGGGTTCTCAAGGCAAGAATGCTGAAGTGGCTTGACATTCCCTTCTCTAGTGGACCATATTTTATCAGAACTCTCCACCATGACCCGTCTGTCTTGGGTGGCCCTACATGGCATGGCTCATAGTTTCATTGAGTTAGACAAGGCTGTGATCGATGTAATCAGTTTGGTTAGTTTTATGTGATTGTGCCCTCTGATGGATGAAGATAAGAGGCTTGTGGAAGCATCTTTATGGGAGGGAATGGCTGTGGGGAAAACTGGGTCTTGCTCTGGTGGGCAAGGCCATTCTTAGTAAATAGGGAAATTTTTCAGATTGGTTCCTGTGTCCACTTAATATCTCTATAATTTTGTTTTGAAGCATTTCCTTACTTCTTGGCGCTATAAGATACTCCAGGCCTATCTTTTATATGCCCCACTGTAGACCTAGAATCAGTGATTTCTCCAATGAGCCCTTGTTTCTTTTATTGGAGAACGATATTTAGAAACCAAGATCTGGGCCTTTGGTGTGCTCATTGTTACCATTGCTTCTAGGCCCTCTCAGTGAATAGTACTGTATATAATATATTTATATATGTAGACACACATGCATACACACACATAGAAACACAAATATGTGTACATATATGTGTGTGTGTATGCATTCGTCTATGAATACTAATCCATGCATATACACATTTATAATTGTTCTGCATCTATCCATGTATATACACACATATATAGGCTAAGTATTTTATACTGATATTTCTTATTAAATTCTAAGAAACTGAAAATAGATGTTGGCAAGGTTGCAGATCAACAGGAACTCTCATTAAATGGTGATGATAATAAAAATAGTACAACCATTTTGGAAAACATTTGGCAGTTCTGATAAAGTTAAACCCAGACCCACCATACCACGCAACAATAACACTCTTAGGAATTTACCGAAGTGACTTGAAAATTTATGTCCCAACAAAGGCTGCTGAATGTTTCTAACAACTTTATTCCTAATTGCAAAAAACAGAAAACATCCAACATGTCCTTTAACAAGGGAACAGATGAATTGTGATACAACCATACTCTGAAATACTATTCAGCTACAGAAATGAATGAGCTATTGATTCACACATTGACAGAAATGAATCTTTAACGCTTTGTATTAAGAGAAAGCATTAAGAGAAAGAAGTTGTACTCAAAAGACCACATAGTGTATGATTTTATTCATGTGACATTCTGGAAGAAATAAAACTATAGGAAATGAAAACAGATTAGTGGTTACCAGAGCTTATGAGTCGGAGAAAGCAATGGCAACCCACTCCAGTACTCTTGCCTGGAAAATCCCATGGACGGAGGAGCCTGGTAGGCTGCAGTCTATGGGGTCGCTAGGAGTTGGACACGACTGAGCGACTTCACTTTCACTTTTCACTTTCATGCATTGGAGAAGGCAATGGCAACCCACTCCAGTGTTCTTGCCTGGAGAATCCCAGGGACGGGGGAGCCTGGTGGGCTGCAGTCTGTGGGGTTGCACAGAGTCGGACACGACTGAAGCGACTTAGCAGCAGTAGCAGCAGCAGCAGAACTTAGGAGTAGGGGAATTGTTGACTCCAAAGAGAATTACAGAGGAACTTTATGGTGAAAGAACTACTGGGGAGTGATGGACATGCCTCTAACCATTTGTTGTCTAATGTGTGCAAACCAATTCATGCATTTGAAAACTGATGTTTTGATTAAAAATTATAAGGCTATACACAAAAGGAACTGTACATAAACACTGTTTCTAGTTGGTGAATTTCTTTCTTATGGAGGTAGAGTAGTTTATTAGATAAAGCAAAGAATTCTAAAACTGCTTTTAGGTGTATACTTATTAAACAAATAAGTAAATAAATAATAGATGGTAAGTACCAGGTTTCTCATCAGTGAAGAATTATAGACAAACTAGCAAGGAAGACTAAAATGAACCTGATAGTACTGGATTAGAGTAAGAAAATCAGTATAAACTGATCTTTAGCCCTATGTACTTGTTCTTATTCATTTATTAGTATGAAGCTTTTTGTAACCTTTTATTAATGTCTGTAGGGTAAATAGTGATGTCTAAACTTTAGTTTTTAATATATTGGTAAGTTGTGATTCCTATCTTTTTTCTTGGATAGTCTTACTAGAGATTAATTAATTTTATTAGACTTTTGAATACACCAACTTTGGTTTTTATTGATTCTATTGTATATTTAGTTTATATTCTACTGTTAATTTGTTTTTTATTGTTTTATTTTTAACTTTTTATTTTGGAGTGTAGCTTAAAACCTTTTGTATTGGAGTATAGCAGATGAATACATTGTCGTGATAGTTTCAGGTGGACAGCAAAAGGACTCAGCAATACATATACAGGTATCCATTCTCCCCCAGACTCCTCTCCTGTCCAGGATGCAGCATAACATTGAGCAGCTCCCTGTGCTGTGCAATAAGACCTTGTTGGTTATACATTTTATTTATTAAAAAAATCTTTTTTACACCTTTAAAAAATTCATTTATTTTTTTTGGCTACACTTGATCATTGTTTTGTGTGTGCTCTCTCTAGTTGCAGTGAGTGGGGTGCATGGACTTCTCATTGTGGTGGTTTTTCTTGTTGCAGAGTGCAGGCTGTAGGGCCTGCTGCTGCTGCTAAGTCGCTTCAGTCATGTCCGACTCTGTGTGACCCCATAGACGGCAGCCCACCAGGCTCCCCCGTCCCTGGGATTCTCCAGGCAAGAACACTGGAGCGGGTTGCCATTTCCTTCTCCAAGGCATGAAAGTGAAAAGTGAAAGTGAAGTCGCTCAGTCATGTCCAACTCCTAGCGACCCCATAGACTGCAGCCTACCAGGCTCCTCCGTCCATGGGATTTTCCAGGCAAGAGTACTGGAGTGGGGTGCCATCAGCCTGGCAGGCTTCAATAATTGCAGAACACCGGCTCAGTGGTTGTGGCACACGGGCTTAGCTGTTCCGCAGCATGTAGAATCTTCCCAGACCAGGGATCAAACCTGTGTCCCCTCTACTGGCAGACAGATTCTTATCCTTTGCGCCACCAGAGAAATCCCGGTTATCTATTTTAAATTCAGCAGTGTGTACATGTTGATCCCAAACTCCCTAATTATCTCTTCCCTCCATCCTTTCCCCCAGTTCTGCATCTGCAGTTTCAACCAACCATGAATTGTGTAGTACTTACTTACTATTGAAAAAAAATCTGCATAGAAGTAGACCTGCATAGTTCAAACCCATGTTGTACAAGGGTCAACTGTGCATTTGTGTGTATAGATATATATTTTTCAACATTTCTGTATTCTAGTATTTATGGTATGTCTCCTAAAGCAGCACAAAGTTTACTTTTTAATGCAATGCTTCACTGATATTTAACTGGAGTATTTAGCCTCTGTCCAATGATAAGTGACATATAAATTTGTGTTTGTGCATGCTAAATTGCTTCAGTTGTGTCCAACTCTATGCGACGCTATGGACTGTAGCCTGCCAGGATCTTTTGTCCATGGGATTCCCCAGGCAAGAATACTGGAGTGGGTTGCCATGCCCTCTCCACCCACAGACTGAACCTGCATCTCGTATGTCTCCTCCATTGGTAGGTAGATTCTTTACCACTAATGCCACCTGGGAAGCTCATATTTATATTTTCAATTATGATTTGTTTTCTATTTATTCCAAGTTTTCTATGCTTCTTTGTTTTTAATTCTTTCTTAACTTCTCTTGAATTAAATATTTTGTATTATTTTATTTCTCCTCTTTGTTGACTGGTTAGTTTATATATCAGTTCAGTTCACTCACTCAGATGTGTCTGACTCTTTGCGACCCCATGAATCACAGCATGCTGGGCCTCCCTGTCCATCACCAACTCCTGGAGTTCACTTAAACTCACGTCCATCAAGTCGGTGATGCCATCCATCCATCTCATCCTCTGTCGTCCCCTTTTCCTCCTGCCTCCAATCCCTCGCAGCATCAGAGTTTTTTCCAATGAGTCAACTCTTCGCATGAGGTGGCCAAAGTACTGGAGTTTCAGCCTTAGCATCATTCCTTGCAAAGAAATCCCAGGGCTGATCTCCTTCAGAATGGACTGGTTGGATCTCCTTGCAGTCCAAGGGACTCTCAAGAGTCTTCTCCAACACTACAGTTCAAAAACATCAATTCTTCGGCGCTCAGCCTTCTTCACAGTCCAACTCTCACATCCATACATGACCACTGGAAAAACCATAGCCTTGACTAGACGGACCTTTGTTGGCAAAGTAATGTCTCTGCTTTTCAATATGCTATCTAGGTTGGTCATAACCTTCCTTCCCAGGAGTAAGCGTCTTTTAATTTCATGGCTGCAGTCACTATCTGCAGTGATTTTGGAGCCCCCCAAAAATAAAGTCTGCCACTGTTTCCACTGTTTCCCCATCTATTTCCCATGAAGTGATGGGACTGGATGCCATGATCTTCGTTTTCTGAATGTTGAGCTTTAAGCCAACTTTTTCACTCTCCACTTTCACTTTCATCAAGAGGCTTTTGAGTTTCCTCTTCACTTTCTGCCATAAGGGTGGTATCATCTGCATATCTGAGGTGATTGATATTTCTCCCAGCAATCTTGATTCCAGCTTGTGCTTCTTCCAGCCCAGCATTTCTGATGATGTACTCTGCATATAAGTTAAATAAGCAGGGTGACAATATACAGCCTTGACGTACTCTTTTTCCTATTTAGAACCAGGCTGTTGTTCCATGTCCAGTTCTAACTGTTGCTTCCTGACCTGCATATAGGTTTATGAAGAGGCTGGACAGGCGGTCTGGTATTCCCATCTCTTTCAGAATTTTCCGCAGTTTATTGTGATCCACACAGTCAAAGGCTTTGGCATAGTCAATAAAGCAGAAATAGATGTTTTTCTGGAACTCTCTTGCTTTTTCGATGATCCAGCGGATGTCGGCAATTTGATCGCTGGTTTCTCTACCTTTTCTAAAACCAGCTTGAACATCTGGAAGTTCAAGGTTCACATATTGCTGAAGCCTGGCTTGGAGAGTTTTGAGCATTACTTTACTAGTGTGTGAGACGAGTGCAATTGTGCGGTAGTTTGAGCATTCATTGGCATTGCCTTTCTTTGGGATTGGAATGAAAACTGACTTTTTCCAGTCCTGTGGCCACTGCTGAGTTTTCCAAATTTGCTGGCATATTGAGTGCAGCACTTTCACAGCATCATCTTTCAGGATTTGAAATAGCTCAACTGGAATTCCATCACCTCCACTAGCTTTGTTCGTAGTGATGCTTTCTAAGGCCCACATGACTTCACATTCCAGGATGTCTGGCTCTAGGTGAGTGATCACACCATTGTGATTATCTGGGTCGTGAAGATCTTTTTTGTACAGTTCTTCTGTGTATTCTTGCCACCTCTTCTTAAAATCTTCTGCTTCTGTTAGGTCCCTACCATTTCTGTCCTTTATTGAGCCCATCTTTGCATGAAATGTTCCCTTGGTATCTCTAATTTTCTTGAAGAGATCTCTAGTCTTTCCCATTCTCTTGTTTTCCTCTACTTCTTTGCACTGATCGCTGAGGTTGGCTTTCTTATCTCTTCTTGATATTCTTTGGAACTCTGCATTCAGATGCTTATATCTTTCCTTTTCTCCTTTGCTTTTCACTTCTCTTTTTTTCACAGCTATTTGTAAGGCCTCCCCAGACAGCCATTTTGCTTTTTTACATTTCTTTTCCATGGGGATGGTCTTGATCCCTGTCTCCTGTACAATGTCAGGAAGCTCATTCCATAGTTCATCAGGCACTCTATCTATCAGATCTAGTCCCTTAAATCTATTTCTCAATTCCACTGTATAATCATAAGGGATTTGATTTAGGTCATACCTGAATGGTCTAGTGGTTTTCCCTACTTTCTTCAATTTCAGTCTGAATTTGGCAGTAAGGAGCTCATGATCTGAGCCACAGTCAGCTCCTGGTCTTGTTTTCTCTGACTGTATAGAGCTTCTCCCTCTTTGGCTGCAAAGAATATAATCAATCTGATTTCGGTGTTGACCATCTGGTGATGTCCATGTGTAGAGTCTTCTCTTGTGTTGTTGGAAGTGGGTGTTTGCTATGACCATAGTCTTGAGTCATTAATGTCTAATATAAATTAGTACTTTTACAATTTCCCAGATAATGAAAGGGTCTTAGAACACTTAGTTCCACTTTTCCCCTCACATCTTATACTATTGTTGTCATGTATTTTTATTGCATAGATTTTTAAGCACACAGACATTATTGTCATTTTGTACAGTCAATATTAATTTAGATGTATGTATATTTCTACCCTTTATATTGTTCTTTATTCCTTCCTGCATTTCCATACTATTATCTTGTTCCTTCTTCCTGAAGTACTTGCTTTAATGATTCTTTTAATATGGATCTAATTTTATTTTCCTGAGAATGTCTTCTTTGCTTTTGCCTTGATAAATACTATTGTTGGAAACAGATTCTAGATTGGCATTTAGTAATTAGTTATTTTCTTTCAGCACTTGTAATATTCATATTGTCATCTGGATTCTATTGTTTCTGCTGTCTAGTCAGCCCTGTCTTTTTAAAATGTTTAATTGAAGCATAGCTGATTTATAATGTGTTAATATCTGTAGTACAACAAAGTGATTCAGTTATCCATATATATTTTTTTTCATATTCTTATCCACTCTGGTTTATCACAGGATATTGAGTATACTTCCGTGTGCTATACAGTGAAAGTGGGTGAAAGTGAAGTTGCTCAGTCGTGTCCAACTCTTTGTAACCCCATGGCCTATAGCCTACTAGGCTCCTCTGTCCATGGGATTTTCCAGGCAGTAGTCCTGGAGTGGATTGCCATTTTCTTCTCCAGGGGATCTTCCCAACCCGGGGATCGAACCTGGGTGTCCCGCATTGTAGACAGATGCTTTACCGTCTGAGCCACCAGGGAAGCCAACCTTGTTATTTATCTATTCTCTATATATAATAGTTTAGTCAGTCCTCAGTGTTATTTTTTAAAGGAAATATTTCCCTTTTCCACCAACTTGTTACTTCCGAATTCTTTTGTTTTTGGTTTTCAGTAGTTTACTATTATTCTTAGGTATGTGCATTTTCATGCTCTGTCCCCAAGTCATGTCCAACTCAGTGTGACCCCAAGGGCTATATAGCCCACCAGGCCCCTCTGTCCATGGGATTTCCCAGGCAAGAAAACTGGAGTGGGGTGCCATTTCCTCCTCTACATTCTTAGGTATAGTTTTCCTCAAACTTGTTCTGATTAGGACTTGTAGGCACTTTGCAATTTTGTGGTTTGATAACTTCTTTCAGTGTAGCAAACCTTAAGTCTGTTACTTTTTCAAAATTACTTTTGAACTAAATTCTCCTTATTCTCCCTTTGGGATCCCAAACATTATCTTGGATTATCATGTGTCCTTTTATTTAGTATGCACCTGTCTGAATATTTTCTTTTAACCTTTAATTTCACTATTAATTTCTTTGTGTCTATTTCTGCTGTTAACTTATATATTACAGTTTTAATTTTAGCTAATGTATTCCTCAGTTTTAGAATTTTTATATGATTTATTAATAAACTTGGAAGAAGTTTATTAATCATCTAATTTATTCAGCATATTGTCAATAATAAGATATATATTAAAATACTTATTTGATAACTTCATATCTTCTCTTTTATGAGTCTGTTTCTCTTTTATTTGTCTTTGGTTTTGGTTATGTAGTCTTATTTTTTGATGTGCCTTGTAATGTTTAATTGACTGTAGGACATCAGATATGAACAATTGTGGAGATAAATTGAGCCTTTGGTGCTTTCTGCATCACTGGAGAATTTAGTTTTGCACCTGTCAGGCACTGAGGGTCAATCATCTTAATCCAATCAAAGATTGAGTTAATTCAAGTCTGGGATTCACTCTTTGCAAGCATTGATTTAATTTTGGTTTAAGGTAAAAGGCTTCTGTGTCTGCATAGCTTAATATGGACTTTTCCTTTTGAACTCCAACTTTTGTTCCTCAGTCATAAAACTGAGGAATTTGCTCAGATTTTTAGCCTCATTTGTTGCCACTTAAAAGAAGAAGATTTATTTATTTTATTTTTGGCTGTGCTGGGGTCTTTGTTGCTATTCATCAGCTTCTTCTATTGCAGAGCACAGGCTCTAGGCATGTGGTTTCAGCAGTTGTGGCTCATGGGCGCTCACTAGCTGCAGCTGCCTGGCTCTAGAGTGCAGGCTCAGTGGTTGTGGTACATGGGGTTAGTTGCTCTGTGGCATGTGAGATTGGGATAGAACAGGTGTCCCTTGCATTGCAAAGTGGATTCTTAGCCACTGAAACCACCAGGGAAGCCCCAAGTTGCCACTTTTTGCTCAGCTTCCTGATATCAAAGTCATCACCTAGGGAACCCCCCAAAAATGGTTTAAGGGCAAAAGCAGTACCAAATGTTGTTGTTGCCCCTCTAAGTTTCCCTTCTTTTTGGAATCTTGACCCCTTGATCCTCAAGGATTTTGAAACCTCTCATGTCTTCAAAGAAACAATATCTGTATATATGTATATATACATAGTTTGGCTTTTCTTGCTTTTCATCATGAGTGGTCTGCAACACACTTGTCCATTAATATGGAAAGAAATTATTATCTATATGATTCTTATACATCATGTGTATCTGTAAGATGGTATAATAATTCTAAAGATTATTGTGAGACTCAAATTAGATCATCATGGGAAAGCACTGAGCAAATTGAAAAGCTCTATGCAAATATCAAATATTATTATTATCCTAGTATAGAACATGATCTCTTTGAAACCTTCAGCAGTATGGCAGAGAAGGGTTAATAATTTCTTATTTGTTATTTTTAAAAATATGGATTTTCTTAATGGACTTGGGTCAATCTAGTAAAGGTACTACTTAACGTAGAAGTTGGATGGTGTAGAGGTAGGGGTCCCTATGCCTGGTAAAACTGAGCTATGTATTCCCCCATGGAAACCCAAAGGTAGAGGTCATGCCTCAAGAGGACCTTAGTCCCACATATCAAATCCCAGCAGTGAGAATGAGCAGCAGGTCACTAGCATGGGTAATAAAGCCAGAAACTGGGGCAATCCAGGATAGAAAGAAAGGAAGTGGGAAGGTGACAGATAATGAGCAATGAGAGGTACTAGAGTTAATCTGGTACATTTCATCAGATGTGGTTATGAGACTAAACAAAACTCTATGGGATCTGTAATTTACAACCTGTTGTAATTTTATGGGCTTTTAATTTTACATCTCCTCAAGGTGTCCACTAGAAATATTTCTTTTATGCTATTTTCTTATACCCAAGTTAGAGATTGGGGTGTGTGACAGCAATATTATACCCTATTGAAATGCATTGAATATTATTATGCATGACTCTTAATATTGGTGGTGTGCTGTAGTAAAGATGGTATGCAAAGGAAGATGTGTGAAAATGAACATAAGTTCAATATGCCAGTTTGAAATGGTCTATCAGTTTAATTTAAAAAAATCAACATGATATACTTTCTGCTTAATATTGAAAATATGTTTTTTTCATTATGATAGTTACCATTGTTATTGGTTTGCTGTTTTTGAATCCATAGAATCTGTTAATGGTGGTAGTTGTTGCTATTATTGTTCAGTCATTGAGTTGTGTCCAAATCTTTGCGACCCCATGAACTGCAGCACGTCAGGATTCCCTGTCCTTCACTGTCTCCCGGATTTTGCTCAAACTCATGTCCATTGAGTCAGTGATACTATCCAGCCATTTCATTTTATGTTGCCCCCTTCTCTTGCGCTCAATCTTTCCCAGCATCAGAGTCTTTTCCGATCAGTTGGCTCTGTGCATCAGGTGGCCAAAGTATTCAGCTTCAGCATCAGTCCTTCCAATGAATATTCAGGATTTATTTCCTTTAGGATTGACTGGTTTGATCTTGTTGTCCAAGAAGCTCTCAAGAGTCTTCTCTAGTATCACAATTCAAAGGCATCAATTCTTCCTCGTTCAGCTTTCTTTATGGTCAAACTCTTACATCCATACATGACTACTGGCAAAACCATAGCTTTGACTAGATGGAACTTTATCAACAAAGTGATGTCTCTGTTTTTTAATATGCTGTCTAGGTTTGTCACAGCTTTTCTTCCAAGGAGCAAGCGTCTTTTAATTTCGTGGCTGCAGTTACCATCCACAGTGATTATGGAGCCCAAGAAAATGAAATTTGACACTGTTTTCACTTTCCCCCCCATCTATTTGTCATCAAGTGATGGGACCGGATGCCATGATCTTAGTTTTTTGAATGTTGAGTTTTAATTTTCCTCTTTCATCTTCATCAAGAAGCTCTTTCGTTGCTCTGCACTTTTTGCAACTAAGGTGGTATCATCTACATATCTGAGGTGGTTGATATTTCTCCCAGCAATCTTGACTCCAGCTTGTGAGTCATCCAGCCCAGCATTTCATATGATGTGCTCTGCATATAAGTTAAATAAGCAGGGTGACAACATACAGCCTTGACATACTGTTTTCCCAATTTCCAACCAGTCTGTTGTTCCATGTCCAGTTCTAACTGTTGCTTCTGGTCCTGCATACAGGTTTCTCAGGAGGCAGATAAGGTGGTCTGGTATTCCTATCTCTTTAAGAATATTCCACAGTTTGTTGTGATCAACACAGTCAAAGGCTTTAGCGTAGTCATTGAATCAGAAGTAGATTTTTTTTGGAATTCTCTTGCTTTTTCTGTGATCCTACTGATGTTGATGGTAGTGAAATGCTATTATGAATAGAAATCCAAGATGGGTGCTACCAATATATCTCTTCCTCTCAGACCTGCGGGTCAAGGATTTCAGTGAGGAATGGCACTGACCTCTCACTCACTCAATCTGTCATTCCTTCCTCTCCAGTCTTGCTCAGGGATTTCACTGTTGGCAACCCTCCACTTACTCTTCTTCCCTTCTTCCCTATTCCCTACTAGTCCTAACTCCTCTCTGAGCTCAAGCTTTTCATTAGAAATTTTCAAAGGCAAAAGGTTGGGAATTAGCATTCCTTTCACACCAAGCACTGTATCTCATTCTGAAGTAAAAAGACATTTCCAAATAAATCTTACTTATTTTTAAAAGCAGATCATATAAATAGCTATAAAGAACATGGTGTATTAGTCTAGATTGAGTTAATATATTTTCTTAAGTAAAGAGTTATACGAAACTTTCAGTTAGTTATTCAGAGTTATAAAGGCCACCTCAAATGATGAATAAGAGAACTATCAACAATAATATAAAAAGCAAATGGTGATTTAGAATAAGTATAGGAGGTAGGTCCCAGTGTGTGTTGTTTTTCATAAAAGAGAAAAAAATAGATGGAGTTTTGTAAACCAAGGAGTAGAGATTAAAGCATTTTATCTAATGTAGTAATGGAAGCTCCCTAGAAGAACTAAGGCTAGAAACCACTGAGTGGTTTTCTTAGAGAAGTGGGAGTGGGAGTGCCAAGGGGAGAGAGATTTTTTCTTTTATCTGGTACAATTCTGTACTCTGATTTTTTTAACTTATTGTGTAAAGTCTTTCTTTTATTATAAAAACAGTTTAAAATAAGTGGATATAGACAAATGCACATAGCATAAAGATATCAATTATAATGACAGGAATGAATATTTAAGAAATTAAAAGTACTAAAGATGTGAAAGTGAATACATTCATAATTTCTTCAGCTAAAGAGGAAATCAAAACTAAATATATAGTACTCTTCAGAAGTGACAAACACATCTTTGCATAGAGCAGCTGTACTGTGCCGTTACTGGTTATATTACCGCATTGCTATTGCTATTGCTAAGTCACTTCAGTCGTGTCCGACTCTGTGTGACCCCACAGATGGCAGCCCACCAGGCTCCCCCGTCCCTGGGATTCTCCAGGCAAGAACACTGGAGTGGGTTGCCATTTCCTTCTCCGCTGAGGTCTGACCCTCAGCGACCCCATGGACTGCAGCCTTCCAGGCTCCTCCATCCATGGGATTTTCCAGGCAAGAATACTGGAGTAAATAGCTCTATTCACTAGTTAATGGGCATCTGAATTGTTTTTAGTTTGGGGCTAATACAAACATCTTATTTATTTACTTATGTAAATGTCCTAACCTACATAGAATATGATTTTCATTCTACCTCAAGGACTTCAACATTTCTTATGATGGGGGTTTGCACATGTGCTAAGTTGCTTCAGTCCAACTCTCTGCAACTCTATGAACCAGAGCCCACCAGTTTCCTCTGTCCACAGGATTCTCTAGGGAAGAATGCTGGAGAGGATTGCCATGCCCTCCCCAGGGGATCTTCCTGACCCAGGGACTGAACCTGGTTCTCTTATGTCTCTCCTGCATTGGCAGGTGGGTTCTTTACCACTAGTGCCAACTGGGAAGCTCCATGATAGGGGTTTGCTGCTGCTGCTGCTGCTGCTAAGTCGCTTCAGTCGTGTCCGACTCTGTGCGACCCCATAGATGGCAGCCCACCAGGCTCCTCTGTCCATGGGATTTCCCAGGCAAGAACACTGGAGTGGGTTGCCATTTCCTTCTCCAGTGGATGAAAGTAAAAAGTGAAAGTGAAGTCGCTCATTCATGTCTGACTCTTAGTGACCCCATGGACTGCAGCCTACCAGGCTCCTCCATCCATGGGATTTTCCTGGCAAGAGTAGTGTAGTGGGGTGCCATTGCCTTCTCCTGATAGGGGTTTACTAGTCATCAAACCCATTTTTCAAGCTTTTGGATGTCTGACAGAGACATTATTTAATCTTCATGTTTGAAAGATATTTTCACAAGATACACAATGCTAGGTTGGCAGTTGCTTGCTCTTAGTTCTTTCAAGGTATTTATCAACTGTTTTATTCTTTGCATTGTTGCCAATGAGAAATCTTCTGGACTCCTTATCTAGGTCCCTCTGTGTATAAAATGTCCTTTTTTTTCTCTGACCACTTTTAAGGTGTTCTATTTATCACAGTTCTGGGTTAACTAATTATGCTGTACATTGGTGTAGTTTTGTATTCCTTTTGTATTTTTGTATTCCTACAACTTTTGTATTCCTACAAATATTCTTGAACTTTGTTCAGGAAATCAGATAATTTCTATTACTGTATGTTCATGTTCACTAATGTTTTCTTCTTCAGTGTCTAGCTTGTTATTCATTACATTCAGTGTATTATTCACATCAAACATAGTTGTTTAAATCTTTAGAAGTTTGAATTGTATCTTTTGTATATCTTCTATGTCTTGACTTAACTTTTGAATGTATGGAATAGAGTTATATTTGTTGTTATTGTCCATGCTAAAACCTTTGATTGTGTGGATCACAACAAACTGTGGAAAGTTCTTAAATAAATGGGAGTATAAGACCACCTTACTTGCCTCCTGAGAAATCTGTATGCAGGTCAAGAAGCAACAGTTAGAACAGGACATGGAACAACAGACTGGTTCCAAATTGGGAAAGAAGTATGTCAACGCTGTATATTGTCGCCCTGCTTATTTAATTTCTATGCAGAGTATGTCATGTGAAATGCCAGACTGGATGAAGCACAAGCTGAAATCAAGATTGATATGAGAGATATCAATAATCTCAGACATGTGGATGATACCACCCTTATGGCAGAAAGCAAAGAAGAACTAAAGAGCCTTTTGATGAAAGTGAAAGAAGAGAGTGAAAAAGCTGGTTTAAACTTAACATTCAAAAAACTAAGATCATGGCATCCGGTCCCATCACTTTATGGCAAATAGATGGGGAAACAATGGAAACAGTGACAGACTTTACTTTCTTGGGCTCCAAAATCACTGTAAATGGTAACTACAGCCTGAAATTAAAAGATGCTCCTTGGAAGAAAAACTACGTCAAACCTAGACAGAATATTAAAAAGCAGAGGCAGTGCTTTGCTGACAAAGGTCCTTATAGTCAAACCTATGGTTTTTCCAGTAGTCATGTATGGATATTGAGAGACCATAAAGAAAGCTGAGAGCTGAAGAATTGATGCTCTTCAACTGTGGTGTTGGAGAAGACTCTTGAGAGTCCCTTGGACTGGCAAGAAGATCAAACCAGTCAATCCTAAAGGAAATCAACCCTGCATATTCACTGGAAGGACTGATGCCGAAGCTGAAGCTCCAATACTTTGGCCACTTGATGCAAAGAACTGACTCATTGGAAAAGACCCTGATGCTGGGAAAGATTGAAGTCAGGAAGAGAAGGGGACGACAGAGGATGAGATGGTTAGATGGCATCACCACTTAATGGACATGAGTTTGAGCAAGCTTTGGCAGTTGGTGATGGACAGGAAAGCCTGGTGTGCTGCAGTCCATGGGGTCACAAAGAGTCAGACATGACTGAGCACTGAACTGAATTGTTATTGTTCTTGTCTGCTAACTCTATATGTAGGTCAGGTACTGTTGATATCAACTCTTCTCTTCATCATGGGTTACATTTTCCTGCTTCTTCCCATGCCTGATCATTTTTGATTGGTTGCCAAATATTGTGGAATTTAGATCCTTGAAGGCTGGATATTCTTGAAAACCTTTCAGTTCAGTTAAGTTCAGTGGCTCAGTCATATCCAACTCTTTGAGACTCCATGAATTGCAGCACGCCAGGCCTCCCTGTCCATCACAACTCCCGGAGTTCACTCAAACTCACGTCCATCGAGTTGGTGATGCCATCCAGCCGTCTCATCCTCTGTCGTCCCCTTCTCCTCCTGCCCCCAATCCCTCCCAGCATCAGAGTCTTTTCCAATGAGTCAACTCTTCGCATAAGGTGGCCAAAGTACTGGAGTTTCAGCTTTAGCATCATTCCTTCCAAAGAACACCCAGGGCTGATCTCCTTCAGAATGGACTGGTTGGATCTCCTTGCAGTTCAAGGGACTCTCAAGAGTCTTCTCCAACACCACAGTTCAAAAGCATCAATTCTTCTGCACTCAGCTTTCTTCACAGTCCAACTCTCACATCCATACATGATTACTGGAAAAACCATAGCCTTGACTAGATGGACCTTTGTTGGCAAAGTAATGTCTCTGCTTTTGAATATGCTATCTAGGTTGGTCATAACTTGCTTGCCTTCCAAGGAGTAAGCGTCTTTTAATTTCATGGCTGCAATCACCATCTGCTCTTTTAAATATCTCTTCTATGTTTTGACTTAATTTTTTGAACATAACTTTTAAAATGTTTTCATGTACCCATTCTAACATCTGTATCAGTTCCCAGTGAGTTTTCTGATGGTTTTTTTTTTTTTCCCTCCTTAGGAGTCATACTTTCCCTTATTATGAGTCACCTTTTTCTGCTGTGTTGCATGCCAGGGGATTATTTATTGGATTCCAAACATTATATTTTTTACCTTCGTGTACTAGATACTTTTTATTTTTTTCCCTTCAGGAAGCAATTCTTTTTTTTTTTTTCTTTAATTTTATTTTATTTTTAAACTTTACATAATTGTATTAGTTTTGCCAAATATCAAAATGAATCTGCCACAGGTATACATGTGTTCCCCATCCTGAACCCTCCTCCCTCCTCCCTCCCCATACCATCCCTCTGGGTCGTCCCAGTGCACCAGCCCCAAGCATCCACTATCGTGCATCGAACCTGGACTGGCATCTCGTTTCATACATGATGTTTTACATGTTTCAATGCCATTCTCCCAAATCTTCCCACCCTCCCCCTCTCCCACAGAGTCCATAAGACTGTTCTATACATCAGTGTCTCTTTTGCTGTCTCGTACACAGGGTTATTGTTACCATCTTTCTAAATTCCATATATATGCGTTAGCATACTGTAATGGTGTTTTTCTTTCTGGCTTACTTCACTCTGTATAATAGGCTCCAGTTTCATCCACCTCATTAGAACTGATTCAAATGTATTCTTTTTAATGGCTGAGTAATACTCCATTGTGTATATGTACCACAGCTTTCTTATCCATTCATCTGCTGATGGGCATCTAGGTTGCTTCCATGTCCTGGCTATTATAAACAGTGCTGCAATGAACACTGGGGTACACGTGTCTGTTTCCCTTCTGGTTTCCTCAGTGTGTATGCCCAGCAGTGGGATTGCTGGATCATAAGGCAGTTCTATTTCCAGTTTTTTAAGGAATCTCCACACTGTTCTCCATAGTGGCTGTACTAGTTTGCATTCCCACCAACAGTGTAAGAGGGTTCCCTTTTCTCCACACCCTCTCCAGCATTTATTACTTGTAGACTTTTGGATCGCAGCCATTCTGACTGGTGTGAAATGGTACCTCATAGTGGTTTTGATTTGCATTTTTCTGATAATGAGTGATGTTGACCATCTTTTCATGTGTTTGTTAGCCATTTGTATGTCTTCTTTGGAGAAATGTCTATTTAGTTCTTTGGCCCATTTTTTGATTGGGTCATTTATTTTTCTGGAGTTGAGCTGTAGGAGTTGCTTGTATATTCTCGAGATTAGTTGTTTGTCAGTTGCTTCATTTGCTATTATCTTCTCCTATTCTGAAGGCTGTCTTTTCACCTTGCTAATAGTTTCCTTTGATGTGCAGAAGCTTTTAAGGTTAATTAGGTCCCATTTGTTTATTTTTGCTTTTATTTCCAATATTCTGGGAGGTGGGTCATAGAGGATCCTGCTGTGATGTATGTCAGAGAGTGTTTTGCCTATGTTCTCCTTTAGGAGTTTTATAGTTTCTGGTCTTAGGTTGAGATCTTTAATCCATTTTGAGTTTATTTTTGTGTATGATGTTAGAAAGTGTTCTAGTTTCATTCTTTTACAAGTGGTTGACCAGATTTCCCAGCACCACTTGTTAAAGAGATTGTTTTTAATCCATTGTATATTCTTGCCTCCTTTGTCAAAGAAAAGGCATCCATATGTGCATGGATTTATCTCTGGGCTTTCTATTTTGTTCCGTTGATCTATATTTCTGTCTTTGTGCCAGTACCATACTGTCTTGATAACTGTGGCTTTGTAGTAGAGCCTGAAGTCAGGTAGGTTGATTCCTCCAGTTCCATTCTTCTTTCTTAGATACTTTTGTAGACCTATCACCTTGGGCTTTGATCTGGGATGTTATTAGGTTACTTGTAATCAGTTAGTCTTCATGGGTTTTGTTTTTGAGAGTTGTTAGGTATGACCAGAGCACTGTTTAATCTAGGGCTAGATATTTCTCACAGCTGATGCGAGTCCCTTCTGAGTACTCAATCACTGGCAAAAAGAATGTATTTCAGTTTGACTAATGGGAACAGACACTTTTTCTTGCCCTGAGCGATGCTGGGTAGTGTTTCCTCTAATCCTTTGGGTAGTACCTTCCCTGGCCTCAAGTTTTTTTTCTTTCCCATGAATTTGCCCTAATTAGTATGTTACTGACTCAAGGTGACCTCTGGAGATCTCTGGAGTTCCTTCCTGTACAACTCTCTTCTCTCCAGGACTCTGAACACCTTGGTCTCCATGGACTATTTATTTTGTTTTCTCAAGTCAGATAGTCCACCAGCCTCTGCCTAGTGTTATGCATTTTTCTGTTCCACTTCTTGAAATCTTTCTCAGGGAAGTAAGTTAGTGCAATCACAGTGCTCCCCTCTTTTGTTTTCCATCTCTGCCCTAACGTCCAGTGTCTTGACAACTGCTGTTTCAGTTTTTTTTTTTTTTTTTTTTTTTTTTTTTTTAGGCAAGAGGGTGCATCCAGTTCTTTTTAATTCATTTTGGTCAGAAGTGGAAGATAATAAACTCATTTTAAAGTGTTAATTTTAGGAAATATTTCAAGAAAAATGTCCTGAAATAATAAGGTAGCAAAAGAAGTATGTGATCTTGCAACTGGATACTAAATTATTCTAGACTGGGTCTACTGTCAGATATTTACTTTTATGAAGATAAAGACTTCATATAATTTTCAAGCTTTCCCCAAAATGATCTGTAACAACTGTAATAACTGTTGAAGTATGAACAATACACCTGTGTATTATTTGAGTATACCAAATGTAAAAACATATGACAACTTACATAAGAATCAAAATATCTAGATTGAAAAATGAAGCCTGATTATGTTTCAGGCATCTTATTTAAAGCATCAATCTCTTTTAGATATATTTCTTTTACAATTTCCTTTAACACATTGTCTTTGATTTATAAAATTTGCTGATGACACTAGAAACGAAACACATTTATTAATTTGACATCACTTTAGGGTATTTCAGGACATTTTTAATATATATGAAATGGAAAATAGTATGAGGCATGCCCTATAGCTTGTTAAGTGTATATACCGTGAACTGAGTTTTGATCTTTAATAATGGGCTATGTGAATTTGGGGCTTCCCTGGTGGCTCAGATGGTAAATAATCTGACTGCACTGTGGGAACCTGGGTTCAATCACTGGGTTGGGAAGATCCCTTGCAGAAGGGAAAGGCTACCCATTTCAATATTCTGGCCTGGAGAATCCCCATGGACTGTATAGTCCATGGGGTCACAAAGAGTTGGACATGACTGAGTGACTTTTCCTTTTATTTGAATTTAGTTGCAAAATTTACATTTTTTTGTTGTTGTTTCACATGATTTGTGCAAAATGTATGGATAAGCTTGTGATAAATAAGATACCACTTAAAGTGATAAATTATACATCAAGAATTATAAGGTAATTTCAGTTTGAAATCAGCTTGGCTTGAAACATTTCTGAGTTAGTACATGTAAAGTGTTTAGAACAGGTTCTGGAATGTAATGAGTTCAATAGAAGGTAAAAGATGATTTCTTCCTGCTTGATTATTTTTTGAGATGTGTATGCTGAAGTGTAGCTACAGTCATGAAGTAATGATACTGCTTCTGTAAGTTACTGGATCCTTGCATTCACTTACCACTAATCAGCGTTTGACTTCAGATGAGACCAGGGTGAGCCACGTGTCAGTGTGGAGGCTTTTTGTCTCTTTCACTCCTTGTTGATAGTTTTTCATTTTAATTCCTGTTCCTGTGGTAGAGCTTTCACTCCCAACTGACGCTGAGTGAGGAAGAATATTAAGATAAGTTACTGTTAGCAAAGAGGGAAGTAGAGAATAGATATGTAAGGAAGGAAGGACATTTCTACAGAGGAGGCAGGGGAGCCATATAGAATCAAGACTCATTTCTTGTAATATTCACTTTGCCAGAGATTTCTCAGGGGAAATGCTTTACCTGGAAATACAGTTAGGAGACAGAGAACCCATGGAATTTTAAAGCTGGAATAAACCTTGAAGTCTGCCAGATAAAAGTAATTTAAACCCGTGAGAGTAGTGATTACAAGCATTGTAGTGGAACTATTAGTATAAGAAGCTAGCAATCCAAGAACAGCCCCATTTGTTGAGCCCATACTATATGAAAGTTTATTTGCTATGTTTATGTTACAATTACAGTATTTTTTCAATTTTTAAAAGTTGAAGTATAGGTGATTTACAATGTTGTGTTAGTTTCAGGTGTACAGCACAGTGATTCAATTATATCTCATCATTGTGATGCTCAGTTCTGTCTAACTCTTTGCCATCCTATGGACTGTAGCCCACCAGGTTCCTCTGTCCATGGGATTTTCCAGGCAAGAATACTGGAGTGGGTTGCCATTTCCTCTTCCAGGGGATCTTCCCAATCCAGGGGTTGAACCCACCTATGAAAAAATGCTCAACATCACTAATTATTGAAATGCAAATCAAAACTACAATGAAGTATTACCTCATTCTGCTCAGAATGGCCATCATTAAGAAAATCTGCAAAATAATAAATGCTGGAGAGGGTGTGGAGAAAAAGGAACCTCCTTACACTGTTGTGGGAATATAAACTGGTGAAGCTACTATGAAGAACAGTATGGAGGTTACTTCAAAAGCTAAAAATAGACTTACCATTTGATATTACAATCCCACTCCTGGGCATATTCCAGAGAAGGCTCTAATTTGAAAAGATACATGCACCTCAGTTTTCATAGCAACACTATTTTACAAGACATGGATACAGCCTAAGTGTCCATTGACAGATGATGGATAAAGAAGATGTGGTGTGTGTGTATATATATATATATATATATATGTACAATTATACATACAATATATGTACTATATATATATATATATACAATTGAATATTATTCAAGGAATGAAATATTAGTAACACTATTTACAGCAACATGGATGGACCTAAAGATTGTCATGCAAAGTGGAGTAAACCAGTCAGAGAAAGACAATTATCACATGTTATCACTTATATGTGGAACTTTAAAAAGAGATACAAATGAACTTATTTACAAAACATAAATACACTCACAGACATAGAAAACAAGCTTATGGTTACCAAAGGGAGATGGGGGGATGGCTAAATTAGCAGGTTGGATTTAACATATACACATTACTATATATAAAATAGATAACCAACAAAGAACTACTGTAGAGAAAACGAGATTATTTTTTCAAATTAATTCTTCTTTTTTTTGGTAAAGTTGATCCTATATAATATGTAATATAGTCATTATTGACATGAATAATGTTCTATTTCTTTTCAGATACAGCATATCAGTGTTTTCCAAAAATTGTGTTTTCCACAATCAATAGCATTGTCAAAAGGGAATCATTGAAAAGTTATCACCTTTATGCAATTTTTGGACAGTTGTGGGGCTATAGATTCTTCTTTATACTGAACTTAGTTATCTCTCTGCTACATTCATCCATTGTAGTTCAGTATTTTTTGGAATGAAACAGAATAAGCCTCATCCATTTCAGGTTTCGAAGATAGCTGTGTAACCCTCATTACCCTTTAAGTTTTCATCATATGACATGGTCCCTCTCCCCTCAAAATCCTGATTGTCTTTCTAGATATAGAACTGATTTCCATGGTTTATTTTGAGAATAGAGAGAAGGAAGAAACATTAAATGTGTTTCATATCATTAAAATACTTATGAAATATTGATTTTTTCCCCCAATGCTTACTGTGTATTGTTATGCCCAAGAGGTGTGACAAGTTAAGAGCTACAAAAGAGGAATTCTAAAAAGTGAAATCAGTTTAAGGGGCCTGATGAATTCTAAGTGGCAGTGTAAATTTGGCAACATGTGCTGTCCAGACATGTATGTCCCAGTAATAAAGGACAGATGCCAGTGAACTAACTCATTCAAAAATTATTTTATTCATCCATTTAGTCTTGTAATATTTCTCAAAATGTGTTCTGGGGACCATTCTGCTGAGAAAAGCTTTCTGTTGTTAGGTAAACTCTACATACTATGTTGCCCCTTTGAGATTCTCTGTAATAATTTTCACCTAAAAGATTCTGGTCAATCCTACAGGAAACTCCTTTAACATTGTTTCAATCAGCTTTTCCAAACTTTGTTTTGCTATGGAAAATTTTGTGTGTAAATTCATTGCCTTTTTTTGCTGCACATATTTGGTAAAACACTGACTTAAAACACTGAACCACAGAGTTGACTGGACTTTGTATTCAAAAAATTTCAATGTGACTATAGCCATTTTAAATTAAAAATGGTTCTTATTGAAAGATTGAGTGGCATCTGAACTTGGCTCCTATTTCTGCAGAAGATTTATCACAAAACCCCATGAGAAGGGAACTGAGAGGCCTATGGAAGAGAGGAAACCAGTTAAGTGTGGCAGCATGTAATTTTGGGGGAAATTCATGAAAGAGCTAGGAGACAGGAATATCATAAAGCTGGCAAGAATCCTGGGAGATTTTTGGTTGTATTCTGTGTATTTTCTTTAATTAGGACAGTATTTCTTAAACAATCATCCATCACATAAGATGTGGTATGCTGTAAGTCCCCTACATATGAACCTTCAAGTTGTGAACTTTCAGAGATGCAAATGTGTGTTCACATGTCCAATCATGTCAGTCCAATCATGCAGCTTGCCCTCTGTCTCCTATTGCTGACGATCCTTCAGCTCTACCATCTCCCACCTCCTCTCCCTTCTCCACTCATTAACTCCTCTTTCCTGTTCACCCGATACCAGTCCCTGTGTGCCAGCTGTTGTACTGTACTTTTCAGGGTACTGTACTGTGAGATTAAAAATGTTGTCTCTATTTTTTGTATTTTATTTTTTTTATGTATTGCTTGTGTGAAAAGTATTATAAACCTATTACAGTACAGTACTATACAGCTAGTTGTGTTAGTTGGGTACCTAGGCTAACTTTGTTTGACTTACAAACAAATTGGACTTAAGAACATGCTCTTGGAATGGAATTTGTTCCTACATAGGGAATTTACTGTATACATACAATAGAATATTACTCAGCCATGAAAAGAATGAAATAACATAATTTGCAGCAACATGGGTAGACTTAGAGATGATCATACTAAGTGAAGTAAGCCAGACAGAGACAAATATATTGCATAACTTATATGTGGAGTTTAAAAAAAAGACACAAATGGGCTTATTCACAAAACAGAAGTAGATCCACAGACATAGAAAACAAATTTATGGTTACCAAAGGGAAAAGAATGGGAGGGGAAAATTCTGTGTGTTAGTCACTCAGTTGTGTCTGACTCTTTGTGACTCCATGGACTGTAGCCCACTAGGCTCCTCTGTCCATGGAATTCTCCAGGCAAGAACACTGGAGTGGGTTGCCATTTCCTTCTCCAGGGGATCTTCCTGACCCAGGGGTCGAACCCCAGTCTCCTGAACTGCAGGCAGGTTCTTTACCATTTGAGCCATGAGGGAAGCCCCAGGGGAAAATTAGGAGGTTGGATTAACATATACATTGGAGAAGGAAATGGCTACCCACTTCAGTATTCTTGCCTGGGAAATCCCATGGACAGAAGAGACGGGTGGACTATAGTCCATGGGGTTGCAGAGTTGGACATGACTGAGCAAATAACACTTTCACTTCCAGTGGTCATGTATGGATGTGAGAGTCGGACTGTCAAGAAAGCTGAGCACTGAAGAATTGATGCTTTTGAACTGTGGTGTTGGAGAAGACTCTTGAGAGTCCCTTGGACTACAAGGAGATCCAACCAGTCCACTCTAAAGGAGATCAGTCCTGGGTGTTCTTTGGAAGAAATGATGCTAAAGCTGAAACTCCAGTACTTCGGCCACCTCATGCGAAGAGTTGACTCATTGGAAAAGACCCTGATGCTGGGAGGGATTGGGGTTAGGAGGAGAAGGGGACGACAGAGGATGAGGTGGCTGGATGGCATCACGGACTCAATGGACATGAGTTTGAATGAACTCCAGGAGTTGGTGATGGACAGGGAGGCCTGGCGTGCTGTGATTCATGGGGTCACAAAGAGTCGGACACGACTGAGCAAATGAACTGAACTGAACTGATAATATAAAACAGATAACCATCAAGGACCTACTGTATAGCACAGGAAACTATGCTCAATATTATATCATAACCAATAAGGGAAAAGTATGTGGAAAAAATATATATGTATGTATAACTGAATCACTTTACTGTATACCTGAAACTGATCAACTGTATTTCAATTAAAAAACACCCCCCCCCAAAAAAAACCCACCCAAAACCAATCAGTCATCATGAATGTACTTGATTAAGTTAGAGTATTTATAGAAATTATTTAAAGGATAGAAAGCCCAGTGGTAAAGAATCTCCCTGCCAATGCAGGAGAAGCAAGAGACTAGGGTTCCATCCCTGGATTAGGAAGATCCCCTGGAGAAGGAAATGACAACTCACTCCAGTATTCTTGCCTGCAAAATTCCATGGACAGAGGAGCCTGGTGGGCTACAGTCCATGGGGTTGGACATAACTGAGCACACACACCCATCTACAAGTGATATAAATGGAGACAAAACTGTTACATCAAAAAGCTTATAATTTAACCACAGAGAAAATATGTACATCCATGAAATAATCAAATAATGATATAAGGAATTATGTAATTAGTTGTTGAGCTGAGTATCTTAAGTTATAAATACCCTGGAGTGGAAAGAAGGAGGTTATCCCTGTGAATGGAGTTAGAGAAGGTTTTCAATTTTTAAGGACTCCTCAGAAAGGCGTTTTAATTTGTTTTGGTAACCATTTTTGCAAGAGAATAACCATAAAATTTCTTTCTGCTTAACAGAGGTATTTATTGTTGTGAAAGTGAAAGTCGCTCAGTCTTGTCCGACTCTTTGTGACCCCATGGACTATACAGTCCGTGGAATTCTCTAGGCCAGAATATGGGAGTGTGTAGCCTTTCCCTTCTCCAGGGGATCTTCCCAATCCAGGGATAGAACCCAGGTCTCCCGCATTGCAGGCAGATTCTTTACCAGCTGAGCCGCAAGGGATGCCCATTTATTGCTGTAATTCATATAAATTTCTCTTGGTGAGGCTTCAGTGGGAATAGAGAAAGGACATCTCTGAATAAAAGAACAGCATTGCTATTAGAACATCTTCAGGAAAAGATCATTGTAATTCTCTCTTGTTACCAGAGGGCTTTACAAAACCTATAGATCTGTACACAGACAACATACAGATTTGCAATTCAGTGATAGCATTTGAAATGTGAGATGACTTCAGAGAACAGCTGGGAAAACGTGAAGAATTATGATAAGAAATAAGTAAAAGCCAAGGTGGAATCTAACAAAGGCAATTTGGTTAAAGTATCAGAAAGAAAAGAGCTAACAGGACATGTGTATTTAAGTAATAGAAGAAGATAGAAAAAAAGACACACAGGAAGCAGGTCCATGGGATAAGTGGATGGCTGAGATTAACATATGGACACCAGACAGCAGGATGGATCAGAAGAGAGGAACAGCCACCTGGGATATATATAGCAGTAGATAAGAAGGAATGGAAATATTGGATGTGGGATTTGCTTCCTCTTTTGGAAAGACGGGAGGGGGGCGGGGAAAAAGGACTACTACATTAATTTAAAAATTACATACTTCCCCCTTTCTCAGAAGGGTTGTGTAATTTGTAAATACTAAAGCACACCTTTAAAAAAACACTGGCATCACTTTCCATGTTATTTTTAAACACCTTTTCATTCATTAGACACAATTAAGCTATTAAGTCCTCTGTTTTAACTATGCAGAGCACAGTTCTCACAGCTAGGAGTTAACTGAGGTTTAGAGACATCATGAACAATTCTGAACTTGCACAAAATATAATTGGCCAATTTGGAGACATTGTTTTGCACAGTATGATATGTCTCATACATTTTTCATATAGAAGCAATGCATTTTATGAGACACACAATAAGCATATGGACGTACATGCCTTCTCAGGAGGCTAAGAAGAATAGTAGAGGGGATGGGTGACCGGGAACTGAGCTGAGCCTGGGGACAAGATTTGTGAGCTCTGAAACTTGACAAGCTTGGAAAAGACTATTCTAGGCAAGCTTTCTAAGGTACTTACAATGCTAATTATATCTGGTGCCTTCCATTTTTTCCTTGCTATAATTTCTTTACTGGTTTTACTCAAGTGCTTTTAATGTCTGTTAGGAAGGTGGAGGAACCAGGAGGGTGAGAATTTGCTCAACCAGACAAGTTTCGCCCTGCCAGCATTCATTTCTTGCCCCATCCAATCTGCACCTCTGTTAATCTTTCACATGATTACCTACATTTCTACTAATTGATGGCTTTTAAAATTAGTTTCTTTTGCTAATTCTACAAATTAAGGTTCTACCTAAATTAAGGTTCTTAAATCCCAATCAATATCCTCTTTTGACTGTGTATTAGAGTAAATGGGTAATACTCTTGTTGATTGATGTGACGATATTCAACATTACTGATGAAGCTTGAAAATGTCTTTGTAAAGAATGCCTACGAAGTGCTGAACTGTGGTACAAAAGGCCCCGTGGAGGATGAGCTTCTATTTGTACAGACAGCCTTGGATCTGGGGTGCAGAAGGAGGACATGGCTCCATCCAGTTGTTTTGGCTGAGTCACCACTTCCTGACCACAGTGTTTGGTACAAGCACCCTTGTAATTACTTGAGAAGTACATCTGAAAATTTAAAGCTGAACATACACATTATAGCCTTTAATATGTACAGGCCACTTATCTTTAAAAAGAAGGAAGTGTTTAATTTTTTTCTTCACACAATCACCCAATATAACTTGGCTACCTACTGCATGAAAAGCAGTAGAATTGAATGTATAAACGGATGGAATGAGAGCACCTCAAGAAGCTGACATTCTAATAGGGAAGAGAGATCATGTATAGAAATAACTATCTGAGATATTCATTCATTTATTTTTCATTAAGCTTTTATTAGCCGACTACTCCGTGTCAGGAAATATGCTAGGGGATAAGAATATGAAGATGAGAACACAGTATTTGTTCCCAAAAGATTGGGTAACTGGGACAGGGCCCAGATATGTAGATGAACGATTGGAACAATGCATAATTGCTATTATATATTTATATAAAGAAGTGCTAAACTCTGCAAAGAAGAGTCAGTCATGGCACCCTGGAAATAAAGAGAATCTTCTCAGGGTGGTTTGGCTCTCTCTTTCCAGTTTTGCAAATAATTCCACTTTCTTTTCTGCTACAGCAAGTTTCAGTTGGATTTCTGTAATTTACAGTCAAAAGAATCCTGTAAAATTTTGAGCCAGACAGAGTCTGGTGAGTGTATCGTTGCAAAAGCGTTTGGACAGATACCAAGGAGGCATGGCAGGATACATATTTTGTCTTTTAACCAGAAAGATGACTTCATTTACATTTAAATTACCTTCTTGTACATATACAATCTTTTTCCCTATTTTTTTATTTGAATTTATTTCTAGTATTTTATTTTATTCTATTTTTTTTTTTTTTGGCAGTGGTTTCCGTGCCCCACCCCCCTCTTATTTTGCTATTTTTTACTGGACGGATTACATTTTCATCATTATCTGCTTTCTCTTTACTTATCTGGAAGTTAAACATTCTATTTCTGTTCTTTTTGTAGCTAGCATTAAATTTTTTAACATGTTAAGTAAAAAACTAGTCTGTATCTCTACCCTTCTCTCCAATATAGGTACTTTATCATTAGTTATTATTTCCTTTTAAATTCCAGATAATTGTTTGACATTGTTTTTACCCCTCTCCCATTATTTTATTAATAATATTACTATTATTATAATAACAACCTATGCTTGTGTAAGTTTACTAAAGGCTTTAGATTTTTGTTGCTTGGTAAATTATCTTTAACCTATAATTTTCTTTTGGGATTATTTTATTTATTTTAAAATACATATATTCTTTGCCAGCTATTTCAGGTATCTGGTACATAAAGATCACTAGTCTTCATCTGGAAAAATCTTTATTTTGACCTCATATTTGGAAGTTTAGTTTGTACAGCATTCGGGATGACAGTTGTACTGGATATCACCCTTTTGTCTAAGCAGACTCACTCTCCACTATTCCACATCATTCTCGCTGATCAAGAAGCTGAGCTATAGAAACTGAATCAATATCTCTAACTTCAAATTGGTTAAAGCAATGCATGGGTCTGCCATTGGAGTCTGTCATTGGAGGGAGGAGGAGGATGATTGGATATTTATTTCCTCCACTCTTCTCTGATGGCGTTACTATAGGTTGACTGCTTCCCTTGACCAAAGGCCAAAGCTACCATTAGGTGAAGTTCCCCACCAACTTTCTACAGGTCCCAATAATTGCTTCTCTCCCTATTTCTTCAGGTTTAAGAGGTGTATAATTTCCAGATGTTATTAAGCCTAAGCCTGTGATGATACAGCATTCCTTGATGTTTTTTTCTAAATCCTACCCTTACTTTTGTAGCTAGTTCCTTCACTGAAATTTCTTCAATTATTGAGTTGAATTATGTCATTTTTCCTGGTTATAATAGTTATTTTTCCATTAACATTAAAGTTTATTTTTCATTATCTTCTGGCTTCTATTATGGTCGGTGAGAATTCTGCTACTGCACTAACTATGGTCCCTTTTTTGGTTCTCGGTCTTTCTTCTCTGGTCACTGTTAAGATTTTTGTTGTATTGGGGAGATCAAGATGGCAGAGTAAGAGGGTATGGAGTTCATCTCCCCCCACAAAAACTTTAAAAATACATCTATATGTGGAGAAATTCTCACAGAAAAACTAACTGGAAATTGGCAGAAGGACTCCTATACAGCCAAAACTGTAAGAAAGAAACACATGTAAGTGGGTAGGATGGGAAGAAGAGTATTAGGTCAGGACATGTGCCCCTGGGAGGAAACCAAGAAAAAAAATGAGATTGTACAAGTAGACACTTGCCATGGAGAGAGAGAGTAGAGCCACAAACTGGGCATCCAGGTCCTAAGGTCCCGTGTGTAGGAGACAAGCCCCCTTGTCTGATGGCAGAATCGCTGGGACAGATGAAAAGGCTAGAGAAGCCTAGACTCCACTCAAGAGGAAAGCCTGGGTTCTATCTTGCCCCCAAACAGGGCAGAGAGAAATCTTACCTAGCAACTGCTGTCTTCCTAAGCTCCCCAGCATGGGCTGAGTAAATGTTACAGCCTTGCTCACCCCATGCCACAACTTGGCACTGGATCTAGGATGGCCAGGACTTAGGGAAAGAATCAACCTAGTAATTCAGAAGTGATCTGTGGGGCTGGGGTGTGGTCTAGATGGAGTGGCAGTGGGGTGTGGTCTAGATGTTGGTGTTCACTCAAACAATGCCTCAGAAGCAGCCCAGACGCTGATGGTAGTGCAGCTGCTTGAATTCCACAACCACCACGCCATGTTCTCTAGTCCCAGCAAAGCAGACTCTTCAGCCCTGCCTAATGCACACCACAGTCTAACTTTAGATCTGAAGTGACCACGACAGAGGAAAAGATGCAAATTTGGGCTGCATCTGAGCAGAGCTACACATGCCTACAAAGACAGTGCATTGGACCTCTGTAAGTGCACGAGTCCCGCTTGCTTCAGCATTCCCCTCCTTTAGGGCAAATGCCTCAGTGTGGGGAGAAGGAAAAGCACACACTTAAAGGGAATAGAGTCAACTGAACACAACCTTCAGGGCTTCCACTCCAGCAACTTGTGAGCAGAATGTGCCCCTGATAGGGTGGCACCTCATACTCTGTGCAGGCTCTAGTTTCTCCATCATAAGCCATACCTCCTACCAAGGTGATAGCAGCCAGCACACCCTGAGGAAGAATGCGACGGGCATCTACATCAAACCCAGCCCTCCCACCAAAGAAATTGGATACATGCAGTCTACACAGGGACACTGCCACATAAGAACACCCCTTTCAGACCATGAATTCACCGTTCATGGGAACATGGCATGGTGGTTGTGGAATTCAAGCAGCTGCACTACCATCAGCGTCTGGGCTGCTTCTGAGGCACTGTTTGAGTGAACACCAACATCTAGACCACACCCCACTGCCACTCCATCTAGACCACACCCCAGCCCCACAGATCACTTCTGAATTACTAGGTTGATTCTTTCCCTAAGTCCTGGCCATCCTAGATCTAGTGCCAAGTTGTGGCATGGGGTGAGCAAGGCTGTGGCATTTACTCAGCCCATGCTGGGGAGCTTAGGAAGACACCTAAGTTCTTCACCTAAATTCAGACAGACAAAGACAGTTAAGTAAAATGAAAAGGCAAAGGAACTACTTTCAATTGAAAGAACAGGAGAAAACTCCTGGGAAAAAATGCCTACCAGACAATGAATTCAAAATATTGGGAGTAAAATTGCTAATTGAATTAGGAAAAGAACTGATCTAAGCTCAGAACAAAGCTAGTGGAGGTGATGGAATTCCAGTTGAGCTATTTCAAATCCTGAAAGATGATGCTGTGAAAGTGCTGCACTCAATATGCCAGCAAATTTGGAAAACTCAGCAGTGGCCACAGGACTGGAAAAGGTCAGTTTTCATTCCAATCCCAAAGAATGCTCAAACTACTGCACAATTGCACTCATCTCACATGCTAGTAAAGTAATGCTCAAAATTCTCCAAGCCAGGCTTCAGCAATATGTGAACTGTGAACTTCCAGATGTTCAAGCTGGTTTTAGAAAAGGCGGAGGAACCAGAGATCAAATTGCCAACATCCACTGGATCATCGAAAAAGCAAGAGAGTTCCAGAAAAACATCTATTTCTGCTTTATTGACTATGCCAAAGCCTTTGACTGTGTGGATCACAATAAACTGTGGAAAATTCTTCAAGAGATGGGAATACCAGACCACCTGACCTGCCTCTTGAGAAATCTGTATGCAGGTCAGGAAGCAACAGTTAGAACTGGACATGGCACAACAGACTGGTTCCAAATAGGAAAAGGAGTTGGTCAAGGCTGTATATTGTCACCCTGCTTATTTATCTTCTATGCAGAGTACATCATGAGAAATGCTGGACTGGAAGAAACACAAGCTGGAATCAAGATTGCCAGGAGAAATATCAATAACCACATTTATGCAGATTACACCACCCTTATGGCAGAAAGTGAAGAGGAACTAAAAAGCCTCTTGATGAAAGTGAAAGAGGAGAGTGAAAAAGTTGGCTTAAAGCTCAACATTCAGAAAACGAAGATCATGGCATCTGGTCCCATCACTTCATGGGAAATAGATGGGGAAACAGTGGAAACAGTGGCAGACTTTATTTTTTTGGGCTCCAAAATCACTGCAGATGGTGACTGCAGCCATGAAATTAAAAGACGCTTACTCCTTGGAAGAAAAGTTATGACAACCTAGATAGCATATTGAAAAGCAGAGACATTACTTTGTCAACAAAGGTCCGTCTAGTCAGGGCTATGGTTTTTCTCGCATCATGTATGGATGTGAGAGTTAGACTGTGAAGAAAGCTGAGCGCCGGAGAATTGATGCTTTTGAACTGTGGTGTTGGAAAAGACTCTTGAGAGTCCCTTGGACTGCAAGGAGATCCAACCAGTCCATTCTAAAGGAGATCAGCCCTGGGTGTTCTTGGGAAGGAATGATGCTAAAGCTGAAACTCCAGTACTTTGGCCACCTCATGTGAAGAGTTGACTCATTGGAAAAGACTCTGATGCTGGGAGGGATTGGGGGCAGGAGGAGAAGGGGACGACAGAGGATGAGATGGCTGGATGGCATCACTGACTCAATGGACGTGAGTTTGAGTGAACTGCAGGAGATGGTGATGGACAGGGAGGCCTGGCGTGCTGCAGTCCATGGGGTCGCAAAGAGTCAGACATTACTGAGCGACTGAACTGAACTGAACTGAAGCACAAATCATTTTGATGAGGAGCTAGAGAATATAGAGAAGACTCAGTCAAAAATAAATATCCAGTCTAAGTGACAGACTAAATGACACAGAAGAAGGTGTTAGAGATCTGGAAAAGAGAATAATGGAAATCATCCAATCAGAATAGCACACAGAAACATGAATAACAAAAATAAGCAATATATGGGATCTATGGGAATAACATAAGACAGGACAACATTCACGTTATAGGAGAAGCCAAAGGAGAAGAGTGAAAGAATGGGATAAAAATGTATTTGAAGAAGTTATGGCTGAAAACTTCCCACACCTAAATAAGGAAACAGATATCCAGATAAAGGAAGCAGATAGGGTCCCAAACAAGATAAATAGAAAAGGCCTCACACCAATATATATCATAATTAAAATGACCAAAGTTAAATCTAAAGAGGGAATTCTAAAGGTAGAAAAGAAAAAAACAAAGAGTCATATATACATGGGAATCCTCATAAGGCTGCCAACTGATTTCTCTGCAGAATCCTTGCAAGCAAGAAGGGAGTGGCATGATATATTCAAAGTCTTAAAAGGGAAAAAAAAGCAACCTAGGATACTCTACCCAGCAAGATAATCATTTAGAATAGAATTTCTCAGAGAAGCAAAACTAAAAGAAGTCAGCAGTAGTAAACTTACCTTAAAAGAAATGTTAAAGGGTCTTATGTAAGTGGAAAGGAAGTAAGAATCTATAGGAAAGAGAAACTCCCAATAGGAACAGATAATGTATAATAAGGGTTGTGTGTGTGTGTGTGTGTGTGTGTGTGTGTGTATGTGTGTGTGTGTGTGTGTTAGTCAGTTGTGTTCACTTTTTGTGATCCCATGAACTGTAGCCCATCAGGCTCCTCTGTCCATGGAATTCTTTAGGCAAGAATACTGAGTGGGTAGCCATTCCCTTCTCCAGTGGATCTTCCCCACCTAGGAATTGAGTCTGGGGCCCCTGCATTACAGGTGGATTCTTACCATCTGAGCCACCAGGGCAATCCACAGTAAGGGTTGAAGATCACTTAAATAAGCCACATAGATTAAAAGATAAAAAGTGTAAAAGCAGCTATAACTACAATAACTAGTAAAGGGACAAGCATGAGGTGTAAAATATAACATCAAAAACACAAAATGTGGAGGAGGGGAGTAAAATATGGAATATTTTAGAATGTTTTTGAACTAAATGACTATCAGTTTAAAGAAAATAGATAAAACTATGGGTCAACCTATATGAACCCATTCTTCTCAAACTATTCCAAAACATTGAAGAGGGAATACTCCCAAATTTATTTAATAAGACCATCATTACTCTGATACCAGAAATAGACAAAGACACTACCAGAAATGAAATAACAGGCCAATATTTTATATATAAGCAATAGATGCAAAAATCCTCAATAAAATATTAGCAAACTGAATCCAACAATATGTAAAAAGGATCATACACCACTATTAAGTTGGATTTACTCCAGGGTCACAAGAATGTTTCAACAAACTCAAATCAATGTAATGCTGATCCACCACTTTAACAAAACGAAAAATAAAAATCATAATCATCTCATGGTAGTTCTATTTTTAGTTTTTGAAAGACCTCCATACTGTTTTCTACCGTGGCTGCACCAATTTACATTCCCACCAGCAGTGAACGAAGGTTCCCCTTCCTTCCACATCCTTGCCAACATTTGTTATTTGTGTTCTTTTTGATGATAGCCATTCTGATAGGTGTGAGGCGATATCCACTGTGGTTTTGATTTGTATTTCTCTGATGATTAGTAGTGTTGAACATAGTTTCATGTGCCTGTTGGCCATCTGTATTTTTCTTTGGAAAAATGTCTGTTCAGTTCTTCTGCCCATTTTAAAATCAGGTTCTTTGTTTTTTTGATGTTGAGTTACATGAACTATTTATGGATGTTGTATATTAATCCCTTATTGATTGTTTCACTTGAAAATATCTTTTTTTCCCATTCACTAGGTTGTCTTTTCATTTTGTTGATAGTTTACTCTGCTGTGCAAAAGCTTTAATTAGGTCTCATTTGTTTATTTTTGCTTTTCTTTTCTTTACTTTAGGAGACACTCAAAAAATATATTGCTGCAGTTTATGTAAAAGAGCATTTTGCCTATGTTTTCCTCAAGGAGTTTTATGGTTTCCAACCTTGCATTTATGTCTGCAATCCATTTTGAGTTTGTTTTTGTATATGGTGTTATATATACATATATTCTAATTTCATTCTTTGTTTTCATGTAGTGATTCAGTTTTCCTAGCATCACTGATTAAAGAGACTGTCTTTTCTCTGTTGTATATTCTTGCCTTCTTTGTCATCGATTAATTGACTATAAGTGTGTGGATTTATTTTTGGACTCTATCCTGTTCCATTGATCTCTGTGTCTCTTTTTTGTGCCAATACCATACTATTTTGATTACTGTAGCTTTGTAGTATAGTCTGAAGTCAGACCATGTGCATTCCCAAGTCTGTTCTTCTTTCTCAAGATTGTTTTGACTATTTGTAAGCTTTTGTGTTTCCATACAAAATTTAAAATTATTTGTCTTAGTCTTATGAAAAATGCCTTTGGTATTTTGATAAGAATTGTATTGAATCTGCAAATTGCCTTGAATGATATGGTCATTTTAACAATATTGATTCTTCCAATCCAAGAACATAGTATATCTTTCCATCTATTTATGTTGTCTTTAATTTTTTTCATCTTATAATTTTCAGAGTGCAGGTTTTTACCTCCTGAGGTAGATTTATTCCTAGTTATTTAATTCTTTTTGATGTGATGTTAAATGGAATTGTTTCCTTAATTTCTCTTTCTGATACTTTGTTGTTAGTGTATAGAAATGCAACAGACTTTATATATTAATTTTATATCCTACAATTTACTGAGTTCATTGATAAGCTCTAGTAGTTTTCTGGTGGTGTCTTTAGGATTTCTAATGTAAAATATCTTGTCTTCGGCAAACAGTTTTACTTTTCCTTTTCTATTTGTATTCCTGTTATTTCTTTCCCTCTGATTACAGTGGCTAGGACTTCCAAACCTATGTTGAATAAAAGTGGCAGGAGGAAGGAGGTTTCCTCCAAATGCAATCAATTTGAGAATCTAGGCCCTACCTATCAAGCTGTAATACTGTTTTGTTTCAGCCAAAGGGATGACAGAGCTGTTTCTTTTATACAGGATAAGACCCTAGAGCCAACTACCTCTGAACAGCTGAAGAAATATTTGTAGTTCTTATGCAAACTAAAAGGTGCTTTCTTCTTTACCTAAACAATATCTCTCTCCTCTACTGTCCTTAGGGCTTACCAGATGGTGCTAGTGGTAAAGAACCTGCCTACCAATGTAGCAAACATAAGAGATGTGGGTTCGATTCCTGGATTGGGAAGAGACTCTGGAGGAAGACATGGCAATCCACTCCAGTATTCTTGCCTGGAGAATACCAAGGACAGAGTAATCTGGTGGACTACAGTCCATAGGGTTGCAGAGATTCAGATACGACTGAAGCAATGGATATTCATTCATTCTACCATCATTTGCCTTGTGAATTCTAGCTGCTTGGGCCTCTGTGGACAATCAACTCTGTCTCCTCGACTCAGGGAAGCTCTGGGACTCAGCCTGGTTTCCTCCCTTGTCCCTGTACTGCAACCCGGAAAGGCTCCCAAGGCCGCAATTTGGGACAATCATAGGGTCTCTTCTCACAAATCACTCCCATGTGTTGCCTGATGCCCAATGCCTTAAGAGTCAAACTTTTAATTTTTTAAACCTGTTTGGCCTGGTACTTTAGGAATATTTCCATCAATGTTGCATCTCTTTCCTTCCTACCTTGATACTTGTAATTTATGAGGAATCTATGTAGTTTGCATTTGAATAACATCAGTATACTTTAGTTCCACTTTTTTATTTGACTCTAATTTGACACTATTTTCCCATAGTCAAAATAGTGTTAATCAAGTTAATAGTATTAATCAAGTCAATAGTAAGCAGTTAAAGTGCAATTGCATGAAAAGTCCTATATTTTATGGGTTTAAATTGTTTTTCATTGTCTTTACTTGTAAGGTGTTGAAGCAGGAGCCCACTCCTGACTCTTCTTTCTGGTAGAATAAACTACACACTGTTCTGGAGTGCCAGTTTGATGCTTTTATGGTTTGTCCAAATAAACTTACCAGCAGTTGTGGTCTTATTGTTGGAGGGTCATTGGTTGTACAGAGAAGCCAAGGAAGCCATGCTGGTGGCACCATGCTTCTTTTCACATCCCATGATACGGTTTTGCCATCTATTTAGATAGTGTGTATGACCCCTCAGTGATGGTCAAAAAACTGTTTATTGTATTCAGAGTATTTATTTCCATATTTGTCTTCCCCACTATGTACCAGTCCTTACATCATTTGCCCTAAGGAAAATTCATATGTTGCTGCTGAGGTCGCCATGGCCTCTGACCTGCTGCAGCCTGCATTTAGGGCTCACAGGAACTCTGTCATGTCGTATGGGGCCAGCTTCCAGGGTGCACCACACAAAAACCCAATTGGGGAAGCCACCAGGTTGTGTCTTCTTTGGTAAGAATTAGAAGTTGGTTTTATGCATTTAAAATTAATTCCTTTCATTGTCATAATAAAAATTTAATTTAGGAAACACATTAGGATGAATATAAAAATGTATATTTTATAGCGAAATTCTAAAACTTAGAATGAGCAGAGCAGAGAAGCAGAACCTTCTGGAAAATGAACCACATTTTGACAAAGCACATTCTGACAATTCTTATTCTTTCTGGCTATGTTTACTTTACAAAATAGCATTCAAACAGCAAATACTTCAGTTTTAATGAAGTCTCAAATGGGACAAGTCTGACTTGGGTTTCAGATCAGTTCAGTTCAGTCGCTCAGTCGTGTCTGACTCTGTGATCCCATGGACTATAGCATGCCAGGCTTCTCTGTCCATCACCAACTCCTGGAGTTTACTCAAACTCATGTCCATTGTGTCAGTGATGCCATCCAACCGTTTCATCCTCTGTTGTCCCCTTCTCTACCTGCCTTCAATCTTTCTCAGCATCAGGGTCTTTTCCAATGAGTCAGTTCTTGGCATCACGTAGACAAAGTATTGGAGTTTCACCTTCAGCAGATTTAATTATATGAAAAAACTGCTGAAAATTAATAGAGTTTGAAATTTTTGAAATATACTGTCCTGGACTACTGGCAATTGCAATGACAACTGTTTTTCAGTTGTAGAACCAAAAGTTTATATGAAATATGCCATTAGAACTGAGGAAAAAAATCAAGAACACTGAAATACCATGAGGACCAGGAAATTGTTTTATATCCTCTGCTGCTGTTGCTGCTGCTAAGTCGCTTCAGTCGTGTCCGACTCTGTGCGACCCCATAGATGGCAGCCCACCAGGCTCCGCCATCCGTGGGATTCTCCAGGCAAGAACACTGGAGTGGGTTGCCATTTCCTTCTCCAATGCATGGAAGTGAAACGTGAAAGTGAAGTCGCTCAGTCATGTCTGACTCTTAGCAACCCCATGGACTGCAGCCCACCAGGCTCCTCCGTCCTCAGGTTTGGCAAAATGTCTTGTAGATTATTAGACTCAAATACTTATGAAATAAAGAATGAATGGAAGAATGAAGTCTGATTCCTTGAAGGCAGGGACTGTGCTTGTCTTGTTCACTGTTAAACTTAGAATAGTTAGTTTTGGGTCTGGCACATTGTATTCAATAAACATTTTATTGACTGGGTTAATGAGTGAATTAAAATTACATGGCCTACAGCTAATATCATTATGTGCAAATTTGAAAATATATTTTCAATTTTGGAAATTTCCTTATATAATTGAGAAGTTATACTAAAAAAATGGGAGACAATCTGAGTCAATGATATACGGGTTAGAGGAATTTACAAATCTCTTCCAGTCTAGTGATGAAAGAATTTATGTTGCAAATAAGAGTTCTGTTGCAAAAGCTGGGAATGCAAGAGTTCTTGTGTTGAAGATCCCTTTTTTTTCCATTTCTGTTTGAAGTCCATTCCATGAAGAAGAAATGGAAAGATAAAAATGCCAAAAAAGCAGACACAGGAATTTAAAGAGAAAGGAAAATTTGTCAGCAGCCATACACCACAAATCACTACTCAAAATAACGAAGACTCATGAGATCCAGAGAAAAGATGATGCAAATCCAACGGTAGACCTCAGGGAACAGATGGGGGCTAGTTCGAACATTTCCCTGCCTTTCTCCCTGCCTCTCTCCCTCTCCCTTTATAAGACTTTTTTCACAAACTCCTTGTTCATTATAAGTAAAAATGCCCAGTTTTGTTCGAGCCCCTCGAAACTAGTTGTGGTGTAAAATGATCATGCTGTCAAGTCACTGTGGAGGCCCAGCTAACGTCCATGGATGAAAATGCCTGGAGAGAGCAGGCCAGGTCAATAGCACTTCAGTTAGCTGCTTTTCTGTTAGTTTTAGTCCTATATGGGTGTATGAGAGGCTATATTAGCCTCCCATCAGGAAGCAACTGCCACAAAACAAGACTGCCTAACATGAGAAATGCTAATGTTATAACTGGATCATTTCAGTCTTATTCACTTATGTTAGACTCCAGCTATTGATGGAGGTACCTCTAGGTAGTTAGGCTAAAACACACACACACAACTGCCCCTAGGTCATTCCCCCTCCTCCCTCCCCTGCCGGGGATGTTGGAGAATCTGTGTCAGCTTGAAACACAGCAGTAGCATCCCCTCTCTTTTCCATTTGGACCCCAAGCAAACAGTAAGACCTAGTTTGTGGGGATTTTGCCATTCCTCCACTGAGCAAAAGACAATTTCCTCTGTGTTGCAACTTTCTATTTGGCTAGAGGATAGAAGGGTTGGCAGGACTAGAGCTGGCTACTAAAAGCAGGCACAGTAAAACCTCACAATGATTTGCCTCTTTTTCAGCTTGGCACATCATGTTAGGAGCTGGAATAGAGAAACATTTGTAATAAATTGCAGTTGGGAGAGGGGCAATGGTGCTTCTGTAGAAGTCTTGTGTTTTTATCCCCTCCCCCTCTTTGGGTAACATAGTTATGAGCCTCACTTTTGTTTTTCATATTTTAAATTCAGCCTGTACTGAACTCGCCACAGAAATAGATCTGCGCTGACACTCCCACACTCAAGCTGCCGGCTCTGCGTCACAGGTTTGACATGGCTTGAGCCAACCCAGAAACTAGAAAGTTGAAGTGGCGTGAAAGATGTAGCTGCTTGAAGAGACCCTCTTCTGGGTTGGAAAACCTGGATCGTGTTTCATTTCCATCCCAAAAGTCTTACAAACCTTTAACATCGACACTAGGCTCATCGCAGAGTGATTGCCCACACTCACAAGGTCATAAAGGGAATTGCTTTATGACACAGGCATTTTTTTTTTTTTTTCCTAAGTGAAAGGGTACAGCAGGACTCTTTCTCACTTGGACAAGCTCTCCTGCGGATGCCTGGTGCCTGGAAGTCAGATTAATGGAACTGCTGGGTGAGGGCCAGCCGACAGAGTGGGAGGTCAGCGTCAGGGAGGCCTAGAGGGAGGCAGCAGGAGGTCCTGGCAGGAGAGGTGGACAGAGCATTAAAGGTGGAAGTTGGAAAGGCAGCCCAAGATGTCAGGGACCCTTGCCAGAGGGGACCTCACTCCAGGGCTGAAAACCAGAGCACATCTTCAACTCTTGGAGGAGTCCGAATATGGAGTGGGAAAGAGAGACCAGAGCTCTATCCCTACAGACTCGTCATATCAGTCAGCATTTATGGAGCAACAGAGGCAGGCACTGGGCTGCAATGTTCTGTACACCAGTCACTGCTCTTGTCACAATGCACGTCGTCTGTTTAATCACTCGCGTGCATGTCACAGGATAGCGAGTTCCTGGAGAGAAAGGTTTGTATATGCCTTGATTACTGAACAGGGTACCTGGCATATAAACCTTTGGTAAATGTTTGTTGATTGAGTGAGTGAGCATACATTTTTCAACAACCCTGTGAGGTATCATTATTCCCATTTCCTGTGAGTGTCAGAGAGATGATGAGCCAGGAGAGGCCCCAGATTCCGCAGGTACTATGTGGGGAATTTTTCAGATTGGAAGTTCTGGGGGTGGTGAAGGTGGAAACAGCACTAGGGCTGACTTAGTATAAAATCCCTGAGCCACTAAGATTCTGCCAATCCCACTCCCTGGGCCCACCCTCCCTCCCTGCCCATCCCTGCCAATGCCATAAGGGTAAAATTGCCAGACAGAATCTAGGACACCCGGTTCATTTGAATTTTAGATAAACAACAAATAATCTTTAGTATAATTATGTCCCAGATATTGTATGGATGTACTTAGATTTAAAAAGTATTCATCGTTTATTTGAAATTCAAATGTAACTGGCATCCTGTGCTTTTATTTGCCAAATTTGGCAACCCTAGATGGTGGTTGATTTTTCAGGGTGCAGGTGAGAATCAGGAGGTAGGTTAACCCACCTCAGCATCGGGGTGCTCCGTGGGGAGAAGGAGTGCTAGAACCACTGGGTTCTGATTTATCAGCAGTCCGAGTGCCCTTTTGTTACCTTCTCAGAAGGGGAGCCCACTGGGTGCTGCTTTTTTCCCCCCATCCCTGCTCCCCGTGCATCTTGCTGTCATATTTCCCAAGAAAGCATGTGGCTGGGCTAGTTTGTCTCTGTTCAGTATGGATGACCTGCTACAGAACAGGTGCTCAGTAAATATTTCTTGAATGAATGAACAAATCAGTTCTAAAATGTGTCACCTCCCAAGTGGTTAATTTCCTTTCTTCCAGCCTGTCCACAGCCAACTTTGGCTGCATATTCTCAGGTTTAATTGGTTGTGGCTAAAGTATCAGGGCCGTAAATTAGGGTCTCAGTGCAATAGCACAAGAGTATTTTTCTGAAAGAGACCCCTGGGCTACTTTCTCAGTAGGGATCTGTAGGTGTGGTAGGCAATCTGATATTTCATCCTGTCAGTAGGCATGGCTCATCATGGAACTTGACCTGTGCAGTCAGCCTGTCTGAGAAGCATGGCCTGTCCAGGATGCCAGCCTTAGAGCATGAACAACCAATAAGATCTAGCACATCAATGTTAAGGTGATTATATAATTTATTATCTAAATTGAGATACTTGATGCAGTAAGGAGAATGAATGATGAAATTCATGGTCCCACAAGACACTTATGTCTTATGCCATAAGACAAATGGCATAAATTCAAACTGGGATATACTGTGAATAATAAACATCCCCTGGGGTCCCTTGTACACTGTGATCTCCAAATGCCACTCTTTGGGCACAGTAACCAAATTACCTGATTAGCTGCATATATGCCCTGAACTGTTCTTCCTTGAGGCTTTTTCTCAAGATAGTTTATCAAGAGAGACTCTACAAGTCTGTTTTCCTCACATATCTGACTTATATAATACTTTGCTGAGTATATTTCTGTCTCCATCACAGATTAGAGTCTCTTAAAGATGATGGTCCATGCCATTTGCCTTTATATACCAGCACATGGCACAGTTTCCCAGCACTTGGAAAGTATACTTGGATCAACACTATAGGCTGTTATGATTGTGCAGTAATAAACCACCCCCACCCTCAAATTTTGGTGGTTTGTAGAGTTTTTATTTTTTGCACCACATATCCAGAGTTGGTCAGCTTGGGTGCTGTTCCACCTCCTGTTTAATCTGGAACCCAGACAAATGAACATTTTTAAAATCTGGAATGTGGCAGGTCTCATGGAAGACAGAAAAGAGATGTTGAGTCACAAGCTGGGTCTTAAAGCTTCTGCTCAGAGGGAGAGTTACCTTCACTTGCTTTCCATTGCAAAGCTGGTGAGGCAGCCAAGTCTGCTTTAGTGAGGAAAGGAAATAGAATTCTCTCACAAGGAAGAGCAGCACATGTTTTGAACAATAGTACCAAATCTACAGTACACCGAGGATATGTGAATGGAATTCAATTTAACATCATTATTTAACTCTGTACTCCAGACTTTGCTGACATGAAGAAGGGGTGATGTGGGATGTGATGGGGATGGGGTGGGGGAAAAGCACACTCCATGTGCATCCCGTGAAAGGCCCAGCCTGTCTGCTCACCTTCCTGCTTTCTTTTAAGGCACATTTGCACCCGGGAGGAACAAGGAAAGCTTCAGTTCTAGACTTTTCCTTCCTCATCTAAAAGGATTCTTCTTCTTCCCTGGGTCATGGCTGGGAAGAGAGTCATTCTAGCCATTCTAGAAGGTTCAAAGAATAGTAACTCTGATTTCAAACCATGCCAGCTCTGGGGTTAAATGAATTACTTCAATTATTTGACACCTATCAGCTACCAAGTGCCAGGTACCAGACACTGTCTAGGGGCTCACAAAGGTTTCAGTAATGTCAAGATTCTTGCCTTCAGGAAGCATGCACTCCAGTAGAGGAACAAGACGCGCACAACTAATTCTAGGTGAGGTGCCATATGTCAAGCCCTCAAAGCTTGGAATTCCTGTGTCCCAGCCCACTTGAGTCTGATTGTGAGTCCTGGCCAGACTGGGTTTAACCAGAAACACCAGGTGCCGATGGAGTCCCAGTGGTTATTAAAGTGAATCCTGTTTCTTTAGGAAGACTTTCTCAACTAAGGTAGAGGATGTTGATAATTCCTACCAGACTTAGCTTGAACCCTTTGCTCTCCCTCCTGTGATGTGCACCTTGAATATAATTATCAAGATATTTAATTGGTTTATTGTATAATATTTGAGTGCACCATGATCCCTGTGATCCAACCCCCAAAATACAATTATACAAATTCAGTTGGATTTTTTTTGGTGATACCACAGTCTAGGGGAGAGCATTTCTATTCTGAGGAGCTAATTAGACAAGAAAGGAAAGGAAAGGAGAGCCCTTAGGACCCACCCTGGGCAGACCTCAGGCATTCTCAGCTGTGACAGTCCTGTTCTAGGCCACCCTAAAGACCACAGCATTGCTTCACAGAGAGTCAGTTAGCTCCTAGGTGAGCTGTTTCACCATCCATGTCTCATTAAGTGGTTCTGAGAAATTTAGAATTAGCTAAAGGTCCGTCTTGTCAAGGCTATGGTTTTTCCACTGGTCATGTATGGATGTGAGAGTTGGACTGTGAAGAAGGCTGAGTGCTGAAGAATTGATGCTTTTGAACTGTGGTGTTGGAGAAGACTCTTGAGAGTCCCTTGGACTGCAAGGAGATCCAACCAGTCCATTCTGAAGGAGATCAGCCCTGGGATTTCTTTGGAAGGAATGATGCTAAAGCTGAAACTCCAGTACTTTGGCCACCTCATGTGAAGAGTTGACTCATTGGAAAAGACTCTGATGCTGGGAGGGATTGGGTGCAGGAGGAGAAGGGGACGACAGAGGATGAGATGGCTGGATGGCATCACTGACTCGATGGATGTGAGTCTGAGTGAACTCTGGGAGTTGGTGATGTACAGGGAGGCCTGGTGTACTGCGATTCATGGGTTTGCAAAGAGTCAGACACGACTGAGCGACTGAACTGAACTGAACTGACTGAAGGTCTCAGGACGGGCTTCTAGGTGGCTCAGTGGTAAAGAAACTGCATGCCAATGTGGGAGATACAGGTTTGATCCCTGGGTCAGGAAGACCTCCTGGAGAAGGACATGGCAACCCACTCTAGTATTCTTGCCTAGGAAATCCCTCAGACAGAAGAACCTGGAGAGCTATAGTTCAGGGAGTTGCAGAGTCAGACAAGACTTAGCAACTAAACAACAACAAGAAGGTCTCAAGACACAGGTCTTAAAATGAGCAGATTTTAACTATACCCTCAAGCCTGGTAGGCTACTGTCCGTGGGGTCGCTAAGAGTCGGACACGACTGAACGACTTCACTTTCACTTTTCACTTTCATGCATTGGAGAAGGAAACGGCAATCCACTCCAGTGTTCTTGCCTGGAGAATCCCAGGGACAGAGGAGCTTGGTGGGCTTCCATGTATGGGATCGCACAGAGTGGGACATGACTGATGTGACTTAGCAGCAAGCATACTTCTCAGCAGATTCTAGAGTTTTGATCCATTGATGTTCTGATTCCACATTGATATCTCAGACTTATTTTACCCATGAAAAACTGAAGTTCAGGGAGATTTAAACAAATTTTCCTAAGGTCATATATTGTCCAATTGAAACATTCTCCAATTCTAAGATGTTGGACCTATATATGAACTGGAATACATTAGGACATTTGATGGCAAGAAAGACAGGGCCAGTTTTCCTGAGTTCCACATTTGTGTTGATGTCTCTTTTTATATATTTTTCAGTTTATAAGAGTCATACTAAATAACTCTGGAGAGCATGTGCTGCCTGTTTCACAATAGTACTGATTCTTTAAAAGTCAGATTTCTGAGTCATGTTGAGTTATTCACACAAACAAAACCTGACAAATGGAATAATAGGGACAAACACAGTGACATCATGTGTCTCTTCTATAAAAGGCTAGAGAGAGGCCCAGAAAGGAAGTTTCTGCAGAAATTAGGGCAAAATTGAATACTTCACCCAGTTACAATGACTGATAAAGAAGAATCACGTCTGGTGAACTCAACGAAAGTGGAGTATTATCATTAATAAGCAACAAACTGCTGTTGGTATGGAATTTAACTACTTACTTAAAAGTAAACTGTATTGTGAACTCCACTTTACTGGCTCCATGAACATCCTCATATATGTAAGGTTCATTTCTGGATCCTCCTGCCTTTTCTCCAGGAGTCAAAATAGTCCTTGTTTTTCAGGGACAATTCTTATTCATATGTTTCTTGATCCCTCTTGGTTGGAAATAGCTCCCCTCACCTTGATTGCCTCTGATGGGGATTTGAATAGGCATCCTTTATAGGCTTCATAAGATTCTAGCCAAGCATATATTATAATTATTATCATGTTTTATTTCCTCTGCTGTATAATAAGCCACCTGAAGGCAGGGATTGTGTCTTTTATCCAATGTGTCTTCACAAGGCCTAACAGCATGCCAAGTACATACTCCACATCCTCCGAATGTTTTTGCTTTAAGGGAAACTGAATTACATGTTAACTGATAGGGCAGGGTTGGGAGAAAGCCTGAAAAACAGTCTGCTGATAAAGGAAACAAAAGAAATCCTGAACATTTTAAATATCAGACTTAAGATAGGGTAACAATTGCTTTTCAATCTTGGAGAAGATTTTCTCTTCTGTTCATAGTGTATTTTCTATGATATGATTATTTTATATTATCAAAAATGAGTTAACTACATTATGTTTTAGGCTTAAAAGAAAGTATGTTTCCTTAGGAAAATAGCAAAAAGACTGAAATATTACTTTCTTCCTTTTCTATGCTTATACGATCCTAAATAACACACAGGCCACCTTAATGACCTGTGTTAGAAAGTTGTCTTTTAAAAAATCTTCATCAAATGTTATATTATTATTCAAGTTCCCTGTACAGGGTTGATAGCCCGTTTGCCCTGTTTGCCTTTTAAAAATTCTCCATATTGTGTGGTGGAATAGAGGGCCAGACCCTGTGGGAAACACTGGCATATTTTATGAGTAGACAAGGCTGAGGCCAGCCAGCCTAGAGTGAGAAAAAGGTTAAAGGGACAAAGGCCAGTCCCTGGCCCGCTGTCAGCCTGGCGGCCCTGGTCAAGAGCAAGCAGATATAGGACAAGCTCTCCACAGAAGATTCCTTCAGTGGATGAATCACTCTAGTTTAGAGTGACATTTTCTGTGGTCAATTGTATATATTTTGCTTGTGTTAATAAAGAGTTTGTACAGACATTTGAGATGTATTGATGCTCTAGGGTGGTGTGTGTACGTTTTATAAAGAATCAACAAGGGGGAATGGATAAAGGAGACGATATTTGCTGAGTACCTTCCATGTTTAAGTAATGTACCTTACTTAAATAATAATAATGATGGGTCTTCCCAAGTGGCACTGTGGTAAAGAATCTGCCTGCCAATGCAGGAAATGCAGTAGGCACCAGAGACATGGGTTCAATCCCTGGGTTGGAAAGTTTCCCTGGAGTATGAAATGGCAACCCACTTCAGTATTCTTGCCTGGAAAATTCCATGGAGAGAAGAGCCTGATGGGCTACAGTCCATGGGGTTGCAAAGAGTCAGACATGACCGTGCACAGCACACAAAAACAGCAATGATGGATGATGATAGCAAAAATAATTGTATTTTTAATAAGTGATTGTCTGTCCACACATTTAGCCTTTTAATTCTTCCAGCAAACTTTAAACATACTCTGTCTGCTTTACAGAGGAATAAAGAAGCTGGTGATTTTAAGTAACTTGTTCAAGGTCTCGATTAGTACCTAAGCCAGAATTTGGTTTGGTTGCAGGGTCAGCCCTTATCTCAGTCTAGCTCAAGGAACAAAAGAGCGTTTTACTTTATTATTATTTTTTTAATTTATTTTAGAATATGTCAGACAAAAAATTGTGAGGCGAGTACAGAGTTCCCTTATACATAACACTTACTTTCACTTGTTAACATAATTGTATAGTTTCTTAGTCATAATTAAAAATAATTGTTAACATATTGAATAATTTTTGTCATAATGAAAAAGTCCATATTTACACATTATTGTGAACTAAGCTCTATTGCTCATTCAGATTTCCTTGGTTTTAATTCAGAGTCTTTTTTCTATTCCAGGATCCCAGCCAGGATACTATATGAAATTTAGTGATCTTGTCTCCTGGTGCTCATCTTAGCTGTGATAGTTTCACAGACTTTCCTTGTTTTTGATGGCCTTGACAGTTTTCAGGCATACTGGTCAGGTATTTTGTAGATGGTCCCTCAACCAAGGCTTGCCAGTGGTTTTCTTATACTTTGGGGTTATATGTTTGGGGAGGAGGAGCACAGACATAAAGCATTGTCATTATCACATCATGCCAAGGTTATGTGCTATCAGCATGACTCTTCACTGTTGATGTTGACTTTGATTGCCTGGCAGAGGTAATGTTGTCAGGTTTCCCCTCTTTAAAATTACTCATAACAAATTTTTGTTGTTGTTGAAATAATTCAGAGAAACCTCACAAAAGTGAATTCTAGCTGGGTCCTCAGGAATTGAAAATTGTCAGGAAGCTACTGATATTTTCTCTTTGGGACTAAGGCTCTCCCATTCCCTTTACTCTGAGTGTTTTCTTCATTTTCTCTTTCTCTCTCTGTTTTTTTTTTTTTTTTTTTTTTTTTTTTTTTTTTTTTTTTACTAACAGATGATAGATTCCTGATGCTCAATAACTCCATTTTCTGATTTCACTCTTCTCTTCTCTCTCTGCTTTTTGACTTGGCTGCTGGCAACCTGCCCCATGAACCTCTCACCTTTTCCTGGTCAGGGACCTGCTAAGCATGTGTCTCACCTGCTTCTAGTTTATTTTCCCCATTGCAGCTCCTGGTGCCAGTCGCTGTCATAAGCACTTGTCCCTGAACTAATTTGATCATTAAACCAACACTGTGAGGGGGGACTTCCCTGGTAGTCCAGTGGATAGGACTCGACACTTCCACCATCCAAGCGCTGGATCCGGTCCTTGCTTGGGGAACTAAGATCTTGCAAGCTATGCTGTATGGTCAAAAAAAGAAAAAAAGAAAACAACTCTGTGAAGTAAGTAGAATATCTCTGTTTTATAGATGATGAAATTGGGGCCCAGAGAAGGTTAAGAAACTTTCTTAAATTTTTGTAAGTGAAAGACTTGGCCTTGAAGCCAAATTTTTCAGATTCTAAACCCAATGCTTGAATGTCTAAAAGGAGTTTAACTGGGACTGTATAGAATTGTACTTGCCCTAGATTAGCCAGCTAGTAAGTGGTAGAGCTGGGCTCAGACCCTGGTTTCTGCAGGCTGAAGTCCACCACACCAGCTTGTCTTCCAAAATACTGCAATGTGTAGATTAACCAGATGCATTTCATTATTTTAGTCCTGTTCTGAAAAAGTGAAAATAAAGATGAAAATCTAATACCCAACCATCAGACTAAATCAGCTCAGGTCTGGGCTTTAAAAGTCTCTGGCATTCATCTGAGTGAGTACTCAATCAGATAAAGCAACTGTAGATCTGGACCTTGTGATTAAAATATGTATTAGGAAGTTTGCAAGACCAGTATATAAGAACAGAAAGAAAAATAAACAATGAAAACATAGAAACTTCACTATTTACAATAGGGAAGACATTGAAGCAACTTGTGTCCATTAGCAGATGAATAAATAAAGAAGATATGGTATTGTTGTGTACATATATACTCAGCAATAAAAAAGAATGAAGTATTGCCATTTCCAGCAACATGGATGGACCTAGAGACTATCATACTAAGTGAAGTAAGAGAGAAAGATAGATATTGTATGATAACTTATATGTGGAATCTAAAAAAAATGATACAAAGAAACTTATTTACAAAGCAAACTCACAGACATAGAAAACAAACTTATGGTTACCAAAAGGGAATAGAAGAGGGATAAATTAGGAGTATGAACTTAGTACTACCATACATAAGATAGATAAACAACAAGGATTTACTGTATAGCACAGAGAACTATATTCGATATCTTGTAATAAACTATAATGGGAAAAAATTACAAAAAAGAATATAGATATATACATATCTATTTGTACAAAAACACTTTGTTTACTCAAAATTAACACAATATTGTTAATCAGCTATAATTTAATTTAAAAAGTACTAAAGCTTTCATAGTCGGCAAACGTGCTGTTTTGTGGATCTTAATTTGTATGTGAAAGTAAAAGTCACTCAGTCATGTCTGACTCTTGGCAACACCATGAACTATACATGCCATGGAATTCTCCAGGCCAGACTACTAGAGTGGGTAGCCTTTCCCTTCTCCAGGAGATCTTCCAAACCCAGGGATAGAACCCAGGTCTCCTGCATTGCAGGCAGATTCTTTACCAGCTGAGCCACAAGAGAAGCCCCTTGTATGTAATTTGTATGTACATTGGTGCAAAGTCTGGGAGCCATGCATGTTGAAGGTTTTCCCTGTTACTCTTGCTATCCTGGAGTACTGAGCAATTGCCATGGTCTTGAACTTGCAGGAAATAGCTCCAATTAATCTTGACTTTTCTTAATGTATCAGTGGATGTAGTAATGACAAAGTAGTTAGTAGTGAAGGTGAAAGATGATGGCAGCTTAGGCTAGGTGGTACTAGAAGAGGCAGAGGAAAAGAATAAGTAGTTTTAAGATACTTAATGTGTATTCAAAGATGTGAAAGTTGTCAAGAAGTATGCATGGGTAGTAGTGTCATCTACTGAGATAAGGACACTAGAAAAAGCATATGGCATGGGGTGGGGCAAATCATGACTTTATTAGATGTCCAAAGGGAGATGGATATATGGCTAGAATTCAGGGAGAGTTCTGGGCTAGAAAGATGTATTCTGTGTCATTTACATACAGGTAAGTAAAACTATGGGTATTGTTCAAAGCTCCTATAAACTGAATGAAAAGATAAGAGGGCCTAATGACTAGATAATGATTAATTTGCAAAGGAGAAAAATAAATAGTAGGCTAATAATTGCAGACAACCTGGAAAAAATCCAGGTGAATGAATATGAGAACTGGAAATAGTCCAGTGCTAGGAATGAGACAGTTTCAATAAGAGAGACAAGTTATAGATAAACAGACTGTAGAATCATTAGTTAATTCATCAATTAATCAAACAAGGTCAAAATTTCTTCTGTGTCAAACAATAGTTAAAAAACTGAGACTATCAAGACTATTAGGGGCCCCAAAGCTTAGTTCTTTGACACAGCTACAGATACTCAGCTACTGAGTTGAGTCCAAAGCTGGTTGTGAATTATCTGTCACTCTACTTCTGATTTCTTCTTTCTATTATTTTTGACATTTCTTTGCATTTAGCACTTCCATCAAGGACTAGGCAGCAATAGAGATAGAAAGTTATAGTAAAAACACTAGTTTTTTTTCCTAATGCCGGCACATAATTGATGGTATAAGAATAAAATCCTAAGAACAACTGCACTTCTAAAATTTTTTTTATTGTTGTCCCTGAATCTCATTACTTAAACTAGACTACAAAGTTTCTAACTCGATATATCTTTCCAACCAGGATCTTTCAATGTTTCAAAGTAATTCAAGTGACTATAATGCATCAAAAAAAAAAAAAAAAAAAAAGCAAAGAAGCTATTATCAAGGAGACAATATACACTTGACAAGTATTTAATATTTCAATGTCTTTTAAATTCATATCCATGTAAATATTAAAAAGGTAATAACATGTGCAGTTAAATATAGGATCATATAAAACAGTATCCTACTAGCAAAAGTAGTTCTTTTCCCTCTTTGTTGATTGTTATCCCAGAGGAGGAAGAGTCTTCGTATGACAACTCCGATGTTGCACTGGAATGGGATAATGTAAAAACTCAGAATAGCTTGAAAATGCTTTCAATTAGAGACAAAACAGGATTAATTTTGGGAGAGTCCTTTGTTACACAGAAACTTCTTATAATCTTTGTATCCTGATTGATATTGACTAAACATTATTAGGATAATGGCTTTTGGACTATTGTATCTTTTGATACGAAATGACATTATGCAATAGAAAGGCAATTGTTTTGATGGTGAACATATCATTTTAACCAAATATTTGGTTTGGCTGTTTCATACCGGAAACAGAGCCATGTCTGGCCTTAGGAGCCATGGAGGAGGCACACACCTCTCTTTTGAGATTTAAGGTTTCTCCAAAAGTTCTGTGCTTCATAACATCTCGGTCCTTGACTCCCACCTCAATCAGCCATTGTGCTAAACATTCCCATTACTCACTCTCTTGAATAAAAGCACTGATGTGTAAATGCTATCTTGGAATGATAACATATAAAATAATTTGTTTAAGATAAGTCATTTCATTTCCTCTTGGGATTAAAACATTTGGGTATCAGAAACAGCCAATTAAACACTCAGTACCTTGTTAACCATCTTGTGAGATATGAAATAGTATATTTTTTTCATGTCCTCACACAACTTACATTCTTATTTTAAGCCATACTGGATAGAAAATGAGCTTGGCATTCATCTTAACACTGTGAAGATAGGAAGAAAGTAAAATCTAGAAAAAGTGTGTTCTAATGACCAAAAGAGATCCAAAGCTTGATCTAGTTATTTTAATGATCTTTCAATGGAAAAAAAACCCAGCCATGTCTTTTAGTCAGGAGCTTCAATATTCCACTTCATTTTAATTTTTTAAAATCTCATTTCCTCAAGTAACTCACAAAGAAGTTACCTTTTATATAAGGAGTAAGAAGAAGAACAAAATTTCTGGGTTCTTATATGCTTGATGATATTCTTATTTTCTTTTTTTAATTAATTTTTTTATTGAAGGATAATTGCTTTACAGAATTTTGTTGTTTTCTGTCAAATCTCAGCATGAATCAGTCATAGGTATATATATATATCCCCTCTGTTTTGAGGCTTCCCTGGTGGCTCAGAGGATAAAGCGTTTGCCTGCAAAGCAGGAGACCTGGATCTTCCCTGGGTTGGGAAGATCCCCTGGAGAAGGAAATGGCAACCCACTCCAGTATTCTTGCCTGGAGAATCCCATGGACAGAGGAGCCTGGCAGGCTACAGTCCACGGGATCACAAAGAGTCAGACACGACTGAGCGACTTCACACACACATATATTTATTTGTTGGCTGTGCTGGGTTTTGTTGTGGTGAACAGGCTTCCTTAGTTGTGGCATGCAGACTTAGTTGCCTTGTGGCATGTGGGATCTTAGTTCCCCGAGCAGGGATTGAACTCATGTCTCCTGCATTGGAAGGCATATTCTTAACCACTGAACCACCAGGGAAGTCCCAATGTCTCACTTTAATGGCTCATGAAGTTACCATTCCTTGTATTTAGGTATATTGCTCTTTGTTCTCTAGCTGCTGCTGCTGCTAAGTCACTTCAGTCGTGTCCGACTCTGTGCGACCCCATAGATGCAGCCCACCAGGCTCCCCCGTCCCGGGGATTCTCCAGGCAAGAACACTGGAGTGGGTTACCATTTCCTTCTCCAGTGCATGAAAGTGAAAAGTGAAAGTGAAGTCGCTCAGTCATGTCTGACTCTTCGCGACCCCATGGACTGCAGCCTACCAGGCTCCTCCGTCCATGGGATTTTCCAGGCAAGAGTACTGGAGTGGGGTGACATTGCCTTCTCCCTTGTTCTTTAGATCATTCACTTATTTTTCATATTTCACTTATTTATATCCATTTCTCCATCTCAAAAATTGACTCCTGGGTGGGATAATTCCACTATCCCACTCCTGGTGGAACTTTGCTTGTTTCACTACTTATCACATCTCAGGATATTCCCACCAATAGTCTCCATCAGTCTTGACCATAACTGAAGGGTCAGGACTCTGTACATGAACACACAGGCCTCCCTGTGGAGGCAGAGGCTGAAAGGTGCCTGCCTGACAAACAATGTGATTCCCTGTGTTCCTGGATTAGAGAGTCTACTTCTGCCAACCTAGTTGATCTCTGAACTCTGGTCAACAAGGATCTTCTTTTAACTTTTTCCCCTCCTCCCCTAGTCTTGCTGCTCCGGACCATCTGCGCTGTAGCTCATTATCCTGCAGAGAACCACTTCCCAGCATGGGACTGACACCTGTCTGCAAGATTGATTCCTAAATGTTCTGCACATTGTCTTTGTGGATGACTGTGGTCACTAACTGCAAGTTAGACAATAAGCAAGTCAAGACATGCCAAGTGTATTTGGAAAAAAAGACAGTTAAAGAAAAATTACTTGGGTGGAAGATAAAAGTCCAATATGTTTTCATTTAATTTGGCTGAGATAGTATGGTATTAAATTATCCAATCATCCATATTCATTGCCAAAGAGTCATTTTTGTGGTAGCTAAATCTAAAAGAAATCTGTAATAAATAGACATCCATAAATAAAATCAGCTGCCTTATAATTTTTATTGGCTTCAATGAGAGGATAACATAAATAATATTTTGTTTCTATCATAACACAGTTATTAAGACAGGGTAGCCAAATGTTATTGTAGTTCCTCCTAATTATATAATTGCCATTATGTAAACCGATTTCCTTTCTTCTGGTTAAAGAAGAGACTGTTTTATACAGTTTAACAATGTCACTGGTTAATAAAACACTATTTGTATCATTCAAGATTCATCCATCATCTTATACTCACAAAATTTTACTCAACATTATCATTACCTCTTTATGGAATGTAAGAATTTTACATTTGCAGTAAAACATAGTCTTGCCTTATTCTTAGAGTGAATTTTTCTTAAGAACTAATTTCAATACAAAATAATTAACCAAGTTTCTTTCCGGTTAGAAAAGACGTTGGAATGTATAGTGTGTTTTTTTTACGGAGTATGTATTTCTGACAATTTCTTAACCTGCAGTAGAAGTCTTGACCTGCTTTAGAAAGTATGTTATCTTGAATTGGGTTAAATTTGAGGCATTCTCAACTATATGTAATGAAATAGGCAGAACAGATAATGTTTTTGAAATAATAACTTTCCTGTAATCCTTGTTCACAATGCTTTGTAGGAAAGATGATGAATTTCATTCTCTTTATTTCTTGGACATGGCTTGAAAGGCAACTGGCTTTAGTGGAGTGAGAAACTCTGACCCTGTGATGCTGGGCAAGTCAGTATATTTGAGCTTCAGCTCTCTCCCTGCAAAGTGAGACATTAAATGGAATGTTCTTTGACTTCCCTTTAAATTATATAGAAATTGTAAAAAGCTGATTAAGCTGGGTTCTATGAAACAAATGATAGAGAGAAAGGCAGCAAAACAGCAGAGGAAGAAAACCCAAAAAGTGGAGAACATGTGGGAGGATGTGAGGGTGGCTCTTCGTGGCTGGCAGCCTGGCTCTCATCCCTCCCTCTGTTTCCGATAGCTTTCTCCACGATACCTTGAATGCTCTCACACCACAAGGAAAGTCTGGGTGTGTGTTGAAAAGGAAGGCGGTGAGTTTTACTGGTTGAAAATGACAGGCTTAGTCTGAAATTCATTAGTTCTTTAGTTCAGTTCAGTCGCTCAGTTGTGTCTGACTCTTTGCGAGCCCATGAACTGCAGCACGCCAGGCCTCCCTGTCCCATCACCAACTCCCGGAGTCCACCCAGACTCATGTCCATTGAGTTGGCGATGCCATCCAACCATCTCATCCCCTGTCATCCCCTTCTCCTCCTGCCCTCAATCTTTCCCAGCACCAAGGTCTTTTGAAAAGAGTCAGTCACCTCTTCACATCAGGTGGCCAAAGTATTGGAGTTTCAGCTTCAACATCAGTCCTTCCAATGAATATTCAGGACTGATTTCCTTTAGGAAGGACTGGTTAGATCTCCTTGCAGTCCAAGGGACTCTCAGGAGTCTTCTCCAACACAACAGTTCAAAAGCATCAATTCTTCGGTGCTCAGCTTTCTTCATAGTCCAACTCTCACATCCATACATGACTATTGGAGAAACCATAGCCTTGCTTAGACGGACCTTTGTTGACAAAGTTTCTTAAGTGATAGTTAAAATAATGGAACATTAGGTCAGAGGGGCAATAGTTAAAAACAGACAAAAATGACTGCTAATCCCAAATGCCCCATAATGTCATTTGAGGCAAAAATTTCCAGAATTAACAAAACGTTTAGTTATATCATTTGTGTGGTCAATGTATGTCACACCCATATGCTTCTCCTTAAAATGCTACTCAGAGAATGTTTTTTCTGTTCTAAATTTGATTCCTAGGTATTCTTTGACTGTGTGCATGTATGTGTGCATGCACGTGTGTGTTTATTTTTTTATAAAGTCACCTGGAAGCCTATAATGGCCCCAAAGAAGTCTGCCTGCTGTCTGAAGCACATCTCATTTCCTCTAGGTCTGTGCTTGTCACAGTACACTGTGGTGGTCTGTCTTCTTTTCACTGCCCAACAAGAAAAGTCCCATGAGGACACAAATTACATCTTATGTTTTCCCAGAACCCAAACTGCCTATGGCTCAGAGTGGATCAGGCATGGTGCTAGGGTGGTGATGGGTAGATGGAAGTCCAAACGTAGATGCTTATGGTTCAATGGGAGTCTCTGGAGCAAAAAATGTCTATGATGTCAATATATGGCAATAAATCCTAAATTTATATGTGACCCAGGGGACAATAGGTCATAAAATATTTGGTTGTAAAGGCAGAAGGATGAGAGAGTGTGGTCACCGAGTAACTTGACTTATAATCACTGAATATTTGACTTTTCCTATTACCACTAGATACTGCTGAAACTAGAGATAAGAAATGCTGAATTAGAGAATCAGTTCCATTGTTTCCAGTGAGGTGATGATGGTTCATAGTTCCACACCGGTGCAACTTGTAGTCAGGATTTAAAACATTCAACAGTAGGCAATAGCCCCACCTTGCTTCCAGTTCCAACCATGTGCCTGATACTCTAGACGGGGAGGAGATAAACGCAGGGCTCACCTCCAGATTCTGTCCACTCAGCCTGTTCTCTAGGTCTGCAAATGCTTCCCTCTACTTTTCTGTCTGATGATTTCCCACACATCTGTGATAGGTTAAAGATGGCTGCTAATCCTTTCATTGAGAGACGGAGTCTGTATCCCTTCACTTTGAATCTGGTTTGACTCTGTGACTACTTGACTGATAGACTGTGATGATCCCAAGCCTCAGAGACTGGCAGCTTCCACTTTCTATCTCTTGGAATGCAGGCTCTGGAGGAAACTAGCTGTCATGTGATAGGTCTGGCTCCCCTGAGACTGCCATGCCTGTGAGAAGCCCATGCCCTGTGGAGAGGCCATCAAGGGTGAGATGTCATGTGAAGAAAGGGAGAGGCCAAGGGACACTGAGGTACCAGGGAGACAAGTGAGGGAGCCTCGTGTAGTGGATGCTCTGCCCTAGCTGTGTCAACTAACACCCATGGGTCAGAGATGAACCACTCACCTGAGCTCTTCCTGAATTCCTGACCAGCAAAGTCATGAGCAAAATAAGATGAGTGCTTTAAGGCAGTAGGTTTTAGTGTAGTTTGTTACATAGTACTAAACTCCTGAAACAATATCCTTAAAGACCATGGGCAGTAAGTGTCATATTTGGGGGGCAGATTTAATCTCCCCCAACTTCTCCCATGTTCCTCTGTCCAAAGCAGTCATAGCAGTCTCTTTTGGTTGACTATCTCCTATGTATTAGGCACAGTACTTGGCTTTTTACATCCATTTTCTCACTGATCTCTCAAAACAAATTTATAAAAAAGATATACTCATTACATTGACCAGGAGGTTGGAGCTGGGAATTACCCAAAATTATTGAAGATCCCACAGGGAAACACTGAAGAATTGGAATCTGACCCTGGTTCTGTCTGACTCTTTCCACAGTAGAACCCTGTATCCATTCTAGCCTTAGTCTTTGTAGATTATGATGATCTCCTTTTGAGTCGTTCTCCACGTGCCACACTGCAAGGGAGAGTTTTCTGTTCACTGTGATGCTCTCGAGCATCAAGCACTGTCTCAAGCTCAATCAGTCTCCCTTGAATGAGTGAACAGCCTGCAGAATAATTTCTAGAAAATCAGCACAAGGCTGTATTCATGTGAAACAGATTGTTGCCTTCCAGGGGAAAGGGAACAACTCTTAGCCATACTTAGAAGCCCAGGTTCTGCAGTCCCTACTGATTCCATTTTGAGAATATTGGCAATGGTAGCATCCAGTGTGTAGCCACAAGCCTGGGCTATCTTTACCTGAATCTTCAACACATAGTACTACATCAGCATGTTAACAGGGATTGAATATTATTGTATGTAGTTGCTGTGAGAAAACCTGTCTAATAGAGGAGCTTGCTCTAAGTAATGGAGAGAACACAGTCACCTCTGCAGGAGAGTCTCCTATCTTTCACAGCTAAAGCTATGGGAGTTGAGAATGCAAAAGGGAGGCTTACTTAAAAGCAGGGAGACAGATAAGCAGCCTTAGACAAGGCAGCACAGGTCAGATTGGGATAAGAAGTCCCAGAGATGGGACTTTCTGATTTCCTGGTGCTCTCACCCATATTTAGTATGGACAAGAATTTTCCCTGAGTCTCCTAAATCTTGTTCTTGCTGACATTGTTCTCCCTTTGACACTTTATTGGGTGCATTCCATAAACATTTACCCAACAGGAAATATACAGCAAAGAACATTTAAGAGAAAGTGGCACCGCCCGATTTCTTTGTGAAAGCAGAATTGATGCAAGGGATTTCCAAGTAGAGTGAGGCAAATAAAATGCCAGCTTAGAGCTTAAATTCTGCCAGAAGACCAGAAATAACTTACACAATGTGACCTTTTCCCAAGCATGCTTGTGTGCGGGAAGAGCTACAGTGAGAAGGGAGGAAACTGTCTGCAAGAGAGATTAGACCTTGAGATGTCCCTTGTTGTGTCTTGTGGATACCCCCGGGTGCAGTTGGAGACTCTTGAATCATTTAGGAGATGGTAGAGACTTTGTTAATTTTGTCCTATATTGAAAGAGAGAAATGAATTCCCATTATAGTTTCCTTTACATTTTCTTAATGGATTTGATAAAAAGAGACAGATTTTGTAATGGATTGGATTTTGATTAGCTTTCTGTCCCATTCTCTGAGTACACTGGAATTTAATTAAAAAAAAAGAAAAACACCTTAATCTTATTGGGGTCAAGCAGCTGTAATCTTGTGGGTTTGGGGATGTTCACACACCATTTTGCTGGCCGTGCGAGGGTCTGTGTTCTTGTCAGTAACACGTCAGTATTGTCTGGTGGGTAAGGAATGTGTTTGAAACTCAAGAGGAAAACATGGATCATCCACTGCTTGTATTATATTTCTTTCTTTACATGTCTGTCATTTTTGTTAGAACATTCAGTGAAATTAGGTCAGTTATGGTTTTAGTTAGCAATGCAGATCTTGTGTTGTACACAAATCATATGATGTTTCTAATTATCTCTGCTTTTTAACGTTGATCTGAAACCAAATCCTTAACTATGCATGGCTTAGAGGTGTTTCCTTCTCCCCCTTTCCTTTTTGCTTTGACTTCTTTCTGGGACAAATATGAAACTTAATCTTGCAATAGCAAGACACAATATTCTTGGCTTTATAGGCAGCTTGAAAGCCCAGGGTTAAGAGGGAAAGAAATGGATAATTAGTGTATAGTTTTAGATGGAGATTTTTGGAGTAATTAATTGCATGATTCACTACTCTATTTCTAAGGGGTACTGTGATGCTTATCTGAATTTTCTAGGTACACCAAAGAGCCTTTGGAAGTCTCAGTGGTCTTCATTAGGCCAAGAGCTCTAGATTTTCTGGCTCTTGAGCTGTGCTCAGTTTTCAAGGGTATGGAAGCTTTTGAAAAGTGTTTCTGCTGGTCTCAAAATGTGAGCTTCTATGTGGTGGCAGAGGGAGGGGAACCTGGGAAATGCAACAGGACCTGTAAGGAGACGCTACATTGCTTTGTTTTTTTTTTTTTAACTGAGTATAAGTGGGAACAGTGTCACAAAGGGTTTTCAAAAGCACATCTCTGTTGAGTTTTAAAAACAGGATTGATTCTCTTCAGTCTAGTTTATCAGATGCTAGGACAATCCAACTGTGCAGATGTGCCTCAAGGCAGAGACCAAATGAACTCCAAATGCTTTCAGATCTGCAGTTCCGTAAAGAGGCAGGAAAACCCTCAGTGTTGCTTAGCCCTCTGGGGCTGGTCCTTGGTCACATCCCTTAAGGGTTTTAGGCATGATTTGCAGCAACATGGATGGATTTGGAGGGCACTGTGCTAAGTGCAAGGAGATCCAACCAGTCCATTCTGAAGGAGATCAGCCCTGGGTGTTCTTTGGAAGGACTGATGCTAAAGCTGAAACTCCAGTACTTTGGCCGCCTCATGCGAAGAGTTGACTCATTGGAAAAGACTCTGATGCTGGGAGGGATTGGGGGCAGGAGGAGAAGGGGACGACAGAGGATGAGATGGCTGGATGGCATCATTGACTCGATGGACGTGAGTCTGAGTGAACTCCTGGCATTGGTGATGGACAGGGAGGCCTGGCATGCTGCAATTCATGGGGTTGCAAAGAGTCGGACATGACTGAGCGACTGATCTGATCTGATCTGATCTGATGCTAAGTGAGGTAAATCAGACAGAGAAAAACAAATACTGTACAATATGATTTATATATGGAATCTAAAAAGGTACAACAAACTAGTGAATAAAAAGGAAGCAGATTCACAGATATAGGGAACATAGAGAAAAAGCTATTGACTCCCAGTGGGGAGAAGAAAGGGGGGTGGGCAAGATAGGGGCAGGGGATTTTAAAAAAGAAAAGGTTCTTATGGGGTTGTAGGAAATCGTGTGTGAAATTTTTGAACATTGTAAAGCACTGTAGAATTTTTAAATAAATAAATAAATGTAAATGTCTTAGGCATGGAAGATTCTTGGAAACCTAAGGCTTGAGAGAAGCTGTGAGTGAAGAAAAGAGAGTCAGTTTCACTTGCTTTTCCTTTCCTTCTTCAAAAACATATTTGTTAAGTACCTACTAGGTACTAGGACCTGTGATAAGCTGTGGGAATTAAAAAAAAAAAGAGTAGGTGATGGCCCTTCAAGGAGCCCAGAGTGTGATGGAGGAGGCATAAGATGTGAAGGAATCATTATATGATTCTGGCAGAGGAACTGTAGTGAACTCAGTTGTGTTCCACAGAAAGCTAGGTTCAAGCCCTCACTCCTGCTGCCTGGAATGCAAACTTATTTGGAAATAGACTCTTTGCACATGTAGCTAAGTTAAAGGTCTTGAGGTAGGATCACCCTGGACCAAGACTGGGCCCTGAATCATCGACTGGTGTCCTTATAAGAGAAATGAGAGGAGGACTTGAGATGCAGACACACAGGGAGAATGCCAGGTGATTGCTGAAGCAGAGATTGGATTTAAACAACATGAGCCCAAGGGTGGGGCTTCCCTGGTGGCTCAGATTGGTAAAGAATGTGCCTGCAATGCAGGAGATCCCGATTTGATTCCTGGGTCAGGAAGATCCCCTGGAGAAAGGATAGGCTACCCACTCCAGTATTCTTGGGCTTCCCTGGTGCCTCAGATGGTGAAGGATCTACTTGCAATGTGGGAGACCTGGGTTCGATCCCTGGGCTCGATCCCTGGGCTGGGAAGACCCCCTAGGGGAGGGTGTGGCAACCCATTCTAGTATTCTTGCTGGAGAATTCCAGGGACAGAGGTGCCTGGAGGGCTACAGTCCGTGGCGTTGAAAGACTGAGCGATAAGCACAGCACAGCTGAAGGGGGCCATGGTTTCCAACAGCCAGGAAAAGCCAGGAAAAGGTGAGGAAGGATCACCTCTCAGAGCCTCCACGGGGAGCCAACCCTGGCGCACTCTTGATTTTGGACTTCTGGGCTCCAGAGTTGTGAGAGAATACATTTCTGTTGTTTTCAACCCCGTGTATGCTAATTTGTTACGACCGCCTTAGGAAATGATTACAGATATGTTTAGAAGAAGAATCAGAGAACAGTTGTGTCTAAAAGCTCAGGGAGGGCTTCTCAGAGATGCACCACTTAAGCAGAGTCTTGAAAGGAGATCAGTTCACCAGTTGCTCAGTGGGGTAAAAGACATTATAGGCAGTTCAGCGTTAACAAATGTGTCTTCAGAAAATGCTATGTCATCAGTGTAGCTGGAGCACAGGGAGTGATGTGGGGAATGAGAAACAATAAGAAAAATGAGCAACATTGTGATGGTTTTGTATGGCATGTTAGAGAACTAGACTTTCTCTGGGCAATTTGTCCTCAATTTCTCTGTCACAATACAATGTACCTGTGAGATACATTGTAAGTAATTTACTATGAATAATAAAATGCTGAAGTTTTCGAAAATAATTAGTTTTGCTTTCAACTAGTGGGATTTGAAATTATCCAGGTAAATAAGCTATCCTTGCTCGTATTTTGATGTGTTTCTTCACTGGGAGGGAAAGGGGCAGAGCTGTGACAAGCATTTAGACCACCGTGTATAACTGGTACCACTGATGAATGTGAACACCTGTTCTGTGTGTGGCAGAAAAGAAGCTCACTGCTTTGGATGGTAGAAATCCAACAGAGACTTTGAAGTAGAACAGTAAGAACATGATTTTGACTTCTCAGGATAACTTTGAAGGTGATGCTGAGAATGGGAAAGAAATGGAAAGATGTTTTTTCTGGAGAGCTGGTGGTAGTAGTCATGACCAGGATCAGTAGAAATCATGATTTTAGTGGCTTTGGGGATGGTAAAATGAGACGGGCAGTTTTTAAGAGATCTTTCTGAGATAGAAATTACTAGTCTATGACTTGGAGAAGGAAATGGCAACCCACTCCAGTGTTCTTGCCTGGAGAATCCCAGGGACGGGCGAGCCTGGTGGGCTGCTGTCTATGGGGTCACACAGAGTCGGACACGACTGAAGTGACTTAGCACTTCAGTCTATGACTACGGGTCACACAGAGTCAGACACGACTGAAGCGACTTAGCAGCAGCAGCAGTAGATGTTGATGTCATCGATTGAATTAGAGAATATGGTGTGGGGGGTAGGAGTAAGTTTTTGAGAGAAGATAATGAGTTGAAATTGGTCATATTTGATTTGAAATCCAGAAAGAGGTGTCTGAAATCTTCCAAAATATAGAGTACTGGGTATCATCACCCATGGTGGAGTCTGATACCTTGATGGGGAACTCTCCATTGAAAGACAATTGTGTAAAGTATACAGAAGACAGCCAAGAACAAAACTTTGCAGGGAAAGGTCATAATAAGAAACAAGCGTGAGGTGAGCCAATGAAGGGTCATTGGCTTCACCAATGAGCCAATGGCTCATATATACATATGGGTCAGAGGAGAACAAAAATGAAGGCTCTCTTGAAAATCAAGGAAGACCTGGTGTACTAGCTTTCTAAGGCAGCCATAAAAATTACCACAAGCTTGCCTTAAGACAAAAATTTATTTGCTCACAGTTCTGAAGACGAGAAGTCTGAAATCAAGAGCCCAGTAGACTCATACTCTTACTGAAGCAGGGGAATCTTTGCTTTCCTCTTCCAGCATGTGGTGGCTCCTCGTGTTTCTTGGCTTGGGCAGCACAACTCCAGCCTTAGCTTTTCTCTTCACATGACCTTCATCCTTTTGTTTCTGTGTCTCAATCGCCCTTTTCTTTTCATTATAAGGATACCACCAATCTGAATTAAAAACCCATTCTAAATCTAGGATGCTCTCATGTTGAGATCTTTCATTTAATTGCATCTGCAAAGACTCCATTTCCAAATAAGTTTACATTCCCAGCTACTGGAGGTTGGGATTAGGATACAGGTTTCTGTGAAACACAGTTCACTACAGAAGTCATACCAAATGTCAGAGGAAGGGAGATTGGACATTAGATCGACAATAAGAAAGTTATTGATGACTTGAATCAGAGCAATTCCAGGAGAGGAATTTCAAGCTACTTGTTCAGCTCATGACTTAGTAGATCTATAGGTAACGATGGGTATAGCTTTCCCTCTAGAAGAAGGCAACATCAGTACTTCAGCAGGCAAAATCATCTAGTTTACAAATGATCTAGCAGAAGACCAGAAAGGTTAGGTCATTTGCCTAAGGTCATATCACTGGAGTTCAGCCTAGATTTTCATCTTCCAGAGCTCTGCTCAGATTTATTTACTTTTGGAAAATATAGAAATCTCCCCATAAAAGTAAAAATCATTCATAAGCCTGTAACTTTAGAAAATAACCTGATGGAGGGATAGAGAGGTTAGTTATTCTACTTTGGGATCAAAGGGAGGTAGGGTAGTCAACTGTTTCCTGTTGGCTCAGGCCTGGAAGGGTTCCTGGGACATGACTTTAGTGATAAGGCAGGGAAAATCCTTCAGCAAACTGAGACAACTTGATTACTGTAGTTAGGGGAGGGAATTATTATAGGGAACCGACAAGACCTGTGGTTCAGGGACAGGGTGGCAGCACAGATGCAGAATAGCCAGTGATTAGCCAGGGCCTAGTGGAGAAGGCAGTGGCACCCCACTCAGTACTCTTGCCTGGAAAATCCCATGGACGGAGGAGCCTTGTAGGCTTCAGTCCATGGGGTCATGAAGAGTCAGACACGACTGAGAGGCTTCACTTTCACTTTTCACTTTCATGCATTGGAGAAGGAAATGGCAACCCACCCCAGTGTTCTTGCCTGGAGAACCCCAGGGATGGGGGAGCCTAGTGGGCTGCCATCTATGGAGTCGCACAGAGTCGGACACGACTGAAGTGACTTAGCAGCAGCAGCAGCAGCAGAGAGGGAGTGGGGCTTCTCTGGCAGCTCAGTGGTAAAGTATTTGTCTGCCAATGCAGGAGATGTGGGTTCAATCCCTGGGTCAGGAAGATCCCCTGGAGGAGAAAATGGCTACCCACTACAGTATTCTTGCTGGGGAATCTCATGGACAAAGGAGTCTGGTGGGTTGCAGTCCATGAAGTTGCAAAGAGTTGGACACAACTTAGTGAGTAAACAACAATAATGAGCAGAGAGGGGGCTGGATATAGGGGAGGTGGAGAGAAGGAGGTGGAAAAACTTAGGAAATAAATATCTCATCTTCTCTCTCCTCCCAGTCTCCAAACTGCTGACTTAACTGGAAAGTTGAGGAGCACAGGCTTATATTCCATCAAGGTCATTCTCTTGGACACTCAGAAGTACAGGAAAGGGCTGAGAATGAACCTCAAGAAACAAACAGTCGATAATCATTAGAAGCATTTATGATGTGCTGGATATTGTGTTTGAGACTTTAACAAAAAGTATCTCCTTTAAGAACCGTATGGAGATTCCTTAAAAAACTGAAAACACAGCTATATTATGGCCCTACAATCCCACCCCTGGGGGTATATCCAGAGGAAACCATGATTCAAAAAAATATACATACCCCAGTGTTCATTGCAGCACTATGTACAACAGCCAGGACACAGACAGAACCTAAGTATCCATCGGCAGATGAATGGATAAAGATGTGGTTCATATGTACAATGGAATATTACTCAGCTTAAAAAAATATAATATCATTTGCAGCAACATGGATGCCACTAGAGATTATCATACTAAGAGAAATGAGCCAAAGACAAGTATCAGATGCTATCACTTATAGGTGAAATCTAAAACAAGAGATACAAATGATCTTATATACATAACAGAAGTGGACCAACAAACATAGAAACAAACTTACAGTTACCAAAGACGTAGGATAAAGGAGGGATAAATTAGGAGTTTGGAATTAACATATACACACTAATGTATGTGTGTGTATAGGAGAAAATAGGAGAAGGAAATGGCAACCCACTCCAGTATGCTTGCCTGGGAAATCCCATGGACAGAGGAGCCTGATGGGTTACAGTCCATGGGGTTGCAAAGAGTTGGACAAAGCTTAGTGACTAAACAACAATGACAAGTACTTACTGTATAGCACAGGGAACTATACTCAATATTTTATAATAACCTATAAAGGAAAAAATTTAAAAAGAATATATTTATATAAACAGAATGTACACCTGAAACTAGCACCATATTTTAAGCTAACTATGCTTGAGAAATTTGTATGCAGGTCAGGAAGCAACAGTTAGAACTGGACATGGAACAACAGACTGGTTCCAAATAGGAAAAGGAATATGTCAAGGCTGTATATTGTCACCCTGTTTATTTAACTTATATGCAGAGTACATCATGAGAAATGCTGGACTGGAAGAAACACAAGCTGGAATCAAGATTGTCGGGAGAAATATCAATAACTTCAGATATGCAGATGACACCACCCTTATGGCAGAGTGAAGAGGAACTAAAAAGCCTCTTGATGAAAGTGAAAGAGGAGAGTGAAAAAGTTGGCTTAAAGCTCAACATTCAGAAAACGAAGATCATGGCATCCAGCCCCATCACTTCATGGGAAATAGATGGGGAAACAGTGGAAACAGTGTCAGACTTTATTTTTTGGGGGCTCCAAAATCACTGCAGATGGTGACTGCAGCCATGAAATTAAAAGACACTTACTCCTTGGAAAGAAAGTTATGACCAATCTAGATAGCATATTCAAAAGCAGAGACATTACTTTGCCAACAAAGGTTCGTCTAGTCAAGGCTATGGTTTTTCCTGTGGTCACGTATGGATGTGAGAGTTGGACTGTGAAGAAGGCTGAGTGCCGAAGAATTGATGCTTTTGAACTGTGGTGCTGGAGAAGACTCTTGAGACTCCCTTGGACTGCAAGGAGATCCAACCAGTCCATTCTGAAGGAGATCAGCCCTGGGATTTCTTTGGAAGGAATGATGCTAAAGCTGAAACTCCAGTACTTTGGCCACCTTATGCGAAGAGTTGACTCATTGGAAAAGACTCTGATGCTGGGAGGGATTGGGGGCAGGAGGAGAAGGGGACGACAGAGGATGAGATGGCTGGATGGCATCACTGACTCGATGGACGTGAGTCTGAGTGAACTTCGGGAGTTGGTGATGGACAGGGAGGACTGGCGTGCTGCGATTCATGGGGTCACAAAGAGTCGGACATGACTAAGCCACTGATCTGATCTGATACTTTAATTTAAAAATATTATCTCCTTTAATCTTCAAAAGTACATTGAGAGGTAGAGATCATTTAAGACCAGCATTCACAGATGACGGAGTTTATGCTTAGAGGAGTAAAGTAACTTTATTGTTGAATGCTTTTATATGTCAGGCCACAAAGCAGTGCCTCAATTTCTTCCTTTAAAGCACATAATCATCCTAGTTACACAGAATTGCCTTGGGAACTTCCAAATCTATATACATTTGTAGCTACAAACAATGACAATTTCTAGAGTTAGTTTTACTTATTTTTCTCTTCACTCTTACATAAAGAATTTAAATTATGTTAATACAGACAATCATAAAAAGTCAAGCAGGCAAAAAAATGTAAACTTGAAAAAGTCAGATCAGATCAGTCGCTCAGTCGTGTCCGACTTTTTGCGACCCCATGGATCGCAGCACGCCAGGCCTCCCTGTCTATCACCAACTCCCGGAGTTCACTGAGACTCACGTCCAAAATATCACTAGGGTTGCGAAGCATAATCAGTTGCTGTAATTGGGATGAAAACTTGACCTGAATTTCTTGGTGGTCAAAATGAGAAGGTAAACAGGGGCAGTCACAAAGTTCTTATTGTTCACAAACAACAAAAATGAGCAGCTGCTACGAGATAAATACTGTTCTAAGTGTTTACATGTCTATCCCATATGACCCCCCACAACAACCCTTATTGCAGTTGAGGAGAAAGAGGTATTGAGAGTTTAGTACTTTATCTACAAGCATATAGCTAGTAATTGGTGGAGCTAGGTTTCAAACCCAGACCATCTGACTATACCACTATACTGTGAGGGACAGAGGGCCTGGGCATGCTGCAGTCTATGGGGTGGCAGAGTCGGACATGACTGGGCGACTAAACAACAACAACAACAAAGTTGTTTCTATAAGCTGTTTCTCTGTCCTCGAGAGAAAGAAAAACTTTTCAAATACTTGGTTCTATGTTTTCTAATGTGGGACATTTACCCACAGAGAAGCCTAAAAGAAGTAGTAGATCAAGGTCTTAATGATCCTTCTTTGCTGAAAATGGAAGGTTTACCAAAAATGCTAGTCAGTAGTAGAATCCTTCCTGAAATGAAGACAATCGGATCTATACTTGGGTAATTGTATCTATGTAGTAGTCAATGGCACTCCACTCCAGTACTTTGCCTGGAAAATCCCATGGATGGAAGAGCCTGGTAGGCTGCAGTCCATGGGGTCGCCAAAAGTCGGACACGACTGAGCTACTTGACTTTAACTTTTCACTTTCATGCATTGGAGGAGGAAATGGCAACCCACTCCAGTGTTCTTGCCTGGAGAATCCCAGGGACGGGGGAGCCTGGTGGCTGCCGTCTATGGGGTCACACAGAGTCGGACACGACTGAAGTGACTTAGCAGCAGCAGTAGTCTTTGTTAGTCCCATTAACTGTTTCCATGTTCATGCAATCCCTTGCTTTTTTCTTATGCACAATACAAAATATAAGCCATGTGTGCATGTGCTATAATGCTAGTGAGGAGGATGAAAGGAGACAGAAGAGAGGACTGATTCTTTATAAAAATGCACACCAATGCAAGGAAATTGAATTACCAGGGTCTGGAAGAGGAATCATTATGGACTGAAAAACTTCCATGGTAAGAGCCAATTGGTGTAGATATTAAATAAACACATGGCTCTTAGTAACACTTTGTCATGACTTATTTCATGTTATGTTGAAAAGTCTTTGATCCATGACAAATGTCCTATGATCTGTTCCAAGGTGTTTTGTCCTTAGGATTTTTTAGTATAATCAAGATTACTGAGCTTTGGAGAAACACACATTTTGACCAATATATTTTTCATATCATATGCATAGGATTTAGTAAGTCTTAGATCTATGGACCCTTGGTGGGCCCACAAGTGGCTTGCAAACAAATAAAAGAATTTACAGTGCAGTCTCCATTATGTAGCTTGGGTTAAAAATATCTGGCATTGGGAGACTTTTGACTGCTTATTTGGGAACCCATTGTCAGTCTTTTGTATGATTACACATTCATTCATACTAGGCATTTACTTTAGACATTAGTCAGGATGGTTGCAGTTTTGATTTATTGATTTTGATTTATGGATCATTTTGGTTTTGGAGAGGCCATTTATTCTATCCTAGCTACATGCATATCAGATAAATGTGCCATCTTAGAAGGTAAAAGACCCAGGGCATGTGAACAGCTTGGTGGGAGCAGGGAAGGGGGCTGGCACAGACAGGCTGTTGACTGCCAGGAATATTTAGGCTAAAAATATATGAGGCAGAGGCAAGGACATGGCTGTGCATCGTATTTTTAATGTACTGATACTTTGGCTTTAGTTTTGTGACTGAAGTTAAATGTGGGAGGATCTTGTGGGTGTGTGTTTCTGTTTCTATGTGAAAAAAATTTATTTGATGGTGCTATGAAATTTTGATTTCTTCAATCAGGTTCACAGCCATTCTCATGGTCTCAAGCCACAAACATTACCTCATAAATGGCACCATGGAAATCTGTCAACAAAATTCGACCTACTGAAATCAGGTCTTGGAATAGCAGCTGCTGGTGCTCTGGCTCAAAAAGCAGGTGTGAGACCACCTACGGTACCAGCTCAGAAAGCTTCCTGTCAGTATGCAACCAGCGTGGGCTTCCTCCAAGGTGCCAAATCACGCAGCAGATAGCATAGCAACATGAAGATAAAATGTTAATATAATTTACTTTTCATAAGCACTTGGGTTAGTGCCAGAGAAACAAATTAATTATAAAACAACTGCTCAAACCAAAGCACTCAGCCTGAAGCTAATGTACAAGGGTCTGCTTCTGAACATTTCTGTTTTTCTGTTTATGGAGTACCAGGCTGTGAGAATCTTTGTGGATGGAGGTAGGGAGGAGACAGGTTGGTTTAATCCGTTGTAGGACAGCACTTTACATCTGTTTTTACAAGAAAGAACATGTAATATAAGATGTACGTGTGTGTGCTAAAGGGTGGGGAGTGGAGGTGGGACTGATTAAGAGCGGAAAGCTGAGAGGGCTGTCAAATGCAGAGGGGGCTCCTCAGTCAGGGAGGTCTAAGGTTTTATTGCCTGAGAACTGTATAACTCACTGCCAAGGCTCCACCCTCATTGTGCAAATGAAAGCTGCAAAAGCAAAGGACAAGTGGAGAAACCATTAGGAAATCTTGCCTACAACACAGAAACAGCATGGGTGCTCCCTGCTATCTTTCATGGACAGCCCCCCACCCTTGCAGTTCTGAGAGACAAGCAGCATTGAGTTCACTGTGCCGGAAAAGCAAACATTTTGCAAACTCTTTCAAAATCTTGAAAATTTGGCTTGCCTTTGCTTCTACCCAGATCTGCTTGGAAGATTATTATATTTTTAAACCATCTCATGCTTTCAATAGCAATTTATCTAAAAGCTCTCTGGTTAATTTTATAGTTTATTAAAAGTCTAAAGTTTTATAATACAAGGGAGCGTAGGCTGAGATTGAGTGTTGGAGAAAGGAACAATCTGGCTGACCATACTGCAGGAAGCTGGAGGCAGAAAGGAAGCAAGACGCTGTCTTGTCTACGAATTTCATCTTGATGTGAAGCATGTCTGGATTTGAGAGGACCACATATACTCTAAGTAGGGCTGTCTATGGCAACCAACGCATGGTGTGCCGTGGCCTAAGAGTGTCTTTATTGTGGTGTTCATTCACTGCAATTTATTTTCCATGAAATTGGTATTTGTGAATAAAATGTAACAGTTCAGTACCAAGGCAGCAACAATTACACTGAATAAAATTGGATCCCATTAGGTTTATTCTCTTTGGAAATCCGGCATCCTCTGATTAAGGGGGGCAAATCAAGCAAGGTATACAAGGCACACGATGACTATACCATTCTTAGTTCAGTGTTAGCTCTTATTTGAGTTGCCTGGGACCAGGTATGAGAGAGATTATTGTGATTAAAAAAATAAAATCTTAAGAAATATTTTAAGACTCTACTTCTGTACAGACAGACCTTTGGAATGACCCAATAAAACAGAAGAAGAAAAAAAAAGATATCCTTCTGCATAAGTGCTGGACAGTCCTCTTCCTCAGATATTCAAATTTTTAACTTAACAATTTTTTAGAGCAGTTTTAGTTTTATTGCAAAACTGAGCAGAAAGTACAGAGAGTTTCCTATACAATCCCTGTCCTGACACACATGCAGCCTCCCACACTATCAATGTCCCTCACCAGAGGGTACATCTGATACAATGGTTGAACCCACATTGACCCATCATTATCAATCAAAGTCCGTAGTTTATGTTAGGGATCATTCTTGGTGCTGTAAATTCTGAGGGTTTAGGCAAATCTATGATGACATAAATCCACTATTGTAGTATCCTACAGAATGGTTTTACTGACCTAAAATACTCCAATACTTTGGCCACCTGATGCGAAGAACTGACTCATTGGAAAAGACCCTGATGCTGGGAAAGATTGAAGGCAGGAGGAGAAGGGGACGACTGAGGATGAGATGGTTGATGGCATCACTGACTTGATGGACATGAGTTTGAGCAAGCTCCGGGAGTTGGTGATGGACAGGGAAACCTGACGTGCTACAGTCCACAGGGTTGCAAAGAGTCAGACACAACTGAGTGACTGAACTGAAAATACTCTGTGTTCTACCTTTTCATTCCTCCCCCTCTTACCACCCCCCCTCAACTACCAATGTTTTTACTGTCTCCATAAGTCATACAGTGCTTTTCCATAAGGTCATATAGTTGGAATCATACAATGTATAGTCTTTTTAGGGTGTCTTCTTTCACTAAGAAATATGGTTTTTATGGTTTCTCTGTGTCTTTTCACAGCTGGATAGCTCATTTCTTTTTAATGCTGAATAATATTCTATTGTCTGGATGCAGGTATTTAATTTCAAGTAAAGCATTTTGCTGAAATGGAAGAAACAGTAGTGGTTTGTGCATTGTGGGACAAAAATGGACTTAAATAAACAGCTACCTGCCCCAGTCATAGTTGAATGAATTAGGCCACATCATTTTTCTTGGTAAAACAGGACTGAGTTTTCCATTACAGAGTATGTCCTCCATTCTGGGAATTTCCTCATTGTCACGAGGGAATCCCTTTCTACTGGGTTCTTTAAATATTTGGAATATGTTTGGTAGTGAGGACGGAACTTACTATTCAGCCACAGCATACTGGATTTTCTGTACACATGCACTGAATTTTTTGGTAGAGAGAAAGCTTCCCATTGAAAGAAAATTTCTGGAAGTCAGCCCTCATCACGTGAGGAATTTGCCTGCCATTCACAGGGCATTGTGCTCTGGCATGCTGGGTGCTGTTTTGCCATAAAGGACAGTTCTATGCTAGTCAATTTTAGCTTTTTTTCTTTTGTTGGCAAACAACGGCATTTTATTTCTCCTTTAGAATTAATAGTGAGAGAAGAATAGTAGCTTCACATGAAAGGCAAAACAGACATAAAAGTGATGCTTAACGTTTGTATGAGGGTCTTCAGTTTGGGGATGCTTAAAAGAATCATATAGGCATGGTGTGTGGTGGAGCAGATTAGGGAGACTTTTCCAATTCTTCTGGATTTAGTAGAGTGGGCTTTGAACATTTTCCAGTTTGGTGCTGGATGTCACGAGAAGACACATGGGTTGTACAGTTTGTTAATGATGTGTTGTTAGCATTTAGTGAGTACTGACATGGACGAGCTGGTGCTGCTGACTCAATGCAGTAAACATTTGACTCATCCTGACAGAGCCTCTTTTCATGATGAAGGGCACCACCTGGCAGAGGATGTGCCAAAGACTGATTTATAGTCCCTACAGCATCGACACCAACGAATTCTGGATTCTCTCACACTGCCTGCCACGTTCACAATGCCAGAATGGGCATCATCCTGTTCCATCCCATCACCTTCAGCCCTGGAGGGCTTTTACACTGATGTTTGATGCAATGCCCTGCCTTCCAAATTCTCAGCCCCTCAATTCTTTTGTTTTGAAATGAAAGATAGCATTTTATTTCAAAGTTGATTTCCATTAGGCATTATAACCAGGATGTGTAGAAATTCCCAGAATAGATCCTGAAAAATGTTCTTTATAAACATGAAGAGAATCAAGGGTCAGTAAACAGTCCCATTGGATTAAGACAGATTAAGCTGTTACCACATGCCAGGCACTGGGTTAGGGACTGAGGCTGTATAGATGAATAAACCATTACCCCTAAGTTTGAGGAGTTGTCAGTAAGTGTGTGAAAAGTCCTTATCAGAAAATGATGATAGTACAGCCTGATATGAGCAGCAGTATACATATCAACACTAGGGTAATTACCTTTGTGTGGGGACCAGTACACGGTGTGTGTCATGGAAGACTCCATTTGGCTGGAGGAAAGGAGGTGGAAAGGGGCATTCTAGGCAGAAATAATTGCATGTCCTAGGCACAGAGGTATAGTATGTTACAGTAATAGAAGTTTACAGTTTGTTGTTTCTGGAGCATGAAGATGAGAAGGTGAATGTAGGACAGTTGAGTGGCTGAAGAGTCAAGTAAAAGCCATATCGGGAAGCAGTTTTTAGGCCATTAAGGAGCTTGTGTTTATCTTGCAGATAATAGGGAAGCACTAAAGGATTTAATCAGAAGAGTGACTTGGTTGTCCTTATAATTTAGAGAGATACTTGTGAGACTTTTAGAGGCGATTTAGAAGAGGACAAGATTGGACAGAGGGAGACCAATTAGGAAGCTATCACTCATATTTCAGACACCTTTCATAACTAAGAAGATTGAAGACAGGATGAAACAGAGATGACAGAGACAGATGGGAAATGGGAAGAATTTGGAGATATGGTTGAAGGTGGAGGGGGTGGAGAGGGGGTTCTGGATGACCCCCATATTTCTGTCATGGGAGAGTAGTCATCGCCACAGTGAAGCCACAAAGGATGGAGAGAATACATGAGGGGAAGCAGGATTTTTGAGTTGTATAATGGGGCAGTGACTGAGAACGCACAAGGAATAAAATATTTGGAGCTAGGCACTCTGCATCTGGGGGTGTTGTGGGACAACAGGTGAAGAACTGTAGTAGATAGGGGAGATGTGAGCATATGATCACATTGGCATATTTCACAGGGACTCTAAGCTCTAGATGCTTTGTTCATCGACAAAAAAATCTGCTAAATCTTAGGTGTGATGTTACTTGTCAGGTGTTCAGCTTGGCAGGGTTCTTATTCCTAAGATATCTATTATTCCAAATACCAGTCAAAATTTTCATTTCAGTTTTTATTTTATGTGCTTATAGTTAAGACACATATCTGTCCCTATTCTTATTCTTTACTTTTTCCTTTTGTGGTAGAGAATATTAGTAACTCTCTACTTTGAATCAAGTAGAGATGTGCTCCCCTATCTAATATCCAGCTTCATCTTATGCCTCTTTTTCTCTCATCTTGTCCTAGTTACCACAATAAATGCAACACCTATCCTGTGTTATCCAATTCTTCTAGTAACTCACTGCAAGAAATGCCTTATAGTTCCACTTTGAAGATAAGCAAAGAGGCGAAGATGATTCAAATGAATGTCCATTGACAAACAGGAGCTGGAATTTGGACCTGATTAATTTCAATGCTTATACTCAACCACTAACTTATATTGATACATATTTTTCATGATTTATTTAAACAAGTCAAAGAAATTTTTTGAAGTATTCTGGAGCATTCATCTAACATTCTGTAGAGTTGAAAAAATGAGCAAAGGAATACAATTTAACATAGCCCTAACCCTTTTTTAATACCTCATTTAGTAAAAGGGACTTTCTATGACATACTGGAAATCTTTCATCATTTGAGCTGGTTCAAGACAATGTTTCTACTTATACAAACGAGTCAAGAGCCTCATTTTGAGGTTGTTTAGCTGGAAACACCTTCATTTGCTAACCTTACTACGGGAGTGCCAAAGAAAGGCAATGGATTGCACATGTAAGCATGTGAGATAGGTGATTTGGAAGCCCTGAGTCTAGTCAAGCTCTTGCTCTGTGTGCCTTTAAGCAAGTCACTTTGCCCTTGTGGGCCACAGATCCTTTTCCATGAAATGAGAGGTATATTAGATCAGTAATTTCCAAACTTTTTGAAGCAACAGCTTTCTTCCTTCTGATGACAGGTGAAAAGGAAGTCCAATATGATAGGTAAAGGACAAGATGCTTGGTTTAAAAAGAAGGATGGTGTGTAGATTCCCAACCATCCCTCATATAAACTTCTGGTTTTGATGACTGAGAAAGGGAAAAAAATTAAAATGTGTTTAGGTTGGCTGCCATAAATCATATCTTCCATCTTTGATTATAAAGTAATGATCAAAAAATAGCCAATGGCAGACAGTGCTCCCAAAATGGAAAAAAAAAAAAAGAAGAGACAGAAATCCCTGATGTAGGAAGCAATACAGGTTCTGGGGTCAGAGTGAGGTCCCACTCCAGCTCTGCTACTCACTAGCTGTGAGTTTGGGAGTAAATTGGCCTGTCGAAACCTCACTTTTCTCCTCTTTAAAATAGGGTTAAGAATAGGCTCTATTTCATAGCAACATGGTGAAGAATGATTAGGGTGATTTTTGTAAGATGATTAGGACAGTGCCTGACACATAATAAGGACTCAATAGATGTTAACTGCTATTAGCGTCATTCTTTTAAACTATTAAAAGCATTTTAGTGCAGTGTTTGGCACCAGGTGTTTGACAAACGATCATTGATATGATGAAAGGATGACAGTGACCATGACCAAAAAGAAAAAAAAAAATCAACTCCAGATTACAGATTTAAATGTCCAAAAACAAACCAACCAACCAAAAACACTTTAAAATATTTAGTAGAAATTCTAGGTAAATCTGCTTTAGAGCTTAACGTGGAGAAAAATGATAGATTATCACCCTAAATGTCAAAAACAAAGTTTTCAAATCCTTAGTAGAAAATATAAGTGAATATGTTTTAGACCTTAGGACTTGAGGAAAATACTCAGCATCATTAGTGATCAAGGAAATACAAATCAGTATTTCACCTAGGGACAACTTTATACTCAGATGGAAAACTCAAATTTAAACTTTATACTCAAATTACTCAATCCAACTCAACTCAACTCAATTATACTCAAACTTTATACTCAAATTTAATATCTAGTAATACCAACACAACTGGGTGTACATATTATTGGTATAATCAGTGCAACCACTTGGGAAAGCAGCTTGCTAGTAACTCCTAACGTTGAACATACACTGAGTCCCAGTGATTCATTTCTAGATTAAAAAAATACAAAGGATGAAGACGTGCAGCGTCACAGCTATCCAGCTGCAGGCCCCAAGGAAACTCCTCAGAGTCCAGCTTGAAAACAGTTAAATTGGATGATCTCTAATAGTGATTTTAGCATTGCCTGGAAAGACCTTGATCAAAGCTTTCGTGGTATTTCGTTTTCTAAAAGTTTCAGGCATTATCAACAGATAATAAACTGCAAATATTTAAAGTGTGCAATTTGATGACACTTGACCTATAATCACACACATGAAAACATCACTACAATCAAGATAATGAGCACATCTGTCACCCTTAAGACTTTCATGAGAGCCTACCTATACTTTGCCACATTGCCAAGCAACCACTGACCTGGTTTTGCCACCATTGGGTAGTTTGCATTGCTGAAGTTTGATATAATTGGATTAATAGAAAACATATTCTTTTATGCTTGGCTTCTTTCACTCAGCATAGTTAAGATTCATCCATGGAGTGTCTATTTGTAGTTCCTTTTTTGTTGCTGAGTGATATTCCATTTTATGAATATACCAGTTTACTTATCCATTCATTTTGGTGGACAGCTTGAATATTTCCAGTTTTTGGCTATTAAAATGAATATTTTATAGCATATTAAAATAAATCTGCTATAAACATTCATGCGGAGGTCTTTGTATGGGGATATATTTTCTTTCCTCATGGGTAAATACCTGGAATGGAATGGTTGGGTCATATGGTGGGTGTGTTTAATGTTCTATGAAACTGTCAAAGTGATTGTACAATTTTGCTTTCCAACTGGCAATTGAGAGAGTTGCCATTCCTCTGTTGAGAGAGATGCAGTTGCTCCTTTAAGCACTTGCTATGGTCAGACTTACTAATTTTAGTCATTCTACCCAATGTGTAGTACTGTTTCATCATGGCATTTTTATATTTTCTTAGTAACTCTTAAAGTAGAGCATCTTTTTAGGAGCTTATTTGCTATATACAAAACTTCTCCTGTGAAGTGTCTGTTCAAATAGTGCCTATTTTAAAAAATTGGATTCCTTTTTTACCATCAGGTTTTGAGAGTTATTTGTGTATTCTTGGCATAAATTATTTGCATGATTTGCAAATATTTTTTCCATTCTGTGGCTTGTTTTTTATTTCCCTAACAGTATCTTTAAAAGAGCAGACTTTAATTTTGATGAAGTTGAATTTGTCAACATTTTATTTTACAGAAGTGCTTTTAATGTTATATGTTTAGTGCTATAAATTTCCCTATGAATCCTGCTTCATGCCACAAATATTGATATGTCCTCATCTTCATTCAGTTGACAATACTTTTGATTTCCCTTTTGATTTCTTCTATAATCTACTGGCTATTTGGAAATGTATTAGTTTCTTAATAGTTGAGAGTTTTTCATATATTTTTTGTTATTGATTTCAAATTTTGTTCCATTCTGGTCAGAGAATACATTTTGTATGAATTAAAATTTATTCATTGATTGAGACATCTTATGGTCCAGAAGATGATCTATCTTAGAAAATGTTCCTAGGCACTTAAAGAGAATTTATATACTGATGTTTTGTGGAGTGCTTTGTAAACATCTGCCTGGAATGCGGGAGACCCGGGTTCGATCCCTGGGTTGGGAAGATCTCCTGGAGAAGGAAAATTGCACCCCACTCCAGTACTCTTGCCTGGAGAATCCCATGGACGGAGGAGCCTGGTAGGCTACAGTCCATGGGGTCGCAAAGAGTCGGACAAGACTGAGCGACTTCATTTTTTGTAAACATCAATTAGATCAAATTTGTTCTGTCTACTTGTTTTTATCAATTACTGAGAGATATGTATTGAAATCTCTCCAATCACCAATCTATTTCTCACTGAAATTCTATCGGTTTTTGTTTCATGCTGCTGCTGCTGCTAAGTTGCTTCAGTCGTGTCCGACTCTGTGCGACCCCATAGACGGCAGCCCACCAGGCTCCCCCATCCCTGGGATTCTCCAGGCAAGAACACTGGAGTGGGTTGCCATTTCCTTCTCCAGTGCATGAAAGTGAAAAGTGAAAGGGAAGTCGCTGAGTTGTGTCCGACTCTTCGCGACCTCATGGACTGCAGCCTGCCAGGCTCCTCCGTCCATGGGATTTTCCAGGCAAGAGTACCGGAGTGGGTTGCCATCGTCTTCTCCAGTTTCATGCTGAAGCTCTGCTATTAGATGTTTAAATGCTTATTATGAAGCAACTTCTTTACAAGTAATATTCTTTGCTCTGAAATCTTTCTTTTGATTTGAGTTAGCATTTTCCAATCTTTTATTTTTAACCTGCATGTGTCTTTATATTGAAAGTACATTTCTTATATGGACATAAAATTGCATCCTGCTTTTTATCTAATTTGATAGTTTTTGTCCTTTAATTGAGATAGTGAGACCATTTGTATTTAATGCAATTATTAATATGATTAGGTCTAAATCTTTTTTCTTGCCGCTTGTCTCATTTGTTCTTTGTTTCCTTTGTCTTTCTTTTCTGCCTTTTGAATTAACTAAAAATTTTTAAGGTTCCATTTTATATCATTTGCTATCTTATTAGCTATGCCTCCTACCAGGAGGACTGGGAGATGACAGACCTCAAAGTAACTCAGAGTAAGATGAGAGAAAAATGATGTAAGTGATAAAGGAAATTATATTCTAAGGCATTAACTCAGGAAACTAATCATTTAGGGTGTGTATGTGTGTGTGTGTGTTTGCCTAGTAGAATTCCATTACATTTCCAAAGTTGCCCTTTCCAAGTAGGCAAAAAGTAAAGAAACACTTTGTATGAAATAACTATCTTATAAAATTTTTTTAGAAAATATTTTTTAATGTTATAGACTAATAATGTTATTAAAAATTAATTTTGTGTTAGACATTTTACAATAGTATCAGGAAGTAAAAAAGACCAATTCTGCCCCCTCCCCCCAAACAGAAAACAACTTTTACTGTTCCCTTGCCCTTGGAGAAGGAAATGGCAACCCACACCAGCATTCTTGCCTGGGAAATCCCATGGACAGAGGAGCCTGGCAGGTTAGAGTCCATGGGGTCGCAAAGAATCAGACACTACTTAGTGACTAAGCAACAACAAAAAAAGCAGTCAATTAAAAAACTCTTTTCACATTTTGCACTTGTTAAAATTTTGTTTTGACTTCCTATTTTTTGCCTCTTGTTTTGTATAGGCAAGTTCCCACCATCTATGGCCATCTTTGCAAACAGGGAACTTCTCTACAAGCTTTTTATTTAATCTGGCTAAATAAAATACTAATGATCTTTAAGCAGGGAGGAGTCCAAAGTCACCACATGAAGAATAATTCATAATAGTTTTTTAAGCAGCAACTTTCTCCTTTTCTTGCTAAACTCGTCAGAGTCTGGCAGTTTGGTTTTTGCAATGAATCAGAATGTGTGTGCCAGGCCATTTGCACCATCTGCTACAGGAGCGTCATGGGAGAGAGGACTGTGGACCCCTGGTGGGTTGACGTTGAAATGTCAGCTCGAGGGTAAACACCACCTCCCGTGATGAAAGGCCAAGAAAGCGTAAAGCCTGGGAGGAGAAGCTTCCTGGTAGCAGCAAAAGAAAGAGGCACATCTGTTTCTGAATTGGGAAGAATATATGTGTGCATGAGTGAATGTGTGTATTTTCAACATTGGTGACTTTCAGAATCTTAAAGATAGGGTGATACTACATTCTTGGGAAAGGTAAGACTATCAGATAACATTACACATGCAAATACTGGTAAAGGCAGTTGATACTATTTGTAGAAAGAACTGTAAAACCTGGTCTGTGGATAGCTTGAGTGAGATTTCCCAACTGCCTCCTTTGGGAGTACAGCCATAATCATAGACTCAGAAAAGCTCTTTTAATTCTCCTCATGGCAATTTTCATCCACTACACTCAACTTTGGTTTCTCTTTTGTTAAGGAACTATTCTATATCCGCCCCCCCCCCCCCAATTTTTAAGGTGATTAAAACATCCAGTGTTTGAAACCATCTATGAAGTGCTTAAGGATATTGGTTTTGAGTAACACAAAGCACCTGGGCATGACGGGAAAGGAGTTATAAGTCATTTTCCAATTATGGACTCTTGAATTGGGTTCTCTATAGTAATAGTTCCTGTAAAAATAAAATCAACTCTCTTCTGCGTGCATTTAACCAGCTTACATGTACACACACATGATCATGTATGCACACACACACACACAACACACACATACACATCCTTTCCTTCTTCCTGGTGATACACAATGAGTAAAGATCATCAACACAGCTGTAGGAGTTTAAGGTCCAAAAATCAATAGTGGGGGCAGCTTTCAAGATCGGGTCCTCCAGCCACAAGGATCCTAGGTAATTTTACTCCACCATGCTGCATTGTAAGATCTTTGTACATTAGTTCCAACTTGCTCCATTATTACAGAAGAAAGGTCAAGGGAGTTTGGGTAGTAGAGGGTAGTTGACTTCGTTGGCATCAATTTCAAAAGTCTGACCACATTCTAAGCATTTCTAACTTCTTATGAGAGTAAATTTACTGCAATGAACATAAATGTAAATCATTTTTTTCCTGACTGCTGGGCAGTTATAATTTTGGTATACATCTAAAATTCTTATATCTAATTTTTCCACTTCTACTGTCTCATCATTCTTCATTTTGCATCTATTTTCTCTGTCCCTATGTTAGTGCAGGCTCTTAGAATTTTTCACGTGGAACTTTGTAGTTTCCTGATAGGCTTTCTGTCTTCTGCTCCTTACTATGGCAGAGGAGCTCCTCTATGATGTGACCTCTTATATCTTGCTTCCTCCCCGGCATGCTGAACTACCTGCTGTTTGCTGAATGTTATGTACAAGACTGTTTTGCGTTCCTGAATGCTTTTCTCTTCTCTGCTTCAAGTCTCTTATCTGAGCTGCCCTATGAACTCGCTCCTAAGACTCAGCTTAAAAGCCTCCACTTTCATGAAGCCTTTACTTATTGTTCTGGGCTTCCTTCTCCTTGCTCTTTTAGTACCTTGATTACCCTAATCACGTGGCTCTAGTGATTTTTTATATCATCCTGGCTGCACTGAATCCTTCCAAGGCAGTGACTAAGTTATATTCATATCTGTAGCTCTCAAACCAGCACAGTGCTTTGCTCATAAATGTGCTTAATGAGAATTTTTTGATGGTGTTCCTGAAAGCCTCCTGAAATCTTCTGGAATTATTGTCAGTGTTTGGGGAGAGGTATTATTATCTGTGGTGTGTCTTTAGGGAAGGAATTTGAACGTGACTGGGAGCTACTGAAAGGAACCTGACAAATTATCTACTTTATGAACATAACTAAATGTCTTGGATTTGGCACAATTTTTCAGCTCTGATGCTCAGGAGATCAGGGGCTTAAATATATGCAGATGATTCCAGACTTTAACTGTTGCCCAGAGAGCTCTCTGGAGGAAACACCATACCCAGAGTACCTATTAAATGTGCTGCTTGCATACGTCCCAGGGCCCCCAAATCCTCCCCCTCCCCACATTTGCAAAGAATGAATGGTACCTAGATGCCTAAGCAACAACCTGGAAATTATTCAGAACGCTGCTCTCCCTTTTGCTCCCACATTCAATAATCACCAACTCCCACCAATTCTCCCTCATTTATAATGTTGCAAATTTGTCTTCTTTGTTCCAGGATCATAGCTCCCCATCAGGGGTCCCCATTTTGCTCTCCTCCATAACTGAAAACAACTCTGGTTTATTTTGTCTCCTCCCATCATCTGTTCTCTACAATGCAAATTGGGATTTTTTTTTTTTTTTTTTTCTGAAAAGCAAATCTGATCATGCATTGGCCCTGCATAAAGCTGTCTGTCTTTCCATCACCGTCAGAATCAACCCTTCCTGCTGATTTGCCTGCTTCCTTCTCTAGCTGAGCTCCACTCACTGCCCAGTCCCCCCAGCCCTGTGCTTTAGCCATACTGAATTACTTGCTTTTTTCCCCCAAAGTTACATTTTTTTGCCTTCAGGTTTTTGAACATAATGTTTTCTTTTTCTAGAACCTCCCGCCTACCTCCTCATTCCCACCTTCAACTTCCTACTCATCTTTCAGTCCTTAACTTAAACATGATCTCTTTTGGAAGAATTTCTTTATTCTCCAAGCCAACTGCTCCTCCTAAGTGACCCACAAAAACATCTATTATGATTCTTACCACCAGCATTGGGGGTGATCTAATTTGTGTTTATCTCTCTCACTGGACTGTGACTTCCACTGGTGCAAGGCTAGATCTTATTCACGATTATAATCCCAGGTTCTGACACAGTGTCTGGACACAGAAGTTGCTCAAGAAATGTTTGTTGACTAAACAAATAATGGTCAATACATAGCTACATAAATACATTGGGTAATTTGTAACTACTCTGAAGATCTACTCAGACAGAACTCTTCCTAACTAATACGGTATTGACATTTGTTTGAACTCAGATACCTTGAGCATTTAAAAATACTTACCTACTTCATTCAGATCTTTATCTGTTTACTTATGAAGGGTGAAAAAGTCAGTCTAGTCTAATTAGCAGTGAAAGGGTCTGGGGTGTGTAGCTTGACCTTACGGTACACACGAAGGGCATGTATTGTCTTGGTCACTGCCAATTAAAATAATGGTAAAGAAGTGAAAATAGGAGAGACTTTGTATATCTTCTTATGGCTTGAGCAAATTATGCATTTAAGACAAAGGAGATTATTTAATTAGGAAATATTTTGACCTTAAATCATAAAAAGTCTGAGAAAAGTTTGCACAGATAGAGAAATATTACTAACCTTCTTGCCTTAGGTTACTGCTGAGGACAAAATTTACATATTCCAATTCCTGTATGGATGACCTCATTCAAAGGTGTTGCAAGTCAGTGATCATTATCTACTCTCATCGCCTTTGCTTAGTTTCAAGTCTAGGTATAATTCATGAAACTTCTCTGGAAAAACCAGGAAGATTAGTAAAGAAGAAACCACACTCATACACACACACACACACACACACATACAGATACACATACACACACACATACACATTGAGTTGAATTACCTTCAACAGTCTGTTGTATGGATACTTTTTTAAGTTCAAAAAAGTTAAATAATGTATTTGAAAAAAATTCATATCCACAGTCGACTTACAGAAGTCAGTTTTTAAAATGTAGGAAAATGTTTATAATCCCATAAATTTTCAAGGTTTTGATAGCAGATAAAAGAGACTTTGATGGTGGAAATCCCAGGAAAACATCACTGATCGGTTTGATAATTGTTGTCAGCCAGCTTGGTTCGTTATTTCTTCAGTATATTTCCTATCAATTTACTTATACCATGACTTGTTTAGCGCTCCTAGTTCATTCATTCAATACTTACTGAACACATAGGAAGTGCCAGGTAATCTCTGGTGTATAAAGTCACCTGAGATGGAGATGCTGCTTATGAAAAATGCCTTCACTCATTCGGTAGAAACTCTTAAAGAAGTTAACTACAGTTTCACAGGATGGGAAGAGGGACTGATTCTACTTGGAAGAGAGAGGGGAAGTTCTGGAGGCTGATGTGACCTTTGACTTGTATAGACTTCTTACAGGAGTTTTCCAGGCTTTTGAAGGTAAAGATTACAGACTGGAGTGTGGGATGAGGTTTGAGGAGAACATTCTAGGTATCAAAAATGGTATGGGGAGAGTAGAGAAATATAAAAGTGAGTAGGATGTTAGGGAATGGGTGGGTGTTTTGTAGGGTTAGTAGAGTAAGATGTTTGCAGATGGACTGACAAGATGAAGCTACAAAAGTGGATTGTTTTCAGATCTTGAAAAACATTGTATAATAGCTTCAAGACATTATTACCATATTGTATTCATTTCTCAGACACTTTTTACAATTAACTGTTTAATTCAATCAAAATTTTATATGTAAATATATACACATATTCAAATTAAAAAGAGAAATAGTTATACTAGACTTTCTGCAAAATTTCATTCATTCATTTGTCTAACACTAAGACTGCTCTTCCTATATGCCAGATATTCCACTAAATATCATTATTACCTCATTTGAAACAAAATAATAGACTTCCTTCCCTCTCTACATCATGTACTAGATTCTTTTTATTTTTTTATTTTTAAACTTTACATAATTGTATTAGTTTTGCCAAATATCAAAATGAATCCGCCACAGGTATACATGTGTTCCCCATCCTGAACCCTCCTCCCTCCTACCTCCCCATTCCATCCCTCTGGGTCGTCCCAGTGCACCAGCCCCAAGCATCCAGTATCGTGCATCGAACCTGAACTGGCAACTCGTTTCATACATGATATTTTACATGTTTCAATGCCATTCTCCCAAATCTTCCCACCCTCTCCCTCTCCCACAGAGTCCATAAGACTGTTCTATACATCAGTGTCTCTTTTGCTGTCTCGTACACAGGGTTATTGTTACCATCTTTCTAAATTCCATATATATGTGTTAGTATACTGTATTGGTGTTTTTCTTTCTGGCTTACTTCACTCTGTATAATAGGCTCCAGTTTCATCCACCTCATTAGAACTGATTCAAATGTATTCTTTTTAATGGCTGAGTAATACTCCATTGTGTATATGTACCATAGCTTGCTTATCCATTCATCTGCTGATGGATATCTAGGTTGCTTCCATGTCCTGGCTATTATAAACAGTGCTGCGATGAACATTGGGGTACACGTGTCTCTTTCCCTTCTGGTTTCCTCAGTGTGTATGCCCAGCAGTGGGATTGCTGGATCATAAGGCAGTTCTATTTCCAGTTTTTTAAGGAATCTCCACACTGTTATCCATAGTGGCTGTACTAGTTTGCATTCCCACCAACAGTGTAAGAGGGTTCCCTTTTCTCCACACCCTCTCCAGCATTTATTACTTGTAGACTTTTGGATCGCAGCCATTCTGACTGGTGTGAAATGGTACCTCATAGTGGTTTTGATTTGCATTTCTCTGATAATGAGTGATGTTGAGCATCTTTTCATGTGTTTGTTAGCCATCTGTATGTCTTCTTTGGAGAAATGTCTATTTAGTTCTTTGGCCCATTTTTTGATTGGGTCATTTATTTTTCTGGAGTTGAGCTGTAGGAGTTGCTTGTATATTCTCGAGATTAGTTGTTTGTCAGTTGCTTCATTTGCTATTATCTTCTCCCATTCTGAAGGCTGTCTTTTCACCTTGCTAATAGTTTCCTTTGATGTGCAGAAGCTTTAAGGTTAATTAGGTCCCATTTGTTTATTTTTGCTTTTATTTCCAATATTCTGGGAGGTGGGTCATAGAGGATCCTGCTGTGATGTATGTCAGAGAGTGTTTTGCCTATGTTCTCCTCTAGGAGTTTTATAGTTTCTGGTCTTACATTTAGATCTTTAATCCATTTTGAGTTTATTTTTGTGTATGGTGTTAGAAAGTGTTCTAGTTTCATTCTTTTACAAGTGGTTGACCAGATTTCCCAGCACCACTTGTTAAAGAGATTGTCTTTAATCCATTGTATATTCTTGCCTCCTTTGTCAAAGATAAGGTGTCCATATGTGTGTGGATTTATCTCTGGGCTTTCTATTTTGTTCCATTGATCTATATTTCTATCTTTGTGCCAGTACCATACTGTCTTGATAACTGTGGCTTTGTAGTAGAGCCTGAAGTCAGGTAGGTTGATTCCTCCAGTTCCATTCTTCTTTCTCAAGATCGCTTTGGCTATTCGAGGTTTTTTGTATTTCCATACAAATTGTGAAATTATTTGTTCTAGCTCTGTGAAGAATGCTGTTGGTAGCTTGATAGGGATTGTATTGAATCTATAGATTGCTTTGGGTAGTATACTCATTTTCACTATATTGATTCTTCCAATCCATGAACATGGTATATTTCTCCATCTGTTAGTGTCCTCTTTGATTTCTTTCACCAGTGTTTTATAGTTTTCTATATATAGGTCTTTAGTTTCTTTAGGTAGATATATTCCTAAGTATTTTATTCTTTCTGTTGCAATGGTGAATGGAATTGTTTCCTTAATTTCTCTTTCTGTTTTCTCATTATTAGTGTATAGGAATGCAAGGGATTTCTGTGTGTTGATTTTATATCCTGCAACTTTACTATAGTCATTGATTAGTTCTAGTAATTTTCTGGTGGAGTCTTTAGGGTTTTCTATGTAGAGGATCATGTCATCTGCAAATAGTGAGAGCTTTACTTCTTTTCCAATTTGGATTCCTTTCATGTACTAGATTCTTATTCCACAGGGCAGCATTTTAAACTATTTTAGTTGTTTATTTTTGTGTTTTCAGTTATGCTTCTAAAATAATAGGCTTAGATCGTCGTTTGAAATGATCCATTGAATTCCTGCTATTGTGTAGTTAAATCATCATTTTTGGTTAGATCAATATTCAGTACTTACATTATTTTACTCATGTAAATGCAACTCACAGATGTCATGTATAATTCTATAGTAAGTTTAATTTCTTTGTGAAAAGTTTTTGTCCTTTCTAGATACAATTGTCTCATACTTGCTTCCTTTTTTCATGTTTTCATTGTTAATTCTTTCAAAAAATCTTTGTCAGAGGTGTTAGTATTCTCTTAACGTCTCCAAATCCATCAGAAATTCTATCAGTTTCTTGTCTTTTGAAGATGTGTCTCTTGGAATACTCTGCTATTCTGCCCTAGTCTGAGCCTCTGACTCTCTGGGTCTGCTGCCCAGTTGCTATCATTAAATCCTCTTGGACCAACATTCTGGGGATTCCTTTCACTTTTTTCCTGGGTTCTTTCCTACTTCATGGATTCTTTGTAGCCCTTTCTTGGTTTACTTTCTTGTTTTGGAAGAACATTTGCTCTAGTAGTTTTCAAAAACTGTCCACATGAAATTTTCATAGATATTCAATATCTGAAAATATCTTTATTCTACTTTAATTGATTTTGGCTGAGGTGGAATTCTGATAGTGTTGATCTTTTTTCTTTTAACATCACTTGGATTCCTGTTGCTTTGCAATAAACCCGGTTTTGGTTTACCTCACCCTAAAGCTCAACATTCAGAAAATGAAGATCATGGCATCTGGTCCCATCACTTCATGGGAAATAGATGGGGAAACAGTGGAAACAGTGTCAGACTTTATTTTTCTGGGCTTCAAAATCACTGCAGATGGTGACTGCAGCCATGAAATTAAAAAATGTTTACTCCTTGGAAGGAAAGTTATGACCAACCTAGATAGCATATTGAAAAGCAGAGACACTACTTTGCCAACAAAGGTCCATCTAGTCAAGGCTATGGTTTTTCCAGTGGTCATGTATGCATGTGAGAGTTGGACTGTGAAGAAAGCCAAGCACCGAAGAATTGATGCTTTTGAACTGTGGTGTTGGTGAAGACTCTTGAGGGTCCCTTGGACTGCAAGGAGATCCAACCAGTCCATTCTGAAGGAGATCAGCCCTGGGATTTCTTTGGAAGGACTGATGCTAAAGCTGAAACTCCAGTACTTTGGCCACCTCATGCAAAGAGTTGACTCATTGGAAAAGACTCTGATGCTGGGAAGGATTGGGGGCAGGAGGAGAAGGGGACGACAGAGGATGAGATGGCTGGATGGCATCACTGACTCGATGGATGTGAGTCTGAGTGAACTCCGCTGCGACTCATGGGGTATCAAAGAGTCAGACATGACTGAGCGACTGAACTGAACTGATAGTTAACTTAAAATGTTTCAGGTGGACAACAAGGTGATTCAGTTATATAAATACATATATATTATTTTTGAAATTATTTTCCATCATAGATTATTACAAGATATTCAGTATAGTTCCCTATGCTATACAGTAAACTTTTGTTGCTTGTTGCTTATCAGTTTTTAATTAGAAATCTAGCATTCTAGGCATACTAATTCAAGCAGGTGGAATCAAAAGGTCATAATTGTTTCAATTAGGCAAAACTTAATGTTTTCTAAATATATATATTATACATATTTATATATGAATACAAAAGCTTTTCTACTACACTTGATAAAGGCCTGAGAAAGAATAAAAAAAAAAAAGAGATGGAGAAATTGGAGAACATAAACTAAATGAAATGGGAGCACTGAAAAGGAAATAGAAAAAGGGAAACAAGCTAGATAAAAGACCATCATATAGTCTATAGGCCATCATATAGTTTATACATGACTGCTCATTAGAAACATTCTGGAGAAAAAAAAGCAATATCTGAGTATTTGTATTTTTCAAAAAATTTCAAGATTATTCTGATATGCATCTGGATTTTAAAAAATAATTACAGGTTTTTCTATTAGATCCTAGTTTTGGTGATAAAGATTTATATTATTTTTTCTGTTGACTGGTCATGATACAATGGTATTAGGTGAATGGGAGTCCCTTGGACTGCAAGGAGATCCAACCAGTCCATCCTAAAGGAGATCCGTCCTGGGTGTTCATTGGAAGGACTGATGTTAAAGCTGAAACTCCAATACTTTTGCCAATACTCATGTGAAAAGTTGACTCATTGGAAAAGACTCTGATGCTGGGAGGGATTGGGGGCAGGAGGAGAAGGGGACGACAGAGGATGAGATGGCTGGATGGCATCACTGACTCGATGGATGTGAGTTTGAGTGAACTCTGGGAGTTGGTGATGGACAGGGAGGCCTGCGTGCTGCGATTCATGGGGTCGCAAAGGGTTGGACACAACTGAGCAACTGAATTGAACTGAACTGAATAGTTATATAATCACAATAGTGAAAGATATTTATCAGTTTTCACAATCAATAGCCAGACAAAAAATAGATAATTACAATTGCAAGCCATAATGGAAACATAATTAACAATGTAAAATAATTACATACAACTTGCGAGGGGTAGGGGGAAAAAATCAAGCAGAGTAATGTGGTAAGTGGAACTGCATACATGCACATGTGTTCATCCACCCAGCCAGTGTAAGTCTGTTTGTTGGTGCATTTAGTTCATTTATATTGAAGGTTATTATCTATATGTGTGAGAAATGGTAGACTGGATGAAGCACAAGCTAGAATCAAGATTTCTGGGAGAAATATTAATAACCTCAGATATGCAGATGACACCACCCTTATGGCAGAAAGCAAAGAACTAAAGAGCTTCTTGATGAAAGTGAAAGAGGGGAGTGAAAAAGTTGGCTTAAAGCTCAACATTCAGAAATCGAAATTATGGCATCTGGTCCCATCACTTCATGGCAAATAGATGGGGATACAGTGGCTGACTTTACTTTTTGGGCACCAAAATCATGGCAGACGGTGACTGCAACCATGAAATTAAAAGAAGCTTGCTCCTTGGAAGAAAAGTTATGACCAACCTAGACAGCATATTAAAAAGCAGAGACATTACTTTGCCAACAAAGGTCCATTTAGTCAAAGCTATGGTTTTTCCAGTAGTCATGTATGGATGTGAGAGTTGAACTATAAAGAAAGCTGAGCACCGAAGAATTGATGCTTTTGAACTGTGGTGTTGGAGAAGACTCTTGAGAGTCCCTTGGGCTGCAAGGAGATCTAACTAGTCCATCCTAAAGGAAATCAGTCCTGAATATTCATTGGAAGGACTGATGCTGAAGCTGAAACTCCAATACTTTGGCCACCTGATGTGAATAAATGACTCATTTGAAAAGACCCTGATTCTGGGAAAGATTGAAGGCAGGAGAAGGGATAACAGAAGATGAGATGGTTGGATGACATTACTGACTCAATGGACATGAGTTTGAGTAAGCTCTGGGAGTTGGTGATGGACAGGGAAACCTGGCGTGCTGCAGTCCACGGGGTCGCAAAAAGTTGGACATGACTGAGCAACTGAACTGAGCTGATGATCCTATTACCATCTACTTAGTTGCTTTGGGTTTATTTTCTGTAGATCTTTCCTTCTCTGTGTTTCTTACCTAGAAAAGTTCCTTTAGTATTTGTTGTAAAACTGGTTGAGTGGTGCTGAATTCTCTTAACTTTTGCCTGTCTGGTTGCTGGATAGAGTATTCTTCATTGTAATTTCTTCCCTTTCATCACTTTAAATGTACCATGCCATTCCATTCTGGCTTGTAGAGTTTCTCTTGAGAAATCAGCTGATAGCCTGATGGGAATTCCCTTTATATTATTTGTCATTTTTCTCTTGTTACTTTTAATATTTTATCTCTGTCTTTCATCTTTGTCAGTTTTTTTAAATTTTATTTTATTTTTAAACTTTACAATATTGTATTAGTTTTGCCAAATATCGAAATGAATCCACCACAGGTATACATGTGTTCCCCATCCTAAACCCTCCTCCCTCCTCCCTCCCCATACCCTCCCTCTGGGTCGTCCCAGTGCACCAGCCCCAAGCATCCAGTATCGTGCATCGAACCTGGACTGGAGACTCGTTTCATACATGATATTATACATGTTTTTAATGCCATTCTTCCAAATCTCCCCACCCTCTCCCTCTCCCACAGAGTCCATAAGACTGATCTATACATCAGTGTCTCTTTTGCTGTCTCATACACAGGGTTATTGTCAGTTTGATTACTATGTGTCTCAGTGCGTTCCTACTTGGGATTATCTTTCCTGGGACTCTCTGTGCTTCCTGAACTTGGTTGACTATTTCCTTTTCCATGTTCATGAAGTTTTAAAGTATTATCTCTTTAAATATTTTTTCAGGTCCTTTCTTTCTCTCTTCTCCTTCTAGGACCCCTATGATGCAAATGTTGGTGTGTCTAATGTTGTCCCAGAGGTCTCTTAGACTGTCATTTCTTTTCATTCTTTTTTTTTTTTTCCTGCATTATGTTCTGTGGCAGTGATTTCCACCATTCTGTCCTTCAGATCATTTATCCATTCTTCTGCCTCAGTTATTCTGCAGTTGATTCCTTCTAGTGTATTATCCATCTCTGTTTGTTTGCTCTTCAGTTCTTCTAGGTCTTTGGTAAACATTTCTTGCATCTTCTCAATCTTTGCCTCCATTCTTTCCCCAAGATCCTGGATCATCCTCACTATCATTATTTTGAATTATTTTTCTGGAAGATTGCCTATATCCACCTCATTTAGTTGTTTTTCTGTGGTTTTATCTTGCATCTTAATCTGGGATATAACTTTCTGCCTTTTCATCAAGATTAACTTTCTGTAATATGGTTTTTGTGTTAGCAACAGTGAGACTGTGCTTCATCTTGCTTCTTCTGTTTGCCTTCTGATGGATAAGGTTAAGAGGCCTCGATGGGAGGGACTGGTGATGGGAAAAACTAGGTCTTACTCTGGTGGGCAGTGCCTTGCTCTGTAAAGCTTTAATCCAATTATCTGCTGATGGGTAGGGTTGCTCTCCCTCCCTGGCAGCTGTTTGGCCTGAGGTGACCCAGCCCTGGGGTCTAAGGGCTCTATGTAAGGGTTAATGGTGAACTCCCAAGAGGGTATACACCAAGGGGGACCTTCCATTGCCCCCATCCCTATGGTGAGCCCCTGACAACCCATGCCTCCATAAGAGGTCCTCCAACACTAGCTGGTAGTTTTGGTTCAGTCTCCTATAGGGTCATTGCTCCTCTCCTCTGGGCCTTGGTGCACACAAAATTTTGTTTGTGCCCTCCAAGACTATTGTCTCTATTTCTCCCAGTCCTCTGGAAGTCCTATAATCAAATCCTGCTGGCCCTCAGGGCTAGATTGCCTGGGGATTCCCAGTCCCTTTGTCAGATCATCAGGCTGGGAAGCCTGATGTGGGGTTCAGAACCTTTCCAATAGTGTGAGAACTTCTTTGGTATTATTGTTCTCCAGTCTGTGGGTCGCCCACCCACTGGGTATGCGTTTGATTTAATCATGATTGTGCCCCTCCTACTGTCTTGCTGTGACTTCTTTGTCTTTGGATGTGGGGTATCTTTTTTTGGTGAGTTCTGGTGTTCTCCTATCAATGAGTGTTCAACAGCTAGTTGCAATTTTGGTGCTCTTACAGGAGGAGATGGGTGCATATCCTTTTACTCTGCCATCTTGAACCAGAACCCCATAAGGTTTTATAAAAAGAAAACTAGCTGCTCTAAATAAGAGCTTAGGTTTTTTAATTGAGTAAGAATTTGTGATGTTGGCTGCTGGTGGAACTTGCATACACATAAGAAAGCCAGGTAAGTAATATAAGGTTGAAGAGAATTCTTGAGAATTCTCTTGCAAAACTTCTGGACAATCTGAGTCTTACACTGTGTTGTTGTTCAGGATTCAAGATAAATGAAGGTTTAAAGCTACCTCTAAAATCTAGGGATGAAGTCTGATGGGTGGTGGGGACTCTGATACTTAAGTTTCCTTTCTTTGTACCAATGCATTTTCCCAAGCAGAGTTAGTAGTAATCTACTAGCTATCATGTGGTATGCACCTACCTGTGCTTTTTATACAAATAACTGTTCCAGGTCCTATTTTCTTTCTCTCATCTCTTATAATTGTTTTGATCATTTTCTGAGATAGGTCTAACTCATTGTATTTATTTTACAACTGAGAAAATAAGAGGCATAGAGAGGTTAAGAGTGTTGGCCCAAATCACAAAGCTAGTGAGAATGAGAGGCAGAATTTGGACACAGGCAATCTATCATCAGACTCAGTCTTATTTGGCTCCCCAGGCATGAAATTAGTACTGAAAAGACTCATGAGCTACCCAGAGGCAGCATTGCTGGCTTAGGAGCAGAGGGCCACATGCAGACTTGTGTCTTCCTGGGCAGGAGAGCTGCTTTGGGCATGTAGTCATGTAGCCAGAGAGCTAAGTTGAGCTTAGTAAGAGCTAAGTTCACACTAGCCACTTCTGTGGTTTTTAACTGTACATTCAGAAATCTGGCTTTCACTTCTAGTGTTTAACTAAATTTACTTTCTGTGAGATTAGAAGTGACCTACCCCTGCCAAATACTAACGATTTAGTATCTGATGGCCTTTGCTCAGTTCTTTGTCTCTGAATTGTCTGCAGCACTCAAACACATTCCTCTCTCTCATTCTCTTGCTTTCACACTCTTCTCTTTCTCTCTCTCCTTCTCTACTGTAGGTCTCTCTGTCTCTTCTCCTTTACTCTTTTCTCTTTCTGTCTGTCCTGTCTTGCTTTAGAAAGGAACACATGTCTATAATAAAACAAAATTATGTAAAAACAAAATCTGATGAGGAAAACCAACAAAGGGATGACAGATAACAAGATTATGAAGATCGTGGGTGAGATAATACACAGTGTCACATCTCATTTGGAACATTTGCTAGAGTTGGGCCACAGATTTGCATCTAAGGTTCCCTACACTACATTAAATGTTTTCACAATTGTTTACTTGATTCACAGTGTCCTTAAGATAAAAACAAATTGGTTGTTTAAGAGGAACAAGCATATCCTGGAAGGGCAACTCAGCAGACATCTTCCTGGGAGCACTGTGAAAGTTTTCAATAACATTTGACCATAACCCAGCAGCACATATCACAGGATTCTTCCGGGTTGCTGCCTGTCCCACTCTCTCACTTCATTCCGGCGTCTTTTTAGTTGTCGTCTTCTCAGACAATGACGACATATAAAATAGCTCCTGCTCTTGTTTCCTTATGTCTCTTTTCTCTGCTTTATTTTTCTGCTCACCAGCTGACATACCTTTGTTGGTTTGCTTATTGTTAATTTTTCCTTTAGGTTGTAAGCTCCCTGAGGGCTGGGACATTGTTTTGTTCATATCTTGCAAGTATTGAGGACAGTGTCTGGCACACAATGGTGTCAGTATATTTTTCTGAAGGAATGAATGGCTAAAATGCCATCAGTAAGTGTTAGTCTCTCAGCTATGTCCAACTCTTTGCAACCCCATGGACTGTAGCCTGCCAGGCTCCTCTGTCCACGGAATTCTCCAGGCAAGAACACTGGAGTGGGTAGCCATTCCCTTCTCCAGAGGATCTTCCTGACCCAGGGATCAAACCTGGGCCTCCTGCATTGCTGGCAGATTCTTCACCATCTGAGTCACCACGGTTGTACTTATTGAAAAGTATCTTGTTTGAGGTAGAGTGTGACTAGCCAGTTCCTGCAGCTGTTGAGGTAGGTCAGCATAGTAGTCTGAGACTTGGTAGTCAGCAAAAGAAGGAATATTCTCAAGTGAAATTGTGAGGAGAGTGACTTCTGTCTTATTCTATAAGCAGGAAGAATTGGAGGACATATCACTTCCTGAGGTGGGGAAGGAGTTATAGGCTGCTGCTGCTAAGTCGCTTCAGTCGTGTCTGACTCTGTGCGACCCCAGAGACGACAGCCCACCAGCCTCTGCTGCCCTTGGGATTCTCCAGGCAAGAACACTGGAGTGGGTATAGGCTAGCAAGTTGTAAAATAATAGGGCAAGATTGGTTCTCAAAGAGAGAACCTCTTAAGTGAAGCCCTGATAGGAGCGCTACGGGATGACAGTGCGTGTGGTGGGGCATGGCCATTACGACTGAACCATTCTTTGAACACTCAACTCTTTCCTTTTCTTCTTTTCTTCCTTAAGAAGACAGGAAAAAAAAAATACACAAAAACTAGAGAAATGAACATCTCTGATATTCCTAAGACTTTCTGAGAGAAACTTATGCCCATTATGATATGGAGGTAATGTTGTCTTTTTCCTGTTCATAGGATTTTTAAAAGTCCAATTTTTTGATCACGTCCACTTTGACCAGCTTATCTCATCTTTTACAGTAAGGGAAAAAAGCTACTCCAAGAACATGCTTCTCTGAATCTACTGAGAAGGAGAATGATTGATGTGGAATTAAATACATTAGAAGCATATTGGTTTATAAGTGGTAGAAATAATTTTGTGCATGGCCATCTACCTTTGCTTTCTCTTCTGAGGAAGAGAAACTCTTTTGAGGAGTTTCAAAGTTATCTGCCTCCTCGTGATAGCCTGGCCAAGGTACATTATACAAAGGTTAATTTTTGTTGATCCCATTGTTATCATTTCTCCTTGACTTGTATAATATTGATGTTTTTTGATAAAAGTTTATAGGCTATATGTCAGAGATCATGGATTTGAAAAAAGTTTCTCTTTTCATTATGGTTATTTTTTATGGTTTTCAGTCTTACAGAGATGAGAGGATGCATGTGGGTCACCAGGAAGGCAACCTTTGGATAGCTGCAGGTGTGGGAGGTCAGGGGACAGGTAAAGGTGGGACAGGAGTACTCAAACTTCCCTAATGATGGTTGTCTGGAACCTTTACCTACTACCCCTGATGTTCATTATAAAAATATGCTAAAATCAAGAAACAATATAGAAGAATAAAAATGATGGGAATTTCAAAAAATTAAAAGGGACAATTGGTTAGGTAGAAGTTAAATTTTGAAAAGAGAGACTAAAGTAAGGAATATTAAGCTAAAAGGGAATGAAGTGGGAGCTAAAATAGAAGATTTAAAATCCCTACAAGGATAAAAGGTTAAGAGTTTAAAAATATAAAACACAAGAGATTTAAAAATAAAAGATAAAATACTATAAGCCAATGAGATAAAAGGTTAAAACATGAGTAAAAGCTATAATGGTTTAGGCTAGAAGGCTAAAGCCTGTGAAATGAAAAACTAAAAACAGACCATTCCTTGGGATTAAGGTTTTGGAACAGGAAATCAGAGTTAAAAATGCAAAAGAATGAAAATTTAAAAATTAAAATCAAATTAAATTCGAAGAATAAAGTGGATTAAGGGAACTATTTTTAAAAAGTAATTAGCAGAAAACAAACAAACAAACAAACAAAACCCCCAAACCAAAAACCGCTGTTTAAAGGAAATGGAGTATGTAGGAAAATTCTCAGGGCAGCCTGGCCTTCCCTGTGGGAGAGGAAGGGGCTGAGTGGAGGCTGCATTGGCTGTCTTTGGACCTGGGGTAGAAGAGCAGAGGGCAGAAGCTGTTTACCCCAGGCTGCTGTGGAGAAGATGGCATAGTAGGAGCTAGTCTGGCTTCTGGAAACTTCCTGGGGAAGCACCCTCTTCCCCCATCTTTTAAAGATTCCCTCTCACTTGCTGTCCATGTTCCATCCCCACTGCCATTGCCAGCCTTGACCTTCAGCAGCTCCCCAGTGATATTTAAATTGGCTCCTGCCCTAAGACTTTCCCCTTCCAACTCTCCCCACCCTGCAACCAGACTAATCTGAAAACTCCATTTTGGTCATGGAATTATATTGCATGAAAACCTTCTGTGCTTATCATTTAAATTATTAAACTCTCAAAAGGCTTTGTAAACTCTGACTTTAATGTTTGTTTTTTCAAATGAGTTAGAGATCTTCTATGCTAGTACTTAAAATTCAAATATCTTCTGCCTTATTTATGCTAAACCCCAAGATATCTGGAGGTTAAGTATTTTGAAGTTCAGAGTCTGATCATGAGATTTAGAATTAATTCAGAAAAAAAGGAATTCTTAATTCCATTTTTAAAAGGCAAAGTTAATTGATATTTGTTTCAGTTTCTGGTTCCCAGAGAAATCAAAGAGAGTGGGACAAAAAGAGTAAGAGAGAGATGGAGAGATGGAAAGAGGGAAAGAGAAAGAAAAGAAATAGAAAACTGGAATTCATGTGTATATGATGTACTTCTGGGAAAATCTGATTTTTGTTTTAACCAGAATGAAGATGGAACTCTCTTCTGTGTTCTCCCCTTGAGTGACTATCTTTCCTGAGTTTAAGTCCGTTATTATCTTTAAAAATGCTTCTTGAGTATTTCTTTACTCAGTTCTGAAAATTATGAAAATTTAGCTTCTCCCAGTGTTTGAGGGAGAAAAAAAAAAAAAGATTTGGGAAGTAAAACTTACCATAGTTAAGCTTATTCCAATGAGTTTTCTGCCAAAACACCAGATGCTACTGGAAAAAAAAATATTTGCCACAATTTGCTATCTGTGCCTGCTTTTTTAACAGGAGAGCAATGTAAAAGAATGAGGTAAATGGCAACCCTCTTCCAAATAAACAGTGTTTTTATATTAAAAAATGTTCTAATTAGAACTATTATGATTATAGCACTAATTCATATTAAAATTCTATTATTTATCAGGAAGTACCAGGGCCCCTCAGGGCAAATGCAGTATAAATGCTTTTCATTGTCACACTTGGCCTTCCTAAATTTTTTAAAATCTTTATAATTTTCTAGCAATATTATAGATCTTAGCATGAGACCATTTTAGATTTGGAGCTAAGGCTTATATTTCTATTTTCTCCTGTTGACTTCTGTTTTCCTTTTAATTTTTACATGGGTTTTAAAAGCCTTTTATAAGCCAAATCTTTATAAGCTGCATTTGCCATATCCTCATTTAGATCTCTTCTCAGTGAATTAAAGCAGCATCAGAAATAGAAATGAATTTTGAGAAATGAAATGTGTGTAGCTTAAAGTGAGGCAATTGAAGCAAACCTCAAGTTAGAAGATTATTCTGACTTAATATTATTTTTGTGCACTAAAAAATACTTGGGTGTCTCGTGTCCTCTATTTTCATGCAATTCTGCTCTCTGGCTCCAGCCTATAGCAGGAACAGAAGTTCCTATAAATTGTGTGATACACAGATTTTGCTATACTTCTCATAACTCTCCAGGACGTAAAAAAAAGTCCAGAAGGAAGATGGTATCTAAAATTTTCTGCCTTATGCTTTCTGAGTTACCCTGGTCTCACCTAATGTGAGGCTTGGCTTGTTCAACAGTTCATCATATTTTAAAATTTGTTATGGACTGAATGTATGTGTTACCCTCAGAGTCACATGTTGAAGCCTTAACTTCCCTCTCACCCAAGTATGGTGGTGCTTGGAGTAAGGAAGTGATTAAATTTAAATGTGATCATAATGAGTGAAGCCTTGATCCAGTAGAATTAGTGTCTTATAAGAAGAGACACCAGAGAGCTTCCCCCAACTCCCACCTTCTCTCCCAGCTGCCCATGCACCAAGGAAAGGCCACATGAAGACAAAGTGCCACAGGCAGCTGCCTGCAAGTTGGGAAGAGGGCATCTCTCAGAAACTAAATAGGCCAAAAACTTGATCTTGGACTACCAGTTTATGTTATTTTGCTATGGCAGCCCAAGAAGACTAATACAGTATTCCTGTTTGTACTGATAATAAAAGAAGAGAAATTAGCTGCAAAAAGGAGACAGGCTACAGAAGAGGTCAGGCATCTTATTTGTTCTAGATAGCATATTCAAAAGCAGAGACATTACTTTGCCAACAAAGGTTCGTCTAGTCAAGGCTATGGTTTTTCCTGTGGTCATGTATGGATGTGAGAGTTGGACTGTGAAGAAGGCTGAGCGCCGAAGAATTGATGCTTTTGAAGTGTGGTGCTGGAGAAGACACTTGAGAGTCCCTTGGACTGCAAGGAGATTCAACCAGTCCATTCTGAAGGAGATCAGCCCTGGGATTTCTTTGGAAGGAATGATGCGAAAGCTGAAACTCCAGTACTTTGGCCACCTCATGCGAAGAGTTGACTCATTGGAAAAGACTGATGCTGGGAGGGATTGGGGGCAGGAGGAGAAGGGGACGACAGAGGATGAGATGGCTGGATGGCATCACTGACTCGATGGACGTGAATCTCAGTGAACTCCAGGAGTTGGTGATGGACAGGGAGGCCTGGTGTGCTGCAATTCATGGGGTCGCAAAGAGTCGGATACGACTGAGCGACTGATCTGATCTGATCTGATCTGAATAACCATATCGTTGGAAGATGCAGAAGAGTCTGGCTCATGGAAGATACTCAGTATTTATTTTGTTAAATGAATGAATGAATGGCTAGATGAGTAAGTAGATAAAGCATCTGAGCTTCTCATGATAAGTGAACTGATCACTGAAGTGGATTATAAAAGTAATATTGCATTTCCTCCCTTAAATATTTTATATGTATGCCTCTCTTGTTTATTTCTGATTGTTTTGGGGCAGTCCCAACTAAAGACCTACTTATTTAACTTCTATTCAGAGTACATTATGTCTCCTAGTTTTTTCCTTATTCTTCATGACCTCGAGGAATACTGGCAAACTCTCCTGTATAATGTCCCCAAATCTAGATTTGTCTGATGTTTTTCTCATGATTGTACTGGGATCATGGGGTTTGGAAATCATACCAGAGAGGTGAAATGACCTTTTCATCACATGATATTAAGAAGAAACATGATAGCTGCATGAAATCACTAGTGACATTAAACTAAAGTTGTTTGTACCAAATTATTGTTACTATGTAATACTTCTGTAGTATTTGCCACAATAATACTTCCTATCTTCTGACTGGACATAGAAGATATCAGTCTCTCGTTCCTAAATTCAGAAAGGAAGGCTTCTTGCTTTTCACTAATATTATAGAAAGTGGGATATGTATATTTTTGTGTATGGTCTTATATGTAATGAATATTATTTTTTGTAGCCTAATCTTGTTTTCTCTATATGAAGAACCATGGTGAAATAAGCTGGATACATTTATAAGGAAGGGCTTTCTCTAAGGTTCTTGGTTCATTTCTGAGATCCAGATAGGAACTTTGATGGCATAAAGCCCAATTTAGCTTTCCTGGTATTAGCACATTAGGCACCTTATAAAATATAATTTATGTAATGTCCTGCCAGCCATACCACCCTCAAGTGTGATGTCATCAACACATTAAATAAGGACTTTTGGGACCTCCAAAAATAAGTTTTGGCAGGTAATCCAGGAGGTAGTGTGGAAGCAGTAGTGGGGCTCCCTTTGGTGGTTACCCCAAGTGAGGCACTGGTGAGTAATCACGGGGCAGGGTGCTATGAGCTGATGCACAAAAATAAAGACCCATGAATCTGAGTCAGACCACTTTATTCTAAAAAAGATTGAGATGTATCACTCGACTTAATGCTTTGTGGGAACATGTATATTGGAGCTTATCCAAAGTTGCATCAAATTGGGGTGAGTAAAGTAGCTTGTGGGGTTAGAGTGCTTGTCTAGAAGGGGTTGTTCCCTTGGCCAGGGTTTGGCACCTGAATGAACACTTTATGCCCAACAAGGTCTTTAAGTTATACAGCTTCAATCTTGAATTGGGCTCATTGTGCCTCAAGAAACTGTTGAAACTTTATTGGCTATTTATCCTTTACTTTCTGTCTTGGGATGCAATTTAGTGCATTCGCGGTCACAATGCAATCAAGAAATGCTTGTGACTCAAAGTGTGATGCAAGTGTGGGTAGATAGTAAAGAAAATTTCTGGATTACAGTTATTTTGACCACGAGAGTTGACTTGAACTATAACTTCAAAAGTGTCTTTTTCTAGTTCAATAACTCTTTTTGACTGCCTTTTATGTGCAAATCATTAGTTAGATGTAAAAGGGTAACAAGGAGAATAAGATCAAATCTGTACTCAACCAATAATCAAATCCAGAATATTAAATTAAAAAAACAAACTAAAAATACAGTAATAGATTTTATGAAGCTGTTTACTTTGTTAAAATATAGAGAACTATGTCGATTGGATGGACATTTCATTTTGTTAAGAAGTAAAGATGTGCCAGGGTGATGTGGCTTGTGATTTGGTCATCCATAAGCATTTCCAAATAGTGTAAATAAAACTTCACACTTGCCTTTGGGATTTTATTGTAGGGATATTATCTCATCGAACTAGAAGTCAACCTCAGACCTTTCTGTTGTATAACTTGGCAATTCTCCATACTGCACCCACATTCCTTGGCAGAAAAGGGCTCCCAAGAATTCTGCGTTCCTAACCTCTAAGTTTTCTTGTCTTCAACCACACCTGTAGTCACCACCATCATTCCTCAAGCATTCCACTAAACTGAGTACCAATAGTTAATCTACTCAACACATATTCTTAACTTTCAGAGTATTAAATGATGCAACAAGTATTGAGAGACTTGTGGAGAAAAAGAACATGTGAAAGTTTTTTAGTGCATTGTGCCATTTGTTAGTCTGATATGTCTTTCCTAATCTGTGCCTCTAAATAGGCTCTAGTTTGGAATGCATTGCCAAGTAAGGAGGACCCTGTCTCTGGTGTCTAGGGATGACATTGTTTTTCAGGGATACACTTTGTTTGTTTTCTTCTTCATTATTTATTTATTATTATTTTTTTCATGGGAGGGAGAGGGTGAGGGCTAGGGAATTTTTCTTATTTTCGTATACTCTCAACAATGCATTTAAAACAATTGTCTTTTATTTAGAATTTAGATTTGTATTGATGAAGAGCTTTTCAATGTACCTAGTTTACCATCCTATTCAAAGTGGAAGTTCTGTCTAGAAACTATAGAGAAAGGAAGTGAAATAAATGCATATGATTTTACCTCATTCCTTTCAGTTTTAGCTCATGTTTTACCCATAAAACTGTCCCTGCAGTGAATGAATGAGGTACTGCTGTCTATCCATTGATATCATTAGAACACTAAATTTTGTCAGGTTTTCTATTATACTTTCTGCAGCACCATCTTCCCCATTTCCCTACCACACACCCCACAGCTGAGTCATTCTTGGGGAATAGGAAATGTGAAAATGTGACCTGGTCTTCCTCTGAAACAGCAACAGTAAGTCAGGCCTCTTCTGTCTTCTGTCTCTAGGCAGCCTTATCAGCTGGATTGGCCTCATGCAAGAACTTGAAAGTAAGTGTCACAGAGAGGCATGAGTTGGTATATCGTTACTAGGGCCAGAGGTAGAGTTGGGTATAATCAGAATAGCCAGTGGGATCAGTGAAGGTAAAGAAACGATGATGATGAGGTTGGTGATGACAAACTACTTATATCAGTGCTTCTGATCGGTCAAGCTTCAAGTATTTGCTTTAGGCATTTTATGCTTACCACAACTCTGCAAGAGAGGTAGCATGATTTTCTCCATTTTACATTGTTCATGTGTGTTTGTGCTCAGTTGCTAAGTCATGTCCAACTCTTTGTGATCCCATGGACTGTAGCCTGCCAAGCTCCTCTGTCCATGGAATTTTCCCAGGCAAGAATAACTGGAGTGGGTTGCCATTTCCTTCTCCAGGGAATCTTCCCAACACAGGAATCAGACACATGTCTCTTGCATTGTCAGGATTCTTTACCAGTTGAACCACCTGGGAAACACACCTTGCATAAGGTCATGCAGATGGAACATGGAGGATCCTAGCCTTGAGTCCGTGTTCTAAATCTCTGTGCTGCATCTCATGAATCACTTGAGATGTCTAACTCTATGGCCTACATAGGGTCGTCCACTTGGATATTTGAAAGGAGGTAAACAACTTAGCACACACACACACGACTGAGCACACACACACACATTTCATGAACTCCTATCTATATTCATTAGACCAAGGTCTTTTTGTACATTTACATTGTGAATTAATAGTTTTGGTTTTCTGTTTTACAGGTGGCTAGTAAGATCAAGTTGTGTTCTTTTTGTGTTTAAGACAAAGATTGGGAATAATATCAGCTATGAACATAACTAAATTCAATTAAACTGCAATCTTCAGATCCTTTCCAATAATTTTTGTGCATTGGGTATCTCTCACTTGATAGAAGATTGAAGAAGAAAAAGAGTTTATTTCCTTGCTTTTTATCTAACCTTATTCAACTGTGTGTGTTTGGGTGTGTGCTCAGTTACTCTGTTGTGTCCAATCTTTGTGACCCCCTGGACTGTAACCCTCCAGGAACCTCTGTCCATGGGATTCTTTAAGCAAGAATACTGGTGTGGGTTGCCATTTCCTCCTCCAGGGAGTCTTCCTGACCCAGGGATTGAACTGGAGTCTCCTATGTCACCTTGCATTATAGGCAGATTCTTTACCACTGGGCAACCTGGGAAGCCCCTGTTCAACTGTAATATTCAACAAAAGTTTCTTTTGCTTTTAAATATTTTTTATGTGCAGTTTTTATGTTAGGATTCAGGATTACAATATTAGACAAGATGAACAAGGTCTATGTGGCTTTAAAATCTGTTCAAGGTTCAATTCAGTTCAGTCACTCAGTCATGTCTGACTCTTTGCAAACCCCGGGACTGCAGCACACCAGGCTTCCCTGTTCATCACCAACTCCTGGAGCTTGCTCAAACTCATGTCCATCGAGTTGGTGATGCCATCCAACCATCTCATCTCTGTCATCCCCTTCTCTTCCTGCCTTCAATCTTTCCCACATCAGGGTCTTTTCCAATGAGTCAGTTCTTCCCATCAGGTGGCCAAAGTATTGGAGCTTCAGCTTCAGCATCAGTCCTTCCAGTGTCTATTCAGGGTTGATTTCCTTTAGGATTGACTGGTTTGATCTCCTTGCAGTCCAAGGGATTCTCAAGAGTCTAACACCGCAATTGAAAAGCATCAATTCTTTGGCACTAAGCTTTCTTTATGGTCCATTTCTTATATCCATACATGACTACTGGAATAATCATAGCTTTTACTAGGCAGATCTTGTTGACAAAGTAATGTTTCTGCTTTTTAATATGCTGTCTAGGTTGGTCACAGATTTTCTTCCAAGGAGCAAGTATCTTTTAGTTTCATGGCTGCAGTGACCATCTGCAGTGATTTTGGAGCTCAAGAAAATAAAGTCTGTCACTGTTTCCATTGTTTCCCCATCTATTTGTCATGAAGTGATGGGACCAGATGCCATCATCTTCATTTTTTTCATGTTGAGTTTTAAGCCAGCTTTTAAACTCTCCTCTTTTACTTTCATCAAGAGGCTCTTTAGTTCCTCTTCACTTTCTGCCATAAGGGTGGTGTCATCTGCAAATCTGAGGTTTATTGATATTTCTCCTGGCAATCTTGATTCCAGCTTATGCTTCATCCACTAGGCCATTGTGCATGATGTACTCTGCGTGTAAGTTAAATAAACAGGGTGACAGTACACAGCCTACACGTACTCCTTGTCAAAGTTATAGACAAGTAAATAAGAAATGTAAATACAGTTGGATGAAATCAAAGAGATATTTCAGTCTTTTCTATGCACAGACACCTAGTTATCTTGAGCTTTTGCTATTAAAGTTAAAATTTTGCATTAAAAAATCTCCACTAATGCAAATAGAAGATAAATTTAAAGAAACTGTGGCTGTTGGTCTATGAAAATTTGCAGTGATGTTTCTCTGGCGTAGTGATATTTTACAAAATAAAAAGTATTTATGGGGGAAAATCTGTAGTTCTAACATCCTGAGGTATATATCTAAGAGGATGGCAGCAAATTGGAATAGCACCAAATGAAATTCAATTGAATGGATGAATGAAGAAAAGCAAATTTGGCTACAGAGCTCTCCCATCTTGCCCCTGACTTAAGACACATTTGAATTTGTCTTATAACATGCTTAATTTCATTCCTCATGTTGATGACTGCCCTGCTAGATTTCAATTATTTTTTCAGGTTTTATTTTTCTTTGCAAAGAATTCAGCAGTTCTTTTCTTTGTTCTGTTTTAGGAACATCTGTTGCAAATTTAGTGTTGAGTTTATTTGAAACTAACAGCTGCCCAGTAGCACATTAAGAGAAATAGCCTAGGTGAAATTTTCCTGCATATTCCTTTATGAAAAGGCTAATTTCTAAAACTTTATCTTTAATTACATTTAAATTACGTAACAAGAAAGATATAGGAATGACAACAATTTTTCCGTGTAGCATGATGTATCAATGTTTTGTGTTTATGATAATCCTAATGTATTTAATCTAAATATTTAGATATTTAAAGGCTACAAAAGCAAAAAAAAAAAAGTTGGTTACAATTTGAACTTGAGGCCAGCTGGTTTATTGGCTCCTGTTTAATGTTTTCCAAGTGAAGTGCCACTGCCCAGAATACGAATTCTTTGACAAATTCCCAACTCATGTCTGCCTACAAATCACATTAAAATAAATTTGAATGGTCTAAAAATTTGAGTTTTTGAGAGAGCTTACTTTTAAGAACAAAGCAAACAACAAGATACTACTAAAACAATCGTTAAAAAGAACCACAAATCTACTACAAGACTAGACTCTACAAATCTCTGGACCTCTTGTTACTCATGGAAGAAGTTATAATTAATTCAGTAAAGAGCATGTATGAAATGTTTGCAAAGTCTCCTGTGGACACATAAAATACAACAGCAAATTCTTAAAACCTGTAATCTGTGGAATTGCTCAACCACCAAATAGGACGTATACTCATATAATTTAAATCTTTGTACACTATTAGGCTAAGCTTCTATCTATATCACCTCTTACTCCAGATAACAGTCCTGAGAGGGGAGGATTATTGCTAACCTCATGTAGAGGAGGAATGGAAGCTGAATAATTCATTTAAAGTCATGTAGCAAATAGATGCCCCAAGTCTAAGGTCACTGAGCTAGCAAATGACAGGCATGTGAGTCTCTCTAATTCAAAATCCCATCTGGTTTACTTCAGTCGAGGACTCCTCTTTTAGGTCTGTCCTGGGAGAGTGTAGAATTCATAGAGAAGACAGTAGGGATGGAAACCAAGACCCAGAAACCCTGGGCAATTCTCTAGCAATATGCTGCTTTTCTCTTTTAACTCCACCCCCTGAAGGTGAAGCCCTTTCTACCTTCTCTTTTTCCCTTTCTTCTTACCTCTATACCCTTTGCTTCCTTTGTTTTCTGTACTGCTTATTCCCACTATGTACTAAAATGGGTCATTCTTTCTAAGTGCTCACCAAAATCTGCAAGACAAAGGGAACACAAAAGATAGCTAAATGAAAGACAGAAAGTAGAGAGACCAAAATATATCATTCAAACCTTGCAGCCAAGTTTGGTTTTTCTGTTCTCTTCAAATAAACTAGACAAAAAGAATCACTAACTTTTGAAAATCATAGCATTTTTAGAGCTAAAAAAAGCACAGAGGTAATCAAGTCAAAAAACCTTTACTGTAAGGATGAAGGAAGTGTGTTCTAGGGAGCAGGATTGACTTATACAAAGTCACAAAGCCAGAAGTGGCAGGTCTGGGTCTCTGCTGTGGGAGCCCTCAGGCTCAGCTTAGGTCCCCTCCTTTGAATCCAGGTAATGGAAGGGAAACTCTTTAATGGCACACAGAGAGACTGCTTGGCTTCTTTCCAAGCAGGGGATTCCACGCCATGCTGGATGAGGCTTTGTGTTCTGAAATTAGGTAGACCTGGGTCCAAACCTCAGCCCTGCCACTTGCTGTCTGTGTAATTCAAGTTCCATTGCTTACTTTCTTTAAGGCCCAGTCTCCTCATTTGTTAACAAGTGGTTTGTATTTCAGGCCTTCTGTATTTGTTGAGAGCATTAGGTAGATAGAATAGAAAAAGGAGTCCAAGATGGTGGCTAAAGAAAGCAGTGACTAGAAACATCATGCAGGGGAAAGGGGACAAACAGAGAGAAGAAAGAAGCAGAGGACCAGAGTGAGAACCTTTGTCAGGAAAACACACCCCCTTCTCTGGTTGCCCTTGAGCGTATGACCATTTTCATTCCTTCCCTGCTTGGTGGCAGGTACCAGCCCTATTTTGGATAATGTTGAACCAGAGGAGGAGAGAGCAAAAAGGGAAGCCAAGAGGGATCAAGGTCACTCCTTCAGGGTCAGTCAATACTATCTGTTGTCTATTTAATAAAGTTTTGCTTGCTTGAGCTGTAACTAGTCTATTGTTTCAAACCATTGTTATGACAATAATTGAGAAATCCTGCCTGCTTGAGCTGTAATTAGTCCATTGTTTCAAATCTTTGTATCTACAAGACAAGAACTGAGGGAGAGAAATAAACCAACCTCACAAGAGAAAAAAAGGAAATAATACTTAACATTTATAGACTGCTTGTTTGCTCTGTGTCACATTCTGTGTTAAATGTTCTACCTTGATTTTTTGATATAATACTTATAATGTATGCAAAATGCTTAGACCATATAGTAGTACATATGTGTGTATATCGTGTGTGTGTGTGTATGAGCACATATATGTATCAGTTAGGAATGTGTCTCTCACACACAGACATACACACACACACACACACCAGTCAGGAAGTCAGGAATTTCATTTAAACCTTGACTACATTGACTTGAATAAGTAACAGTGTCCTGTGATAAGAAGTCCAGGGCCCTCATGGTTGTCCCATGAGGCTACCAGGGCTCCCACTCTTTCTGTCTTTCTGTCCTTCCCAAAACCCTTGGTAGAAGGCTTCCATGCTCATGGTCACAGAATGAGTGTTTGGTTATATTACTATCTGTGCTTCAGGTAGTCAAATAGCAGGAAGGAAGATAGTAGGGAACCCAGTGTTCTTGCTTGGAGAATCCCATGGACAGAAGAGCCTGGCAGGATATAGTCCATGGGGTTATAAAGAGTCTCACATGACTAAAGTGACTTAGCATGTGCACGTGTGTGCACACAGACACAGACACACACACGTATATATGTGGGCTTCCCTCATAGCTCAGTTGGTAAAGAATCTGCCTGGCTTTCCTGTGGCTCAGCTGGTAAAGAATCTGCCTGCAATGTGGGAGACCTGGGTTCCACCCCTGGATTGCGAAGAACCCCTGGAGAAGGGAAAGGCCATCTGATGTGAAGAGCTGACTCCTTGGAAAAGAGCCTGATGCTTGGAAAGATTGAAGGCAGGAGGAAAAGGGGACGACAGAGGATAAGATGCTTGGATGGCATCACCGACTTGATGGGCATGAGTTTGAGCAGCTCCGGAAGTTGGTGATGGACAGGGAAGCCTGGCTTGCTGCAGTCCATGGGGTCACAAAGAGTTGGACATGACTGAGCAACTGATCTGATTATATATATATATATATGTGAGTATATCCCTCCAACACAATCATATATATTCAAACATACATTTTATTGTGAAGAAAACAGCTACTTATCATAAGTAGCAGTGAACCTTAGTATATATATGGAGGTCAGGGATGTGAATATGATGTTTCAGCCCAGTGAATTGGTGGCTGTGATTCAGGGCTGGGAAAAAAGCAAAAAAATATCACAAAAACAAAATGATTTGTTGCATATTGAAGTCACTGAAACAGGCTTCATAAAGGAATATGAGCGCAGAGAAGAGGCAAATCAGCTAAGACACGTGATCAAAGGGATAGCTACGGAAGGAAACTCACTAGGTGGAGAGATTGTACAGGAAAGAAACGTCTATAAGTAGGAGATCTGGAGGGTGCTTTCACTCAAGAAGTTAGAAAACTGACTGGGTAAGGGGGCGGTCACCTAACCTTGAGGTCAACAGATGGAGGAAACTGAAAAGAAATGACTTGACCTCCTCACTGTCAGGACAGAAGAGAGAGAACAATCAAGAGGGAGAGAGAAATCTCCAGTTCATATGTGGGACAGGAAGGAAGTCAGGATTAGAAAGGAAATATAATAGCTAGTAATACGTTGTTCCAAGTTGAACTGAGTAATGAATCTGTATACTTACATTTCATGACATATAATAAAATAAATTCTCCACCCTCACCACCTCCCCGGGCTTAGTTCCACAGCCCTTGCTGAGCCAGGTCACTGGGGAAGACAAATAGTAACAGAACACAGAGCCAAGGCTGAAGTCTTAGAAAAACATCTCCTGAGACACTGGCTGAGAACCATAGAGTTGCTTGTGGCACAAACTTTCTGGAACGTTTCCATTCTAAGATACTCAGAGCCCATTTTATAGGCCTTTGTGACTTGAAAATGAATGGCCTATGGACTAGATCCTACAGCTTAATAGAGGACAACATGACATCTTGTGGGTATAAGTTCTTGTTAGTTGTGTTTAGGTTAGGGCTAAGGGTACCTGAAACATAGTAAGCAATCTATGAAAATATAATTAAATTTTTTAATTCAATTAAATGAATGAATCTAGATAGTTTTGAGGTGGCTCCAGTAAATGGCAATATACTTATAGTATGTTTACTTATTTATCTATTGATAGTACTACAAAAACTAGCTTGTAAATGTACAATTTGAGTTTTTATTTTCTACTATTTAGTTGCAACTGCCATGAATGGACCATGCAGTGAAAAAGTACTTTGGAGAAATAACAGCAACGGTTGCTTTAAAATATATTGATTTCCTGTTAAAATGCTTGGAATCATATCACTTTGCTCAAATCTGCAATTTATGAAGATAAAATCATTCCTTGTCCAACCAAAGAATTCCCCCAAACAAATTAAATTGATATGGTTGGAGATCATTTTTAATTTAGACTTTCTTCTTTTTTTTTTTTTTTCCCACAAATAGCTTTTGTTTGATGAGCTCAAAGTGTTTCCATCTTTGTATATCTGATGGTACTGATCATTCATTCAACAATGATGTTCAAAGCAATCAGTCAAATAAGATCTGATTCCTACCCTCAAGGAGCTTTCAGTTCAGTTCAGTTCAGATCAGTCGCTCAGTTGTGTCCGACTCTTTGCAACCCCATGCAGCATGCCAGGCCTCCCTGTCCATCACCAACTCTTGGAGTTCACTCAAACTCATGTCCATTGAGTTGGTGATGCCATCCAACCATCTCATCCTCTGTCATCCCCTTTTCCTCCTGCCCCCAATCCCTCCCAGCATCAGAGTTTTTTCCAATGAGTCAACTCTTCCCATGAGGTGGCTAAAGTATTGGAGTTTCAGCTTCAGCATCAGTCCTTCCAATGAACACCCAGGACTGATCACCTTCAGAATGGACTGGTTGGATCTCCTTGCAGTCCAAGGGACTCTCAAGAGTCTTCTCCAACACCACAGTTCCAAAGCATCAATTCACAATGGAGTATTACTCAGCCATTAAAAAGAATACATTTGAATCAGTTCTAATGAGGTGGATGAAACTGGAGCCTATTATACAGAGTGAAGTAAGCCAGAAAGAAAAACACCAATACAGTATACTAACACATATATATGGAATTTAGAAAGATGGTAACAATAACCCTGTGTACGAGACAGCAAAAGAGACACTGATGTATAGATCAGTCTTATGGACTCTGTGGGAGAGGGAGAGGGTGGGGAGATTTGGGAGAATGGCATTGAAACATGTATAATATCATGTAAGAAATGAATCACCAGTCCAGGTTCGATGCACGATACTGGATGCTTGGGGCTGGTGCACTGGGACGACCCAGAGGGATGGTATGGGGAGGGAGGAAGGAAGAGGGTTCAGGATGGGGAACACTGGTATACCTGTGGCAGATTCATTTCGATATTTGGCAAAACTAATACAATATTGTAAAGTTTAAAAATAAAATAAAATTAAAAAAATATAGAAAAAAAAAGCATCAATTCTTTGGTGCTCAGCTTTCTTCACAGTCCAACTCTCACATCCATACATGACTACTGGAAAAACCATAGCCTTGACTAGACGAACCTTTGTTGGCAAAGTAATGTCTCTGCTTTTGAATATGCTATCTAGGTTGGTCAAAACTTTCCTTCCAAGAAGTAAGCGTCTTTTAATTTCATGGCTGCAGTCACCATTTGCAGTGATTTTGGAGCCCCCCCAAAATAAAGTCTGACACTGTTTCCACTGTTTCCCTATCTGCTTCCCATGAAGTGATGGGTCCAGATTCCATGATCTTAGTTTTCTGAATGTTGAGCTTTAAGCCAACTTTTTCACTCTCCTCTTTCACTTTCATCAGGAGGCTTTTTAGTTCCTCTTCACTTTCTGCCATAAGGGCGGTGTTATCTGCATATCTGAGGTTATTGACATTTCTCCCGGCAATCTTGAGTCCAGCTTGTGTTTCTTCCAGCCCAGCGTTTCTCATGATGTACTCTGCATAGAAGTTAAATAAACAGGGTGACAATATACAGCCTTGACTTACTCCTTTTCCTATTTGGAACCAATTTGTTGTTCCACGTTCAGTTCTAACTGTTACTTCCTGACCTGCATACAGGTTTCTCAAGAGGCAGGTCAGGTGGTCTGGTATTCCCATCTCTTGAAGAATTTTCCACAGTTTATTGTGATCCACACAGTCAAAGACTTTGGCATAGTCAATAAGGCAGAAATAGATGTTTTTCTGGAACTCTCTTGCTTTTTCCATGATCCAGTGGATGTTGGCAATTTGATCTCTGGTTCCTCTGCCTTTTCTAAAACCAGCTTGAACATCTGGAAGTTCACGGTTCACGTACTGCTGAAGCCTGGCTTGGAGAATTTTGAGCATTACTCTACTAATGTGTGAGATAAGTGCAATTGTGCAGTAGTTTGAGCATTCTTTGTCACTGCCTTTCTTTGGGATTGGAATGAAAACTGACCTTTTCCAGTCCTGTGGCCACTGCTGAGCTTTCCAAATTTGCTGGCGTATTGAGTGCAGCACTTTCACAGCATCATCTTTCAGGATTTGAAATAGCTCAACTGGAATTCCATCACCTCCACTAGCTTTGTTCGTAGTGATGCTTTCTAAGGCCCACTTGACTTCACATTCCAGGATGTCTGGCTCTAGGTGAGTGATCACACCATGGTTATTATCTGGGTCATGAAGATCTTTTTTAGTCAACCATAAAATGAACATGTAAACCATCAGTTAAAATATAGTGTTATTGGGGGATGCAAGTGCTGGAATATTGTGATGTAAGTGCTATCATGATGATTTGCACAGGTCTTCCAACAATATAGGGAACCAGATAAGTGCCATTTTAACAGCTTAAACTTGGATTTTGAAGTCTGTATTTAAATTTTTTAATCCACTTATGTCCCTCACTAGATGTATAATTACTTTGTCTCTCAGAGCCGCAAGTTCTTCATCTGTAAAGTGAAGTTGGTAGTAGTATTTATTTCAAAAGTACTGTGAAGACTTGATGAGATATATCTATGATGAAATTACTTAGAATAAAATAGAAACTCTTTAGCATTGTGTTAAGTTCCAGCAGAATCTCTCATCAAAGTCATATTTCCCACCCTCTTCCTCACACCATTCATGTCAGCCACACTTCCTATAGGTCCTGGTTGTGCACCAGGCTTCCTCTGCCTCAGGACCTCAGCACATGCTGGGGTTTGTGACTCAGATGATCTAACATCCCAATTCACCATGCTGATTATGAGTTATCTCTGAGATTTCAGCCCAAATGTCTTTTCTGATATTGAAGTATACATCAGTTCCATTCACTTCTTTCCTAGCTGCCTATTGTTTTCTACACAAAACTTGTCATAATTTGTAATTCATGTTGTTGTTGTGCAGTTGCTCAGATGTATCCAACTCTTTGTGACCCCATCGAACCTCAGTACACCAGACTTCCCTGTCCTTCACTATCTCCTGGAATTTGTTTAAACTCATGTCCATTGAGTTGATGATGCCTTCCAACCATCTCATTCTCTGTTGCCCCCTTCTCCTCCTGCCCTCAATCTTTCCCAGCATCAGGGGCTTTTCCAGTGAGTCAGGTCTTTGCATCAGGTGGCCAAAGTATTGGAGCTTCAGTTTCAGCATCAGTCCTTCCAGTGAATATTCAGGGTTGATTTTCTTTAGTAACTGGTTTGATCTCCTTGCTGTCCAAAGGACTCTCAAGAATCTTCTCCAGCACCACAATTCAAAAACACCAAATCTTCAGTTCTCAGCTTTATTTACAGTCCAACTCTCACATCTGTACATGACTATTGGAGAAACCATAACTTTGACTATATGGGAGGTAGAGAATTACTTAACAAAAATCTTAAGTTAAATCAGGCTATGTGATGAAGGGCTGAAAGTCAGAAAGCAACAAAACAAACTTTAAAGCCTACAGGTCAAGGAGACTACTACTGAATTCCCAGTATATTACACATTTGGCAGCCATAGACTATCTGCTGGAACTGATCTGCCCACAAATGGCATGTAGGAAAAGGGAGCGGTCCACATTCTAGCAGTCTGACCCCCCCAAGTGAAACTCACTAAGGCCTCATTAGGAATCAGGATGTTTCAGCCTTGGTGGGCCTTAGCCTTGATTCTGTGGACTGAAATAACCTCCAGTAGGTTAAAATGAGATGCAGAGTCTGAAGAGTTGCAAGGTGCTCACGGTCTTCACTTAGAAATGTTTTCTTTTTTTTTTTTTCTCAGAAAATACTGAAGATTTCAGTTTGAATGCCTATTGTTGGAACTTTGTAGGAGACACTTCCCAGGTGGTGCTGTAGGTAAAGAACCTGCCTGCCAGTGCCAGTGCCGGAGGCAGAAGAGACACAGTTTCAATCCCTGAACGGGGAAGATCACCTGAGAAGGAAATGGCAACTCACTCCAGTATTCTTGCCTGGAAAATCCCATGAACACGGGAACCTGGCAGGATACAATCCATGGGATTGCAAAAAGTGGGACATGACTGTAGTGACTTAGCACATCATTCTACCACATATTTTAATATTTCAATCTTTCCAACCTAAGCTCATGTAAGTCACTTAAAATAACCAAAGATGCTGAAGTCTTTAACATCTGTTTTCTGTAAAATGAGTGGAAGGCAGAAGGATTAGATCTTCTTTTTGGGAAACTCATCAAAGTTTATAGCAGGAAGAAAAAGACTCTGATTTCTGTTTAAGAAAAGTTTTTCTTTTTTTTTCTATTTTAATTCTCCTTTGGTCTGTGGTCCCTAAAGTAATAACTTTCAGACGAGATGACAATAGAGACTATCAAGCCTAACTCCTCAGTTTCTTCTGTCTCAGCTTTGGAAAGCTTGTATTCGCTCATCTGAATTACCAGATTCAGTGTCATTCTTAAAATGATTACAGTTGCTTTCTCTTGACTGACATGCCAGTCTCGGGCTATGACTCCTTTGAGTCAATATTTACTTAGTGTTTGTTATAGGCCAAACTCTAAGAATGCAAAGACAATAAAACAAGATCATTTCCTATGAGAACCTCTAGTGAGTAGGGAGAAATGTCAACAATTTGTTGCAGTGTGATGAGTACTCCATGATGAGCATACTTTCTATGGAAGTGCAAGAGAGAGTAAGACTATTAAATAATTAATTTGTGGAGAGTCCACTTAAGGCAAAGCCTTGTCCTATAGCTGAGGAGGATAAACACTGAGAAAGAAGTCTCTTTTCCTCCAGGAACTCCACCTGGTCCTATGAGAGGCAAACACAGATAAGTAGCTCAAATTACATATAATGAAATTTGTTATAAGTTCTTTAACTGTGAAAAAGTACTCTGTGTCCGGGAATATGCCCATTTCACACATTATGGCAAATGATATAGAAAGCCTAAAATTCTCCCATAACAAAAAATGCTCAGCAAGATATTTTAATGTATATTTTAAAATGCATTGCTGAGCTGGAAACAAGGAAAAAAGAATTCTAAGAGGTTGAAAAATAAAAGCAAAAGTAGAAATCTATAAAGGAAAGCCAGTCATAAAAATTAGCTGTTCCAGCTACCATTTCCCATGACTCAAAGTTTTGGTTCTGTTGCTAAAATGTGAATCATGAAAAAAGATGGCAACCATACCATAAGGGATATCACATTAGAGATTTAAAAAACCCAGACATCCAAAATTACAGTCAGTGAAATGATCAACTAGAAAAATTCCTTCTTTATGCTTGACTCTGTGTGGGAGGAAAAAATTCTCCACTGACTTAGTAATCAAAGGATTTTGGGGCCCACATTCTTGATATTTTTGTGTTTGAGATACCTTAAGCTGAGAATTTATTATAAAGTGACCCCATGTTGGCAGTATCCCAAGATGCCTGGAAGAAGCAAATATAAATTCTTCCTGGAGGAATGCACCTTTTAACTCTAGGCCTCAAAAATTCCCACTGATGAGGTTTATGGAACATACGCTTATGATAACAAAACTATAAAATTCAAGGAAAGAAGCAATAAAGAGCATGAATCAGAAAAAAAAAAACCCCAAAGAAACAAAAAGCCAAACAAATTAAAAATTTAAGACAGCAGCCTCAGATGCACAAAACTATTACATACTGTAATTATTGAATTACTATATTTAATGTGTCTAAATAAAAAGAGTACTCAAAGTATGAGTACAGAACAAGAGATTTTTAAAAAATGAATAGGCACAGTTGAAAAGATTCAAATAGAAATTGAAGAATAATAATAACTATATTATTATTGATATGAAATATAGTTATTAATAACAACTATTCTTCATATACTTCAAAGGAAAAGCATAAGGAATAGGTTAACCAATGCATTAAACAAAGCTGAAGAAAGAATCAATAAATAGGAAGATATCTTAAGAAATCCAAGACTTAAGAAACATAGATGTAGTGAGACAATTTAACAAATGTCTGATTGGACTTGCAGAAGAAAAACAAAGATAATGCAGAGGCACTATTTGTAATGATAAAGTCTGAGAATTACCCAGAAATGATAAAAGAACCATGAATCCTTGGAAGCATGGAGTCTAGAAAGTTCCAAGCAAGGTAAGTAAAGAGAAATCCACTTTAAGACATTTTGTAGTGGACTTTCAGAATACCAAAAACAAACAAAACAAAAACAACCTCTTAAAAACAGCCAAAGAGAAAAATCAGATTACCTATAGTAAAAAAAGTTGACATCTAACTTCTTAGAAACAACAATTAAACTAAAAAAAAAAAATCGACAACCATCTTCACAGTGTAGAGAAAATACTTGTCAACCAAGAGTTGTGTACTTAGTAAAATTATCTTTCAAACTTGAGAATAACATGAAAGATTTTTCAGATAAACAACATAGAGAACTTTGGGGATTGATAATACACCCTATATATGCAAGAAGGGCAAATGAACATGAAAAATTATATAAACAATAGCACTGCTGTAATAATATACCTAATATTGTGGGTAGAACAGTGATAAAATCAAGATTATATGGTAATTAGAACTTCTTTGATTAAGTACAGATGTTAAAATTCTAGGTTAATAATTAAAAGAAAAAGGAAGAATTTGTAATTCCAAGTGAATTTGGGGCAGAAACAAGAATGACAAAAAAATTACACAAAATTGTAAAAGAAGGTTAAAAGATACAGGAAAAAAAAAAAAAACAACTAGAAAATTTAGAAAGCACAAAATAAGAAACTAAAGATGAATGGAAATATATCAATAGTCATAACAAATGCATAATGGCTAAATTTTCTTGAAAGAACAAAATTGCCAGGCTGAGGAAGAAACAAAATTCAGATATACATTGAATTCAAGAGACACACCTAAAACAAGAGAATTTGGAAAAGTTGGAAGTGAAAGAACAGAGCAACAGACATACAGAAATATTCAAACTCCTGCTATCAAAGGAATATAAATAATGGAAGCCTCCAGATATAAAAAACTAAAAAATTCATATTTGGCAAGGATGTGAGTACTAAGGATGTTTATATGCTGCTGGATACATGCACAAGAATGTTTGCAACAGCACTGCTTGTAATATCCTAAATTAGAAAAAACCTAAATGTCCCTGAATAAAACAGTGAATAAATGTGGTATATTCATAAAATGGAATACTATGCAGCAAGAAAATGAAGGAAACAGCCATGCAAAATAGCAAATGTTATCATATTGAACTAAAAAAGAAATACACAAAAGAATACATAGATAATGACACCATTAATACATTTTATTTTCCCCTTAAGGAAACCAACTAACTTGCCCCAAATCACACAGTTGGAAAGTGGTGGAGATAGTATCCAAACCCAGGCCATTTGACTCCAGAGATTGTCTTTAACCACTTGGCTAAGCTGGCTGGGAACAGCAAAGAGGGAGAAGCCTGGAGATGCAAGGTAGGTTTGGGGGGGAACATATGATCATGTACAGTAGACTTTGGGAAATATTTGTGACAAAGATGAAAAAGTATCTGGGAAGGGAAATAGAGCAAACTCTGAATGATAAATTGGAATAATTCTGTGTGTACTAGGGTGGTACTGAAGTTTATGGACAGAGAAATGACATAATCTGTATTTTAGGAGAATCTGTCTGTTTTCATGGAGGAGGAACATTTAGAGCATGAGGCAAGCAAGGTATTTCAGCAGAAATTAGAAAGGACCTGAGCCAGAGCAGTTTGGATAGAAGAGACATAGAAGAGGAAGGTGCTTTTCTGAGCAGAGTTGATACTTGATACATGATTAGATGTAAAGAGTGATTTGAAATTTCTGCATTTGGGAAGAGGATGACATCATGAACCAAGATAAGGAATGAGAATGAAGGACTAGTATATGGGGAAGATGGAGTCCTAGGTTGAATGTACTGACTCTAAGGCATCTATGAGATGGAAATACATAGACGTCCATTGCTGATGCTGGAAATGTGGGCTGGATTAGGAAACAAAATCAGCAGGAAAGGAAGGGCTAGAGATGCAGGCTTGGGCATCATTCTCTGTGGTGATGATGCAACGTGGGCAGCTACTGAGAGACATTTCCTCAGAGGAGGGATATCTAATCCCAGATGGAAAAGGCTAGAGGAGAGAAGTAATGGGGACATGCAGACATCCAGTGTCTGCTGATCTTTTAAGAAGCTGGGTGGTGAGAGAAAGGGAAGGAGAAAATGGTAAACCATCTAAATGAACCCTTGAAACTCTGAGATGAGTACCTGCATTTCACAGATGAGAGAACTGAGACACAGAGAGACTGGGACCACACAGCTGAGTGGTAACGTCAGTATTTATGCAAAGTCAGAATGACCAGAATATACTTTTTAAACATGATAATGAAAACACAGCAGGGTTTTCAACAGTAGATGGTATTTCAGCATGCTGGTAGAATCAAGGGAGTGGAATGAGGAGAAGGATTGTGGAAAAAGAGGTCAAGGTCCAGCAGAAAAGGGCAAGTGCTTGGATGAACTAAGAGCAGAGGTAGGGGTATCAAAAATGTTTTCCTTTGGGACTAGAGGAAAGGAAGGGGGATGGAGATATTGGCATGTGGGTGGCAGGAAATCATGGGGGTCCATTTTGGGTGATTTGGTCTCATGGTTTAGTTCTGAAAATCATCTGTTGAGGTAAAGGGAGACCAGGGTAGCTTCGTGGCACTGAGCAGTAGCTCTGGTTTCAAGCAACTGGAGGCCAGAGACGCTGAAACAGTGGCAGTGCAGTGAGAAGCACATTACATGAGGTCTAATGTCAGTATATACAGTAAAAATCACATGTAATCAAAGTTACTTTTGAAAGATTCCTGAAGTCTCTTGTAAAGTACAGTACATACAGTTTTGTGCACACTGTCCTGTCTCAGGAAGTCTGACAGAGCAGGCTTTGCCCCTAGAGATGAAACAGATGGTTATTTCTTTGCATGAGCCCCAGAAAAATGAGTTGGCTTTCACTGGCTCTTTGGATGACCAAAAAAAAAAAAAAAAAAAAAAAAATCCATGCAGGATAAGACTGTACTGTGCATGGAGGGGTTACAAGGAGAGCCTGTGTACATAGACCAGGGTGTGAATCCTGGTCTGACCTGTTAGCTGTGTGATAGTGAGCAACGTTAGCAGATGTTTAAAACTCCTTTACCAGATTTTTTCATTCTCAGTTTCTTTTTTTGTAAAATTGATTAGCTTGGGACCTGGCATAGATTAGATGCTCATGAACAGAGAATGAGAAAACATAAAGCTAAACAGTAAAATCAACTGGTGTGGACAAGTAAAGGAGGATGGAACCTAAATGAGAAAGCACATGGTTGAGTTTACCCAGAATTGAGGATCAGTGTTAATGCTTTGTTGGACACCCCCATGTAAGGTCAAGAGTAATGGCACCAAGGAAAGATATACCCATTTGAATGCAGAGTTCCAAAGAATACCAAGGAGAGATAAGAAAGCCTTCCTCAGTGATCAATGCAAAATAATAGAGGAAAACAATAGAATGGGAAAGACTAGAGATCTCTTCAAGAAAATTAGAGATACCAAGGGAACATTTCATGCAAATATGGGCTCAATAAAGGACAGAAATGGTAGGGACCTAACAGAAGCAGAAGATATTAAGAAGAGGTGGCAAGAATACACAGAAGAACTGTACAAAAAAGATCTTCACAACCCAGATAATCACAATGGCATGACCACTAACCTAGAGCCAGACATCCTGGAATGTGAAGTCAAGTGGGCCTTAGAAAGCATCACTATGAACAAAGCTAGTGGAGGTGATGGAATTCCAGTTGAGCTATTTCAAATCCTGAAAGACAATGTTGTGAAAGTGCTTCATTCAACACGCCAGCAAATTTGGAAAACTCAGCAGTGGCCACAGGACTGGAAAAGGTCCGTTTTCATTCCAATCCCAAAGAAAGGCAATGCCAAAGAATGCTCAAACTACTGCACAATTGCACTCATCTTACATGCTAGTAAAGAAATGCTCAAAATTCTCCAAGACAGGCTTCAGCAATACATGAACCGTGAACTTCCAGATGTTCAAGCTGGTTTTAGAAAAGGCAGAGGAACCAGAGATCAAATTGAAAACATCTACTGGGTCATGGAAAAAGCAAGAGAGTTCCAGAAAAACATCTATTTCTGCTTTATTGACTGTGCCAAAGCCTTTGACTGTGTGGATCACAATAAACTGTGGAAAATTCTTCAAGAGATGGGAATACCAGACCACCTGACCTGCCTCTTGAGAAACCTGTATGCAGGTCAGGAAGTAACAGTTAGAACTGAACATGGAACAACAGACTGGTTCCAAATAGGAAAAGGAGTTGGTCAAGGCTGTATATTGTCACCCTGCTTATTTAACTTCTATGCAGAGTACATCATGAGAAACGCTGGGCTGGAAGAAGCACAAGCTGGAATCAAGATTGCTGGGAGAAACATCAATAACCTCAGATATGCAGATGACCTCACCCTTATGACAGAAAGTGAAGAGGAACTAAAAAGCCTTTTTGATGAAAGTGAAAGAAGAGGGTGAAAAAGTTGGTTTAAAGCTCAACATTCAGAAAACGAAGATCATGGCATCTGGTCCCATAACTTCATGAGAAATAGATGGGGAAACAGTGGCTAACTTTATTTTTTTGGGCTCCAAAATTACTGCAGATGGTGATTGCAGCCATGAAATTAAAATTTGCTTACTCCTTGGAAGGAAAGTTATGACCAACCTAGACAGCATATTGAAAAGCAGAGACATTACTTTGCCAACAAAGGTCCATCTAGTCAAGGCTATGGTTTTTCCAGTAGTCATGTATGGATGTGAGAGTTGGACTATAAAAAAAGCTGAGCGCTGAAGAATTGATGCTTTTGAACTGTGGTGTTGGAGAAGACTCTTGAGAGTCCCTTGGACTGCAAGGAGATCCAGCCAGTCCATTCTAAAGGCGATCAGTCCTGGGTGTTCATTGGAAGGACTGATGTTGAAGCTGAAACTTCAATACTTTGGCCATGTGATGCGAAGAGCTGACTCATTTGAAAAGACCCTGATGCTGGGAAAGATTGAAGGCAGGAGGAGAAGGGGATGACATAGGATGAAATGGTTGGATGGCATCACCGACTCAATGGACATGAGTTTGGGTAAACTCCTGCAGTTGATGATAGACAGGGAGGCCTGGTGTGCTGCAGTTCATGGGGTTGCAAAGAGTCGGACACGACCGAGTGACTGAACTGAAGTGAATGGCACCAAAGCACTGATAGGAGAAAGTATTGAAAATAGTTGCCTTAGGAGACTACCTTGGATGTTTACAGAGAAGTGGGAGAAGCTGATACACTCAGAGAAATGAAAAGAGAATCAGGAACTGAAAGTCACAATGAGTTTTAAATGCAAGATCAATCAGGATGAGAAAAGAAAAGAATTAAAGTTTGGGAGGTGATGGTGTAGGGGAAGAAAGACTTTTCCTCTAATTTCTTAGGTTCCGTGCCTGGGGCCCACATTTTGAGTTACAAAAGACAGGTTAACAGAAAAGAAAAATTACAAATTTTATTTGATATTAATATTTTATGTGGCACTGGGGTTTCATAGGAAGAAATGAGAACCCTAAAGAAGCATTTAGACCTGGGGTCTTTCCTATTTAATAAAGAGCAATAAATTGTGGAGATGTGATAAGACAAAAGAAAAAGAAGTTTGGGCCGGAGCCAGTAAAGTGTGGGAAAGTGACTAGGAAATAGATGGGGGAAGTTAAATGTTGATAAGCGTTATTTTAATACATAGGTTATTTTCAGCCTCATGTTGGCATCCACTCCCTGTCTCTGGTGATAAGAATGTTCTCTTCTTCCTGGTACAAGGAAAGAAACTTTTTCACTGGAACTCTTATGCCCTGCTTTTAGGTACAAAGGGAGAGGGCACAGGACCCTGCACCTGCTATTTCTCAATTGCCTTCAGTTCAAAATAACTAATATGCTTAATTAACAATTAAGTGTCATATTTGGGTGGCATGCTTTAGTGATCTTCAGGGGAGGTCAGAGATAGCGTCTGGAGACCATCCTCTCTGACCTGGAGCCTTCCTTCCTCAGGACTGCCTTTCACAAACTTGGGGTAGTCAAAGACAAGAGAATGCTTCTGGTCCAAAAGTCTGATTTGAACTGCGTGCTTAGGACGTTTCTCTGAGCGTCATAAGAACCTCTTTATTTTGAAGAACAGCAGCACCACAGGTGGTTCCATTAGATCTGGAACCAAGAGCACGGGGGTTGAACCATATCTTCTAAAATCAATTGCTGGCTCTTCTGCTGACCAGCTGTGTGGCCTTGGTCAAGAGGACTAACCTCTCTGTCCCTCAGTTTTCCCATTTGTGAAAGGAGAGTCAAAGTGGCTACTGAGAGGCATATGTGAGCAACACATGGTAAACTCTGATGAGCTCTCAGAAAATGCTTGATAAGTGAGTTGTTATTTTATTATGAAAATGCGATAAGGCTCATTGACTGAGCTTTTGGGGTGGAGCTGGTTCTAGTTTCATTGTCTAGTCTGCTTTTAATCAATGCTGGGTACTTTGGAGTTTGCTGGTTGGGATTAAAAGGGCCATCTGTAGCAGTGGAGCACACACTGTGCTCTGTCAAGGGAATGACCCTGGGTGGGATGAAGGGTTTAGTCTGTGCCTGTCAGCTTGGAAACCCCGTGATCAGTACGACTGGGAAATGTTCCTATCTGCTGGCATCTTTTCTTCACCACCATGGCGACAGACAGAGCTCTTCCCCACTCTTTTTTTCTGTAGGTTTTTTCCTCCCTATAGAGGAAGTCTATTCCCAGCTCCTGGATTACCCTTACAGGGAGACCTGTACAATTGCACCTATTGTTTGTTTTTTGGTCATAGTTTTAACTTAAAAAAAAAAAAAAAAGATCTGTATAGTTTGCAACCTGATGACTGTTTCTGTAACAACCACCACGGTGACAGAGATAATGGCACCCAAGGAATGAATAATTTAACAGGAAAAATTGGAATCTCAATATAAGCTTCTTTAAAAAGATTTTTCTGAATGGAAGGTGAGATAATCTGTTTGGTGTAGAATAAATGAACCCTTTCTTTTGTGTGCAGAACTTCTTGGAGGATTGTTCATATCTTATAAGAGTGAAGTTAAAACAATCAGGTATTAGCTTTTCCCAGGTGGCTCAGTGGTGAAGAATCTCCCTGCCAGTGCAACAGACACAGATGTGGGGTTGATCCCTGAGTCAGGAGTATCTCCTGGAACAGGAAAGAGGCAACCCAATCCAGTATTTTTGCCTGGAGAATCCCATGGACAGAGGAATCTGGCAGGCTACTGTCCATGGGGTCACAGAGTTGGACACAACTGAGCGACTGAAAAACAAAAACATATATATATAAAAGATCATCCATGCAAGATGTTCTTGTATGCAAAGTCCTCTGAATGGTTAGTGAAACAACTTGTCTACCAGTCTAGTTTTTAAAAATGTCTTTCACACATAGAGCTGGATTCTAGAACTCTTTGTGGTCACATCAACCTTGACTCTTATTGATTGGAAAACCAAGCTGCTTCGATTCCTTACATGAGGTTCAGAAACTAACTCTGATGAGACTCCAGCACTGCATGCTCTTAAAGTTAGGATGGGGCAGAAACCAGTCTTGTGATGTGTTTTTCTTATATACCAACAGTGTTTGCTGGTGTTTCTTAATGGAAAATAGGATAGACAAAGTCCTAAATATTGGTATTGCCAAGCTCCAGAGGTGTTAAGGAAAATGTGGGGCCTCTATGAAATGCAAGTTGAAATGAAGAGGAAAGATGATGCATAGTTTAATAAATGATTATAATTTTTTACTGTAAAATTTCTTTTTGAACTAGAAATCTGGAGAGCAGTAGCCAAGTAGTGGTAGTAGACTTTAAAGAAGAAAATATGTTTTTGGCTTCAGTATCTCTTTTAAATCATGCCTGGAAATAAGGAATGGATGTTTGGGTCTGCAGCTGGGAGGTCAAAAGGCCAGTGGAGAAGAGGCTCTTTTTTATTGTAAACATGTGAATTAATCATGACTCAAAAATGGAATTGGAAGAAAACTTGCAGCTGGAAAAGGAAATAAAAGGAAAAAAATGTTTTAATTTATTTATTTGTATAAACACACACACAGTATAAATATGTTCTGATACTCACCAGCTAGTTCTTGAAAATCATAATCTGAAAAGTAGAAGCAATAGTGGGTTGAAAAGTGGGAAGAAAATCCAGCATTCCTATTTCTACTTTGGGCTCAGTTCACCTAGAATTTGTGCTTAAGTTGGAGTCTTCTAAACAGATTTCAATACAAAAGGCTTTCCTCACTCCTATTCACACCCCAAATCTGATACATTTCCAAAAGTAGGAGTTAAATTCAATGCCATGTGAGTTCTTATGTGGCAGATTCTCAAAACTAAAAGAGGGCAGAAGCCACAGAAGAACACTGAACCAGCAGGGGGATAAATGGTTCTTCTCTGCTTTGAAGTTTTTTTCTTTTCAAAATTTGATCTAGCTTTCTGTCTACCTATCTATTACCTATCTTTACCACAGTATAATGTACAAAGACATGTCTACCAACTTTACTCTATTTTTTTTTTTTCCTTCTGAATTAGACTTTCAGAATTTACAACCCTGAAAACTGATTCTAGTCAATGTGGTTAGTTCTCCTTCACAATTACTGGCTACTCCAGAGGGCTGGGGTCAGAGGCTTGATTAAATAAATTACAGCTTCAAGTCCCTTTCAATAAACCATGTCAGGCTTTAGGCAACCCTAAACAATGCTCCCTGTTTTAACCCATAATGGGCAGTTGAGTTCAGTAACTGCCCTAATCACTGCAGCATAAATATTTATGGGAGAATTTTTCCAATTAAGGTAGAAGCTTGTTTAGATGCTATCAGTTTAGAGAGGGCTTTTCCAACAAGAAAATTACTGTTAAAGGACATCAGGAAATGGTTAAACTCCAGAAGGCTAAAAGGTCAATGAGTCTGCAAATGCAGCGGGGCTGTGGTTCTGTTACCACTGTCTACATGCGTTAACTGCCCCCCAACCCCTTTAAATGGGGATTAAAAAATAGCCCTTTGTACCTAGGGAAAAAAATGTTGGTTCACTCATATAAAAAATATTTATGTTGAGAAATAAAAATGTGAGCCATGACTCAAACAGATTTAGTGTTATCCCAACTTTTACAACAGGCTGTACATAGGTCTTGCTTGTTTGTTGGGTTAGAGTATGGAGGGGGTTGCTGATAATGGTATTGAATGATTTTCATAGTAGATGCTGTCAGCATGGACTTCAAGGATCTCTGTTGCACACAATCTACAGAGATATGTAAACATGTGTTTTGTGAGCCATATTATCAAGAAAGAGCTGTATAAAATCTGAAATGAGGAATACAGGCAGAAAAACCCCCAGAGGAGGGGAATATGTGATCTCAGTGGGAATTCGTTAATCTACCAAACAGTGTAGATGCATGTCTACCATATGGTATTTTACTCTAGGGAAAAGAGAAAAAGAAAAAGAGAAAGTGGGAAAAAACAATCCCCATAGAATGCAAACACAAAATACCTTTGCCTGAAAATAAACGTGGTAAGTTTATAGCAGAAGAAACACAGGAGAGTATCCTAGGTCATACTATTGGAACTGGAATAGTTATAGAAGCCTTGCCATCTGATTTTGATTTTCCTTAGACGATGGAATCAAGTGTTAAAGATTAAGGTTGAAAGTGCAGTGAAAGTATTAGTCACACGGTTGTGTCCAACTCTTTGCGACCCCATGAACTGTAGCCTGCCAGTCTCCTCTGTTCATGGAATTTTCCAGGCAAGAATACTGGAGTGCGTTGCCATTCTCTTCTCTGGGGAATCTTCCCAACCCAGGGATCGAACCCATTGCAGCTGGATTCTTTACCACCTGAGTCATCAGGGAAGCCCAAAAGATTAAGGTTATGTAGTAACAATTTCAATAGTTAGTTAGCTATGGCAAAAAACACAGCATAAACCACATAAGATGGTGAAGACTGGTCTATATTCAGGTAACTTGGGTCTCTGGAAGCCAAAGGTATGAATGATTCTTTCTAAGTCACAGCTGTGGCAAAACCAAAAGGCAATGAGACACCTGAAAAAAAAAATATGAGACCACAAAGAGAGGCATTTACCATTTCATAATTAAACTGGAAAGACACTTCACTTTGATCCCCTGTCCAATCCCTACATCCATCTCAATCCTCAGAGTGAACCTGAAGAAGGCCCCTGAGCTTAATCTTAGCGATGACTTTGGCTTTTGCCCCAACTGCCCTTTTCCTTCTAGGACTGTGAGTTAAGCAAGCCAGCACTTGGAACTGCACATGGAGCTCAAGGGTTTCCTGGAGCAGCCCTTCAACCAAGAAGGTGCCCCCTGCAGTTGCACAGAGCGTGGCTTTGAGAGAGAGCCACTCTGAAACAGTGACATTCTGTCAGAGCTGACTCGGGGTCTGCAGGGGACATCCCTGGTGCCTGCAGAATGCAGGGCAGGTTGTCTACTAAAATTTTGCCTCACTGGGGTTGACTTTGGGCAAGGAATTTGAAGTGAAACATTTCCAATATTTATTGTTCCTGCCCTTCTTATTCTCTCTTTAAAAAATAGCATATGTTCTTATATTTCCCCTTGTATATTTTAACTTAATGATATTAGTTGCTACAGATTGAATTTTTCTCAAGAGGGAAACTGAAGCATGATGGATAGAACTCCACTTCAGTTCAGTTCAGTTCAGTCGTTCAGTCATGTCTGACTCTTTGCGACCCCATGAATCGAAGCATGCCAGGCCTCCCTGTCTATCATCAACTACAAAAGCTTTCTCAAACTCATGTCCATCAAGTTGGTGATGCCATCCAACCATCTCATCCTCTGTCTTCCCTTCTCCTCCTGCCTTCAATCTTTCCCAGCATCAGGGTCTTTTCCAAGGAGTCAGTTCTTTGCATCAGGTGGCCAAAGTATTGGAGTGTCAGCTTCAGAATCAGTCCTTCCAATGACTTCAGGACTGGTTTCCTTTAGGATGGACTGGTTGGATCTCCTTGCAGTCCAAGGGACTCTCAAGAGTCTTCTCTAACACCACAGTACAAAAGTATCAATTCTTCTGTGCTCAGCTTTTTTATAGTCCAACTCTCACATCCATACATGACTGCTGGACAAACTACTGCTGGAACTCCACTTAACTGGGTTCAAAAAACTGTTAGACACTGGTGCAGGGAGCCAGTTACACAAAATTACGTGTATGCCAACTGCTAAGTCACTTCAGTTGTGTCTGATTCTGTGTGACCCTAAGGACTGTAGCCCTTCAGGCTCCTCTGTCCACTGGATTCTCCAGGCAAGAATACTGGAATTGCTTACAATGCCCTCTTCCAGGGCATCTTCCTAACCCAGGGATCTAACCCTTGCCTCTTAACATCTGCCTGCATTGGCAGGTGGGTTCTTTACCACTAGTGCTAAGCAAATTCTTATTCTACACAGACTTGTCTCTATTACGTAAAAACATGTTTTAGTTGGAGAACTGGAACGTCCACTAAAAAGAGACCATGTTCTATAGTATGGAGGCTAGAAGTCTGCTCAGATCTCTGGCCTAGATTTCAAGCAAGATGCACTTTTTTTTTAATGCTGATTTGGCTTATGAACTAGCAATTGAGAAATAACTTCATTTTGAAAGTTCTTCTAAATTAGATCCCTCAGATAGGTGGAGATTTGAGATTAAAGCTGATTCACTTTGGTTTTCTCATTTCCTATCTAAATTGTTTTAAAGATCAACAAAGTGATGTTGATAACTGCTTTAGGAAAATACAATGGGATAGGCTGAAGATTCATTGCTAATTAAGAAAAGGAAGTTAATCTTCTTTCTGCATCTTCCTAGGTCTGTTTGAAGAAACTATCACAGACAATTTTAAGGGCTTTGGCAGAAATGCTGGATCATTGTGATGATCACACTGGGGCTTTGGTGGACTGGCTATTTCCTTCCTTGTCTACAGCTAATGAATATTGCAGTCTTGACCATCTGTAACATGCAACAATATTTTCTTTTCCTGACATAAGGTCTTTAGCATGAGTAATTAAATAAGTAATTTTCAAAATGGGTATTTTATTATAAAAACTGTAATCTGTCCTTTAAAAATAATCCCACAGACTGTAAGAACAAGTATAATTTTTTCAGTGTTAGTCTCTTGGTTGTGTCTGACTCTTTGTGACCTCATGAACTGTAGCCTGCCAAGCTTCTCTGTCCATGGAATTCTCCAGGCAAGAATACTAGAGTGGGTAGCCATTTCCCTCTCCACGGGATCTTCCTGAGCCAGGGATGGAACCTGACTCACCTATATTGCAGGTGGATTCTTTACCATCTGAGCCACCAGGGGAACCCAGAAATTTTAGGTTTCAGCAAATAACACGTGGCAACACTTCTCCATTCAGGAAGTTTTCAAAGTGGTTCTTTGCACATTCTTAATGTTGATGTATTAATCTCTCTCTCTAAGTTAAGTGAAGGAAAGGCAAACAGAACATGCTGGGCTAACTCTCGTTTATGTTCTGACCCTAAAGGTTGAAAAGAAGCTATTCTTGTTGATAATATGCTGTGATTTAAATTAGGAGAGGTTTAAAAAAAAATTTTTTTTTTAACAGATAAGTGGGGCACTGTTTAACATATTATTTGTTGCTTGTGCAGTGGCAATGACTAGCCCCAAATAAATAAACAAACCATGGAATCACCCATAAAATAACAAAATCAGAACATGCATGAGATGTCTTAGGAAGCCTACTGTTTGTGTGCAGATAAATGAACCCATCTGAAACAGCACTGAATCAAGCCAGGATTCCATTTCAGCATAATGAGCTTGAGTCTATGGTGGACCAGTTGGCCAAGACATTTGAGTAGACTGTTCAGATCCAACTATCAAATCAATTTCCAAGGATTCAGGTCTCTTTCAGTGCAGTTGTGGAACTGAGTAGTGTTCTGCACACTTGGATAAATAAAGACTACACTCAAGAAACTTGGGTTTGGGATCTAATAGTAATTTCACATACTTTCCCTCCCTCTTTTTGCTTTATTCCTTTTGTTTTATTCTCATGGAAACTACCATTTATCAGGAAATCCTAAATTTGTTGTTAATGTAAGTTTGTGTTATATTAGTCAAAGTGATGTAAAAAAAGAATAGTTTTCATAAACTTGATGTAATTGAATGCACATTTTGAGAGTACTATTGAATTGCTCATGGTGTGTGTTGTCTGTTTGTTTTTTCCCCAAAGTTTACTGTTTAATTAATTTGTTCATTTTTGACTCTGAGGCATGCAAGATCTTAGTTCCCCAACCAGAGTTGGAACCCAGGTCCCTTGCAGTAGAAGTGAAGTGGGCCTTAGGAAGCATTACTATAAACAGAGCTAGTGGAGGTGATAGAATTCCAGCTGAGCTTTTGCAAATCGTAAAAGATGGTGCTATTAAAGCAAATTTGGAAAACTCACAGTGGCCATGGGACTGGAAAAGGACAGTTTTCATTCTGACCCCAAATAAGGGCTATGCCAAAGGATGTTCAAACTACTGTACAAATGTGCTCATTTCATATACTAGCAAGGTTATGCTCAAAATCCTTCAATATAGGCTTTAGCAATACATGAACAGAGAACTTCCAGATATACAAGCTAGGTTTATAAAAGGCAGAGGAGCCAGGGATCAAATTGCCAATGTTCTCTCGATCATATAGAAAGGAAGGGAATTCCAGGAAAATATTTACTTCTGCTTCATTGACTACAGTAAATTTTTTGACTGTGTAGATCACAAGAAATTGGGGAAAATTCTTAAAGAGATGGGAATAGCAGACCACTTTACCTGTCTCCTGAGAAACCTGTATGCAGATCAAGAAGCAACAGTTAGAACCAGACATGGAAAAATGGACTGATTCAAAATTGGAAAAGGAGTATAACAAGACTATATGTTGTCACCCTGCTTATTTAACTTAAATACAGAGTCCATCATGGGAAATGCTGGGCTGGATGAAGCACAAGCTGGAATCAAGATTGCTGGGAGAAATATCAACAACCTCAGATAGGTACTCTAATGGCAGAAAGCAAAGAGGAACTAAAGACCCCCTTGATGAAGATGAAAGAGGAGAGTGAAAAAGCTGGCTTGAAACTTGACATTAAAAAAACTAAGCTCATGGTATCCAGTCCCATCACTTCAGGGCAGATAGATGGGGAAAAGTGGAAACAGTGACAGATTTTCTTTTCTTGAGCTCCAAAATCACTGTGGATGGTGACTGCAGCCATGAAATTAAAAGATGCTTGCTCCTTTGAAGGAAATCTGTGGCAAACCTAGAAAGCAAGTTTAAAAGCAGAGACATCACTTTGCTGACAAAAGTCTGTATAATCAAAGCTACAGTTTTTCAAGTAGTTAAGTACAGATGTGAGAACTGGACTGTAAAGAAGACTGAGTGCTGAAGAAATAATCCTTTCAAATTGTGCTGGAGAAGATTCTTGAGATCCCTTTGGACTGCAATCAAACCAGTCAATCTTAAAGGAAATCAATCCTGAATATTCATTGGAAAGACTGATTCTGGAGCTCCAATATTTTGGACACCTGATGTGAAGACTCAGCTCATTGGAAAAGACCCTGATGTTGGGAAAGATTGAGGGCAGGAGGAGAAGGGGATGACAGAGGATGAGATGGTTAGAAAGCATCACTGACTCAATGGACATGAATTTGAGCAAACTCTGGGAGATAGTGAAGGACAGGGAAGCCTGGCATGCTACAGTCCATAGGGATCACAAAGAATTGGATACAACCTAGAGACTGAACAGAATATATTAAAGTAAAACCACTAGATTACCAAAATCACTTTGTATACAAAAGAAAAGCTAGACTTAAAAGGAAAAAAAGGTTTTTTTTCAGTATATGACAAGCTGGAATTAAGATTGCCAGGAGAAATATCAATAACCTCAGATATGCAGATGACACCACCCTCATGGCAGAAAGTGAAGAGGAACTAAAAAGCCTCTTGATGAAAGTGAAAGTGGAGAGTGAAAAAGTTGGCTTAAAGCTCAACATTCAGAAAACTAAGATCATGGCATCTGGTCCCATCACTTCATGGGAAAGAAACAGTGGAAACAGTGTCAGACTTTATTTTTTTGGGCTCCAAAATCACTGCAGATGGTGATTGCAGCCATAAAATTAAAAGACGCTTACTCCTTGGAAGGACAGTTATGACCAACCTAGATAGCATATTGAAAAGCAGAGACATTACTTTGCCAACAAAGGTCCATCTAGTCAAGGCTATGGTTTTTCCAGTGGTTATGTATGGATGCGAGAGTTGGACTGTGAAGAAAGCTGAGCACTGAAGAATTGATGCTTTTGAACTGTGGTGTTGGAAAAGACTCTTGAGAGTCCCTTGGACTGCAAGGAGATCCAACCAGTCCACTCTAAAGGAGATCAGTCCTGGGTGTTCTTTGGAAGGAATGATGCTAAAGCTGAAACTCCAGTAGCTTGGCCACCTCATGTGAAGAGTTGACTCATTGGAAAAGACTCTGATGCTGGGAGGGATTAGGGGCAGGAGGAGAAGGGGACAACAGAGGATGAGATGGCTGGATGGCATCACTGACTCAATGGATGTGAGTCTGAGTGAACTCTGGGGGATGGTGATGGACAGGGAGGCCTGGCATGCTGCATGGTCATGGGGTCGAAAAGAGTCGGACATGACTGAGTGACTGAACTGATGGTAAATGACATATGTGAAGTTTGAAACTCCAGATAATCTGCTAATTTTTAAGATGGACATCATGACGATCTACGATTTCTTAAAATTAACTTTGGTTGTTCACTTTTTATTGAAGCAGTTGATTTACAATGTTGTATTAATTTCTGGTATTCAGCAAAGTGATTCAGTTATATGTGTGTATATATATATATTAATATATAAAAATACGATTTTTTGAAAAAGAAATTTTCAAGATTTAAACTCAGTATTTGCTTCCAAGAAGTGGATTTTAATTATTTTCAGTAAGTGGTGGTGGTTGCTGCATAGGGTGGGAGAGATTCCATTTAGAATCTCTGAGGCATAGGTTTATAATTCCAGAGTTGGCACTCGGGAGAACTGTGGCAGAGACATTGCTATGACTCAGGTACTTCCTAACTAAGGAATGCATGTCTGGAAATTTCTTCTGAAGTGAATTGTTCTTTCTGCTGATAACTGTGGTGTTGAGAGTCACACTCTGCCCCACAATTTCCCTTGCTCTGTGGCCAGTCTAGACTATGCATCAGAAGTCATGTGTTCTGGCAGCTGGAGCCTTCTTTCCTAAGACCCTTTGAAAGCATCCATCTTTCACTTCTTCGTACACCTGCTGACAGTTTCTTAAATGGATCAGTGGTTTCCTTACTATTCTACAGAACTGATGACAGTTTGCAAGGGGGTATGAAAAATACCCCGGCCTTGAAGTTGTTTACACCAATATCCACAGATGATAAATTGGGCTGTCATTCTGATCTTACCATAGAGGGCAAAAAGGGGATTTAGTGGTGGCGTTGATCACAGCCATACAAGATGCAAACGGATCATACATCCATTACCAGATTCCTGCCTTTGCCACCATCTGTTCTTCTCCATCTCTGCTGAGGGTGGGTGAGGAAGACCTAGTGGGCAATAGGAAGGATACACTTTGTGATTCTGAGGAAAGGACATCTAGGAAACACGGTTGTAATATCCCACACTGGAGGCCTAAGAGAGTTTATGTACCTTCCTTATCCTAATGAGAGTTTATGTGCCTTCGGGGTTTTCAACTTAAACTGGAAACTAACTACTGTCTGGGGACTAGTTTATTAAACATTTGTGTGTGAAGATAGGTGAAGAAAAAAAATGGTCTCTTAGTGCTTGTTTCATGATTTTGTCTCTTTGGTTCACTTCCAAACAACTGATACGTGTAGAGAGGCAGGCTAGATTATAGAGTTAAAAATATGCAATGCTATATTTAGGGGTTATTTATTTCTGATTAAATCTCTATATTTAGGTTTGCAACTAATGAGTCATCTGGATCATTTTTGCAAAGCAACTTCAGTATGGCCGAACTGGATTCTTGGTCCTATGGTCAGAGAGAGTAAGGCTGGTGAAGTCTGGCCATGTGATTAGCCAGTGTCCTGCTGATCAAGAACCACTGCTTTGGTAAGTCAATGTTTCCTAAAATCTCAGGTTTCCAGGATCACCTGGAGAGCTTTATCAAAATATAAATATCTAGGCCCCACTCTAGCCCTGAGCAATAAGAATCTTGAAGCAGTGGTGGTGGGGCAGGACCTGGTTGTCTGTTTTTTGAAAAATCTGCCCCATGATTCTGGGGCACCAGCTGATTCTGATGCCCTGACAGGTTTGGGGACAACTATCCTAGAGGAGAGAAGACATGAATGGAATGAGAATAGCATTTTTAAGGACAAAAAGGCCACCTGACATGAAGGGAGAGACTCATGGAGGATTCAAAATTGAGGTTTGATGAAGACTATTTTCATTGGATCAGAATTGTACTTAAAAATTGTTTTATCAAAGTTGGAATTTTTTATTGAGAATCAGAAATACTTTGTTAATAGCCCCAGTGGCAAATGGAAGCGTATATATTTTTATGACTCTTTTTTTGTATGAAAGTTCAGAAATGAACTTTAATTCAGAAGTTACTCTGAGGTACAAGGCTGACAGAGGAAAGAAGTGAAGTTGATGAAAACTGGCTATCCGATCTGTGGGCAGATGTGTGGACGAACAAGGGAAAGCATTGATCTAGTTGCTAAGTTATTTTCAGGATTATTGTGTTGTGCTGTCTGTGGTGACTCTGCCTTGAGAAAGACTGCAACAGAGTACTGACTATTTAAGTGTTTAAGTAGTTACTTGAGATTGGCAGAATGAACTTGCAGAATGAACTTCCAGGGGTGTGTATGAGGATGGTGGGAGAGGGGTAGGAAGAAGCTGAGAAATTTGGGAGGAAACAAGGGTTAAATATCACTGTGTAGAAATAAAGAAACAGATGTAGAGGATAAAACGTGTGGACACCAAGTGGGAAGGGGGGAAGTGGGATGGATTGGGAGACTGGGATTGACATATATACACTGCTATTATAAAATATATATAAAATAGATAACCCAATGAGAATCTATTAATAGCACAGGGGAGTTTACTTAATGCTCTGTGATGACCTAAGTGGGAAGCAAATACAAAAAGAGATGATATATATATATATATATGTATATATATTTATGACTGATTCACTTTCCTGTGAGGCAGAGACTAACACAATATTGTAAAGCAGCTATACTCCAGTTAAAAAAAAAAATCACTGCATAGCCTGATAAAGCTTGAGCAGAACAGATTTTTATAGGGATAGGATGGTTCTGTTGCACCCAGGTTTTGTGAGCCTGTTGGAACAATAGTGCAAGCTCGAGCTCATGTCCCACTTTAAGAATATAATAACCAAGTTGACATTAGAATTGTAAAATTTTTGTTTTAGAAAGGGTAGGTGTACAAATCTTGATTTCTTAGTTACAAAAATCCCCTTGGGAACTTCAGACCAGCAGAAAGGAGCCTGACTTATATTATGTAAAGTTCTCCTCATCAGAAGTGGCCCACAGATCTCATAGCTGGAGAACCATTGTATCTCCTGCAGAAACTGGGTAGGAAGTAACTGAAACTGGTTTTCTAAATGGTGAGGATCAAACTGCTGGGAAGCCTTAGTTTGCAGTAGCAGAAGGACCAGAGCCCTGCTCAGTGATCTCCAAGTCCCGTTAAAGTTGTGTCATTGACTGAAGAGATTAGTGGTGATGAAGAGATAGAGAGCAGCTGGGCCAGGACAGATTCCAAATTAGGGACCAAATTAGCCCTAATTTGAACCCTGCTAAAAGACTCTGATGCTGGGAGGGATTGGGGGCAGGAGGAGAAGGGGACGACAGAGGATGAGATGGCTGGATGGCATCACCGACTCGATGGACATGAGTTTGAGTGAACTCTGGGAGTTGGTGATGGACAGGGAGGCCTGGCGTGCTGTGATTCACGGGGTCGAAAACAGTCGGACACCACTGAGCGACTGAACTGAACCCTTATCCCCTTCCCCTCCTCTCCAAATTATGGATGCTTGTTTGTTTGCTTTTTAATACTGTCAACTTTCAAATGTAAGATCCTAAAGGAACAAGGAATGTTTCATTTAAATGCTTTCATGTATATTTCCCAATGCAGTGAGCACTGGTGGGAGGTGGTGCCCCCACAGCCCCCTATGGCCCAGCAAGCTTCAAATTTTATTTATCTCCCTAAATCTGTGCTTTAAAAACATTCTAATTTATAAGATTTCTCAGAAGAGAATCTGGTGGGTTTCTGAGAAACTTCTTAGATATGCTAGTACCAAGCTGGAAAACACTTTATCTAAATGAACCTAGGTTTTCTTTTGCTGGGTGTTTACACAGAGTTAATATATAAAATGGTCAGTTATAAACATCACATTAACAAAGCCAGTTTAACTAGCATTTAAATTCTCTCACAGGATACATGTATGGGCTATGGCAAAGGATGTGACTCTAAATCACATGGATTTTTATTCATCACAAGAACTCTATTCAACACAATTAAGCAAGTGTTTGAGGAATATCTGGAAAGCTGACACAGTTTTCAAGGCACCAGAACAGTAGTGGAAGATCCAATAATTTTCTATAGTCCTGATACCCCCTGACCTGAAAGAAAAAAGCATCTGATCCCAGGTCTTAGGCTAACTTCATAGCCAGCAGCATGATAGCCTAATGAATAATGGTATCTGAGCGATAAATACATGTCAGAAGGAACTTAATGATAATGACCTACAAGCAATAATCTGATTTAGAAAAATATTAAATTAGGCCTAAATGGAAAATGGTGCTTGAACAGTTCCATCTGAGAGACCCAGACTACATTCTGCTAAGCAGTGTTGGTGGGCAAAGGGCATTTCTTTGGGCTGTGGCAGGAGTGTGATTGATGCAGCTGCTCCTGCAAGCCTGCTAACCAACTTATTATTACAGCAGCTCTGAGGTTTGTCGCTGGGCTGTGCAAACAAATGATCGACATCATGTGGGAATGGCAGTAAGTGGAAGGGCCTCGGTGGAAAACATCGTTTGTGAAACAGGCTTTTCAGCCCAGAAGTTAGCTACTGTGAGTGTAAAAACAAAGGTCTTTGCAAGAGAGACAGTGAGCAAAGCATGATGGATAATCTCGACCATGCACGTAATTGCTTCCAGGTGTCTGGCCACTTTATTACTCTTGGGGTTATGCTACCACCCCGACAATGTTTTCTTTCTCAAACACGATAACTCCTCAGAAGGCTGGTGCCAGCGGTTACTGTTACCTCCATCACCCTAGGTTTGACTTGGTTATAGCCCAGGCTCCAGACAACTGCCACATTAGGGAGATTTAATAAGGTGCGTGTATAAAATGGAGTTTAGGAAAAGCCAGCTGAGTGCTGGAAGTTTGCTTTCTCCATCTGGGTTATGTTGTCCACTGCTACAAGTCATGATAATTTTTTTAAAAGGCAGGTTTTTTTCTCCTCTGTATGACACTTTAAAAAATTTATGTATTTATTTATTTATTTTACTGACGTTTAGTTGATTTACAATGTTGTGTTATTTTTAGGTATACAGCAAAGTGATTCAGTTGTGTGTGTGTGTGTGTGTGTATATATATATTATATCCTTTTTCAGATTCTTTTCACTTACAGGTTTTTACAAAATGTTGACTATGTTCCCAGTGCTATACAGTAGGTCCTTGTTGATTGTATATTTTATATATAGTAGTGTGTATATGTTAATTCCAAACTCCTAATTTTAGGTAAAGTACATAGCTTTCTTTGTGTAAAAACTGATTGGCTTTTTAATGCCTTTTTCAAAGATTTTTGGTATTCACAATTTAGTATTTAATGATTTAATTCAGATTTAAACAGAGTGAAAATACGGTGTGTTCTTGCCTGGATGTCAACACCTGGTAGTAAGAAAGTTCCAGAAGTTTTTTAAACCACCTGTTTTTCTAGGCTAGAAAATTGATCACAAAAGCTTGAGGATAATGTTGCATTTCATTTCTAAAATGCTATCCCAAGAACAATCAATTCAAATCCTTATGTTCTTGGCATTTCTTAATACAGGCAGATTTAAGAACTTTGATCATCCAATATATGGTTTTAAAAACTGCTGAAAAACACCAAAAATCTTGTAAATTAAAATAAATACTAAGAGCATGTTTTAGCTGTTCACAGTCTTATTGTCCCTCAATCTGTAGAATCAACCAAGAGGGAAGGAATATTTTTTGAAAGTTGGAAATGACAGATTTGATGAAAAAATTATGATATGTAGGATAAAACAATAACTCATCTGATCTATTTAACTTAGACATAATTTGATTTAAAACATTCCTAAAAGAAATATAAATAAATATAAATATATATAGTATTACTTTATACTTTATCCTATAAGAGTATTTTTATACTATTACTTTAAACTCTCACAAGAAAAGTGTTATCAAACTATGGGAATAATTTTACCTTTATTTAAATTTTTTTTACTCTATTATTTTTTTAAAAACTTGGTTATCGTGCCATCAGAAATAATCTTTCTTTCTAAACACAGACTGAACTGGTATCTACAGAGTTAAAGTCCTGCCCCAGGGACAGAGGAGGACATTACATTTCAGGGCACCTCCAGTTGGACCATCATTCACCCATCTTTTCATGTTTTTGGGTTCCTCTTCTCTTTTTCAGTGACTTCACTTTCACTTTTCACTTTCATGCATTGGAGAAGGAAATGGCAACCCACTCTAGTATTCTTGCCTGGAGAATCCCAGGGACAGAGGAGCCTAGTGGGCTGCCATCTATGGGGTCGCACAGAGTTGGACACAACTGAAGCGACTTAGCAGCAGCAGCAGCTTCTCTTTTTTGACCTTATCTATTTTAGTCATTTGGGCTTCCCTGGTGGCTCAGACAGTAAAGAATCTGCCTGCAATGCGGGAGACCTGGGTTTGATCCCTGGGTTGGGAAGATTCCCTGAAGGAGGGCATGGCAACCCACTCCAGTATTCTTGCCTGGAGAATCCCATGGAGAGAGGAGCCTGGTGGGCTACAATCCATGGGCTTGCAAAGAGTTGGACGGAAACTGAGCGACTAACACTTTCACTTTCTTTCACATTTTAGTGATAATTCAGGAATGAGCTCAAAGGTTAGATCTTACATACAAAAATTCTAATGTAGTTTTACTCACATGGTTCAATCAAATTTTACGCTGAAGATGAATTGTGTTTGAGTACAGACCTAATCCCAAAGGATGCACTGAAGCATCACTTTTGACCTGGGTGAAGCCAAATGCATCTGTGTATTGGCAGGGGGCCCACGGCAGAAAGCAAGATGGTTATTAAAAAATATAATAGTGTGGGAATTGCAATGAATTTTAATAAACTTATCTTTCTGCAATTTAAGTCCATTTCTTCTATAAGAATATATAGATGTATGTGTGTGTGTATATATATATATATATATAAACAAAATGGTCCTCCTTTTTAATAAAAGATGATCACAATAACTCCTTACTGTTACAGTGTGCCAGCAAAAGACTTATTTTGTACAAAGCAATTTAAATAGGGACCTGCAGTAAACCATTTCACGTGTTCTTTAGTACTGCAACGATTTTAATGATTTGTCTGAATTTGTTTTACATTCACCATGACTGGAGTGGCAGGTTTAGAGTGGAGAACAGTTTGCAAGTAGGTCTTCCATACATATGTGGCCTGGTTCTGCCTTTTTCAGGGCACTATCTTTTGGCCTCCTTTTGCACATTCTGCCCTCGTTTGCCGACCCACCTTTGCTGTGAAGGTCTCTCTTTTTCTGGAACCAGTTAAATGACTGATCCTGTTCTTTGAGACCCATTGGTTCCTGACCACCTTTTCCCATTCTCAAGTTGTTGAAAACATTTCTGAGTAACACTTCCTGAGTCCTCCCCATGAGGTGCCTGGAACCTCTGTGAAAATAAATGTCACCCATGAAATGCTTGGGTTCACAATGTGAACCCAGTTTAGGGCTTTCCTCTGCGACCGTTACCTGAAACAGTTAAGAAGTCAAAGTGAAGAAGGAGCAACAGTAACTTTTGAAGGAGATAGCTGGGGAAAAAAAGTCTCCTCTTCATCCAGGACCTTGCAAATGCTTTCAGCAAAGGAACCATGTCATGGAACAATTCCTTTTTTCTTAATAGTGTTGCTGCTGCTGCTGCTAAGTCACTTCAGTAGTGTCGGACTCTGTGCAACCTCATAGACGGCAGCCCACCAGGCTCCCCCGTCCCTGGGATTCTCCAGGCAAGAACACTGGAGTGGGTTGCCATTTCCTTCTCCAATGCATGAAAGTGGAAAGTGAAAGTGAAGTTGCTCAGTCATGTCCGACTCTTTGCAACCCCATGGACTGCAGCCTACCAGGCTCCTCCATCCATGGGATTTTCCAGGCAAGAGTACTGGAGTGGGGTGCCATTGCCTTCTCTGTAATAGTGTTGAGTATTCTAGAATAAGGCCTCTGAAAAATAGGTGAGAAAAGTGAAAGCTTAATTGCTTATAGCAGGAGTGTGTGTGTGTGTTAGCCACTCGGTCATGTCTGACTCTTTGTGATCCCATGAACTGTAACCCATCAGGTTCCTCTGTCCTTGGAATTCTCCAGGCAAGAATACTGGGGTGGGTAGCCATTCCCTTCTCCAGGGGATCTTCTCAACTCAGGGATGGAACCCACATCTCCCGCATTGCAGGAAGATTCCTGCAATGTCTAAGTCACAGAGACAGACCCCAGCTTCTTGGTGGTAGCAGAGGTTTTACATGTCATACAGGTGTCTGTATTGGTCACATGAAACAGGAATGTGAAAAGGGGGCTGACATAGATTTAATTCAATAGTTTTGTTTTCAGAAGCAGATTGCTGGGGTGGAACCAGTTTAGGAAAAGAGTGTTTTGTGGCCCAAAAAAATGGTAGTTTGGACTTGTTTCTTACAATTCTTCTTATGGGCTATGGAAAGATCATAATCTGTGTCCACAGCACCGACTTCCTCTTGCTCCCTGCACACCTGATTGGACAAATCCACCAGGACTCTGCCTCCACGTTTTCTGCCTCTAAGACAGGGTGCTTGCATTTTCTCTGTCTCAATATTCCTCCAGCTCTGCTTAGCCAAACCTTGACCATTCCAATTAGCTTAGCTCAATGTTGTTTCCTGACATTTTTGCTGATCACCTTGACAAGGACTGATTTCTCCTTCTGAAATCCCTGTGGATTGATTGTAACACCACATAACATTTACTCCCTATACCATTCTAGTGCAGTTATTTTTGTATTTATCTTAGTCCTTCTATTGGATTTATAATTACTTAGTGGAGAGAAAATCCGTTAAGTGGCAGGTAGTGTTTTAATCACTGTTTGTATCTAATCTCTTTTAATCCTGGTGAGAGATTTATAATCTAGGCATTATGGTCCTCATTTTTTAAATGAAGAAACTCATTTTAAAAATGAGGCCCAGAGAGCTGAAGGGGCCTGGTGGAGTCCCAGAGGTGATAAGGGGGAGGGAGGGGATTTTGATTCAGGTGTGTATGACTGCACAGACCATAGTCTTCCAAATATTTTATACTGATGCTCTCAGAGCAGAGATAGGAAATCATTTTTATCCTCTCCAGAGACTATTACATAAATCATTGATTTAATTAGCAATTTTCACTAATCATTTGGCATTTGGCTTTGTAAACATTGTATTCTGTTTGAAGTGGTTAAAGATGACATTAAAGAAAAAGGAATGAGTTTTGTATTTGACATTGTGGTTAATTAATGACATGTCATTTTAACAGCATAGAGTTTAGTGATAGGATAAAATGATAGGAAAAACTGATCATTGGACTGTGCTGTTGCTGCTGCTGCTAAGTCACTTCAGTCGTGTCCGACTGTGTGCGACCCCATAGATGGCAGCCCACCAGGCTCCCCTGTCCCTGGGATTCTCCAGGCAAGAACACTGGAGTGGGCTGCCATTTCCTTCTCCACCATTGGACTAAAGGTCCTTAATTTTCTCCCTATCATTTTAGTGCATTTTAAAACAAGGATGAATTAAAGAAATGTTGGGGGCAATTAATTAATTTATTTAAAATACCAGTGGCAAATAGGAGACATGATGTTCTGATTTCCTTGGATGTTTTATCAAACAGATTAAGCAGATATTGAACTCCAGGTCATCCTGAGAGCAAACAAAGTACACATAATTGGTCTGAAGTCACTATTTCTGGGGAAGGAATAATTTTGAGTGTAGTTTAATGTAATGTCCCTGGAACTGAGGTCCATCTCAGGGGAACCTGAGCCAGGTTGAAAGAACAAGACCCAGTACTCAATGGGCCACATGGCACCCCGAGGGCCAAGTGAAGAACAAAGAACCCAGGAGGTAGTGGGTGAGACTACCCACTTTCCTCTCAAACTGATGAGGTCACTGGGGTTTGCAAAGGAGCCACTGGGCTTTCACAAGCAAGGAGAGAGGATAGCAACAGAGTCAAGACTACAAAAGTCTCAAGGGTCAGACACCAAGTCTTCCTTGCTCATTCTCTTAATCCTCAGTACTCAGAAATTTGCTTGACCCATAGTTATATATATAAAAAAGCTGTCAAATGAATGGCTATTAGAAGTTGCATGGAGCTGTGCATTTGCCAACATACAAATCATGTTATATAAAATGTTAACCAGCATGTTGTATGAGACCAAAAGACCCATTATTTGTGAATGCTTGTGAGACTTTTTCAAGATTATTCTGAGTTAGGTAGGAGGGAAGTGAGTTGAGGGACAGCGATTTTCAAGGTAGAAGCTAACCTGGCCCTCAGTGTTTCTTTCTCATCTCATATTTACCCTGGGTAGGATGGATCAAGAGAATGAAAAGAACCTACTTATATATTTGCTGAGATTTCTATCATGGGAGATGATTCCTAGGATAATAAGATGAGTGGTCTTGGAAACTATTTTTGTCTCTTTCAAGGATCGTTAAGTAAAAAAGTTTTTCCAAATCTTAAAGGGGCCCCACCCCTGGAGGAGGGCATGGCAGCCCACTCCAGTATTCTTGCCTGGAGAATTCCATGGAGAGAGGAACCTGGCGGGCTCAGTCTGTAGGGTTGCAAAGAGTCAAATATGACTGAATGACTGAGCACTCATGCATGCAAAGGGGCCCCAATATAGTCAGAAAGAGTTAATATAACTTCCCCAGATTCTTGATATAGTCCTAGGAAATGACATAGTCTCAAGAGAAGTTATCTCCAAATTTAGTTTACAAACACAATAAAACCATCTCTGTGGTAAAAGATTTGAAGACATTATAAAATTATTTAATTAGGCCCTGAATTTAGCACCCATTTAGCTTACCATCTATAGTCTGATATAATACTTCTAAGACTGCTGACTTTGAATTCCATCTTGAGCTTGTAAGCTTTTTAAAAACTCCATTTCCTTAAAAGCAACAAGAAGCCCTGCTTTTGTCCTTCATGGAGGAATCTGCACAGGAAACAAAAGGTAACAGGGTTAGTTATTCAAAGCAGATTCTTGCTATCTGCAGCATCATTGACTAAATTATATCTGAGGTTCCAAAGACAGTTTACTCAAAATAGGTATAAGAGCTTTCTGTTGATCTTAGAGAACAAATGAAATCAAGACACACCATCCATATTCTGCATTTCAGAATTCCTGGAAGATGCTTCTGCTTTTCTTTATTGAGACGTGATGTAAAAATTCATGGCAAAAGGCAGATGTTCTTAATTAGCACCTAGGAATATTGCTGATAGCCTATAAGCCTAGCCATTTGGTAGTCCCTAAATGAACTTGAGAAGCAAAGAAGTATTTTGAGAAAGGAGAAATGGAGAACCAGAGAAAAAGAGACTCTGTTAGACTGAGGAATGACCACAATTCTCAGTTGATGAATAAAGTTCTTGTTTCCAGGGAAGTGACATTTATTCAGAGGAAAGAAGCAAAAAGAAGGAGCCTTAAACTGGAGGCATGATTTCCTTGGCTCTTAAGGCAGCAGCCAGACCCCAGCGCAGGGCAGAGTCCTGCACAGTATTGCAGAGACTGTCATTATGTTACACTCAGTGTTGCAGTTTGCTTATCTATTTATTTTTTGACATTGTTGATTAAGCCAATATGGGAGTCCAAGGTCTCTGACCAGGTGCTCACAGAGTTCCTTTGTGTCATTCGGTTCACCAGGGTCATCCATTTATCTGTTGTTTAGAAACAAAGCATAATCAAGCTCATAAAATGGTTAGGACTTATATCTAGTCCAGACGAACAGCCTAGTTATAAGGGAATTAGGGTCAGGGCTAGGAGGACAAAGTCAGGTCTTAGAATGCTAGGTTACATGCTAGACAGAATGGGAATAAGGTCAAAAATGGGAAGTATCAAGGTCAAAGTTGGAAGCGAAGAAAGGTCACAGAGGGGATCACAGGGCAGGATGCCAGGGAAGCCACACTGATGCCTTTCTTCTCTCCTTCTTGAGGAGAAGTCAACTTGCCTTCTGTGACAGAATAATAATGCTTTGGATGTGCATAGAACTTTTATGCATAAGAACTTTGCTTCTATGAAATATTGACATTTAGAGAACTAAATGTTTACTTAAAATATTTTTCGTAAGAGTTTTTTTGCAATAAACGTTTCTTTTGAATCTAAAATATAAATCCCATAAAGGCAAGGACTGGGTTTCATTCACCATTGAATTCCTAATGCACAGGGCAGGATAGTACCTCATAAATATTTATTAAGTGAAAGAAATAGAAAGGAAACTCTTACATACCAGGCACTATGCTGGACATGAAAGCTCCAACTTTCAAAAGGTTTATTGCAAGATTTAGGACATATTCATAAATAACCAAACACAAGGGAGAAAATGGCATCAGAGGAGATCATACTCAATGAGTTTACAGGGTGGATGGAGCCTTCCTTGTGGTTGGGAAGTGGGGCTGATAAAGGAAGAGTCCATAAGATCAGTTTTAGTCTATTTAGGCTCTGTAGGATGGGGTGGGGTTTGGGAATGGCAGGGATGGAGAAAAAACTATTCCAGGCCCCCCAAAATGCACGAATGAGGATATTTGAGAAAGTGTAGGGAACTTGAGTAGTTAATTTTAGCTAAAGTGAAAGCTATATGGTGGAGGATCATGGGAGGTAAGGTGGGGAATGTCAGTCAGGATAAATTGGTTGGATTGATCCCAGAAAGGAGTGTAAATACCATAGAAATGAATTTGGGCTTTATTCTGCAGGATGGAGAGACACAGAGTTTTTGAAAAGGAGAGATGTGGCTAAGGTTGAACTTCTGAAAAAATGCAGTAGGCAGCAGGAGAGGAGATAAATTCCAGGAAACTGGGGCTAGAGGCAGTTAGGGAGCCCTTTCCAGGGCCCAAGCAAAAAGCCATGAGCATTTGAACCAAGGTGTGATAATGAGGGTGGAACAAGCAGGTGCACATGGGAGACATCACTGAAGGAGGGTTTTAGGTGCTGAAGGAATAGCCAGGTCTAACTGATGTAGAGTTGGAGTTGTGAGAGCAAAACTTGGGAGAGAAAGCAGGATAAGGAAAATATTTGGAAGCCATTTTTATAGAGCTGTTGATTGAGACTATAAAATTGAGCCAGGCACCAAGTGAGTCAGAGTCAAATGAACAGGGAATTTAGGAGCACCTAAATTTATGAAGATAATTAAGTGGAGAAAATGTGGAGGAAAGATGATCAGAGACATAGAGGGTGAGGAGCATGTATTATGGAAACCATGGGAGAGGATTTTGAGAAGTGAGTGTTCACAGCCTGTAATGAGGTAGGAAGGTGAAGATACAAGATGAGATAATACTCAATCAATGAAAAGTTCATGAGAGACACTGGAGGGAGTGCACAGTGTTAAAACTGAAGCAGTGCTACAATTCACTAATTCTGGAAGTTTGGAGGTTAAGCGCAAAAAGATGTATAGTGCCTTGACTGAGAGCTAAAGGAATTGGGAACAATCTTATGGGTGGGACTGGCTTGTGTTTCCTGTTATGAATGGAAGGATGGAAGGAGGAGGAGAAAGAGAAAGAGGGGGGAAATGGAAGGAGATGAGGGGGAGGGAGGGAGGCAGGAACAGAGAGAAAATTGATGGAGCATTTGGAAATATTCTGGAATCATTGGACAGTTTTTCTGATTCTTTCCAATAGAGCTTGGAAAAGAGGGCTTAGTAAATAGGAGATGTCAGATTATCTATTGACTATGGAGTGTTTACCTGAACTCTGCTTTTGCCAAGGCCCCAGGTGTGTTTTTGCAGATATTTTTCCTATGATTTCTTATCATTTATTGTTTGGAGTGTCCCTGGACTGTACCTGGTCTGCCAGTTTGGAAACAGACTTTTGGTTCCAATGTATAAAATCTTACTGTTGAAGTATTGCTATAACTTATTCATTTATTCATGTGAATGGCTCAGATTAGAATGGACCCATCGAGTTATTTTGTCCTTTTTAAGGGTTATTTCTGCTTGTCTCTTGGCATGGACTTGAGCTGCTTTTGAAAATGGAAGCCAATGCCAAAATTACATGCATATTCATAAAGTATAAACAAACACACAATTATAGATACACAAACCGACACACCCCCTATAATAATAAAACTGAAACCAAAGACATCACACAAAATACTCTTTTGCTTTGCTGGCAGAGGTTGTGGAAGGCTTTTTGTGATACTGGGCTCAATTTTCAGAGTTTATTACAAGTCAACAATTAAAGATAGTACACACAAAAGAAGTATTCTCAGATGTAGGATTGCAGTACTGTTTGCAACTCAAATATGCAGTATCTGGGGTGCTGTTTGAGGTTCACCATCCAGTACTTATAATTGTCTGTAGCCCTGGCTGTGTTTTCCACATATTCTTGGAAAAGTTCCTTTATTTGCTTTTTAGCATTCACGGGCCTTTGCAATTTGTTCTCTTATTTGGACTGTATAAACAGCATCAAGATGCTTTTTGCCTTTCATTCAAACAAACAATGCCTTTGTAACTAAGAAGAAAATTAGTAACAGGTGAAAGTTTATTTTTAATGATGTTGAGATCAAATTGCTGTTTAACTTACAGAACAAATTCCCCCCACGTCTCTTTTAATGTTTCAAAATTATTTATAAATTAAACTTAACCTCTAAACATGCTCAGAGTATAAAAATGGCCTCTTTATTCAGTATTACTAACAGAATACAAAGAATATTTCTTTGTTCTGAGATTTTTATTTGCAAATTCATTTTTATAAAAACTTTCATTGTAAAAGTTTACATAGACTTGTTTGGAAGATTTTTAGTTTTGTACTTGTATGTATATCAAAGTTTTGTGCTTAGAATTATGTTTTTATAAAAATTTATATTAATGTTTCCATTTATTAGATATGTTTCATGTTTCATTGTATCAGTGTTATTGTACCTTTTGGGGACTTTTCTTTATAGTTATCCTATTTCATTACTGTAACTTACATAGCTTATAACTGCCAATTTAATAAGACCATTCACTAATGGTTAAATCCTCCCTATACTCTTCCTCTTTCTTTAAAAAGTCATAGTGTCTAGCACCTATAGAACTTACATAAACAATATAAATCAAGATTGATTTTTACTCAATATCTCTACTTCTACAATAAATTTCTGTTGAAATAAATCAAATGTTGAATGATTCCATTAGTAATAGTTTCATAAAGTATTCAAGACAAAAGGAAGAGAGATTTCAGCTCAAAGAATGTTTAAAAATAGAGAGCTCTTCAAAGGTGGGAGCAGTAGCCTTGAAAAGTGGAAGAGGCCCCCAAAGTGGGTTGAAGCTCCCCTGGGGAGGAGGCGTCCCTCTTAGATGAGAAACTGGCCATTGCCCATGCTTTGTGGGACTTGTTATGTGCAATGCTGAGAATCTACCAGTCTATGATAATTGCCATCTTGAGAATTATTCCACAATGGGATCCAATTGAAATAATGTAGATTTTGAATCCTGGGGGCTACATGGTGGGTGGGTAGATTTGAGGAAGGGGAAATAGCTTCATATGGCCTTGAAAGTGACATTGGTGACCAGTTAGAATTTTGCTTTATTTTATTTTTACTCCAACATTAGGGATTTTCCATCTCTTTTTGAAGGATTTTACTTGTACAACATATATGAATATTTCTAAGTGAACATTTAAAAGGTACGTTAGTAGTGCAAACTTACGTGGGTTGAAAGTGAGTCTTCCTTATCCCACCCTTGGCATTCTTGTGCAATATTCTAAAAATTCTTGTGGATATGAGATTCTGCAAAATATTGCACTGATTTTGTCCAATCCCACTTAATCAACAATTTATTAGCCATCAGTTATGTGTATTAATTATGCTGGTCTAAGACCCAGCCCTATAATTAAGAGGTTTTCATTCTGAGGGATAGAAAGCAGGTAGAAGACTTAGGTATTTTCACTTCTCTTCTCTTCCTCATATTTCTTTTCCTCCTTTTTCCCACTGACAAACTGAATGAGGAAATTCAAACTCAAGAGTCACGGGTAGTTTCAGTTCAGTTAAGTTCAGTTGCTCAGTCATGTCTGACTCTTTGCAACCCCATGGACTGTAGCATGCCAGGCTTCCCTGTCCATCACCAACTTCCGGAGCTTACTCAAACTCATCTCTACTGAGTCAGTGATGCCATCCAAACATCTCATCCTCTGTTGTCCCCTTTTCCTCCTGCCCCCAATCCCTCCCAGCATCAGGGTCTTTTCAAATGAGTCAGTTCTTTGCATCAGGTGGCCAAAGTATTGGAGTTTCAGCTTCAGCATCAGTCCTTCCAATGAATATTCAGGACCGATTTCCTTTAGGATGGACTGGTTGGATCTCCTTGCAGTCCAAGGAACTCTCAAGAGTCTCCTCCAACACCACAGTTCAAAAGCATCAATTCTTCAGTGCTCAGCTTTCTTCATAGTCCAGCTCTCACATCTGTACATGGCTACTGGAAAAACCATAGCTTTGATTAGATGGACCTTTCTTGGCAAAGTAATGTCTCTGCTTTTTAATATGCTGTCTAGGTTGGTCATAACTTTTCTTCCAAGGAACAAGCATCTTTTAATTTCACAGCTGCAGTCACCATCTGCAGTGATTTTGGAGCCAAAAAAAAAATAAAGTCTGTCACTGTTTCCATTGTTTCCCCATCTATTTGCCATGAAGAGATGGGACTAGATGCCGTGATCTTCGTTTTCTGAATGTTGAGTTTTAAGCCAACTTTTTCACTCTTATCTTTCATTTTCATCAAGAAGCTCTTTAGTTCCTCTTCACTTTCTGCCATAAGGGTGGTGTTACCTGCATATCTGAGGTTATTGATATTTCTCCCGCAATCTTGATTCCAGCTTGTGCTTTATCCAGTCCTGCATTTCTCATGATAAGAGAAATATAAGTTAAATAAGCAGGGTGACAATATACAGGTTTGACGTACTCCTTTCCCAATTTGGAACCAGTCTGTTGTTTCATGTCCAGTTCTAACTGTTGCTTCATGACCTGCATACAGATTTCTCAGGAGGCAGGTCAGGTGGTTTGGGAACAGTTCAAATTCTGATGGAAGCTTCAGTGGCTTAGAGGTGATCTGGACATAGGGAAACCTGCAACATTTTTTTGCAGGCCAGGAAATGGGTGAAATTCCAGTGCGTGGAAGGCATCCATCTCTGCTGATTTAAGCAATGTGTAGGCAGGAAAATTTCAGGGTTCCTCTCCCAGCTACTTTCCTGAAGCCTCCTCCCCCACTTCTTACTTTGGTATAACCCCTATTATCATGCTACCAGGGGTCTCCAGAATGCCTTCCCTTGTACTACAAATCAAAACTACCTTTCTCTAAGGAAATGATCTTGACCATTCCTGCCCAGCAGTGAATGAGTCTCAGGGCACCTCTGGAAGGTATTGCATTTTAAAGACAAACACACAGTGATCTGGTGACCATGAAACTGGTGTGGTGCTGGGTGACAGCACAGGGAACGTAGTTCTGGGTTGGGAGCTGCTTGCCTGCTCTTCTTTCCAAGGACTACCATGGGTGGAGTCAGCTTTGGAGAAATGGATGTTTTAGCTGCCACTATCTCTGACTTGTCCAGACTTGTCCAGGAGCTCAGAAGAAAGAGCTGCTGTTCAGTGAGAGAGTATCTGTTGCCAGTGTATCACAAACATTAGAAATTTAGGCTCCCACCAAGTGGGGTCCTCTTTGAATTCTCTTGCAGCACAGTTCTAAGAACATTACCAGCTCTGTTCCAGTCACCTATTACTACATAAAATGCTGCAAACTAGGAGGTGTAAAACAGCAACCATTTTACAATACAGTAAGTTCCCTACAAATGAACCTTTAAGTTGCAAATGTGCATTCCCTCAGGTCAGTGTCAGGCATAAGTGAAATTGCAACTTGCCCTCTGTCTCCTGTTGTGGAGGATCCTTCAACTCTACCATCTACCACCTCCTCTCCCTCCTCCAGTCAGTAACTCTTCTTGCCTGTTCACTTGACACCAGTTTCTGTATACCAGCTGTTGTACTTATTACTGTACTTTTCAAGGTACTGTACTGGGAGATTAAAAAGGTTTTATTTAGTTTTTTTTGTGTGTGTGTGTTTTTTTTATGTATCATTTGTGTGAAAAGTATTATGACCTATTACAATACAGTACTATACAGCCAATCGTGTTAGTTGGGTACCCAGGCTAACTTTGTTGGACATATGACCAAACTGGACTTACAAACACCCTCTCAGAATGGAATTCATCTGTATATAGCAGGGGAGAAGGCAATGGCACCCCGCTCCAGTACTCTTGCCTGGAAAATCCCATGGACAGAGGATCCTGGTAGGCTGCAGTCTGTGGGGTCGTGAAAAGTCGGACACAACTGAGCGTCTTCACTTTCACTTTTCACTTTCATGCACTGGAGAAGGAAATGGCAACCCACTCCAGTGTTCTTGCCTGGAGTATCCCAGGGATGAGGGAGCCTGGTGGGCTGCCGTCTATGGGGTCGCACAGAGTCGGATATGACTGAAGCAACTTAGCAGCAGCAGCAGCAGTATATAGGGGACATGATTCTATTGGTGAGAGTCACAAAGGGCACAGCTCCATGACATGTGGGGCTTCAGCTGGGAAGACACTAATGACTGAGGGTGACCCACAGGACTGGGACTCGAATCTCCTGGATATGTCTGCAGTCACATGCCTGGAACCTGGACTAAAATTACTCAGAGCAGGCTCAGTTGAGATTGTTCACCTGAACACCTACTTGTCACCTCCCCAGGGGTCTTGGGCTTCCTCATAACACAATAGCTGGGGTCAGAGAGGAGGTGTCCTAAAGGGTCAGGAGAGGGAGTGTTTCACAAGAACCAGAGGGGCTGCAGGACTTTGGTCTGGGAGGGCAGGCAGCCTCACTGTTGCTGCACCCTGTGTGTTACAAGGGAGCCACAAGGCCAGGCGAATTCAAGAGGAGAGGAAGGAGTCCCACTCTTGATGGAGGAGCTTCCTGGTCACACTGTAGGAAAGGGGTTAACGGTGTGTCCTGCTGGGAAAGCACCGCCAGCCACAGACAGCACTTCACAGTGTTGCTCCTTATTAGTTCAGCCCACGTTCTGTCTCCACACATGGTCTCCAGTGCTCTCAGCCACCCTGCAAGGTAAACATTACCCTAATTTCTGAGCTAAAGAAACTGAGGCCCAAGGAAGCTTGGAGACTTGCCTCAGGCCACACAGTGATAAAGCCAGGATTGTACCCAGTTCTGTGTTACTCCAAAGCCCACACTCCTTCCATTATATGACATTTTTATATTAGATTATATGGGAAAAGGGGAAAATTGTGTTTAATAGAACTAGGTTTAACATGCTATGGTAATTAGCAAATTATAAGGGATTATTTTAACTGGAATAAATATATGTTCACATTTGAGAAATGAGAAAGTCCCACTCCCACACAATAGAAGTCATTTTTCCCTTCTTAGGGATTTTTTTTTTTTTTTTTTTGGTCTACATTGGATCAAGTTGAAAATATGATATAAACATAAATTTAGACTTTCTAAATTTAGGTAATGTACTGTTTAGGCAATAATGGCGTAGTTAAATGCTTTGGGAAGAAAGGAACCAAACTTCCCAATTTTACAGCCACCTACCGGTAGATTATCTGAAAGTGTTAACAATATGTGGCAGATAAATTGTGAGAGGGAAAAATCAAGCTTGTTTCAACCACATTCTTTGTTTCAAAACTTTCCAATGTATCTGACTACAGACTCTCTGACAGAAATTAAATCCAACTTGCTGAAGCATTTATGATATATTAAATACAATATTAAGAGATTTTATTTCCAAGGGAAAAGTGTAAATGACAAATGCTCTGTTTGTTTCTGTACATAGATGTACACTGCCATGACCTAAAATTTAACCAAAATGTAGGAGATAAAATTTTACAAAATGTATACAAAAACTAAATTTTTGGCTCTAGTGTCTTTGTGTCTGTGTGGAAATATATGAGGGAGACAGAGTGGGGTGCTGGGAGAAACGTGCTGCTTTTTCTTTGAGGAAAAATATTGCTCTCAAACTGGGTTTGATTTATGTAACTTGCATATATTTACTTTAGAGAACAAAGAGTAAATTATCAGGCCTCCAAATGACCGATAAATTCCATGGACACAGTTTCCTTATAATAGCGAGTTGTTATGCTTTCTAGATAAATGTGTTAATAATTTATAACTCCCAGGCAGTTTGAGGGGTGATCCTGAGGTGTTTTCAGGGACTGGAACCTCAACTCTGATATTTGTCGTCATTGCTAATTGAGCATTTGTGTCATTATTCATAGTGCGAGTTTTAAAGTTCCCTCTCCAGAGTTCCCATGAGACATGGCTACAGGCAACTGGCCTAGAGGATTGTCAGTAGAAAGCATCATGGTTTCAGAGTCTGGGAGGGAGTGGTATTTTTCTGGGAATGGAAGCTCAGGAACCAAAAGAGGGTGTGAGCTACATTCCCTGCCTTGGATCCTGAGTTCGTTTGCCAGGGCTAGTGTCACAGGGTAGGTACCATGCACCAGGGAGCTCAAAAAGCGGAACATTAATTTTCCCACAGTTGTGGAGACTCAAGATCTACAATCAAGGTGTTGGCAGGGTTGGGTTTCTGCAGGCTGGGCGGGAAGGAGTTGCCCCAGGCCTCTCTCCTGGGCTTGTGGGTGGCTGCCTTCTCCTTGGGTCTGCACATCCATGGTCCATTCTCTGCCTGTTTGTGTTCAAATGTCTCATTTTTATGAAGACTCATCATGTTGGATTTGAGCCCACCCTCAAATGTGTTGTTAACCAACACAGGTTTGGTGATCTTACCTCTAACTTACCACCTGAAGTCCTTGCTCTGGTTATATATTTGGGGTCTTGCCACTCTTTTCTCACAATGCATCACTTTATAGCCCTTTATAAGTTTAAGTTCTGGTGCATGATTGCACATAAAGCACTTAGTAGGGTTGATAATTATGCCCTTTGACCCAAGAAAAAGGATTAAGTGATTCAATTCACATTTAATCATTTTTATTTCATTCTGATGCAAAAATCCATTTCCTTCAGAGTGAAATAAATACTTGAATCTTTCTCCAGGGGAGAGTTAAGGTAAATGCAGTTGCCACATAAAAACCGAATGGCTCAAGGTAATATTACATATTTCTAAAAGTAGGCAGTTGGAAATGGAAATGAAATAATAACGAGACTTCAGGCATGCCCTGGGATTTTATTATAAATTTATTGTGATCATAAATATGGAATTTACATGCAATATATATATTTCAATATTAGATTTTGTTAAATTAGTTCAGCATTTAGTCATTACCTTGTTGGTGGTATGCTATGGTATGTTATTTATATTCCCTTTGTGTTACATACTCGATTTCTGAGACCCACAAAATGAATTAAAAATCAATTCTTTACCCTCACAATATATTCTAAAGCAGAGTTTACATATGTTCTCGATGGTTTAACCACTTAGGAGGTTTTTGGCCAAAACACCTGTGAGAAATTAAATCTGTTCTGTAATCTTTGTGCGTGCACGCGCACGTGTGTGTGTGTGTGTGTGAGTAAAATTGAGGGTCTGACATGGAAATTAAGCCATAAATGACTTAATGACCCACCTAATGATCTACAAAGAAATCAAATGACTTCCTTCTCTAAATTCCTAAATGAAACTCCCAGGGCAGTCTATCATATTCACTCACCAGGGAAGTCTACGTGTTGTCTGTGTCTGAGCTGCCATTTTCCAAACACACGCTTGAACGAATCCTCAGACCTGGGGCTTGGGAAGGTTGACATTGCTGTGCACCGTGGGTGGGTGTCCCGTGGAGTTAGTTTTCCCTCCCACCTTTATCCCCCTGTTTGTTTCTATCTCAATCCCCTCTACCACATTTCTCCCACGCCTGCCATCACCCCTCCCTCCTATTAAGCAGCTAGGAGTAGGATGGCCAGGAGTTTTTCTAAATTCCTGTTTCCAAAGCCAAGTCAAATACATTTTAGGACAGTGCATTTTCGCTTGCTTTGGACTATCCTGGGTCTTATAAGGAGTATCATGAACTTCAGTTTTAGAGAGACTTTGCTGATCCTGTTGACCCCCTGGATTCTGAGAATAGGATTTATGTTGCATTTGGTCTAAGCTTATTACACAAGGCTTTAGTGAAGAAAAGATGTTTCAAAAGGACTCACTTTGCAATATTTATTAAAACACACAGTGTTCTGAAATCTCATTATAACATCATTTTAGGGTTCAAGTCACACAAATGCAAACACAAAATCTTCCAGTACATTTTGTAACTAAATTTACTTGGATGAATTTCAAGATAGATCAAGTTTATAGTCACAAATTGAATTGTTATACCCCAAATGTGAGCTGTGTCTACACCCATGCCACCTACTAGTGAAAGCATGTAACAGTGAACAGTGACTACAGAGTTCTGTATAGTGGATTTGGTCCGGAAAGCTGGAGCTTGTGGTGGGGAGCTGCATTTGCATGGCAAGCACATTTTTCTAAATAAATTTGCTTTGTTTCTAAAATGATTTTTATGTTGCAAATCAATCAAAACAGCAGTCTTCTACTTCCAGATGCCTTTGTTCACACCTTATTAACAGTGAGACATGTCAAGCGACTATTTTGGAAAATATTATTTCATTTTTCTTAAGGCAATTGATAGATTGCCTTTGTGTGTGGGACTCAAGTCTCCTCCCCATATCCAAGCCACCCCTTGGTGCCAAAAATACTGAAAGTTAAAGCAATTAAAAAAAAAAAAACAAGAACCAAACACAAAAATCTCAATGTTGATCATGTGAATTTGTTGGTTGATTCAGGTCTTGGATTCCCCACCCCCAGCTCTCATAATCTAATGAGTATTGGGAGATGATGCAATTGTAAACATCACACAATTAAGGAAAAAGGAAGAAAATATTAAACGTGGAAAAAGAAAACAATGATAAAAATTCACATATCAGGTCATATTAGCAACGTGAATGTAAAAATTCTAGAAATTCAAGGAAGAGTCTCAATTTTCTAACTCTTTTTCTCCCTCTCTAAACCCATTATGCCAGGGGGTTGGGGCTAAAGTCCGTGTTCTCACTGTCACTGTTTCTCCATTCCCTACTCCTTCACATATTTGGCTTGTAACCCTGTACTACCACCTACATATTCTTCTTGTAGAAGTCAGCCTGAGAACTCTGGCCATGCTCCCTCATGACTTATGACTCTTGTTTAGTGGCTCTCCATTCAAAACTCATGGGTATTTCACTATTCACATAGATAATCCTTGTATTAATAATAACCTGTCCTCAAATTTTCTCTCTTCTAATTTTCTTGTCCTGCATCCCACTTACATTATTGATTTCTATCGTCATGCATACCATACACAGGCTCTTTATCAATAATGGCATCTCCTTTATCATAGTAATTTTAAGTGTCACACTTTCGGACTCCTTCCTCCTTTCTTTCCAACTTAATCCTTCTAGAACTTGGCTCAAACTGTTCTCTGGACCAACTGGGAGGAACAGTCCACATCCTAACCCTAACCCTGTTTGATTCCCCTACTGTTTCATTGTTTCCCATTCCCTCTGGTCTTTATTTTGCTCTTTTCCCAACTTCCACTCCATGGTCTTTCTTCACCATCACCGTTATCATTATCCTAACAGTCACTACCTCCATCACCTTACTCCACTTTCTCTTCATCTTGCTTATCTGGAAAATCCTAACCGTGCACAAATTCAACCCTGCATCCACATAGCTGAATGTGGCCAGAGAAAAAACCCTACCATACTACCCAGTCTCCTTTTCAATTCATGACTGCCACCCTAAGGTGGGTTCTCAGAGATGCCAGGCAATCCCACCTCCTGTCCCTGATTCTGTGGTTCTTCTAAATGGTTATCTCATTCCTTTTCTCCTTAAGTCTCTAAAAGCTCTTTCTACATCTCTACCCTCAGTTGATTACTCTCTGCATCCCTAAAATTGTATTGTATATTCTCACCACCATATCTACCAACCTACTAGCACCTGTATCCATAGGCTTTTGTGTCTACCTATTACTGTGGAAGAAATATCCACACTCCTCTTGCCTAATTTTTCTGATTGTGCACTAGATACCTTCTCTTTCCCTTTTCCCAAGGACTCCACTGCAGCAATTCCCCCTCTTTCCTGGAATCTATAAACTTTGCCTTCTATGGTTACACAATTTCATAAAGATACAAACACGCTGTAATGTCTGTCAGCTAAAACAGAACAAAACACTTAAACTACTTTCCTTTCCATACACTGCTCCATTTCTCATTTCTCAGCTGAAAAATTTCCTTCAAAGAGATTAAAAGAGTGTTTACTAGATTTCTTGCTGAATATGTGCTAGTGGCTAAGGAATTGCAGCCAAACTGTAGATCAGAAAAGTGCACTGGTTCTGGGGAAAAGGCAGGAGGAGAAGCAGATGTTTCTCAGACTAAACCTGTTTGACTTGGTAACAATTTCTGCCCTCACACCTCTCTCTTTGTACATCGAAATCTTTAGTATTCTTAATGATTCTTATTAATATGAAGATCTAGCTTAAAAAGAGTTTGAAACTTAAAATTGTTTTTATTTTGTCAGCACTATTTTATGAGACATATATTTTACCCACAAACACTGTAAATTTTGGTAAATCTGAATCAGCATTTTGTTTGGTGAAAGTCTTACTGGGGGAGTTTAAGGGAAAAGTTGCTAAGCATAAGGGAAAGGAGGGAAGAAGTGTCAGGACAGAATTCATCCTGCATTTATTATAGTCCTTTCTGTTAGAAAATTTTCTAAATGTTTAGAATACATGATATATTCATTAGAGTAACACCTGATGACCATAAATTATATGAAGAGTATTTATTCAGTCATTGCTTACAACTTTCTTTAAGCTTGGCAGCTAAGTGAAATCCTGCTTTAAACCATGTATACATGTGTGTGTGTGTGTGTGTGTGTGTGTGTGTGTGTATGTGTGTGTATATATATATATATATTTCTTGAAAAGAATATTTTGAAACCCAGTGGCCACCCACCATGGTGTACAAGTGGTCCAAGCAAAAGAAAAAAGTCAGAGAAAAATGCCTTTCAGTTTTAAAAAATTAAGTACTATTTCAATAAGTTCTTTTTCAAATAGCGTTTTTCAGAAGTTTTACTTATTACCTTAAGATAAGGTCCTAGTCAATGGGTCCAGGAGTATGGGCCCAAGAGTATGAACTTTGAAAAGACACTTTATTCATATTGTGAAATAGCTTTCAGGAATGGTTGTATATATTTATTTTCCCATCTGTAAGATAAAATGTTGTCTGTCCATTTCAATTACCACATACCTTGAGTAGATGAACAGTAGATCATGTAACTGGAGAAGGCAATGGCACCCCACTCCAGTACTCTTGCCTGGAAAATCCCATGGATGGAGGAGCCTGGTAGGCTGCAGTCCATGGGGTTGCTAAAAGTTGGACACAACTGAACGACTTCACTCTCACTTTTCACTTTCCTGCATTGGAGAAGGAAATGGCAACCCACTCCAGTGTTCTTGCCTGGAGAATCCCAGGGATGGGGGAGCCTCATGGGCTGCCGTCTATGGGGTCGCACAGAGTTGGACATGACTGAAGTGACTTAGCAGCAGCAGCAGCATACCATGTAACTATTTTGCTACTATTTCTGATCTATTTTTCTTATAAGTAAGAGTTCCATGAACACACTCTGGAGTATGGCATTGAAGACCCCAGACTGGGTTGAATTCTTGTTTCACGTACGAGCTGTGTGACCTTGCACATTGGAGCCTCAGTTTCTTCATCCGAAAAATGTAGAAATAATGGTGGCTCAAAAGGTTCTGATGTGAACTGAATTTATTCACCTAAAAGTAATATATCATTGCCCTTTGTCTGCATTCTGACATTTTCAGTTCCCCCATTTAATGAATTTATTCGATCTATAAAAAATTTCCTTGAAGAACTAGAAAAATTTGGGAAGTAAAGAAAAAAAAAGAAAGAAAGCTGCCTAGTCAAGAGTAAAACAGAACAAAGGTCTTTTGGACAAGTGAATTTTCCAGGGTGACAGGTAATGAATTAGCCATCTTGAGAAAGATGTGCCACAGAATTGATACAGACTCTGTCATATTCTCCTGGGAAAAGATAGAATGCTATTAAAATGGCTTTGCAACTCTTAGTTATTTTGTCTCTATAGTTCTAGCATTTCACAATGTAACCAACACCTGACTAATTCATGAGTCCAGAAATTAGCATACATCAGTAGTCAAGAGACATGAAACTGCTATAGAAATAGAATCTTGCTTGAAAAATTATCAGGGAACATAGGTTTCTGAAAAAACACTTGATCCCATTGATTTCTACTTTTGCATTTCGTGTGTATATGACTTCTGTATTTACTTATTTATTTTTTTCCCAGAAAAATTCAGCATCAAAGTCATTCCTGGAGGCCATGTAGAAAAATGTGAAAACCAAGGTGAATAAGAATAAACAAAAGCCATGTGTATCGAGCAAGCTATTTGAGACATGCTTAGGAGATGCTGTCTTTGGAAGTTTCTAAAGGCAGAGCTAAAAAGTGACCCAAATATCATCATTTCTGAAAACTAGAACTATATATATATATAAAGATGCTCTCACTATTCCTGAGAACAATTTTTCTCTCTCATTCTCTCTTCCTTAAGGATACTTCATGATAAGAGGGAACAATAGTGACTTTGATTTTTTTTTCTTTTGTGTTAGTGCCAGGCTCCTCCCCTCCCCTTTGGCACTTCTGGAGTCAGCAGAAGCCTTTCAGAGCCCTCCCTGAGCTGGGCCTTCCAGTTTGCAGAGGCCAGAGTTCTGGCAAGAATCCAGTTCTTATCACTCAAACTCACTGTTGTTTCTTCTCTGGAGTGGGTAGGAAAAGGCAGACAATTTCATGCATTGCTTGCATCCAGAAGAAGTCTTTATTTTGAATCTGTTCAAATAATATCTTTTTCAACATTTTCTATCTATAAAACTTAATGCAAATTTTGAAAAGGCATTTCAGCAGAAACCAGATTTCCTGACAGTTGCTTTCTATAATTCATTGGCTGGCTGTGAAGAAGCCTTTCATCCAACATAAAATGGCTTTCATTAAAATCTTTGTACCAAAGATAAAATAAAGAAAAATCTATTTATGAGGCCCAAACGAAATCTATTTTTACCATCTTATTTTGGCAAAAGGTTTCAGTCATACAAAATTATGGTATAAAGAGAACAAATAACTGTTTCTAGCACTTAGTTAAGAAATGAAACATTATAAAAGGAGTGGAAACATCCTCTGTGCCTTCTCCACTTTTACACCTAACCCACAGATAATGATTGTCCAAAACTCAATGCTGATCATTTCTACTGTGACTTTATATTCTAGCATGCTAAACCTTCAGAACAAATTTAGCAACCTAAGTCAACGCACATGGAAGAGTAGAATAAAAATACATGGAAACTATGTATATGGCTAAAAAATAGAGAACTTTACAGTCTCTCCACTGTAAAATTTCATGATTCTATAAAATGTGAGAGATACAGTGAATCAGCCAATTTGTTAACACAAAAGCAAATGACAAGTTTGAAATCCAATCCAAGCTTGCCATTCCTTTAAGTAAATTGCATTTATTCATTGCAGTTTTATTTGACTGAGTATATTATTATTACTCTATTATTACAATTACCCTTGGAAGTTTTAAAAATGAAAAAAAAAAAGATTCCTATTCCTAAGGATATGACTTGATTTCTTCCCATCCATCTTTCTATTGATATATACTTATAAGACAGACCCTGCGAGACTGTGAATTTCCATTTGCACTGTAATTCAGCCACCTGGGGGATTAAACTTTGAGTTTGAGTTTTGGTTCTGAGGCTTCAGAAACAGTGGCAGTGCCGAGGCAACAGTTTTCCTTGGGTTTCTGCACCAGCTTCCCTTTATGGGTCCACTCCGGTAGCTGGGCAGCCTAGAGCCCCAGATTTACCTGCAGACTCCAGCTTGGCCACCTGCACCTTGCTTCAGGAGAGCTAACGAGTGGATTTCCTCTGATGCATCAACTCCCGCCTGCTGAGAAACATAATTATTACTTAGCCAAGAAGACATAAATCCAAGAGTTATATAGTCCCCTCCCCAGACCTGGAGTTGGGAGTTAATAGGCTTGTGTTCATGATTTTCTTTGTCCATGCTCTGCAGTGCACTGAGTGGCAAACCAACCAGTGTATTTTTTAATTTTCACTAAAATATTAATATTATCTGGTTGCAATTTCTTGTTCACTTGAAACCTTATGTACTATAATTATCTGATTATGTGATAATATATGATGTTTAAATAACTGTCTTGCAGTAGCATGCCAGGGCCAACCAATGTCCTCTTGACTAATGAGCACAGGGTCACTGATGCCTTTAAGTCCAGCTTTATCAGAGCAGTAGTTCCTGAGATTCCCACTGTTACATGAATATCTGTTCTCTGGAGCTAATTCTGGTGGCAGTAACTGTTGGTTGGGATTCAACTGGGGAAGCAGAAGCAATATAAGTATTATGAAACAGGGACTAGAATTTAGTGTATGTTTTGTAGGAGAAGCTGGAGACATAGAGTCTGGAAAGGGGAGTTGGAAGATCAGAGAGTATTTTTGTTAAGCAGCTCTCCTAAAGCCAGGTTCATTCACTGCTAGGTGTGAACACACAGGAGAGCTGGTGGGAAGAATAGGGAAGACTCTTCATATGGGGATGGACCTGCAGTCTCCAGCATCATCAGACCAGCTCTCAGCAGGAAGAGCTGGATCTGGAGTGGGAGAAAGGGACCACAAGCTGAACCCCACAGCACCTGTGCATCATCTCTTACTGCATCCAACCACCGACTCTCAGAGAGTAATCACCCCTGCGTCATTTCTGACCCTTGTATCTTGCCAGTTTCTCTTTTGGCCAGTTCCCACCTAGAACCCCATAGGAAAGAAGGTTCTGGGAAACAAAGTTCTAGCTTTGCCAAGCTGATGCAAAACAAAACCACCACACCTTCTTGCTCTTGGCCCTATTTGCTGACTTGGAATCTATCTTTAGACTTAGATTTTCTCATTCATTCTTGCTCAGACTTGTCTACTACTTTTTTCCCCCCTACTATTGTTATTATGCTAAGTTAGATCTACTCTTTGTCCATACCAAGTATCTGAATTTGGTATGTCCTTATCTCTGATTTCACCAAAAATATTGGGCTTTCTTATTTTAATGTATATTTTCTGAGTATCTAACTTCAGTCTTTAGGATACTTGGCTTTCTTATTTTATCTACATTTTCCCAGCAGTCTTTAGAACATTTATTACATTTGTGGCCACCAGCATCTCTTGAACGTTATGAGTTCTTCCATCAAAAAACATAAGCTGCATCTCATTTTCCCTGCCTCCAGTGATCCAAGTTCTGCAAATCAAGCTCACCTTCATGGCCTCAGATTGGTATTAACATTTTGGATGCAGCGATAGCAGAACTTTCTGTGGGTGTGTTCTGTTCTGAGAGGTGTGCTGCCTGTTCCCACAGTATCTCACACCCACGAGCATCCTGATACTTAGATAATTTTTGCATGCAGAGTCTCCAAGATGATTTTCTAGGCCTCTCAGTGGCTCCTATAAACTTCCTATGTCCTAATGGTCTTTAGTACAGCACTTCTCAAGCTTTAATATACTTAAGAAGTAAGTCTAGAATAGGACCTGGGATTTTATGTTTCTAGTAAGCTCTTACTGGTGGCAAAGTTTGTGATCTTGTGAACTAGCTGATACAGGCCAAATCTACTTTTAACTTTACTACTTTCTGCCATCAGTGATGAGGCCAGAGTAGTGGGGAATAAATAAGAATTCTAACTGTATTAGTGGTGAAAGATCCAGCTGGAAATCTGGAGAACACTGGTGTTCCTAGGATTTTAGGGTGGTGAACCTCCTGCTGTAAATAGAAGCGTGACCATTATTTCTTTCTACCTTTAGGGAAGAGGGCCTTCTTACAACATTTTACTTATTATTTCATAAGCTTCTAAGTATGATTGGCAATGCTGGATGATCTCATGACTTCAGGCAATATCTATACACTGTTGATCCTTACTTTTCTTTGTCCATTCGAGAACTTATACCTGACCCATGAACTTAACATATCTAACCATCAATTCAACATTTTCACTTGGAAGTCTCATTTTATACTTAACACAACCCAACTTGAACTCTGGCTTCAAAGTCACTGGAGACAATGACTGCAGCCATTAAACCAAAGGATGCTTGCTCCTTGGAAGGAAAGCTATGACAGACCTAGACAGTGTATTAAAAAGAAGAGACATCACTTTACCAACAGAAGTCCACATAGTGAAAGCCATGGTTTTTCTAGTAGTCACATATGGATGTGAGAGTTGGACCAATACAGAAGGCTGAAAGCCAAAGAATTGATGCTTTTGAACTGTGGTGCTATAGAAGACTCTTGAGAGAGTCCCTTGGACAGCAGGGAGATCAAACCAGTCAATCCTAAAGGAAATGGACCCTGAAGATTCATTGGAAGGCTTGATGCTGAAGCTTTAGCTTCAATACTTTGGCCACTTTATGTGAAGAGTTGACTCATTAGAAAAGACCCCGATGCTGGGGAAGATTGAAGGTAAAAGAAGAAGAGGAAAGCAGAGGATTTGATGGTTAGATAGCATCCCTGACTCAATGGATATGAATTTGAGCAAATTCCAGGGGATAGTGGAGGACAGAGGAGCCTGGCATGCTGCAGTCCATAGGTCACAAAGAGTTGGACATGACCTAATGACTGAATAACAGCAAATCTGATCTCATGATGTTTCCCCCAAACCTTCTCCACTCATAATCTTTCTCATCTCAGTCAATGGTAACTGTATCATTTGAGTTGCTTATGTCCAAACTTTAGAAATATTCAGGTTCCTCTTATTGTAAATAATATGTAATATATCAGCAAGTTCTCTGCAAAATCCAATTCTTAGCACCTACATGATTCTCACTCTTGTGTAAACCATCATTTCTCACCTGGAGTGTAAGAGTTCCAGTGCTCCTCTCCTTTCCCTGCCTGTCTGCTTGTAGCACAGAAGTTAAAGTTTTACTGATAACACAATTCATGTCACTCCTTTGCTCATAATATACCAGCTACTCTTCTTTTCTTTCAGAATAAAAACCAAACTCCATACCATGGCCAGCAAGGCCCTAAACAACTTGGCCCTTTGCCAATGTTTGACTGTATCTTTTACAGTTTGACCCTTTACTTTTAGCCAGATTGGCCTTGCTCTGAAACATACCAGTCACAGACCTACCTCAAGGCCTTTGCACTGGTTAGTCTCTGTTTGGAATGTTTTCCCCAGATAATTTGTTCCTGCACTACCTTCAGGTTTTACTGAAAGTCCCATTTTCTCAGTGAGACCTTTGCTGGCCATACTGAAATTCAATCCTCTCTCCTGACTCTCTTGTACTTCTTCTCTGCTTTAGGTTTTTCCCCTGATCTTACTACCATTGACCATGCGCATACCTTGTCTTGTATATTATCAGTTTTTCTTATAAGAGTGTAAGTTCCATTAAAGAGAGGTTATGCTTTTTTTTTTTTTTCCATTGCTCTTTATACAGTGCCTAGAAATGTGCCTGGCATGTAGTAGGTGATCACCGAGAATTTGTTGGATAAATGAATTAATGGGAGAGAATATAAGTTGATTTTAAGACTACCAGTTAACAAGAAGTTCATTTTGGCATTTTGGGTAGATATAGGCATAAAATAGGAGGATTCAGGTGCAGTTAGATAAGATGACACTATATGGGAACAATTCTTTGTAGTAATGTTTATTTAGTACTAGGAAATATGGTATACTAGATGTACAGAACTTAGTATTTGCTCCTAAAAATATAGAAATCAAATTAAGAAAGAAAATATTTCTGAAAACAGATGTAATACAAGCTGAGTGTTGGTAGGTGCTATAATCAAGTAACTTTTTCAAGGTTCATATGGATACATTGTGGTGGAATGGTCACTTTTAAAGCCTTACAAAAATGAGATGATACCTGTAATCATACAACCCAATGCTAAGTAAATGGTAACCATTATAAATAATAACAAGTCTTCATAATAATGCCATTAGAAGTAGGAGAGGAGCTGAATGAAAGAGTGCTTGTCTCAGAATTGGCATTAAACTACCATAATTTTTCTGATTAGTTAAGCAGGACTGCTTATTATGTAAAATTGCAAAATTGAGCAAGGTCAAAATATCAAATGAGGAAATTGAAACTCACTGATAATCCTACCATCCAGAGCTAACCAATTTTGATGCATATAAATGAGATCATAACGCATATTCTCTCTTGTATTTTTTTACTTATCTGGAAAATTTCTCTTTTTCAAGTAAACATCTTTAAAAAATAATTTTAAGTGCCTAAAATGTTTCCTTTTATGCATTTTTTATAATTTTAACAATTATTCTCTAATTGGATATTTATGCCACTCCTTTTTTCAAAATCATAAGTAATAATGTCCAATTTTTTATTATTTCCCTAGGATGGATACCACAAAATTACAATCTTAGTCAAAGGTTTGATTGTGTTTAAAAAAAACAAAACCCCAAACTGCTGTATAGAACATATCTTCTAAAAAGTACCAATTTACTTAGTATGTGAATGCATAAATCAATAGAGATAGATATTTTCACCAGCTACATAATTAGGAAAATGTACTTTTCCCATGTTGTAATACAAACCCTTTAATTCTGTGTTATCTGTTGACTCGGTGAGTATTGAACTCCCTTGGCTCCAACCAGCCATTTTACTGTTGTTAGGAAGAACTTGGAGGTGAAACATTTGGATACCTGGGAGTGTAGTTCTGCTTTGCCCATCTAGTTTGTACTTATCACTGGAAGGAATGTTCTTACATGACATAAATATGTTTAAAATGTTGTCTCTGAATCAATGCTGGATTCTGCTGGTGAACTGTTTAAGAGAGCGGAGGGAAGAGAGCATTGCACACCACCCCCACCCCCACCCCAAGCCCTGACCCTGGCAGCAAGCAAGCTTGGGAAACTTCATGATGCCAAAGTCAGCTCTTGTACAATGGTGGAAATGTCTTCTTAACTTCAAAGCATTAGCCAATGTTAACTCATTCACCTTCATGCCATCCCTTGTGAGGCAGGCACTGCTAGTTAGAAAAAAATTAGCTAATGACTATAAGATTCCTTTAAAATAAAAATGCTATCTAACTGCTGAATGCCAAATCATAAAAAGCAGATAAGTATTATTGTGCCAGTTTTATAGACTGGGGAAGTAGGTCATGGGTATTAAGTATTAAGTAACTGCCCACTGGGGACAGTGTAACTAAGGGTAAAGGAGAATTCATAATTAGAACTCAGACATCCTCCAGGCTGAGAGGCTCTGCTCAGAGATTTGTACCAGGCCTCTTGGCAATGGTATTATGCACTGGGACCTATTAGGACCTGGGAACTGCTAGTACAGATCAGCTGCTTGAAAGCAAAGGATTCATAGCTTGTACCAAAATGCTCCTTATGTTTGGCAGTAAAAAAACTAGCTACAATTGAAGCCAGAGACGGGTCATGGCAGAGTTCCTTCCTTTGAGCTACTATTGAATAGTAAATATGCTAATATAATAGCATCTCTATCTCCTAATAGTTATTTTTTTTGACATACATGTCTTTCACTAAAGACATCTCTGAGATCATGAATTGCAGCTCATTTTTTTTTTTTTTTTTTGTTTCTTTGGTGCCTGGCTCAGTTCATGGTTGTTTAGTCACTAAATTCTGTCTGACTCTTTTGTGACTCCTGGATTGTAGCCCACTAGGATCCTCTGTCCATGGGATGTCCAAGGCAAGAATACTGGAGTTGGTTGCCATTTCCTTCTTCAGGGGATATTCCCTACCTAGGGATCCAATCCACATCTCCTGCATTTGTCAGTCAGATTCTTTACCACTGAGCCACCAGGGAAGCCCCTTAGTTCACGGCATCTTGAATGAAATAAAATTTCATTGAATGTACAAAAAAAAGAGAAGAATTAGAAATATGGCAGCATCATAATCTCATACAACAAATATACCTGCTAAAAAAAGTACTTCAAGGATTCTTAACAAACATTCATATAAGAATCAATTGTAAATCTTTTGAAAAAAATATGTAGTACCTATGACAATCCAGCCTTGTAATTTATAATCTCTAAGATCTTTTTGATGAGACTCTAAAATTAATCCTGATATTCACTACTGATAGAGAAGATATAATCTGTTTCCTTGAAAATCCTTCAGTATCCTCTTATCACCTTACTACTGAATGACATAGAAGTCCCTTTTACATGATACACTTAATTTAGTGAACAGTATGAAAAGGCATAAAGATAGAACCCTAAAAGATGGAATGCCCAGGTCAGTAGGTGCCCAATATGCTACTGGAGACCAGTGGAGAAATAACTCCAGCAAGACTGAACAAACAGAGCCAAAGCAAAATCAACACCCAGTTGTGGATCTGACTGGTGATGGACGTAAAGTCTGATGTGGTAAAGAGCAGTATTGCCTAGGAACCTGAAATGTTAGATCCATTAATCAAGGTAAACTGGAAGTGGTCAACAGGAGATGGCAAGCTTGAACATTGACATTTTAGGAATCAGTGAACTAAAATGGACTGCAATGGGTGAATTCAACTCAGAAGACCATTATATCTACTACTGTGGGCAAGAATCCCTTAGAAAAAATGGAGTCGCCATCATAGTCAAAAAGAATCCGATGCAGTACTTGGATGCAATCTCAAAAACAACAATGATCTCTGTTTGTTTCTAAGGCAAACCAGGCAATTTCATGGTAATCCAAGTCTATGCTCTGACCAGTAACGCTGAAGAAGCTGAAGTTGAACGGTTCTATGAAGACCTACAAAGATATCCTTTTCATTATAGGGGACTGCAATGCAAAAGTAGGATCAAGAAACACCTGTAGTAACAGGCAAATTTGGCCTTGGAGTACAGAATGAAATAGGGCAAAGCCTAATAGAGTTTTGCCAAGAGAAAGCACTGGTCATAGCAAACACCCTCTTCCAACAACACAAGAGAATACTCTACACATGGACATCACCAGATAGTCAACAGTGAAACCAGATTGATTTTATCTTTGCAGCCAAAGGTGGAGAAGCTCTATACAGTCAGCAAAAATAAGACCAGGAGCTGACTGTGGCTCAAATCATGAACTCCTTATTGCCAAATTCAGACTTAAATTGAAGAAAGTAGGGAAAACCACTAGACCATTCAGTTATGACCTGAATCAAATCCCTTACGATTATACAGTGGAAGTGAGAAATACATTCAAGGGATTAGATCTGATAGACAGAGTGCCTGATGAACTATGGACCGAGGTTCATGACATTGTACAAGGTGCAGTGATTAAGACCATCAGCAAGAAAAAGAAATGCAAAAATGCGAAACGGTTGTCTGAGGAGGCCTTACAAATAGCTGAGAAAAGAAAAGAAGCAAAAAGCAAAGGAGAAATGGAAAGATACACCCGTTAGAATGCAGAGTTTCAAAGAATAGCAAGGAGAGATAAGAAAGACTTCCTCAGCGATCAATACAAAGAAATAGAGAAAACAATAGAATGGGAAAGATTAAAGATCTCTTCAAGAAAATTAGAGATACCAAGGTAATATTTCATGCAAAGACAGGACAATAAAGAATAGAAATGGTATAGACCTAACAGAAGCAAAGGATATTAAGAAGAGATGGCAAGAATACATAGAAGAACTGTACAAAAAAGATCTTCATGACCCAGATACCCATGATGGTGTGATGACACACTTAGAGCCAGACATTATGAAATGTGAAGTCAAGTGGGCCTTAGGAAGCATCACTATGAACAAAGCTAGTAGAGATGATTAAATTCCAGTTGAGCTATTTCAAATCCTAGAAGATGATGCTGCAAAAGTGCTTCACTCAATATGCCAGCAAATTTGGAAAACTCAGCAGTGGCCACAGGACTGGAAAAGATCAGTTTTTGTCCCAGTTCCAAAGAAAGGCAATTCCAAAGAATGCTCAAATTACTGAAAAATTGTACTCATCTCACATGCTAGTAAAGTAATGCTCAAAAGTCTGTAAGCCAGGCATCAATAGTACATAATCCATGAACTTCCAGATGTTCAAGCTGGATTTAGAAAAGGCAGAGGAACCAGAGATCAAATTGCCAATGTCCATTGGATCATCAAAAAAGTAAGAGAGTTCCAGAAAAAAATATCTAATTCTGCTTTATTGACTATGCCAAAGGCTTTGACTGTGTGGATCAAAACAAACTGTGGAAAATTCTTCAAGAGATGGGAATACCAGACCACCTGATGTGCCTCTTGAGAAACCTCTATGCAGGTCAGGAAGCAACAGTTAGAACTGGACAGTTAGAACATGGAACAACAGACTGGTTCCAAATCGGGAAAAGCATATGTCAAGTCTATATTGTCACGCTGCTTATTTAACTTACATGCAGAGTTCATCATGAGAAACGCTGGGCTGGATGAAGCACAAGCTGGAATCAGATTGCTGGGAGAAATATCAATATTCTCCCTGAATCCAATATGCAGATGACACCACCCTTATGGCAAAATATGAAGAAGAACTAAAGAGTCTCTTGATGAAAGTGAAAGACGAGAGTGAAAAAGTTGGCTTAAAACTCAACATTCAGAAAACTAAGATTATGGCATCCAGTCCCATCACCTCATGGAAAATAGATGGGGAAACAGTGGAAACAGTGAAAGACTATTTTGGGGGACTCCAAAATCACTGCATATGGCGACTGCAGCCATGAAATTAAAAGATGCTTACTCCTTAGAAGAAAAGTTATGACCAACGTAGACAGCATGTTAAAAAGCAGAGACATTACTTTGCCAAGAAAGGTCCATCTAGTCAAAGCTATGGATTTTCCAGTAGTCATGTATGGATGTGAGAGTTGGACTATAAAGAAAGCTGAACACTGAAGAATTGATGCTTTTGAACTTTGGTGTTGGAGAAGACTCTTGAGAGTCTCTTGGCCTGCAAGGAGATCCAACCAGTCCATCCTAAAGGAAATCGGCCCTGAATAGTCATTGGAAGGACTGATGCTGAAGCTGAAACTCCAATACTTTGGCCACCTGATGCGAAGAACTGACTCATTTGAAAAGACCCTGATTCTGGGAAAGATTGAGGGGAGGAGGAGAAGGGGACGACAGAGGATGAGATGGTTGGATGACATCACTGGCTCGATGGACATGAGTTTGAGTATGCTCCATAAGTTGCTGATGTACAGGGAAGCCTGTCGTGCTGCAGTCCATGGGGTTGCAAAGAGTCAGACATGACTGACTGAACTGAACTCAACTGAGAGATATTGATAGAAATAGAAGAGAAAATCACATGGTTTTATACTTTATATTTCAGACACTGTACTTGTTGCTTGCGTAAGTGATCTTACTCAGTCTTCACAGTGACTGGGCAGTGCAGATGTGATTGCACTAATTTTCTTTATTTAAAGATGGGGAAATTGGACCTTCATATTTCAAGTTGAAGAAGGAAATCACAACCCACTCCAGTATTCTCAGTATTCTATTTTTTTTGGGGGGGGGGGACACCCACAACACCTAACAAGATACGATAAGAGCAAGGCTTTCCATAAATTTAAAGTGTTTATCTTCCAATACCCTCTTTGCTTCTCACTGTTTGATTCTTTTCTCCATTTCAAAATCAAAGCCAATAGGCACAGTGGGTGGCTTCTCTGGCAGTTTCTTAGGCAAAATGCATCCACTGTAAAGAATTCAAGAATCCAGTTTCCATGCTTTAAATTTGTAGAGCCCTGCATCTATAGGATTACATTTCTTGGATTTTGCATTCGTTTCCAACACCTCTTGCTGCATTTCCTGACTCTTGCTTCTCAGCACTTTTTAGGATCTTCTGTATATGGGAAGAAGAACCCAGATCAAGTTCAAGGGAAGTTGTGATGTTCTCTGCCCTTGTAGGAGTCCACATTTATGAAGAAGCACTGTGGGAAGAATCTATTCGTAGCCACCACGTCTTGGGTCCTCTGGATGACCTACATTTTCCACATGGAGCTCTTTCCCTCCTGAATCCTCCTGCCTTTGTTTGGAAGAAGAGAACTCAAAACCCACCCAGGAGGGTGAGGATGAGGAGCAGTCAGGAGTGATAAGAGCTCAACAACTGCCCCATGATGGAAAACCTTTTAAGCCCCAAATCCCACTGAGGAGAGCTGTGGAAATAGGCCCTTTCTCTTTGGATTAAAAAAAGTCACTTACAGAAGGAGAAGAAAATAAAACAACTACAGAAAGCGGAGGTGCCCAAGTTCTAGGCTCTTCCTTTGCCTCATCTTACCACCATTAACCTGAAGGAGAAGAAGATGAAGAACACAACTCAGGCTAAGCCCTCTGCTTTGAGCCTGGCAGAAGAGGTGCCTGAAGGCACGGACTTGGGTTCTCTCCATGCCCCAGTGACAAAGAAGGTTCCCTCCTGGTGTGATGGAAAGAGCAGCTCTGGTTCCCAGATGGTGTCTGCAGCCAAGTCTAATGGTGGAGTCAACTGCAGAACTTGTGTGGTATCCACACAGTGAAGGGCCACTCACTTACAGTAATTTGTGTTGCTTCCATCCTCCTCCTCTTTTTTATATATAGGTCAGAATATATAGCTGATTTAGTTTGTAATTTATTCACTTAAGGGTTCCTCTGGTGGCTCAGAGGGTAAAACGTCTGCCTACAATGTGGGAGACCAGGGTTCGATCCCTGGGAGGGGAAGATCCCCTGGAGAAGGAAATGACAACACACTCCAGTACTCTGGCCTGGAAAATCCCATGGAGGGAGAAGCCTGGTAGGCTACAGTCCATGGGGTTGCAAAGAGTTGGACACGACTGAGCAACTTCACTTTCTTTCCAGTCTTTTTGCTTGGAGAATTCCATGGACAGAGGAGCCTAGTGGGCTGCAGTCCCTGGGTCACAAATATCGGACATGACTGAGAGACTAAGCACACACACACATTTCAATTTGTTGCCAAAATATTGGCTCTCTGTGCACTGAGGCTAAACAAAAATACAGAGACAGAGTTATGGAAAAGGAAAGAGTGGCTTCATTTCTTTGCCAGGCAAAAGGGGAACACAGTAGGTCAAGTTTCAAGAACTTGCCCCCCTCCCTGGGGGATAGATAGGCAGAAGGGGGGAGGTATGGGATAAGGATCAAGGCAGTAACAGTTGCTGACAAGATTAGGGTGTGTCAGTCAGTCAGTTCAGTTGCTCAGTCGTCTCCAACTCTTTGCGACCCCATGAACTGCAACCCGCCAGGCCTTCCTGTCCATCACTTTGATGGTTAAGTGCATCAAGGTCTTGCTCAAGGTAAGTTGTTTGCTATCTCTAGGAATCAGCTGACCTTTGTAGGGTCAGTTCCTCCCCAAGTCCATAAACCACCAAGATGTCAAAGCATTATAAAATATATAAACATTTAAAAAATATGATTAATACACCCTCTGTTTTTTAATTAATACACCAGAATATAGTCAGTAGGGAATAGACTCAATACAGTTCCCATTTAAAACCTATAGCAGCAAGGAGAAATGAAGCTGTGGAAATAGCTTTAGGATATGCATAGCAGATATCAAGGCAAACACCTTTTTAGAATTACTTTTCTTTTAAGAATATTTTACAATAAGAATTACTGATTAAGTTCCCAAAGATTTACTCTTGTATTTCACTACAGTTCAGTTCAGTTGCTCAGTCACGTCTGACTCTTTGCGACCCCATGGACTGCAGCACACCAGGCTTCCCTGTCCATTACCAATTTCTGGAGCTTACTCAAACTCATGTCCATTGAGTCAGTGATGCCATTCAATTATCTCATCCTATGTCGTCTCCTTCTCCTCCTGCCTTCAATCTTTCCCAGAATTAGGGTCTTTTCAAATGAGTCAGTTCTTTGCATCAGGTGGCCAAAGTATTGGAGTTTCAGCTTCAGCATCAGTCCCTCCCATGAATATTCAAGACTGATTTCCTTTAGGATGGACTGGTTGGATCTCCTTGCAGGCCAAGAGACTCTCAAGAGTCTTCTCCAACACCAAAGTTCAAAAGCATCAATTCTTCAGTGTTCAGCTTTCTTTATAGTCCAACTCTCACATCCATACTTGATTACTGGAAAATCCATAACTTTGACTAGATGGACCTTTCTTGGCAAAGTAATGTCTCTGCTTTTTAACATACTATCTAGGTTGGTCATAACTTTTCTTCTAAGGAGTAAGCATCTTTTAATTTCATGGCTGCAGTCACAATCTGCAGTGATTTTGGAGCCCAAATAAATAAAGTCAGCCACTGTTTCCACTGTTTCCCCATCTATTTTCCATGAGGTGATGGGACTGGATGCCATAATCTTAGTTTTCTGAATGTTGAGTTTTAAGCCAACTTTTTCACTCTCCTCTTTCACTTTGATCAGGAAGCTCTTTAGTTCTTCTTCACTTTCTGCCATAAGGGTGGTGTCATCTGCATATCTGAGGTTATTGATATTTCTCCCGGGAATCATGATTCCAGCTTGTACTTCATCCAGCCCAGCATTTCTCATGATGAACTCTGCATGTAAGTTAAATAAGGAGGGTGACAGTATACAGCTTGATGTACTGCTTTCCCAATTTGGAACCAGTCTGGTTTTCCATGTCCAGTTCTAACTGTTGCTTCTTGACCTGCATACAGATTTCTCAGGAGGCAGGTCAAGTGGTCTGGTATTCCCATGTCTTGAAGAAATTTCCACAGTTTGTTGTAATCCACACAGTCAAAGGCTTTGGCATAGTCAATGAAGCAGAAGCATATTTTTCTGGAACTCACTGCTTTTTTGATGATCCAATGGATGTTGGCAATTTGATCTCTGGTTCCCCTGCCTGTTGTAAATCCAGCTTGAACATTTGGAAGTTCATGGATCTCCTGGCTTGGAGAATTTTAGCATTACTTTGTTAGCGTGTGAGATGAGTGAAATTGTGTGGTAGTTTGAACATTCTTTGGCATTGCCTTTCTTTGGAATTGGAACAAAAACTGACCTTTTCCAGTCCTGTGGCCACTGATGAGTTTTCCGAATTTGCTGGCATATTGAGTGCAGCATTTTCACAGCATCATCTTTTAGGATTTGGAATAGCTCAACTGGAATTCCATCACCTCCACTGACTTTGTTCGTAGTGATGCTTCCTAAGGTCCACACTTGACTCATCATTCTAGGATGTCTGGCTCTAGGTGAATGATCACACCATCATGGTTATCTGGGTCATGAAGATCTTTTTTGCATAGTTCTGTGTATTCTTGCCGCCTCTTCTTAATATCTTCTGCTTCTGTTAGATCCATACTATTTCTCTCCTTTATTGAGCCCATCTTTTCGTGAAATATTACCTTGGTATCTCTAACTTTTTTGAAGAGATCTTTAGTCTTTCCCATTCTATTGTTTTCTTCTCTCTCCTTGCTATTCTTTGAAACTCTGCATTCGAACGGGTATATCTTTCCTTTTTTCCTTTGCCTTTTGCATCTTTTCTTTTCTCAGCTATTTGTAAGGCCTCCTCAGATAACCATTTATGTTTTTGCATTTCTTTTTATTGGGAATGGTCTTGATCCCTATTTCCTATACAATGTCACAAACTTCAGTCCATAGTTCTTCAGGCACTCTGTCTACCAAATCTAATCCCTTGAATCTATGTCTCATTTCCACTGTATAATCGTAAGGGATTTGATTTAGGTCATACCTGAATGGTCTAGTGGTTTTCCCTACTTTCTTCAGTTTAAGTCTGAATTTGACAATAAGGAGTTCATGGTCTGACCCACAGTCACTCCTGGTCTTGTGTTCACTACAGTAAAAGATGTGAAAACAAAAACAAATTGAACTAAGCCAATGATCCAATGGAGATGCAAAATAGACATAAAACCTGCAATCTTTGTCTTTAAAGATAAAAGAGATTCCCAGTCAAGTCTCTGAACTCAAAAAGTTGTTATTTACAAGACTAGGCATGCTGTTCCACGTGCTCAGGACCAATACCTGTTTGGTAGCTCTATTTTCTTAATCACATCCCCTGCCCCACCTCCCAACTGCCACTAACCTCCTCCCCCATAACAACAATGGTTTCAGGACAATTTATCATCTAGAAATAGGTTTGAGAGTAATAAGATAAGCATATAATTAAGCAAAGGAGAAGGTTTTAGTCTGTTTAAAACTCTTGAATAATGTCAGCCAATGTTCTGAATGTATCTAAATGTCAGCTTCCTACTCATAAAAAAATTAATAGTGAGTAACAAGAAGAAGTTGGATCCACTGAGAAAATACAAATCATTCTATGTTTTCCCTGGCAAATTAAATCATAAACATGATATACTGGTTGGAATTTTTTCTCCTTAATGCATGTTTTCATTCCAGGTCAGGAAAAATTCATAAGGCCCTATCCCTTTCCATGGTTGGAACACCAGTTGCCTATATAAGAGGATTAAAGATTAAAAAACACTTGAAATAAAGTGAAGGCTTACTGGAGAATGTGGGGGCTAACTTAAGAAAACATCTTCACATATCCCTTTCTCTGAAATCATTAGGGAATGGTGCTCATTTAAAATGCTTCTCAATCAATCTGTACCTACCCAATTCAGTATTGCTCTTGGGTGGGGTGAGAAGATATAATTGTGAGTAAAATGGTCATAACTGACATTCTTGGGATCTCTGCACATATTCACCTCATTTGATGTTTACAACAATTCCATAATCCAGGTCACTGTTTTCTTTTTAAAGGTAATGAAACAGATGCTCCAAGGTATATATGAGAACCCAAGTATGAAAGTGAAGTTGCTCAGTCATATCCAACTCTTTGTGACTCCATGGACTGTAGCCCACCAGGCTCCTCTGTCCAAGGAATTTTCCAGGCAACAGTACTGTGGTGGGTTGCCATTTCCTTCTCCAGGGGATCATCCTGACCCAGGGATTGAACCTGGGTCTCCTTCTTTGCAGGCTGATTCTTTACCTCTGAGCCACCAGGGAAGACTTGTTTTCATTTCAAAGATAATGAAAGAGAAACTCCAAACTATATGTGAGAACCCAAGTATAAATAGCCAGCAATTGGCTAACCTGGGAATCAAGTTCACAGCTTGTTGTTTACAAGTCTTTTTTTTTTTTTTTTCTTGGTTTGTTTCATACTTTTTTTTTTTTTAAACTTTACATAACTGTATTAGTTTTGCCAAATATCAAAATGAATCCGCCACAGGTATACATGTGTTCCCCATCCTGAACCCTCCTCCCTCCTCCCTCCCCATTCCATCCCTCTGGGTCGTCCCAGTGCACCAGCCCCAAGCATCCAGTATCGTGCATCGAACCTGGACTGGCAACTCGTTTCATACATGATATTTTACATGTTTCAATGCCATTCTCCCAAATCTTCCCACCCTCTCCCTCTCTCACAGAGTCCATAAGACCGTTCTATACATCAGTGTCTCTTTTGCTGTCTCATACACAGGGTTATTGTTACCATCTTTCTAAATTCCATATATATGCGTTAGTATACTGTATTGGTGTTTTTCTTTCTGGCTTACTTCACTCTGTATAATAGGCTCCAGTTTCATCCACCTCATTAGAACTGCTTCAAATGTATTCTTTTTAATGGCTGAGTAATACTCCATTGTGTATATGTACCACAGCTTTCTTATCCATTCACCTGCTGATGGACATCTAGGTCCTGGCTATTATAAACAGTGCTGCGATGAACATTGGGGTACACGTGTCTCTTTCCCTTCTGGTTTCCTCAGTGTGTATGCCCAGCAGTGCGATTGCTGGATCATAAGGCAGGTCTATTTCCAGTTTTTTAAGGAATCTCCACACTGTTCTCCATAGTGGCTGTACTAGTTTGCATTCCCACCAACAGTGGAAGAGGGTTCCCTTTTCTCCACACCCTCTCCAGCATTTATTACTTGTAGACTTTTGGATTGCAGCCATTCTGACTGGTGTGAAATGGTACCTCATAGTGGTTTTGATTTGCATTTCTCTGATAATGAGTGATGTTGAGCATCTTTTCATGTGTTTGTTAGCCATCTGTATGTCTTCTTTGGAGAAATGTCTATTTAGTTCTTTGGCCCATTTTTTGATTGGGTCATTTATTTTTCTGGAGTTGAGCTGTAGGAGTTGCTTGTATATTCTCGAGATTAGTTGTTTGTCAGTTGCTTCATTTGCTATTATCTTCTCCCATTCTGAAGGCTGTCTTTGCCCTTTCAACCACAACATCTTATCTCCTTGCCCATTGTTTGTCCTGAACAAATGTGTGATGAAATATACTAAGTTGACTTCATATTTTGAAAGAATTAAAAGATTACATAGACATTTTTTCTTTAGCAATCTTTTCGTTTTGAAATTTAAAATAAGCATATGAACAAAAAGTGGACTTGGTCCCCAAAACTCTGGTAATTTTTGGCTTGTGATAGGACAATAGAACTAAGACCACAGGGGTCCACCTTTCTCTGGTTTGTTAAAAAAAAAAAAAAAATCCATCCCCTACTTTCAGATGTCCACCCCTTTTGCAGCTAATCTGGGAGATAATGCAAGCTATCTGTTTTCTTTCCCTTCCCTACCAATCCAAATATTAACTCTAGTCTAGTCATCAGTCAATCCCTGGGTCAGGAAAATCCCCTGGAGGAGGAAATGGCAACCCACTCCAATATTCTTGCCTAGAAAATCCCATGGACAGAAGAGTCTGGCAGGCTACAGTCCAAAGGGTCGCAAAGAGTCCGACATGACTGAGCGACTGAGCATGAAAAATGAAAACGTTTTATCAGCGGAAGATGTGAAAGTGACTCCATTTTTGAGTGTACATGGAAGAGAAGGAAAGGTGGGGAGAAAAGGGTGTTATTGAGGTTATGTCTTCAAGGATATAGATCATTTTCACTGTTATTGGACTGGAGCCTGTGCCCACCAGCAGTAATAGACATGGACAGTTAGTTACTATGTTATTTTCACCATTTCCTAGGAAGGCTCCCTTCAAATGGTTCAAAACCTGGTGATGATTCCACTTGTTTCTGCCAAGTGATACAAACACCATTCTGGTTCTGACAGCAGCCTAAAGGAGGCTTTACTTTATTACTTAGTCCTCCCCTGAGAAATGACTATTGTGGTGGGGGATGTGAGTGAGTAATAAAGAAATCTTGAACCTGAAACACTAGAGAAATTTATTTTTCCCGGAAAGTATCTCCTAGGCACAGTTTCTCTCTTGAGATTATTGCCTTTGACAAAGATGGAGGCAGCACAGAAAGCAGTGGTTTGTATCGTTTTCTCTCTGATCCCCTTTTGTTAATACCAAACATTGTTGGCTTTTGGGGTGTAGGATGAGTTTCCTTATAGCAATCAATTCTTGCATCTGCTTCATCTTTATGGAATTTATTTATTTATTTTTCAGTGAGGAGGAGATCCTCTCAATGTTTGTTCTGGCTCTTAAATTGGATGAATCTCTGACTCTTCAGTCTTGGGTCAAAATCTCAGTGGTACAGCTGGGCTAAATGAACCTACCCTTGATTACATCTGAACTTCCATCCATCTTGCATTTAAGAAAAAACAGCTTTCTAACATGCTTCAGAGCTACTCTAATAAACCTAATGGCAAATCATCTCTCCCAAAGGTCAAGGGTAGCATCTTAATTCAAAGCTTGAGTACTATTGGGATTTAATTGCCGTTAATGCTGCTTTTGGCACTGAAATGGATGGCCTCTGGGTTGAAATACAGCTTGTATATCAAAAAATAAAAATAAAGTAAATGTTTACTAGTTAGGCCAAAAAGATGTAGACCTAGTCAAAGAGAAGTAAAATAAAAACAGTCTGTTTTGATGCTGTCTGTGGCAGGGGAGGAGAGAGAATGCAGAGAAGAGAAGGCATTTCATTTAACATTTGCTGCCCTCAGTAGTAAAATCTAGGTCAAGTGGTAGCACATACTTCTAATGTGCTATTAGATCATACCAAGTAGTTTTACAAGACGTAATCTACTGATATAGAAGTTGCTGTAATGGAAATTTCAAGTTTTGGATTCATGCCCTACAGTGCCTGCATAATTTCCCATCTGATATCACTTTTAGTGTTGGCTGTTTTCATATTGCACTTGGACATAAAATTCAAAACCTTTTCTTTTAATTATACTACTTGCATAATTTCAGTTTTAAGACTAGCATAAGCAAATATCCCAGTTTATCAACTGGAATTTGTAGTGGTTAGATATATACTGGACTTTATAATAAAAATAATTGGGGACAAGAAAGTTGGAGTATTGGTGGGATAGGTAGGAGTGATGTTAAAATATATTCACATCTGATTAATTACAAAAAGAGCAATAAATTATCAATTCTGATAAACACCTTGTCCTTTTGAAGTTAGGCCTATTTACTTAGAGCCCAGAATGGTGAGTATAGCTTTCCAGGTGAAATAAGATGGCTTAAGATATATGTCCAGGCTTCCCTGGTAGCTCAGGGAATATGCCCTGGTATCTTCCTTGGTAAAGAATCTGCCCTCAATGTAGGAGACCCCAATTCAATTCCTTGGTTGGGAGTAAACCCTGGGCTGGGAATAAACCCCGAAGAAGGGATAGGCTCCACTCCAGTGTTCCTGGGCTTCTCTGGTGGCTCAGATGCTAAGGAATCTGGCTGCAGTGTGGGAGACCTGGGTTTGATCTCTGGCTTGGGAAGATCCTCTGGAGGAGGGCATGACAACCCATTCCAGTATTCTTGCCTGGAGAATCCCCATTGATGGGGGAGCCTGGTAGACTACAGTGCATAGGGTCACAAAGAGTTGGACATGATTGAACAACTAAGCACAGCACAGCAAGATATATGCCCACCAAACTTGTTCCGAGCCACCAAAGGAAATTAATACTACCATATCCCACATTTCTAATTTGTCTTCCACATGCTAACAATGAGAGTTAAAAATGTGAAGCTTAGCATATGTCAGTTATGAAAGAGATTTGATAGGGGAAATTTAATCATAATAGAGAATTGTATGTGCAGTTAACTCCTGATTGTTACCACTGACCATAGGCTGTGTGTGCAAACTATAGACATTTAAATTACTTTCATTGGAATAAAAACGTCATTGTGTGTGTGGTATTCTTTATCTCATTGAAAGCTTGACACATCTTGCCTAATGATGTCATTAGATAAGAGAATGGGCTCTCTAGGAATTTAATGCTCAGATCTCTCTTTTTTGTTTTCCAATATGTAGAAGGCAGTGGCACCCCACTCCAGTACTCTTGCCTGGAAAATCCCATGGACTGAGGAGCCTGGTAGGCTGCAGTCCATGGGGTTGCTAAGAGTTGGACACGACTGAACAACTTCGCTTTCACTTTTCACTTGCATGCGTTGGAGAAGGAAATGGCAACCCACTCCAGTGTTCTTGCCTGGAGAATCCCAGGGACGGGGAAGCCTGGTGGGCTGCCGTCTCTGGGGTCGCACAGAGTCGGACATGACTGAAGCGACTTAGCAGCAGCAGCAACAGCAGTGATCTGTTATACGTCATATAAGTGGAGAGTGGGGACACTAGACGCTCATGGTTTTCATGCTAAGTATCCACATTTCCGTAAATTAGTGACTCAAGATGAAAGATAAAAGACAGTAGCTTCAGTAAGCAAAAAATCATGGCATATAAAGTAGGTTGTAGTTAGCTAGTAAGGTGGGGCACAGAATACTTTTAAAAAACCATAAAATTCTCAATGATTATAGCTCTTTGTGTCAAAATATTCAAGGCTGAAATTACCGAAACCCACAAGAGCAGGTGTTCTGAATGGTAATCTAAGGTGTAATTAGAGTTTCTAAAGAACACTGTGAGGTGAAGTTAATTGAAACAGACTATATGGTTAATCATGGAATGATTTATTAAAAAAATAAAAATAGACTGACAAGCTATAAAAAGCCCCTATTTCCCAAATCTGTGTTTTGACTAAACATAGAACTGAAATATGTTGCTACTTTGATTAAAAAAATGTAAACAATTTAGTTATGTCTTTAAAATAGTATATAATTATCTCACTTTTTATGATATGACACCTCATTATTTACATAATATGTAGGTTGTTTCCAAGGTTCAGAAAACCATTCTGAGAAGACAGATTATAGGGATAAGTGGTAGGACAGTGTTTTAAATTCCACTTGGATTAAGGGACTAAAAACATAGGATGAAATAGAGATGTAGCCCTCTTCTCTTGATATTTGTAACCACTTGGGATATTTCATATTTAAATCACTGTAATCTCTATGTGTCTATCAATAACTTCTTAGTCATTGCTTTGAGTGTTTTTCAATTCCCCCCCAAAACTGAGCCAGAGCTCTATAATTAGTCTGAAAAGAATTTTAATGGATGATGGTGGGTGCTAGTGTGACAAGTTAGAACAAGAGTCCTTCGGAGGTATGACTTCATTTGCATACTGGTATGTGGGGACAAGGATCACATATGATTGACAAGGAGAGAATCAAAAGAGAGGAGCTGGAAAGAGTATTAGAGGTATCACACCGTCACCTTTATTATGCAGGTGACAAAGTTGAGGTCCAATGAGATTGAGAGATTTCCCAAGTTTCCAATAAAGATCGCTAGTTTCATAGAAAAAGTAACATGATCAGTGCTCAGTTGCTTGACATCATCAATGAGAAAGATATAGACAAAATACTGTGAGATTTAAGAGAAAGGAGATATTACATTCAGTAGTAGGAATAAAAAAGACATCATAAAGAGAGTGGTAATTCCCATAGCTTTAAAAAAAATGGGAATTTAGAATTCTCAATGTTTGAGATGGAAGTCAAGAGGAATGAAAAAGGGAAATTATTCTACTGTGAACAATGATCTTGTGACAAAAAAAAACATTGGATACCTTAGAGCAAGCTTTTTCAACCTCAACCCTATTGATATTTGGGGGCAGATAGTTCCTTATTGTTTGGGGGCTACCCTGTGCACTATAGAAAATTTAGCAACATCCCTATGCCCTACCCATTATATTGCCAATAGTACTCCCACCCCTACACTCCTGAATTGTGACAACCGAACTATTTCCAGAGTTTGTCAGGTGCCCTGGGGATGGTGGTAGAAATTGTTCCCCTAAGTTCCACTGCATTAAAGCAAGAGAGAGCCTTAGAGAAGGGTCTTTGTCACTGTATATACATTCAGTTCAGTTCAGTTCAGTCGCTCAGTCATGTCCGACTCTTTGCAACCGCATGAATTGCAGCAGGCCAGGCCTCCCTGTCCATCACCAACTCCCGGAGTTCACTCCGACTCATGTCCATCGAGTCAGTGATGCCATCCAGCCATCTCATCCTCTGTCGTCCCCTTTTCCTCCTGCCCCCAATCCCCCTCCCAGCATCAGTCTTTTCCAATGAGTATATACATTAGTCAATCCTAAATGTTTGTTAAAAATTAAGAAGAAAGGAAAGGTTGAGAAGAAAGAAAGAGGAAAAAAGATGAAAGGATAGAACATATTTCCCCTCAAAACTGTAACTAAGTAAAAAACCATTAAAATAAATATGATTTTTTTTTAATTTTATGGAAAAATTGTGATGAACTTCATCTTATACTGAAATATCCAAAAACATTTTCACAGATATAAAAATATACCAGTTAACTCTAATTTTTTTACTTTGGGATATAAAATTCAATGTAAGGAAGGAGGTTATTGTACCTGACAAAGGAAGAAGAGAGGATGAGATAGTTGGAGTATTAGTGGGATAGAGTATGAAGAGTCATTCGTTGGAAGGTGGTAGAGAGTCAGGTGATCCATTCTTGGCAGGAAACCTCTTTGTGACTCATGGTTACTCTGTACTAAAACCACATTTAAAAATAAATAGCATAGAGACACATCTTCAGGCCAAAATAAAAGTTAAAATTAAGAATCATAAGGAAATAGTACAATGAGCACAAAAGAGTGAAGAGTAAAATCTGCCTCTTTCTCCCACTTACAAACAATATGCTTTGTGTTCATCAAAATATAGTGCATAAGTCAAATCTATTTCCTTTGATAGACTCAAACCAGAAATTTATCAAGTAAATTGGTAAGAATATCTTCTCCTGAAGAATAATGTCAAGGTATCACTGTAATTTTTGGAGGGTTAGCAAAAATCAAAGATATCTTCAAGAGTGGTTCAAGTATGTGTATGTCAGGGCTAATGGGCAAGAAAGTTGTGTAAATAGAATGGAGACATGATTTAATAAATATGGCTTAGAGGGTAAAGCATCTGCCTGCAATGCAGGAGACCCAGGTTTAATTCCTGGGTCAGGAAGATCCTCTGGAGAAGGAAATGGCGACCCACTCCAGTACTCTTGCCTGGAAAATCCCATGGACGGAGGAGCCTCGTAGGCTACAGTCCATGGGGTCACAAAGAGTCGGACATGACTGAGCAACGACACATTTTTTATGGTCAAGTAGATGGGACACAATGATGAAAACAACATGGAACCTATCATGTAGGAAAAATTGCTCTAGATATCAGAGCAGCATGAAATTGAGTGTGACCAGGAGACCTGTGAAGGTCACCATTTATGAGTAAGAGTCCAGAAGAAGTGGTTGGGGGAAGAGCACATTCTAGACTGAAGGAGGGCTGGAGGTTAAGCAGACAGGGTAGGTTTGTGAAACTGAATAGAACTGAGGTTTCTGAATCTAGTTTAGAGGTGAGGTGACATGGATACAGGGTCCTAAGTTAGATCATAAAGCAGTTTGCATGTTGTTGTTCATTCGCTAATTCATGTCCAGCTCTTTGCAACCCCATGGACTGCAGCATGCCAGACTTTCCTGTTCTTCATTATCTCATGGAGTTTGCTCAAATTCATGTCCATTGAGTCGGTGATTCTATCTAACCACCTCATCCTCTGCATATGTCATGAATTAGTTAGGTTTTGCTGTATAACAATCCACCCCTAAGTTTAGTATCTCAAATAGCAAGAATCGGTTACTTCTCATGGCTCTGTAGGTTGGCTTGTTTGGGCAGAGTCAGCTGATTCCTGCAGCACATCAGCAGTGTGGCTGGGCGGGGTTCTAGAATGGCTTTCATAAAGGACTGGTAGTTGGTAGGCTGGGTGTTCCAGAGCAGGGTCAGCAAAATTCTTCTATATGGGATCAGGTAGTAAAAAGGTCAGCTTTTCAGGTCAAAATAAAATATTGATGATATTACATATGTACATATATAACAAGAGATGAAACTATCTCCATAGATGTTTTTAATGGACAAATTAAAAGTAAAATAAAAATTGAGTAATTTCTTTTGTGATACAGGTCTTCTAATAAGGAGAATTGAACTTTTTGGGGGGAAGGGGTAATATCATAATTAGGTTCAAAGGTAGAGCTCCTTATCATCAAATCAATTGTTAATGTTTTTCTATAAAAACATTCTTAGCTCAGGCTGTACCAAAACACAGGGCAGGTTGAATTTGGTCTGTGACTGGAGTTTGCTGACCTTGGTTCTAGACGCCATGGCTCTGCTCCACTCTCTAGTAGGCCTCATTCTCCAGGATGGAAGCATGGGCTTCTTCACATGGGTTGACTCAGGAGACCAAAGGTAGCAAGAGAAGGCAAGTCCCAATGCACAAACACTCTGTAAGTCTCAGATACGTCACATTTTTATAATGCTCCATTGACCAAAGCAAGTCATATGACCAAGGCCAGATTCCAAGGGTGGAAAAATAGATTCCATCTCTTGTTGGCAGGAGTAGCAAAGTCATATGGCACAGATTATGCATACAGGGATGGGAAAAGTTGTGACCATTTTTTGCAAACCATCTTCCACACATTGCTAAAAGTTCTGAATTTATTTTGCAGGGAGGGAGGCAGTAAAAGTGTTTTGAGCAGATAACTGCCATATCTGGGACTGAGCTGCAGGGAAAGTAACCAGGGAGTCATTTAAGAGACATGGCATCCATGGTGATAGATTTAGGGTTAGAGACTAGAGGGAAAAGATCAAGTAGCAGCAACTACAATTCAGAAAATACAAATACAAATGTGCCTGTCCTTTATATATTTTTTAGCATCTGATAGCCTCTTTAGACAGTTCATATCATGCATTTTCTGTGTGTGTGTGTGTGTGTGTGTGGTATGTGTGTGTGTGTGTGTGTGTGTGTGCATGCACGTGCCAGTGTATGTGGGTAGGGACAGATACTTATAGCAGGAATGAAAGCAAAAGCAAGTATTACTCCAAAATCTGATATCTAAAATAACATTTTGTAGTAAAACTGTATTTATAGAGAATGATTTGGTGCTGGGGAGGTAAAATATTTGTTGAATTTCCATATTAACAAATCAAGAGGCAGGCATAGCTGAATTGGAGATTTCCACAAGGGATGCCCTATACACCCAGGAAGAAAAGTGGGGAGGAGACTTGATCTCTGCAGTTCCAGAGCTTTGAGAAGAGGAAAATGCAGAGAAGCAGGAGGGCCAAGGGAGGGGACACTTGGGTGGACTTCTCTCCTCTGAATGCATGATTGATTCTGTGGAGTCTAAGAGGATAGGTGGTGCTCAGTCAAAGTAACTCCATATTTTTTTCTCTTTTCTTTTGTAGCAAATGGTACTATCAAACTCCACTTGGGCCAGAGACCCTTGTGGTGTTAGTGAAAAGCCTGCCCCTCACATAGCACCCTACCTACACTTGTGAGTTCACCAGCCAGTGGCTTCAACTTCAAGCTCTAACAATGGGCAGCCAAGTACCTCCATCTTTGTAGCCTGTTTAGGTAGAAGGAAAGCCAGAGTTGACAATTTCTGAGCTATTTTTGATTTCTGTGTGCTGTGAGCTGGAACCAGAATGTCCCAGACACCCATGGAGGGGCCACAGAAAACATCTGAGCAGACAGTCAGTATTGATATAAAACAGAGGTCACAAGATAGTTACTGTTAGTAGAAGACTTGATAACTGGTTGGATTTGGGAAACTGAGAGAAAAGGACGAATCACAGTATATGGTAAGATTTTGATCTGAATAATAGGGGGAAATGAAGGCACAAAAATATGTACATCAGCAAGATGAGTTCATTTAAGTTAAAGATCTGGTGCTGAAAAATAAGGGTTGGAGCATGGAAAAGTTGAGAATAATTACTACATAAAGTACCACATATTTATAATGTTAAGCAGCAGGGGGTCCTCAGGATAAGGGAAAAGATTATTTATAGGAGCTGGGTCCTTGTAGCTGAAAGAAGACTAACGAGAATCTTGGTGATGAGTCACAGATTTTATTTTTTCCTTAAATTGGCTCCAAAGAGTGGTCTATAGATGAATTGAAATTTTTGTATGTGAGCAAATGCAACACATCTAATACACAATAGTTTGGGATTGAGAAAATAGTAAATGCTCAAATAAAATTTAGAATGTTCTTATTTTTACCTTTAGAAACAATCTAGTTGTTTCAACCTTTTTTGGTTCTTCTGTTTCAATGAAGAGCAGTGGGGCTAGGAGGCAGGCGAACTGGAGCAGACACTGCAGTCCCTTCTGACTCTTTCTGTTTTGTTTCCCTTCTCCTTCAGGTAATCTCCCAGCACTACTATCTCTTAACACTACTGGTGAAAGAGGAACTGTCTTCTGAAAGTCGTTTCTCTTCCTTGTGAGAAGTTCAAAAAGTCTAAAATTTATAACGGTCTAGACCATGGAAACTCAGTTCCTCCTTTGGCACTAACTTGTATATTTTAATCTGATGGACCTCTGCTCAAGTGGGCCTTTATAAGAATATTTAAAAGGTATAAAAGAGAAATTCGAATAGAAAGTGGGCGGAGATGAATGAAAGTTACGTATTTGTAGACCAATTGAGTAACCTGAAGATATTAGGCTGTGTGTGGGACATTCAGGACACGTTCTTGTCACTGATCTTCCTGGCACCAGTGTTCCACTCCTTTCTCCCATAAAACATATAACTAAAATTTCCACTCTCCACTCTAGGGCTTCAAGGTGTTTGGAAAGTGTGGATCATTCCTCCAACTGGTGGAGGAGGAGACAGGAAATGGAGACTTCTGAGAGTTGGAGAGTGTCCCAGAGGAAAATGATATTGGACAAACCTCAAGAGTAGCAGAAGACCTAGTGATTGAAAGCAGGGTTAAGTCAGTGGAGGGGATTGAGTAGGAGGACATGAGGCATGGCTGGAAGGACTGATGTAACTTGGAACATGAATTGAAGGAGAAATTATAATGGACACAATATAAGTTTTTAAAAATGTGAATATTTTCTTTTAAATCACATGCTGAACTTCTGTGCAATGAATATAAATAAGTAAAATTCTACTCATAAAAGCCTTTTCCTAGGTGACAGTAAGTCTAGTATAATGTTTGTTCAGTCAATGTAATAAAAGCAAAAGAATTCTGGAGGCAAGTATATCTTTTAATTGTAAGAGGCCTTTTCTTCTTTTCTTCAATTGGCCATGCTGAGAAGAGAGATCTTGGAACAGAATATTAAACAAGCCACAAAATGTTTCACTAGATACAATTAATGTCAGGTAAATGTCTGCTCTTCAAATGTAGTAAAATATTTCATGTTACCAGTGTTTTAGGTGAAATCTTACCCCTGAGTCTTAAACAGAAGGTGATGCTGGTACATTTAGATCACTGGCCAGCATCTCATTTGCAGTTATTACTTAGTAAAACTGACTTAATTTAATGTTTGTCTTTCTCTCCCTCCCTTCTTTCCTTCTTCCTTCCTCTTTTTTCTCTTTCTTTCATCAACAACAAACCTACAGAATAACCAGGCAACTGAATATTATTCATACATAATTGCCACATCCTGTTAGATAATAGCATACATATGAAAGGCTCATAAAATAGCAAATTTTTGTTGAACAACACACTTCCTACACACTCCTCACTCCCTTCGATCTGGCTTCCACCCCCATCATTCCTGAAATAGCTCTTGCTAAGGCCACCAATCATCCTTAGGACATGGAATTTAAAGGATACTGTTCAGCCTTCATTTTACTTGATTCCTCAGCTGATTTCACAACAGCAAATCATTCTGTCCTTAAAACAATCCTTTTCCTTGTCTTCTGAAACAAAGCCATTCTCCTGGGGTCTTTTTCCCTCTTGCCCTTTTCAGACTTCTTTTGCTAGCTCATTTTACTCTACCCAATCTTTAAATATTGAAGTTCCTTAAGGCTTGTTTCTGGAATTCTTTCTCTTCTCATCCGATATTCAGACTCATTGTTAGACTGATCATCTATGTGTCACTGACTCTCAAATTCATATTTTCAGTTTGAATGAGTCTCTCCAGAGTCTCAGATCTATGTATTTGGCCTGCTTGATACTAGGAGGTCTCACAAAGACTCCAAGATGACATGTCCCAAACCCAGCTCATGATGGTACCTGCAACCTCCTTCAGTAACCCCTACCATAATAAATGGTGTCATCATTCACAGAAGTTCAAAAGCCAGAAATCTAGGCATAATTCTTGACCAGATCTAATTCTCTGTTCTCCTTACTGTTATCACTGTGGTCAAAGCTATCTTCACCACTTGCTCTGACTAATGCTGTTGCCTCCTAAAAAATATTCCAAACATTCAGTCTTTGGATATTTTCATTGCCACCCAAATACATTAAAAAATGTACATTTTATCACATCAATATCCTGCTCAAAGCCTTTGAATGACTTCCCAATGTTATTAGAATAAAATCTCTTCTCCTGACACTCTCTCACCACCTTCTTACCCTTCCTGTGATGCAAATATTAAACTTGTTAATTACTTTGAATGTATTATGTTCTCTTCTCACTTTCGCATGTACCCATCCTCCTGCCTGAAATACTTTTCCGTCTGCACTTTACTGAAGATTTCTACTCTGCCATCAGATTTCATCTCTACCATCATAGTCTCATGGAAACTACATGTTGTCTACAGTATTCTATGCTCTTAAAAATCCCTGTTATTTACCTTTGCAGAATTTCCCAGAATTTACAACTCTCTATTTATGAACTCATTTACTTATTATGTGTCTTCCTCACCAAACTGCAAGCTCCATGGGGCCAGAACCCGTTGCTTTTCTGCTGATCATTCTGTACCTAATGCTAATCATAGTGCCTGGTACATAATTGGTATGTTACTTGTTGAACCAATGGAGAGACTATTTCTGTGCTGGTTTCTAACTCATGCAAAAGAAAAATGAGTTAATTTTAGTTAACTTAAAATTAGTTAATTAGTTTAGAGACCACAAGTGGTCTTTATTTTAGAGACTACAAGTCTCTATAGACATATAAATTCATAAATTTATGAGCTTGTTAGGGAAGGCACCAAAATAATTTAACCCTGTGAAAAAAGAAGACTTTAAACCTATATAACATTCAGCCTAGAATGTCCTTGGAGTTAGAAGTAGATTTTTTTCTGAGATCTTTGGAAAATTGACTGTTATTTATAACTATTATTGTTTCTTTCTTGTAGTTCAGAAGATCAATGAATGATGGACAAGAGCAGCGGCTAGAGTATGATGATGACAAGCTTGGGCAAAGTGGGCAGTATTCAGCTCCCAGTTCTACTGACCATCACAGAAAGGTGATGGTGGGCCCCACATGCGACCCTGAGAGGCCCGTGCAGAGCCTTCAGAGAAGGCTTTGAGAAAGCATGTGCTGGTATGTGCTGGGATGCTGAGTTTTTGTCACGAGGGTAAAAGAGCAGATGATCATTTATAAACACTTCACAATTATTTCTTGTTCCAACCTGAAATGAAGCATATAGAATGTCCATGCACCAGTTTATGGATCCTATCACCAAAAAAGTCAAAGGCTAAAGGCTGGAGTCTGCAGGTGTTTCCTTTCAGAATTTGTTCCCCACCGCCGCCTTACTGCTGCTGCTGCTAAGTCGCTTCAGTCGTGTCTGACTCTGCACGACCCCATAGGTGGCAGCCCACCAGGCTCCCCCATCCCTGGGATTCTCTAGGCAAGAACACTGGAGTGGGCTGCCATTTCCTTCTCCAATGCATGAAAGTGAAAAGTGACAGTGAAGTCGCTCAGTTGTGTCCGACTCTTAGTTGTATCCTACCAGGCTCCTCCGTCCATGGGATTTTCCAGGCAAGAGTACTGGAGTGGGGTGCCATTGTCTTCTCCACACCCCTGCCTTAGGAAGAAACTAAAAGTAAACAAAAATATGGTTATTCCATTGGCACCAGAATAACACGTATGCATTTCTAGATTGCTGAAATTCAGTTAAAACAATAAGGATGAATGCAGGAATGAAAATATGACATGAGAATTATTCTTCCTGCATTTTTTAGTTATCTGAATAGCTATCACCAATTGAATTCAGAATTCTAATTCTTCTAACAGAAACAGTAAAGAGAGAATGGACTCCAGCATTTCAAACAGCTTTTGTGTCACTGGCCTTGAAATTTTGTCTGTTTTCTTTTTCAAGGTAAGGGATCTGGTTTTGTTCTGTTTATTTTCTTTAGTCATGCCATGAGGAAACAAGGTATATAAGTTAATTATTTTAATCCAAATAAAATGATAACAGACTGTAATTATATGATATGCTTCTCAACTGGCCAATTTACTTAAACAGAATATAAACAAGATTTTTTTTTTTTTTGGTGATTTGTAAACAAGTAGCCAAAATATTCCTCATGGAAATGGATTACTCTAAAATCACACCATCCTAGAAAAAATCTAGTAGGGAATAAAATACAAATCTTATTCTATTCTATCCCAGATGTCTTGTCTATACTACTATAATTTCAGAAGATTTAAAACAGTTGTTGAGACCCATAAGAAACTATACTAAGTTATTATGACCTTACCATTTTTACCCTTCAGGGACAATTTTCTCTGTGAGTTTCAGATCTGGTGTAAAATCTCATAAAATTTTATAAGAATCTCTTATGAAATAATTGTCATCTTTAGAGAACATGGGTATTAAAATCAACAAAAATAAAAATCACTTACCAGGACTCAACCATGCTGGCACCCTGATCTCAGATGTCTAGCCTCCAGAACTGTGAGCCCTCATGAATAGGATGAAGAAGAATCCAAAGAGCTAGCTTGCCCTTTTTTCCTACTTTCTTTGCCCTCCTTTAAGAAGTTGTCCTTCTGCAATCTGGAAGAGGGCTCTTACCAGGACCCGACCATACTGGCACCCTGATCCCAGATGTCTAGCCTCCAGAACTGTGAGAAATTCAGTTCTGTTGTTTAGGCCACCCAATTTACATGTAGCCTGAGCTGAGTAAGATACTCACTGGATTAGGGTGGGTCCTAAATCCAATGACTGGTGTTTTTAGAAAAGAAAGGAAGAAAAAAAAAAGATCCAGACATAGAGACACAGATATAGAGGGAAGAAGGCCATGTGAAGATGGAGATCAAATGCTTCAGCCACAAGCTAAGAACACTCATTATTGCCAGGAACCCTCAGAAGCTCAAACCAAGGAGAAATTCTCTTCTAGACACTTCAGAGGGTCACTGGCCTTAATGACACCTGATTTCAGACTTCTGGCCTCCAGAACTGTGAGAGAATAATTGGTTACTGTTTTAAGTCATCTAGTTTGAAGTAATTTGTTATGGCAGCCTAGAAAACAAACACAACCTCCCAAACTTTTCCCCATCTTCTCCACTTCACCGTTGAATTTATTGAAGGAATCGCCTACAATTGCTGTGTTGTTTTTTTTTTTTAATTGAGTGACATTCACACCTTATCCACTGCAGTCTGGGGTCTACCCTCCTCATCATTTCACAGAAATTGCTTTCACCAGATTTATCAAGAGCCCCTTGTGGCCATATACTTCTCAGCTTTTGCATTATTTCATTATTCATTATTTCCTTTTACCATTTCCTCCCTGAATTTGTTGACTGCATCCACAAAATTTTCTCATTATTTTTGTGGCCACTCTGTTTCAGTTATTATTTGAGTTCCTCTTGTTTTTGTTGGGCTTCTCTTGTGGCTCAGCTGGTAAAGAATCTGCCCACAATGCGGGAGACTTGGGTTTGATCCCTGGGTTGGAAAGATCCCCTGGAGAAGGGAAAGGCTACTCCATTATTCTGGCCTAGAGAATTCCATGGACTGTATAGTTCATGGGGTCCCAAAGAGTTGGCCACGACTGAGCTACTTTTTCACTTTCTTTTTTGTTGTCCCTTAAATGTTAGTATTTGTCAGGATTCTGCCCTGGATCTGCTTCTCCATCTATGTACTCTGGAAGTTTCATTCACATGTATCTATTCGCTCATGTTTACCAAGTCTGTCTTCAGGCCAGATCTCTCTCCTCAGTTTCAGACTTGTTATCAGCCCCATAATTTAAGTGAGACTTCTCAAGTTACTTGCATCACAGGTCCTACGAAATCAGGATGATCAAAACAGAAAATCATTTTTTCTCTTTCGGATCTCCTCCTCCTCTTTCCCAAGATCACAGCATCATCTTTCTCACAGTTAATAAAGTCAGAAGCCTGGGAGTCATCCTTCATCCTTCCTCTCACAGCCTGAATATAGCCTATTAGTCCTCATAGACAAAGCTCTAGACCCGTGTGCTGGCATCTCCACCCTGACTTTCTGCCGGAGTACACAAGCTCATTTCCTCGTTCAGATGCCTTCGAGTGTACTTGGAAACATAAATTTGCTTGTGTGACTCTCTTGCTTTAAAGCTTGCAATGTCTTCCCAAACATTGCAGGATGAAGTCCAGAATGGGCAGCAAGGCTCAGCTTGACAGGCTCCTCTATGCTCAGGCCAAACAGAAAACCCTATCTTTAGCCCTTCATGTATGCTATGCACCCTCTGGACACTCATCCCAGGAAGCCTTTGCACTCCATGATACTCATCCCACTGCCTGGTAATTCTGTTTTCCCTAGTGGTCCTCTGAAATTTGAGGAGCTCATACATCTTATTTACCATGGATCTCCAGTGCCAACTAAAGTGTCTGGAGTAGAGAGGGGCAACAAATAATACCTAAATGAATAACCCAGTCCACATAAAAAGAAAACCAAGGCTCACAGTAATTAACCCATTTGGCCAAGCAAATGCAAACCAGGGAATTACTTTTCTAATGTCTTTTCCATTCTTTTATATTCCCTTAAAAAAAAAGGAAACAACTTGCATTACATAAAATTAAATCATAATTGTTAGACAATATCACTTGTAAATTATAATGCATAGAATTACAAATGACAAAAACCAAGAAAGGCTTAGTTGTGAACACTATCCCTTGCTACTGGTTTTATATGGTTTTTTTTCTTCTAACCATGGCCTTGCTTTCTCTGCCTTTTCATGGGCTAATACTGTCACATTTGTGGCTTTGAACTCTTCTCCTTCAGCTTGCACTCAGCTGCTGGTTAGTCCACAGGTGTCAAATGCCATATACTGCGCTTTGCTCTCTCCCAACACTAGTAGTGCCCTGGAAAAGCCTCCTGTGCATTTTTAGCTTAATCCACCCATTTGCAAGCTCCGACTCTGCTCTGAACTTTCGCTCACCTTGCCTGCCTTTGAGCTGCCTTTGAAGGGGCAGGCCTGTCATGGGTCTGAATCTGCCACAGCTGTTCCTAATTCTTTCATTCCTAAAGCACTCCTGCCTCAGAGCATCAGAGAGGCGCCTTGCCTGCTTCTCACAGGAGTGGCTGTGCTGGGAGAAGTGGGGGCCTGGCTCCATGCTGCCCGGGTTGGGGGGTGGGGCTGCCCCTCTCCCGGGGGCCTTGGGAAACAGCTGACCTCATCCTGGTCAGAGAAGCAAGTTAGTTGTCTTGGCTTTTTTTGTTGTTTTATTTCATTTCATCAAAAATAGAGAAAATTGACAATAGAGAAAATTGACAAAAGTAGAGGAAATTAGAGAAAAAGAAAAACCTCACAGCACGTAGTTTCACCAACCAATCACCACTGCCATTACGATTTTGATATAATTCCTTTCAGTCTTTTTATTCATGTGTAAAAAGTTAATTTTGACACAATTATTCTTTTCGTGCATATCATTTTATATTTTTGATTTTCACTTAGCACTGGTAAAGTCTATTTTGCATAATATTTCACTAAGTGGATATCCCAGAAAATAATTATTCCCCTCAGCTTACACGGTTAAGTTGATTTCATTGTCACTGCGAAAAATAACTGAATACATGTGATTTAAGCACATGGAAGAAAGAAAACCCTGAGAAGAACCTCTGTGCATCTAACATCTTGTCTCTATTTAGATCTCTTCCCTTAAGATTTACATCCCAAAGTGAAATTACTGGTTAAACATGAGTAAATATCACCAAAGATCCTAGTTCATTTGCTCCATTGTTTTCCAAACATGTAGCAATTTAGTGTAACTGGGGATGTGAGGGTGGCCATTGCGTTCATTCTTGCCAGGCAGTGCTTATACATTTGAATTTTCTCCCTAATTTCATACATCATTTATGAAACTATTTTTTTTTATTCCTAGAGAAGCTTAACCTTTTTCCAAATGTTTATATTGTGTGTTTTTGCTGCGAATTTCTCTTCATGTCCTTTAATCATTAATGTATTTGGGATTTTGTGCTTAAATTTCTTATAGCTTGTTATTTAATAAAGAAGTTAACTGTCATATTTGCTGCAAATTTGTTTTTCCTTTGATAATTTATATTATACATGTTTTACCTATGATTTAAAATTTTTAATGTAGTTAAGTCTGTTTATATTTTCAATTTGTACTTTCATTAAATTTTAAATATACTTCTCACTCTTGGTCTGCTCCTCCACTCACCCAAACATTTAGTGTTGTACAATTCCATATTATCTTCTAAGATCTTATGGTTTAATATTTTCACAGATAACATATGGGATTTTATTCTAGTATATGAAGTAAAGTGAAAATCTGTATATATATATTTCTAGATTTTTAACCTAATGTCCTCAGAGCATTTAATTTTGTCTTTTCTTTTCTTTTCTTTGCATCTAATAGCATTTTTAGGCATATTGTATTAAAAATGGCAATCATATTTAACATTACTTTGTTTCTAATTTTAGTAAAATGGATAGATTTTGTTACCAGTATTTTATTAACTATTGGTTAAATTAAATATTGCTTATCATTAAAATAAAATATCCTGATTTTTAAAAATTTTATTTAATTTTTAAACTTTACAAAATTGTATTAGTTTTGACAAATATCAAAAAGAATCCGCCACAGGTATACATGTGTTCCCCATCCTGAACCCTCCTGATTTTTTAAAAAGAATTTTTGAGTTAAGTTTAGATTTGAAGTTTTATCAGATAATTTTTATAAATGTTTCAGAATGACCTACAGATGTGAAGGTATGTCTTATTCACCCTGGTTTTCATTCACTTATGAATTCCTAAAATAAATATTTCTTGGCTTTGACAGACTATAAACCGTATACTGAATATTTTGCTGAGAATTTTTCACATCTTATTAATAAGGGCTTGGTTTATACTTTTATTTGGTTATTTTTGGCAGAGATTTGATTTCAGAAAAAGATTTGCTTAGAAAATTTAGGGGAAAGCATTTCATCTTTGTGTTTCCAGGAAATATTTATGTGGCATAGAACTTTTCTCTGACAACTTGAAACAATTTTATTCTCAAAAACATCTTGACCTGAAGCCATTTGTGGCAAGTATTTTTTTTTTTTTTTATGTTGTTTTCAATTTCTATATGTTATTGCTCTCTGAAAGAAAGTGAAAGCGAAAGTTGCTCAGTCCTGTCTGACTCTTTGCGATCCCATGGACTATACAGTCCATGGAATTCTCCAGGCCAGAATACTGAAGTGGGTAGCTCTTTCCTTCTCCGAGGGATCTTCCCAACCCAGGGACTGAACCCAGGTTTCCCACATTGCAGGCAGATTCTTTACCAGCTAAGCCACAGGGGAAGCCCTATTGCTCTCTGCATACTTTATATTTTCTGTTTTTCTTTGTGATTTATTTTTTCCCCAAAATCACAGTTTAGTTTTCTTCTTTCTTTTTCTATTTGCTCAGTAATGTCTGACTTTTTGCGACCCCATGGACTATACAGTCTATGGAATTCTCCAGGCCAGAGTACTGGAGTGGATAGCCTTTCCCTTCTCCAGGGGATCTTCCCAACCCAGGGATTGAACCCAGGTCTCTCGCATTGCAGGCGGATTCTTTACCAGCTGAGCTTTAGTTTTCTTAAAATTCATTAAATAAATTATTTATATAAAAGTTTCACATGCTTAATGTTTTAATTGTTGTCTGCTCTATTGTTGTTCTTCAATCACTCAGTCGTGTCTGACTCTTTGTGACCCCATGGATGCATGGAAGCATTCCAGGCTTCCCTGTCCTTTACCATCTCCCGGAGCTTGCTCAGACTCATGTCCATTGAGTTGGTGATGCCATCCAACCATCTCATCCTGTCATCCCCTTCTCCTGCCTTCAATCTTTCCCAGCATTAGAGTCTGCTTTATATATATATATTTAAATCTTATTTACTTACTTTTTAACTTTATCCATTAAATTTGCTAACATATTATTTGAAAAAAGCTTATTGACTTATTTTATTTATTCCACATTTGCTTGTTTCAGTGCAGTAATTTCTATTTTATACACTGTCACTTATTTTTATCTGTTCTCCTTAGGACTGTTAATACCAACAGCTTGAGTTAAATGCTTATTCCATTTATTCTTTCTTTATCTCTTTTGAGATAAAAGATTATTTTTGTATTTTAATTGTTCTCTAAGTTGTGTGCTATTTCATTTTTTATTTCTTACTTGATCAATGATTAATTAAATCTTTTCCATAGTTTTGATTGACACTTTTGTTATTATTGGCTTGAATTTTTATTTATAATTTTGAGTTTTCCTTGTGTTGTGGTCCAAAAAATTACAGAGCAAATATTTCTCATTTTTGGAATTCTAGTTCTTCATAAATATAAGCTTGATTTTAAATGTTGAAGATGATGGATTTTTTTAAATTAAATTGATAATCTTTGCTACATTTGGTACATCAAATTTTAGATTAAATAAATTTTAAACATTTTCTATATCTTTAAGTCATTGATTTTGTCTCTTATTCTACCATAAATCTACTAATAACAAGCTGAACTGTCTACAGTTTTGATTTGTCAGTTCCTTATTGTCTTTCAAGCATGTTTGACATATTATTGGTACTTTACCATTCTCCTTTGATATGCTTTTTTTGTACATTCTACCTCTCTATAATGATTTTATCTCATTTAACATTTTCCCCCTATAAGTGCTTCCTTATCTAGTATTTCTCCAGCCACTCTTGCTTTTTTTATATGTATTTTACACATTCTCTTATGTTTGCTAATCCTTTAACTTTCAACCTGTCTGTCTTTACATTTCTTTCGCCTTGTATCTATCCTTTAATATACAGAATGTGTTTTATTGACTTTTATCTTCAAAAATTTACAAAACAGATAGCATTAGTTTTTAACTATTTTAGTGTATTTGTGATTCATAAAACTTTGGCCCTTGAACATGAAAATAGAAGAACTTTAACATTCAGTTCAGAAACATTTTAACATTTAATTCATGATCATTTACAAGTAAGATAAAACTGCTTGCCTAGCTAGTTGCGTGCTCATCACTGGGCAATTTTCTACCCCTAGTTTCATTTCTTCTGAGTTTCCTTTGCCAGCATCTTCCCCTCTCCAGAACCTTGGAGCAAGTGGAGTTCTTAAGGGCTCAGTCTGAGATCCTTCCTCTGTAAGAAGTGACAGATGAGTTGAGATCTGAAATGTAGGTAGGAGTTAGTCTCACAAATTGTGCGGCAATGATTTCATCCCATCTTGTGCCATCAAATAACATTTATATGTAGTCATTTCTAAATCATCTCAGGAAGTCCAAGAGGATTTCTTCATACCTCATTTCCTCTTGCATACAGATTTCTCAGGAGGAAGGTAAAGTGGTCTGGTAAACATCTTTTTAAGAATTTTCCACAGTTTGTTGTGATCCACACAGTCAAAGGCTTTGGCTTATTTTGGTCAATAAAGCAGAAGTAGATGTTTTTCTGGAATTCTCTTGCTTTTTCTATTATCCAATGGATGTTGGCAATTTGAACTCTTCTGCCTTTTCTAAATCTAGCTTGAACATCTGGAAGTTCTAGGTTCACATACTATTGAAACCTAGTTTAGAGAATTTTGAGCATTACTTAGCTAGTGCATGAGATGAGTGCCATTGTGCAGTAGTTTGAACATTCTTTGGCATTGCTTTTCTTTGAGATTGGAATGAAAACTGACCTTTCCCAGTCCTGTGGCCACTGCTGCATTTTCCAAATTTGCTGGCATATTGAGTGCAACACTTTCACAACATCACCTTTTAGGATTTTATTTTATTTTATTTTTTTTAAATTTTATTTTATTTTTAAACTTTACAAAATTGTATTAGTTTTGCCAAATATCAAAATGAATCTGCCACAGGTATACATGTGTCCCCCATCCTGAACCCTCCTCCCTCCTCCCTCCCCATATCATCCCTCTGGGTTGTCCCAGTGCACTAGCCCCAAGCATCCAGCATCGTGCATTGAACCTGGACTGGCAACTTGTTTCATACATGATATTATACATGTTTCAATGCCATTCTCCCAAATCTTCCCACCCTCTCCCTCTCCCGCAGAGTCCATAAGACTGTTCTATACATCAGTGTCTCTTTTGCTGTCTTGTACGCAGGCTTATTGTTACCATCTTTCTAAATTCTATATATATGCGTTAGTATACTGCATTGGTGTTTTTCTTTCTGGCTTACTTCACTCTGTATAATAGGCTCCAGTTTCATCCACCTCATTAGAACTGATTCAAATGTATTCTTTTTAATGGCTGAGTAATACTCCATTGTGTATATGTACCATAGCTTGCTTATCCATTCATCTGCTGATGGACATCTAGGTTGCTTCCATGTCCTGGCTATTATAAACAGTGCTGCGATGAACATTGGGGTACACGTGTCTCTTTCCCTTCTGGTTTCCTTAGTGTGTATGCCCAGCAGTGGGATTGCTGGATCATAAGGCAGTTCTATTTCCAGTTTTTTAAGGAATCTCCACACTGTTCTCCATAGTGGCTGTACTAGTTTGCATTCCCACCAACAGTGTAAGAGGGTTCCCTTTTCTCCACACCCTCTCCAGCATTTATTACTTGTAGACTTTTTTTTTTAAATTTTATTTTATTTTTAAACCTCAAACACTGTATTAGTTTTGCCAAACATCAAAACGAATCCACCACAGGTATACATGAGCTCCTGAACCCTCCTCCCTCCTCCCTCCCCACACCATCCCTCTAGGTCGTCCCAGTGCACCAGCCCCAAGCATCCAGTATCGTGCATCGAACCTGGACTGGCGACTCATTTCATACATGATATTACACATGTTTCAATGCCATTCTCCCAAATCTTCCCACCCTCTCCCTCTCCAACAGAGTCCATAAGACTGTTCTATACATCAGTGTCTCTTTTGCTGTCTTGTACACAGGGTTCTGACTGGTGTGAAATGGTACCTCATAGTGGTTTTGATTTGCATTTCTCTGATAATGAGTGATGTTGACCATCTTTTCATGTGTTTGTTAGCCATCTGTATGTCTTCTTTGGAGAAATGTCTATTTAGTTCTTTGGCGCATTTTTTGATTGGGTCATTTATTTTTCTGGAGTTGAGCTTTAGGAGATGCTTGTAGATTTTTGAGATTAGTTGTTTGTCAGTTGCTTCATTTGCTATTATTCTCTCCCATTCTGAAGGCTGCCTTTTCACCTTGCTAATAGTTTCCTTTGATGTGCAGAAGCTTTTAAGTTTAATTAGGTCCCATTTGTTTATTTTTGCTTTTATTTCCAATATTCTGGGAGGTGGGTCATAGAGGATCCTGCTGTGATGTATGTCAGAGAGTGTTTTGCCTATGTTCTCCTCTAGGAGTTTTATAGTTTCTGGTCTTAGGTTTAGATCTTTATTCCATTTTGAGTTTATTTTTGTGTATGGTGTTAGAAAGTGGTCTAGTTTCATTCTTTTACAAGTGGTTGACCAGATTTCCCAGCACCACTTGTTAAAGAGATTGTCTTTAATCCATTGTATATTCTTGCCTCCTTTGTCAAAGATAAGGTGTCCATATGTGTGTGGATTTATCTCTGGGCTTTCTATTTTGTTCCATTGATCTATATTTCTGTCTTTGTGCCAGTACCATACTGTCTTGATAACTGTGGCTTTGTAGTAGAGCCTGAAGTCAGGTAGGTTGATTCCTCCAGCTCCATTCTTCTTTCTCAAGATCGCTTTGGCTATTCGAGGTTTTTTGTATTTCCATACAAATTGTGAAATTATTTGTTCTAGCTCTGTGAAGAATACTGTTGGTAGCTTGATAGGGATTGCATTGAATCTATAAATTGCTTTGGGTAGTGTACTCATTTTCACTATATTGATTCTTCCAATCCATGAACATGGTATATTTCTCCATCTATTAGTGTCCTCTTTGATTTCTTTCACCAGTGTTTTATAGTTTTCTATATATAGGTCTTTAGTTTCTTTAGGTAGATATATTCCTAAGTATTTTATTCTTTCCGTTGCAATGGTGAATGGAATTGTTTCCTTAATTTCTCTTTCTGTTTTCTCATTATTAGTGTATAGGAATGCAAGGGATTTCTGTGTGTTGATTTTATATCCTGCAACTTTACTATAGTCATTGATTAGTTCTAGTAATTTTCTGGTGGAGTCTTTAGGGTTTTCTATGCAGAGGATCATGTCATCTGCAAATAGTGAGAGTTTTACTTCTTCTTTTCCAATTTGGATTCCTTTTATTTCTTTTTCTGCTCTGATTGCTGTGGCCAAAACTTCCAAAACTATGTTGAATAGTAATGGTGAGAGTGGGCACCCTTGTCTTGTTCCTGACTTTAGAGGAAATGCTTTCAATTTTTCACCATTGAGGATAATGTTTGCTGTGGGTTTGTCATATATAGCTTTTATTATGTTGAGGTATGTTCCTTCTATTCCTGCTTTCTGGAGAGTTTTTATCATAAATGGATGTTGAATTTTGTCAAAGGCTTTCTCTGCATCTATTGAGATAATCATATGGTTTTTATTTTTCAATTTGTTAATGTGGTGTATTACATTGATTGATTTGCGGATATTGAAGAATCCTTGCATCCCTGGGATAAAGTCCACTTGGTCATGGTGTATGATCTTTTTAATGTGTTGTTGGATTCTGATTGCTAGAGTTTTGTTAAGGATTTTTGCATCTATGTTCATCAGTGATATTGGCCTGTAGTTTTCTTTTTTTGTGGGATCTTTGTCAGGTTTTGGTATTAGGGTGATGGTGGCCTCATAGAATGAGTTTCGAAGTTTACCTTCCTCTGCAATTTTCTGGAAGAGTTTGAGCAGGATAGGTGTTAGCTCTTCTCTAAATTTTTGGTAGAATTCAGGTGTGAAGCCGTCTGGACCTGGGCTTTTGTTTGCTGGAAGATTTTTGGTTACAGTTTCAATTTCCATGCTTGTGATGTGTCTGTTAAGATTTTCTATTTCTTCCTGGTCCAGTTTTGGAAAGTTGTACTTTTTAAGAATTTGTCCATTTCTTCCACGTTGTCCATTTTATTGGCATATAATTGTTGATAGTAGTCGCTTATGATCCTTTGTATTTCTGTGTTGTCTGTTGTGATATCTCCATTTTCATTTCTAATTTTATTGATTTGATTTTTCTCCCTTTGTTTCTTGATGAGTCTGGCTAATGGTTTGTCAATTTTATTTACCCTTTCAAAGAACCAGCTTTTGGTTTTGTTGATTTTTGCTATGGTCTCTTTTGTTTCTTTTGCATTTATTTCTGCTCTAATTTTTAAGATTTCTTTCCTTCTAGTAACCCTAGGGTTCTTCATTTCTTCCTTTTCTAGTTGCTTTAGGTGTAGAGTTAGGTTATTTATTTGACTTTTTTCTTGTTTTTTGAGGTATGCCTGTATTGCTATGAACTTTCCCCTTAGGACTGCTTTACAGTGTCCCACAGGTTTTGGGTTGTTGTGTTTTCATTTTCATTCGTTTCTATGCAAATTTTGATTTCTTTTTTGATTTCTTCTGTGATTTGTTGGTTATTCAGCAGCGTTTTGTTCAGCCTCTATATGTTGGAATTTTTAATAGTTTTTCTCCCGTAATTGAGATCTAATCTTACTGCATTGTGGTCAAAAAGATGCTTGGAATGATTTCTATTTTTTTGAATTTACCAAGGCTAGATTTATGGCCCAGGATGTGATCTATCCTGGAGAAGGTTCCATATGCGCTTGAGAAAAAGGTGAAATTCATTGTTTTGGGATGAAATGTCCTATAGATATCAATTAGGTCTAACTGGTCTATTGTATCGTTTAAAGTTTGTGTTTCCTTGTTAATTTTCTGTTTAGTTGATCTATCCATAGGTGTGAGTGGGGTATTAAAGTCTCCCACTATTATTGTGTTATTGTTGATTTTAAATAGCCCAGCTGGAATTCTATCATCTCCACTAGCTTTGGTTGTAGCTTCCTAAAGCTCACATGACTTCAAACTCCATGATGTCCAGTTCTAGGTGAGTGACCATGCCTTGTGGTTATCTGGATCATTAAGTTTTTTTGTTTTTGTTTTTTGTATAGTTTTTCTGTGTATCCTTTCCATCTTTTCTTAATCTCTTCTGCTTCTTTTACATCTTTTCCATTTCTGTCCTTCATCATATGCATCCTTGCATGAAATATTCCCTGGATAGCTCCAATTTTCTTGAAGAGATCTTCAGTCTTCCCCATTTTGTTATCTTGTACCATATTTAATTTTGCTTTCATGATCTCCTTTTAGTTTCTTCAATAACCTGAGTTCTTTCATAGGATTCTTCCACACTGTGCCCTCTACCTGGAATGTTCTTCCTATATGCTTCATGAAACTCATGCTTTCTTCTACCTGCAGTTCTCAGGTCATCTGTCACTTCCTCAGAGAAGCCTTTCCTAATGCCATTGTGTACTATATGCTTCACACTCTCCATCTGTATTTCCTTTCATGGTAATTTATACATTTATATTTACTTGTGTTAATTTGTTTAATGATAGGAAACTTTGAGATGGGTGCCAATGATTCCTTACCTCCTGGTTTCATGCCCTAGAATAATCCTTTGAGGATGGGCTGGACTACTGACTTGCTTCTAATGAATACAAATCTTTGGGAGCCATTTTTGATGCCATGTTACTTCTATTCTATACTCTGACTGGCTGGCTCTGGGGGAAGCCAGCTGTCATATAAGCTTCCCTTGGATATGCTCAGTGGCAAAAATTGAGCCAGCAGTCATCAAGAAACTGAGGCCCTCAGTCCAACAGTCCATGAGGAACCGATTCCTGCCAACAGCCACTTGAGTTACCATCTTTCCCCCAACATGTCAGGAAACAGCTTTGGTAAAAGGTTAACCAGTCTTTGCCAAAATAAGGCTGTCTGACTTCATTTCCCATTCTCATTTTTTGAGACAAAACCTATTCCTCAGCCAGTAAACTGGTAGTTTGTTAATTAATTGATTCAATAAGTACTTACAGAGTGACTGCTATGTTCCAGTTACTGAGTTAGGCATAGGAAGAAAGCAATGTATGAAACACACAAAACCCTTCTGTTGGTACAGTTTATGTTGTAGAAAGTGGAGACAGAGGTTGCAAATGTTACATATGTTACATACCGATGAATATTCTGGAGGCAAAATCGGAGCAAGGATTGTCAGAGTGGGGTTCTGGGTCACTATTCTATTTTGGGTGTGGTCAGAACATTACTCCCTGAGAAGCTGATATTTGAACAGCAACTCCAAAGGAGAAAGAGAGAGAGTCACTCAGCTTACAGGGGAAACATGTTCCAGGTAGACAAAAATCCTATATAAAGTCCTAAAGTAGGCATACATGAATCCTCCAAGACTATATTGCATTCTGGATATTTACCAAAGGTAGGGATGATAAAATCTGACTATTGATTGCATGTGTAATGTGAGAGAATGAGAAACTTGAAGATATGTCTAAGGTTTCCTGTTGAGTGTCTGGATGAACAAAATTACCTTTCATTGAAATAGAAGAGTCTGTGGTTTGTGGTTTTTTTTTTTTTTTTTTTTTTTTTTTTTTGAGGGAGGGTGTGGATAATTGCAGCTTATTTTGTACTCATGTTTTGGGATCATGTGTTATCATTCACTTTTTTTTCCACCAGTTGATCTTTCCAGAATGTCCCATCACCCACTCCTTGTCAGGCTCACTCCCACAGGTGATATTGTATTCCATGGAGGCATCACCTTCTCTGGGTGCCCCCTGCTGTAGTAAATCTCATGCTTATCTCAGTTATGTGCTGTGTCGGCTGTGCTTGGTCACTGAGTCGTGTCCAACTCTTTGTGACCCCATGGACTGACAGGCTCTGTCCATGGGGATTCTTCAGGCAAAAAAATACTGGAGTGGGTTGCCATACTCTCCTCCAGGAGATCTTCTCAACCCAGGGATCGAACCCAGGTCTTCCACATTGCAGGTGGATTCTTTACCATCTGAACCACCAGGGAAGCCCTATCTTGGCTACAAAGCTTAACAACTGTTTCGTCCAATTCTTCCTGATTAGAATGCAGGCTTCTAGAGAACAGGAACTATGTTCTATTTATCTTTTCAAACCCAGCGCCTAGCAGAGTGCCAGTTACTAAGCTGGTAGTTAATAAAAATAAGTGTTTTTGAATAAGTGAACAAAATGATTTAAGAAACTGAACAATTGAGGTAATGCAAAGAGTAAAGCATCTTCCACATATGGACAATGTAATAGCACAGAGTATGTGGTGAACTTCAAATGGATAAAAATTGCTGAGACAGGGAGTGTGCAGCTGTGTTGGGGTGGAAGAGAATGGTGGGGAAGGATGGTGGGAAGCCAAGCTGGTGAGGGAAGGTGGAGAGGGGAGGGGCTCCAATTATGCTAACAGGCTTGGAAGTGTGTTGATAACAACACTAACAGGTTGTGATCAGAGCACCTCTTTTGTCCTTGATAGTGTGCTTTTTTTTTTTTTTTTTTTTTCCTGCCAAACACAGAACAGGGATTCTGTTTGATTTCATTTTTTCCATGTAAATCTAATTTAGAGGAAAACTTTTCCACTTAACTTTTAGGATATTGCCCCTCCCCCACCAACTTATGCTGAAGAATTTATTCATCTTTATGTTGATTTTTTTCTGCTTATTCACTCGTAATTAGAAGAGTTAGGCTGTGCTGCTATCTCATGTTCCCTTATGTGAGATTACATAAGCTTGCTCATGAGATTGAAAAGTCTTTCAACATATTTATTAGTCACTTGTAGTTTTTGGTGTTATTTTTTCTAATTGTGTTTAGTTTTTAAATTTCTATGTTTGTTATTCTTTATTGACTATCTTGAGCTGTTTATACCCACTCCAGTGTTCTTGCCTGGAGAATCCCAGGGACGGTGGAGCCTGGTGGACTGCCGTCTATGGGGTCGCAGAGTCGGACACGACTGAAGCGACTTAGCAGCAGCAGCAGCAGAGCTGTTTATATATTAAAAGAAAAAATTAAGTTTCCAAAAATTTGTCATTAAACATGACTAAATTATTTCTAGTATTTAGAGTCCCTGTTAAATTGGCTATTTCTCATTTAAATACCTACCATGACCAAGAGATCTGTTTCAAGGACAGACAACTCATTTGGGATAATAAGATTTACACAATTCTGGTAAAACTAGCAGTGTAGTTAAAAAAAGTCAGAGTATATGCAAATGTAATCATTATAACTGAATAACAAAGACATCAGTATATTTCTTTTTATTACTTGCTTCTACATAACACTATAACTTATTTAAAGAGATATATTAAGCTTGGGAATGAAGACTTAGGCTGTGGAATTCTTTCCAACTGCTCCATTCTTTATAATTGCACGATTTAGAAATAGTATTGTAAAAAATTAACAAACATAAAACTCAAATTAAATAGAGTTTACAAACCAGCAGGGGGAGCTCTCATGCCCTGTGACCTTGGCAGACGCCAACAGGGAAAAGACCTCCTTCTTCCCTGGCAACAACTCAACTAATGAAAAGCCACAGATTCTGTTTTTGTAGCCCTCTCAACTTCCTTTTTCCCTCTGAAAAAGTGTTCTTCCCTGGCCTTGTGAGAACTTGCATATAAGTTCACCATAGTTGCTGACCTCAAATTTCAATTCTCTGCTAGTTCTGAATAAACCCATTTTTTTGCTGGAGAAATAACTAACTGGCAGTCTATTTGTTTTAGATCAACATTTTGTGGCCCATAAGGGATGAGAGAAGACTTCTGATGGCTCCAGGGATGGTGAGCGAAAAGATGAGCTACTCACAATTGAGCTGTAGTTGCTTACTGCTATTCTCACAGATCCTAGAGTTTGAAGTCTTATCTTTCTCTTGAATCTGAGCTTCCACCCTCTTTGTGTCCGAAGCTCTCCTGGCTGTGTTTGGGTCTACGTTAAGGTTTTGCCCTTTCTGGTTAAGGCATTTGGGGCTGATTTTGAGATTAGACTGTTTGAGCTGAAATTGGTTAGATTTTGACCCATTCCCTCAGAAATAGGGGCTGTTTCATTGAAACTGTGCTCTTTTCAGTCATTGGTCTATTCCTTAAGAATAGGGGTGTTCTATGGGAATTGCCTTAAAAGCCCTTGGCCTGGCTCCTCCATGACAAATTTGTCCCCCTACTACTGGTTGGTATTAAGTTTACAGGTTGTTTTAACTGTGTGTGTTGTAGGATGTTTGAGGTGTAATTGGTTTAGGCTATTTGAAAATTATTCTCTTACTTTAGAGAAAAACCTCTGAGAAATAGGATCCCAGTTTTTAAATATTATGAGGGCACCACTCACCCACTCACAGGAACTCTGGCTGATTTTATATTTAAAACCCATAGTCCTTTTGACCAAAGGCAATTTAGAATATCAATGGCAATTATGGGGAACTTTTGAAACCCCCTAACTTAGTCTTCTTAAAATTGATTTGAACCACCATAGCTCAAAAATTTCAGAACTGAATAAAATGACTATTTCAATTGGTAATTTTAGGCTTCCAAATGTTATCAGGAGCCTAAAATTGCTTTTCTAAAATAATGTTTTAAGCTGAACTGAGGCAAACAAACAAAGAAATAGATTCTGAATCTTCAGGCTCTTCTTCCTTGGCATTTTTTCTCAGGCTCTGCCTCTGGTGCCATCCTCCTTTTTCCCTTCAATGTCTCCTATATCTCCACTGTACCCACAACTCCCCCATACTAATTCTGTCACTGAACCTTCATTCTTCTCTAAAATTCTCTCCACCCCCTTTGTCTTGAACTTCTGAGAAACTGTCCATTTAAACTTAAGCCTTCTGAGGATCTACAGGGTTAAACCCTTATTTTTTATATTCCTTGGAGAAAGCCGAACTGCAAGCATAGTCAAAGATTTTCCCAAAGTAATAAAAGGTCATCCCAGATTAGCTGAAAAATTTAATATAATCATTCAAATGATCAGCTTCATTTTTCTGACTTATATCAGCTGGTTCATAGGTTTGTCAATGAAGACTAGGCCCAGCTTTGGATGAAAATGGCTAGTTGGGAAAATTCTAAGAGGATTTTAGAATTACAGCTGGGAGATCATCCTGCTATTTTTAGGTTTATATGATCAGGATTCTGTAATTTCTAGGTTACCTCATCAAGAAATTACTAAGGCTTTCCCAAAGCCCGTTGAATTGGAGCAAAATTCCAACTTGTAAAAAAATTCTAATGAACCTATTCATGACTATTACAGTTGACTTCAGATTATTTTTAGAGAAAATTCTTGTCTTCCTTCAGATGTTGATTCCACCTGAGTAGACTTTTAACCCTATGTTTATTAATGAGCTGAACTGGGACCTTTACTTTGTAGTAAAAATGACCAGGATGGAATAGGAAACTATGTCTAATCCAGATTTAATCAATCTAGCAATCCAGCTTTCCTGTACTCTAGGTGAGTCACCTGAAAGGAAGACCACTAAAATTGTCAGTCTTAAACTGTAGCAGTTGGAGGTTTATAAATGAAACCTTCTACTCCTTGCTATTATGCAAATAGCCAGGACATTGGAAGAAAGATTATTACAAATTCAAGCACTCCAGGTGCCTTCAGATCTCTAACCAACCTTTCCAGCATCTTCCCATTTCTTAATGATGAGGCGCTAAGGAACTACAGAGGCTCTTCCAGATCCTCCTTCTTAATTAGAGAAAAATCCCTCCAGATTGGGGATGAATTCTAGTCCTAATTGACAACAGTGCCACACTCAAGGTGCCCAACTCCACTGCAGTAAAATAGCCTCTGCCTCAGATTACTAAAACAGTTCAAATAGAGGGGCTTTCTCATGAAATCCTGTCTCTGAACCTGTTCCATTTTGTTAGGCCCTTTGAGAGATATATACCCTTTCCTCCTTAGCTCCTCTGCACTTATCCATTTGTAGGCTCCCCTCTCTGCTTGTTCCTTGCAGAGTGGCTTGGTGGCCTCATCTGATGATTTACTTGTAGATTCTTCCTGGGCTCATACGCATGTGCCAGAGACCGCATGAGGCCCTGGGGACACTCACACAGTATGATCAACATCCAGGTCCTGGAGAATTCCCAGTGTGGGATTCACTTGTAAAAAGAGGTGAAGAGCTTGGCCTGGTACACATGTGCTAGACATCATCAGAGCAGCAGAGATAGAGTGAAGGGAGAAACACCATCTTCATGAGCTCACCATTCTCACTCCTGATCCAGATTAGAGCCTGAAAGGCACCTACATTAGTGGAGGACCCAACAAGGCCTGGATCAGCTAGTTTCCACATCTGAACTAGATCTCAGCCCAGAGGTGTATTTATCAGACATTTATGGGATCCAAGGCAGTTCCCACTGACCCATGTCTGACTTGATTCCTGTTCTCTGTCTCTCACCAGTTTTCATGAAGGAAAGTGCCTGGTGTGTCACAATAGATGGAGATGGCAACCAAACGAAGAAAGTTACTCTCTGTGGACATTTAGAACAGTGTCAATGCCATTCTCACTCAAGCCTTTATGCTTGCATCCACTTAGAAGGAGCATAGATTTTTATTGTACAGATGGCCATGGTTGGATGCAGGTGGTGATGCTGTACTGGTTCTCCTCATCTTAAGACTTAGGAATCCATCATTCCTCTACCTTCCCATGGCCTGGTTACCTTTTGTTTCTTCCTTCTGCTTCTCTATACCTTTTCCCTATTAATGCCTTGTCCAAGGCTCTTGGTCCTGCTTTTTCCCATGGAATCTGCCACTGCTCTCTGTGGATTTCTAGTGCCCTTGCTCCTGGTACACTCATTTTGGCATTCAGTTGCACACAGCTAGGATTCCTTCAAATCTCACTGGGAAACTGTGACCTACGGACAAAGGATTTCTAGAACAATCCTGTTTTGTGAAGCTTGTTTCTATGGGAGAGAAGAGATCTTTTTAAATAAGCAGTCTCATTTTTGTCTTGTGGGAAAAAAATATCAACACCTATAAGGCAGTCAAATTCAATTGAGATACGTGTATTTAGGATTCAAGATCCAAAAGGATCCTCAGGCCATAATTTGCTGCATTTTTATATTTATACTGACTTAAAGCAACTTCTTTGATTTGTTACTTGGGGAAGCTGGTAGAAGAACCTAAGGTCCTATTTCCTCTGGCAGGTTCCACATGACACAAGTGGGCATGCTCCTGGTCACACTGCCAAGTTTCTTTTTCCCCCACTTTGCAACACACAACCTCCACTTCATCCTAATAAAAAGGGAGCTTAGTGCCTACCCTGATGTTTAACGCTCACCCTAAAGAAGACCTCTAGCTGCTCTCTTCATTTTGTACAGGGTTTTTTGCCCAGCACACAGAAACTGGGACTGTCATAACTAGTGGGAAACAGACTTTCTACAAGACAAAGACAATCCTATTCTTGGCAATATTTTCTGAAGCAAAACATTAGGCCTCAGTTGGTGAACCTTGGAGTGAAATTGTCCCAACTCTGCCTGGAGGCTCCTTCTCTCTCAGATTCCTTCAGTATTGGCTGAAGCACGTAGATCCACCAGGGCCTACCAACAAAAGCAAGGTGCTTTGCCTCAGCACTCCAGCTAAGATGGGGGAAGGATTGAATCTAAGGCCCCTACAATGAAAGCGCTTCGGATATGTGGAGGACAGGAAGGAAGCTACATTTGAGAAAGAACCCCTTTAATGCTGATGTTTCTGAGGGAACAAGGGCTGGGGTTACTGAAATCTCAGGCCTGGCAAGTGGCCTACACAGGAGGATCAGGAAAAAGGATTAAAATCATAATTGATGCCAAACTCATAGTAGAAGTTTAGAGTCTCTCCAGGAGGTGGGGTGTGAGAGGAAGGGCATTGTGTTTGGAACTGAAGGGTTAATCTACAGTGCCTGGTTCCCCATTTGCTGGTTGTGCAATTCTGCATAATTTATCCCCCTCTTTTTTCTCATAAGTTAAATAAATACAATTGTAGATTCTTTTCTTGTGTATAATCAATCAAAATGTCATGAGCTGAAAGTAAAGACCTACTCAGAATTGAAGGTTTATTATTAAATGAAGTGATTATTATCCCAGTAATAGGGATTGTGAAACAAAGTTTTGTCCACTTAGAACTCCATTGAAAATTTTCCTGAATGTCAAAGGTGATTTTTTCCTGCCTTATTGAGGTATAGTTAGTATATAGCATTCTGCACATATTTAAGGCCTATGATTTGATAAATTTTGGCATGAATACTACAATATAATAAAAATTATATCTGGTCTCTGTCTCTGGTCCTTGGCATAGAGCTTCAAAAATCTTTAAAATTTCCTGAGTGGTAATATTGCCTTTGTTATGCCATGATGTGGGTGTTGAGGGATCTTAAGTAGCTTCAGGGGGGTAGTGAAAGACCAATTGCCTGGTCAGATGGTTGTAACCTTGAACCAAACTCCAGGGAGGGGAAGGGGCTGGAGACTGACTTCAGTCACTTGGCCAGTGATTTAATCATGCCTGCACAATGAAACCTCAATAAAAATTTTGGACACTGGTGCTCAGTAGAACTTCCAGGTTGGTGAGCACATTGATGTGCCAGGAAGGTGATGTAGAAAATCTGTCCAGGACTCCACAGGGTGAGGATATGGAAGCTCTGCCCCTAGAACTCTCGTAGGCTTCACCTAGGTGTATCCTTTGTAATAAAACTGTAACTGTAGGTATAGTGTTTCCTTAGTTGTATTAATTGTTTCCAGGGAATTACTGAGCCTGAGGGCCAGACTGTGAAAAGTGTGGGAGGCCTAGAGATCCCCTAACTGTGTCTCCTGTCTGACAGTTTTGTGGGTGACTTTGTCCTAACTTGTAGGGTATGATGCCAACTTGAGTGGTTAGCAGAATGCTTCTGCTGTACTCTTAGTTAGGAGGGAGACAGAGCATTTGGTGTCAGAAAGATGGGATTCATTAGAAGGACCCTGACTCACTGAGACATATGATTTGGAAAGAGAGAGGATAAAAGGGTAGGGGATAAGAATCTTTTGATTCCTGGGTGGCCAAAATATTACCTGTGGTATGAAATAGCAGCTGTGCTCCTATCATTTACTCAAATTAAAAGTTAATAGAATTTAGAGATGATTCACCCAACTCGTGAGGAGCTGGTTCACTGGATGCATAAGTAAAATAATAAGAAAAAGGTTAAATATTAAATTCCATGGTTATTGTTATCTTTAACAGCTAAAGTGAAATTAAAATGGTACTGAGTCAGATCTTGGTGCTGACCAAGTTCAGAATATGGTCAATCTGAGCTATGGTCACTGGCCTCAAAGCTTTCCCCAAAGGGAAGAGTTATGTTTAGACAATAGAGAGTACTTCTGAGATCTCTGGTCATCAAAAAGGTCATCCAAACTGGGAACATGGGAAGACCATTAAATTACCAAAACCAGGAGTTACAGTATGAAGGACTTTTCTCATTTTTTTGGATTGGTATCATCAACTTCCTAAAGAACTTTTACTGAAATGCAATGTGTGAGGGTCTAATTTGGGGACCGTGTCTTTGGTTTTAAATATTATAGAGTGAAAGAGTATGTTTGGGCATTATAGAACAATCACAGATGGCTATGAATAAACAAAGGTCCATATAGTCAAAGCTATAATTTTCCAGTAGTCATGTATGGATGTGAGTGCCATAAAGAAGGTTGAGCACTGAAGGATTGATGATTTTGAACTGTGGTGCCAGAGAAGACTCTTAAGAATCCCTTGGACAGCAAGGAGATCAAATCAGTCAATCCTAAATGAAATCAACTCTGACTATTCATTGGAAGGACTGACACTGAAGCTGAAGCTCCAATATTTTGGCTACCTTATGTGAAGAGCCAACTCATTGGAAAAGACTCTGATTCTGGGAAAGATTGAGGGCAGGAGGAGAAGGGGTCAACAGAGGATGAGATGGTTGGATGGCATCATTGACTCAATGGACATGAGTCTGAGCAGACTCCATGAGATAGTGAAGGATAGGGAAGCCTGGCGTGCTGCAGTCCATGGGGATGCAGAATTGGACACAGCTGAGTGACTAAACAACAAAAACAATGAATAATTCAGACACATTGCAGGTTATCCTCAAGTTAACATCTATCCTAGTGGACTAGGTAAAAGGCATTATAGAGTTTGTTTACTCTAAGAAGGGGAACTGTCTGTCTCCCCATACATAAATGCCAAGTGGTACATCTCAGAAGAAGTAGCTAATATGCTTTGCATGCAAGTCATGCTAAACTGGCCTTATGGTGCATGCATGTATACTTAGTCATTAAGTAGAGTCCAACTCTTTGCAAGCCCATGAACTGTAGCCCACCAGGTTCCTCTGTTCAAAGGGTTTCCCAGGCAAGAATACTGGAGTGGGTTGCCATTTCCTTCTCCAGGGAATCTTCCCAACCCAAGAATCAAACCCACGTCTCTTGCATTGGTAAGCAGATTCTTTACTGCTGAGTCACCTAGAAAGTTGACTTTAAGATGATCAAGATACTAATCCATGAAACATGCCCCTTTTCCAAGTCATGGTAAGTGCTGTAATTAAAATACTCTTTTGGTCTGGGACACCATATAACCTCGCTGCTGCAAAATTGAACAGCTGTACAAAATGACTTACTGGATTTTTCTGTCTCAGTTTCCCATTATGGGTCTTATAGATGCTAATAGAAATAGATTAATTAACACAAAAAATGAGAAAAAGCAGAAGAGATATGCAAGGGACTCATCCTGATAGAATGGAAATCTTTACATGGTGTTTAAGGAATGGGGTGAGTAAAGTAGACATTAATAGGGTTGGAGCAAAGGTCCTCGTGGAGCACTATCAAAGGATGAGTAGACCAGTGATATCTCTTTGGGATCCTCAACACTAAAGGTCCTTAAATATGTCTGTCCACCCTATGTGACTCATTTTGGAGGAATATTAAAAAGTCAGAAGACAAAGACTACATTGAGAAACACAACCTGAATTACTTTGGACCACGGCCAAGTGGATTTCAAGCAGATTTATCAAGCTAAATATTGACAAAATGTCCAGTGTATCTTGGCTCAACCCTCTGCTTGGGGACCTGAAGCCTTATGCTTATGACTGAGTGGAATGACTAGGAAGTGGAGAAGAGAAATTTCTCAGACTTCTTGACAAGGGAACCTCACGAACTGTTTAGTACCAGAATCTGTTGGTGAGAACTTAATGGAGCCTACAATTAAATTGAAAAATCATAGAAATTCAAGAGTTGACAGGATTAAGGTGAAAACTTTGGATGGAAACTTGGAATTTTTACATATGCCCAGTGTAAAATGGTTGAATCTGTTTTACCAAATTTATTATAGAGATGGATATTGTGTCTGGCTGAGGAGTATTTCCTCTATGTTTCATTATAAAACAGAAGGCGCACTTAACACCACCATTCAACAATATTGGACACGATATATGGGAATGCATAGGAATGCCAGAGCCCATACAATACAAAATAGAAGTGGAATGTTGGTACAAACCCAATTCTCTGTGCAATAACTTTGTATAGAGTGTAGACTCGGGTTTGTGGCAAAATCCTATGAGCTTTTCTCCCAGTGACAACTGCTGGGATCATGGACTAGAAAATTTCCATTTGAGAAGAAACTACTACCTTGCTTTTAGACATTAATTCACCCTGTCCCTGTGACTGAAGGACATAAAATAATACTGAAACCCATAATACCTTGGGTGATTGTAGAGAGACACTCTAATGTGGAAGGCAATGCCCAGATGAGTTCCATAATAAAATGGAAATAGTTTTGTCAGGAGTGTGCTATGAAGGTAATGCAAAGAACTTCTCAGCATAATCGTAAGTAGGTACATTATTTCCCCCTAGATCTGACTTTGGAACACACAAGGAGCTGCCTGATTTTATTGCCACTCGGACAGTGCCCTATTATTAGCTCTTGATTGACCAACACAGAGCTGTTCAACTTTTGGTTATCAGTTCCAAAGTGAACTATTTGGAAGTCTACCACTCTGATTAAGGAAGGTAAACATAAATTAGCTCAATGGGCTAACTTGCATGCTTTCTGATCCTATGTTTAGGTTTTTACTGATGCATGGATGGTGACCTGGCCATATGGTCAGGCAGGAGGGCAAAGGGAAACTCATCTGTTTGAAGGATGCCCAAAAACGCTTTCACTCTACCTGGCCAAAGGGGGTTAACAGTGAATGTGCCTGTATTGCTTACTGGTAAAAATAGTCCATTAGCTCTGTACACATGGAGAGATGGGGAAATAATAGTTGAGGTTAAAGGAATAAACACATGGGTTATATACAATGAGGGAAATTCAGTATCCTTCAAGAAAAAACTCTTAGTTCAATTATGTCAGATGTTTGAAAGGGTGAAACCATGTACAGCTGAGACCACTCCTTCTTTTAGAACCTGACAACTTCAAGAAGAAGTCTGCAAACCTGTGTGACCTTGCCCCGGGAAACATTTTGGTCATAAAATTTGATGATGGGTTGGACTAATTTAAAATGCTTGACAGGAACTCAGTACAGTGCCAGTACCTTCTAATATTTACTTGCAGATTACATCTCTTATATTGCAATACAGTCTAACACTGGCATTGTTGGTAAATATATGATATTAAATTTGATAGTGAATTAGGGAAATACATTTGAGGTATCATCTTTACTCCACACTTGCTCCTCCAAATATTAGGAGCTCTGCTTCCAGGACCCTCTCAGATCCTGCTCTATGTGTATTTTTCATAATGAAAATGTAATAATAAGTATAGTACATTTCTGAGTTCTGTGACTCATTTCAAGTGAACCATATCAAACCTGAGGGGTCACAGTAACCCTTGAATATATAGCCAGTTTTTCGGAAGTGTGGGTGTCCTGGAGAACCCTGGCCAGTGGCTGGTGTCTGAGAAATAAGGTAGCTTATGGAAGATTTTGTCCTTAACTTTGGGATCTGACAGTAACTCTGGGTGCTTAGTGTCAGAATGGCATTGTAGTACATCCAACTAAGGTGGACAGAGGACACGCATATACCCAGGAAGCAATGGTAAAGTGGGATTTTTTTGATGAGAAACGTAAAAGTTGACTCTTGCAGTTTGCTGTACAAGGCAGGTAGAATTCCAAGGGAAAGACACAGACATGCCCACATTATTTACCACAAAACTCACATATAGGCATACCTCAACCCCCATGGCATATATCCATACATCTCCAAGGAATACAACTGCTTATGGGAACAAAGCCATGGTTTTTTACCTAGAAAATAATTTTCTTTCTCACCACCCTCAATCCTCATTCCCAGCAGAAAGCGAGAATCACGTTAATTCTCTAAACAAAAGCCATCAAAGAAGACCCACATTAAAAAAAATTATTTATTTTTTTAATTGAAGGATAATTGCTTTACAGAATTTTGTTGTTTTCTGTTAAACATCAACATGAATCAGCCATAGGTATACATATGTCCCCTCCCTCTTGAACTTCCCTTCCAACTCGCTCTCCATCCCACCCCTCTCAGTTCAGCTCAGTTGCTCAGTCATGTCCGACTCTTTGCAACCCCATGGACTGCAGCACGCCAGGCCTCCCTGTCCATCACCAAGTCCCAGAGTTTATTCAAATTCATGTTCATTGAGTCAGTGATGCCATCCAATCATCTCATCCTCTGTTGTCCCCTTCTTCTCCTGCCTTCAATCTTTCCCAGCATCAGGGTCTTTTCAAATGAGTCACCTCTTCGCATCAGGTGGTGAAAGTATTGGACTATCAGCTTCAGGATCAGTACCTTCCAATGAATATTCATGACTGCTTTCCTTTAGGATGAACTGCTTGGATCTTCTTGCTGTCCAAGGGACTCTCAAGAGTGTTCTCCAACACCACACTTCAAAGGCATCAATTCTTCAGTGCTCAGCTTTCTTTGTAGTCCAACTCCCACATCCATACATGACTACTGGAAAAACCACAGCTTTGACTAGGTGGAACTTTGTTGGCAAAGTAACATCTCTGCTTTTTAGTATGCTGTCTAGGATGGCCATAGCTTTTTCCAAGGAGTAAGCTTCTTTTAATTTCATAGCTGAAGTCACCATCTGCAGTGATTTTGGTGGTGTGTGAAGTCGCTCAGTTGTGTCCGACTCTTTGCGACCCCATGGACTGTAGCCTACAAGGCTCTTCCCTCCATGGGATTCTCCAGGCAAAAGTACTGGAGTGGGTTGCCATTTCCTTCTCCAGGGGATCTTCCCAACCCAGGGATCGAACCTGGGTCTTCTGCATTTCAGGCAGATGCTTTAACCTCTGAGCCACCAGGGAAGCAGTGATTTTGGAGCCCCCCAAAAATGTTTGTCACTGTTTCCACTGTTTCCATATATTTGACTTGAGGTGATGGGACCAGATGCCGTGATCATAGTTTTCTGAATGTTGAGTTTTAAGCCAGCTTTTTCATTCTCTTTCACTGTCATCAAGAGGCTCTTTAGTTCTTCTTGGCTTTCTGCCATAAAGGTGGTGTCATCTGGATTTCTGAGGTTATTGATATTCTCCCCAGCATCTCAATTCCAGCTTGTGCTTCATCCAGCCCAGTGTTTATCATGATGTACTCTGCATATAAGTTAAATAAGCAGGGTGACAATATACAGCCGTGACATACTCCTTTTCCTATTTGGAACCAGTCTGTTGTTCCATGTCCAGTTCTAACTGTTGCTTCTTGACCTGCCTACAGATTTCTTAAGAGGCAGGTCAGGTGGTCTGGTATTCCCATCTCTTTCAGAATTTTCCACAGTTTATTGTGATCCACTCAGTCAAAGGCTTTGGCATAGTCAATAAAGCAGAATTAGATGTTTTTCTGGAACTCTCTTGCTTTTTTGATGATCTGACAGATGTTGGCAATTTGATCTCCAGTTCCTCTGCCTTTTCTAAAACCAGCTTGAACATCTGGAAGTTCATGGTTCACATACTGTTGAAGCCTGGTTTGGAGAATTTTAAGCATTACTTTACTAGCATGTGACATGAATGCAACTGTGCAGTAGTTTGAGCATTCTTTGGCATTGCCTTTCTTTGGGATTGGAATGAAAACTGACCTTTTCCAGTCTTGTGGCCACTGCCAAGTTTTCAAAATTTGCTGGCATATTGAGTGTAGCATTTTCACAGCATCATCTTTTAGAATTTGAAATAGCTCAACTGGAATTCCATCACCTCCAATAGCCTTATTCATAGTGATGCTTCCTAAGGCCCACTCTTAACTTTGCATTCCAGGATGTCTGGCTTTAGGTGAGTGACTGTCATGAAGATCTTTTTTATATAGTTCTTCTGTGTAGTCTTTCCACCTCTTCTTAATATCTTCTACTTCTGTTAGGTCCATACCATTTCTGTCCTTGATTGTGCCCATCTTTGCATGAAATCTTCCTTTGGTATCTCTCATTTTCTTGAAGAGATCTCTAGTCTTTCCCATTCTATTGTTTTCCTATATTTCTTTGCACTGATCACCCCTCTAGATTGATATAGATCCCCTGTTTGAGTTCCCTGAGTCACAGAGCAAATTCTCATTGGTTAATATTTTGCATATGGTAATGTAAGTTTCCATGTTACTCTCTCCATACATCTCACCCTCTCTCCTCTCTACCCCTTCGTGTCCATAATTCTGTTCTTTATGTCTGTTTCTCCCCTGTTGCCCTGCAAGTATATTCATTCTTACCATCTTTCTAGATTCCATATATATGCATTAGTATATGATATTTATTTTTCTCTCTCTGACTTATTTAACTCTCCATATAGGCTCTAGGTTCATCCACCTCATTAGAACTGTCTCAAATGCATTCCTTTTTACAGCTGAGTAATATTCCACTGCGTATATGTACCACAGCTTCTTTATCCATTCATCTGTCGATGGACATCTATGTTGCTTCCATGTTCTAGCTATTGTTAAGTAGTCCTGCAATAAACATCGGGGTACATGTCTTTTTCAGTTTTGGTTTCCTCAGGGTATATGCCTAGGAGTGAGACTGCTGGGTCATATGGTGATTTTATTCATAGTTTTTTAAGGAATCTCCATACCAGATGGCCCACCTTTCTTATCATCTGTTTTCCCCACACTCCCAGGAAGTGACTGACACAGAATAAACACAGATTTTTCTTTCTCACGAGGCCATCTGCAGTTACAGAAAAGAAAACACTATAAAGATCAGGTCATTCTTTGTCCTGTTTGCATAGATCTTTTGTTCTCTTGTTGACTTTATAAAGCTGCATGGGAAACAGTGGTCATGACAAAATAACCTATAAGCAAGAGCAGAGAACACCTGCATATACCAAAGACATGACCTTCCCTTGAAGAATGTGTCTCTTAAGTCTATCTTGGTTCGAAACTATAATTTTTCCTCTTAATCGAAGAGGAAAAATCTGTGCTGAAGAAATGTCACCTACCAACAGTTTATAACCTGATGCTCCTGTACTTGAGTGCCTCTTGAATCAGCCAACAGTTGATCAGTGATTATCCTTCCAGCCCTCCATGGAAACAGTAACTAACCTCTATAATGTACATGATAAGTTTTCATACCTGAACTAGACTAAGAAAAATATCAAGAAAGCAATATTTCTATCTCAAAGACCATCTTAACTTGGTGTTAGATGGGCTTGCTCATCTACCCTGCCAACAGGTTGTCTGGAGGACTAGGGGATGTAGATGAATGTTTAAGAACATTGCTAGGACTCCTTATGCATTTCTCTAATCCAGTTATGTATGAATATTGCAAAAACAGTATTGGACACCACCAAGCTAATAACCAACTGGTACTATGAGCTCTTATTTGTTTCTGTCCCTAAGTTATGACTCTTCTAGAATTTGACTATTTCTAGGGTTGTGATATCAAATACCACTAAAATGTCTCCTCTGTTCTTGTTTGTTAGGTCAATTCTAAGGAATAATCCAAACCATGTCAGAAATTGACTAGGTTACCCTTCTTCTTGCCTCCAAACTCTTAGAATCTGCCAGCTGATCAGAAGCACCTGATCATTCTATGTGCCTTTTACACATGTCTCAAAATGGCTAAACTGACAAAATGTGGTCCACTGCAGAAGGGAATAGAAAACCACTTCAGTTTCTTGCATTGAGAATCTCATGAACAGTGGGAAAAGGCAAAAAGATAGGACATTGAAAGATGAACTCCCCAGGTCAGTAGGTGCCCAATATGCTACTGGAGATCAGTGGAGAAATAAGTCCAGAAACAATGAACAGACAGAGCCAAAGCAAAAACAACACCCAGTTGTGGATGTGATTAGTGATAGAAGGAAGGTCTGATGCTGTAAAGAGCAATATTGCATAGGAACCTGGAATGATAGGTCCCATGAATCAAGGCAAATTGGAAGTGGACAAATGAGATGGCAAGAGTGAACGTTGATATTTTAGGAATTAGTGAACTAAAATGGACTGGAATGGGTGAATTTAACTCAGATGACCATTATATCTACTACTGTGGGCAAGAATCCCTTAGAAGAAATGGAGTAGGCATAATGGTCAACAAAAGAGTCTGAAATGTAGTACTTTGATGCAATCTCAAAAACAACAAAATGATCTCTGTTCATTTCCAAGGCAAACCATTCAATATCACGGTAGTTCAAGTCTATGCCCTGACCAGTAACGCTGAAGAAGCTGAAGTTGAACAGTTCTATGAAGACCTACAAGACCTTCTAGAACTAACACCCCAAAAAGATGTCCTTTTCATTAGAGGGGACAGGAATGCAAAAGTAGGAAGTCAAGAAACACCTGGAGTAACAAGCAAATTTGGCCTTGGAGTACAGAATGAAGCAGGGCAAAGGCTAATAGAGTTTTGCCAAGAGAAAGCACTGGTCAAAGGAAACACCCTCTTCCGACAACACAAGAGAAGTCTCTATACATGGACATCACCAGATGGTCAACACCAAAATCAGATTGATTATATTCTTTGCAGCCAAAGGTGGAGAAGCGAAGCTCTATACAGTTAACAAAAACAAGACCAGGAGCTGACTATGGCTCAGATCATGAACTCTTTATTGTCAAATTCAGATTTAAATTGAAGAAAGTAGGGAAAACCACTAGACCATTCATGTATGACCTAAATCAAATCCCTTATGATTATACAGTGGAAGTGAGAAATAGATTCAAGCGACTAGATCTGATAGACAGAGTGTCTGATGAACTATAGATGGAGGTTCATGACATGGTACAAGAGAAAGAAATCAAGACCATCACCAGGAGAAAGAAATGCAAAAATTCAAAATGGTTGTCTGAGGAGGCCTTAAAAATGGCTGTAAAAGGAAGAGAAGCAAAAAGCAAAAGAGAAAAGGAAAAATATGCCTGTTTGAATGCAGAGTTCCAAAGAATAGCAAGAGGAGATAAGAAAGCCTTCCTGAGTGATCAGTGCAAAGAAATATAGGAAAACGATAGAAAGGGAAAGACTAGAGATTTCTTCAAGAAAATTAGAGATACCAAGGGAACATTTCATGCAAAGAAGGGCTCAATAAAGGACAGAAATTGTATGGACCTAACAGAAGCAGAAGATATTAAGAGGTGGCAAGAATAAACAGAAAAACTTCAAAGGAGATCTTCACCACCCAGATAATCATGATGGTGTGATCACTGACCTAGAGCCAGACATCCTGGGATGCGAAGTCAAGTGCGGGCCTTAGGAAGCATCACTATGAACAAAGCTAGTGGAGGTGATGGAATTCCAGTTGAGCTTTTTCAAATCCTGAAAGATAATGCTGTGAAAATGCTGCTCTTAGTATGCCAGCAAATTTGGAAAACTCAGCAGTGGCCATAAGACTGGAAAAGGTCGGTTTTCATTCCAATCCCAAAGAAAGGCAATGCCAAAGAATGCTCAAACTACTGCACAATTGCACTCATGTTACACGCTAGTAAAGTAATGCTCAAAATTCTCCAAGCCAGGTTTCAACAGTACATGAACCGTGAAATTCCAGATGTTCAAGCTAGTTTTAGAAAAGGCAGAAAAGCCGGAGATCAAATTTCTAACATCTGTTGGATCATCAAAAAAGTGAGAGAGTTCCAAAATACATCTAATTCTGCTTTATTGACTATGCCAAAGCCTTTGACTGTGTGGATCACCACAAACTGTGGAAAATTCTGAAAGAGATAGGAATACCAGACCACCTGACCTGCTTCTTGAAAACTCTGTATGCAGATCAGGAAGAAACAGTTAGAACTGGACATGGAACAACAGACTGGTTCCAAATAGGAAAAGGCTGTATATTGTCACCCTGCTTATTTAACTTATATGCAGAGTGCATCATGAGAAATGCTGGACTGGATGAAGCACAAGCTAGAACCAAGATTGCTGGGAGAAATATCAATAACCTCAGAAATGCAGATGACACCACCTTTATGGCAGATAATGAAGAAGAACTAAAGAGCCTCTTGATGAAATTGAAAGAGGAGAGTGAAAAAGCTGGCTTAAAGCTCAACATTCAGAAAACTAAGATCATGACATCCAGTCCCATAACTTCATGGCAAATAGATGAGGCACAGTGGAAACAGTGGCAGACTTTTTTTTGAGGGGGCTTCAAAATCACTGCAGATGGTGACTGCAGCCATGAAATTAAAAGACACTTACTTCCTTGGAAGAAAAGTTATTACCAACCAAGACAGCATATTAAAAAGCAGAGACATTAATTTAACAACAAAGGTCTATCTAGTCAAGGCTATGGTTTTTCCAGCAGTCAAGTATGGATGTGAGAGTTGGACTATAAAGAAAGCTGAGCACTGAAGAATTGATGTTCCAGCTGTGGTGTTGGAGAAGACTCATGAGAGTCCCTTCGACAGCAAGGTGATCCAACCAGTCCATCCTAAAGTAAATCAATTCTGAATATTCATTGGAAGGACTGATGCTGAAGGTGATATTCCAATACTTTGGCCACCTGATGAGAAGAACTGACTCATTTGAAAAGACCCTGATGCTGGGCAAGATTGAAGGTGGTAAGAGAAGGGGATGACAGAGGATGAGATGGTTGGATGGCACCACCGATTCAATGGACATGAGTTTGAGTAAACTCTGGAAGTTGGTGATGTACAGGGAGGTATGGCATGCTGCAATCCATGGGGTTGCAAAGTGTCACAGCTGAGCTACTGAACTGAACTGAACCAATTGTGGGTGATGTTAGGCAGCAACCAAACTCTTCCATATAGGGTGTGACCATCAAGTGCACACTCTATATGTGAAACACTTGGTCATATCCACTAAAGGCAAATAGAGACATCCCCCATGTCCCAGTGATTCTTCTGGTAGGGAAATACTTGACAAAAATGCCTGCATGTGCTCTCCAGAAGACATTTACAGGAATGCACATAGCAGCATTGTTCTCAATTGTCCATAGTTGTACTCTACTGAAACCCTCATAAGAGTAGAACATGTCAACACATTCCCATATATTCCAACAACTGTATGCTTTATCTTCATGAAAAAGAATGATCCTCAAAGATACACAGTTCTATGAGTGAATCTTACAAAATATAGATTGAATGAAGCCAGACACAAGAGGAATTGTGATTGCCTTTATTTGCAAGTGGTTGACAGTAGTGACCCTTGGAGAGAGGTTCATGATGGAAAAGAAGCCTAGATGACTTTTTGGGTGCTGGGTTCCACTGAAGTTTTAAATACTTTGTCTTTGTTTTTTAATCTAGAGAATGATATACAGTTTGCTAAAATTCATTGTGTTATATATACAACCACAATATGAAAGGTTTTTCAGTATATATGTAATGTTTCAATTAAAAGTAAAAAAATAATAATATTTCAAACATGTTATGAAAATCTCAGCAGTCATACATAGTTGCAGACAGGGTATTTTGAATAATTTAATATCACAAACCCCAAATCACACCTCTCAGCCCAATGGCAACAATTACCTGGGGACATTTAGAGTAAGTATTTGGCAGTAGCAAAAGGTCCTGGATTGCAGCAGGAGCCTGGAACATAGACACTCATTTAACATCACAGCCAGAACCACCCCATAGCAGCACTGTCTATCACTCATCTGTGCATGAACTTTGGATACAGGAGGGAGAGTCTCCTACACATGCAGAGCACATCAATCTTGTGGCTTAAAAAAAAAAATATATATATATATATATATACACACACACACACACTCACACACAGTGAATTCTATTTCTTTATGAACTCTCCTTATCCACCTGTTAGATTTTAATTTTCCATGATTTAACCCACTTTTATTGAGCATATTGTTTGCAAAAATGCATACTGCATTTTTTAGGAAATCTCATGCATACAGAGAATGAGGAGTCAATCATGTGGTGATGGAGATTATACAGATTGCTTACCCTTCCTCTGTTCCCCCTTCTTCACTAATTAGAAGATCCTGATCCCAATTTATTTTAGGTCAATGATATGCTCATCTAAAATAAGAACTGACACATGACTAAGTTGATTAAGGGTTCTGGTTAATTTAGTCTGCTTATGATGTCAAGAGCAAATAGCTTGTTTGTTTTTCTTTTCTATATAAATATATCCAAATATGAGCAATCAAACACACAAACATTTAAAATTTCATGCTAGTTTACAACACAAAAGTAATAAAAGGGAAGAGAGGAGAATTAGAAACAACTAAATGTAAGATCCAGATAACTGGAGAGGATAGACCTGTGAATTTTCAGATAATTAGAAATTTGCCTATATTTTTCCACCAATTTAGATATCTGGGGGCTTGAAACTCTATAGCTGTCAGAATCATGTGTCTTAAAATATGTAAAAAAGTAAATGTAGAACTAAAAACATGGTCAAGGATCATGGAACTACTAGGAAAGAAAAAACACAAAAAGTAAAATTTAAAACTCACTTAATGGACTATTCTAGAATACAAGAAATAGATAAAAAAGAAACATAGAAATAGAAGTTAAATCTGGCATATTTTCAAAACTCAGGTATTCAAAGATATGTAATACTCAAATAAGAGGTTAAATATTAAGAAGCACAAAATGAGAATGTCTGAAAATTGTCTCAGTTTATTCCAAGGAGAAAATTAAAAGAATGGAAGACAGAAAACATCTGAAGTAATACAGCTGAGCATGTCTATAGATTTGATAAAATATAAGAATTCCCAGTTTTAGGAAACAGGATGAAAACCATAATGTGTGAATAAATGAAAAATCCACATAGAGGTATATTAAAGTTCATCTCAAGAAAAACAAAAGAAAAAAGATGAGAAAGACATGCTATAATACTGCAGAAGAATAATTAGCAAAATTAGAAACAAAATAAACTGAAAAACACTTTACTGTGCTAAGATTTAAAGGAACTTCTGTGTAGAATTATTGATGTAGCCCTTGGTAATTTGATAGGGATTGCACTTAATCTGTAGATTGTGTTTGGCAGTATAGTCATTTTCACAATATTGATTCTTCCTACCCAGGAATATGGAATATCTCTCCATCTGTTTATGCATCTTTGATTTCTTTCACTACTGTCTGATAATTTCCTGTGTACAGTTTTTTTGTCTCCTTAGGTAAGTTTATCCCTAGATATTTAATTCTTTTTGTTGTGATGGAGAATGGGATTGATTCCTTAATTTCTCTTTCTAATTTTTCATTGTTAGTATATAGAAATGCAAGTGATTTCTGTGTATTGATTTTGTATCCTGCAACTTTGCTAAGTTCACTGATTAGCTCTAATAATTTTCTGATACTATCTTTAACGTTTTCTATGTACAGTATCATGTCATTTGCGAACAATGAGAGCTTTACTTCTGTTCTGATTGGGATTCCTTTTATTTCTTTTTTTTCTTTGATTGCTGTAGCTAGGACTTCCAGAACTATGTTGAATAATAGTGGTGAAAGTGGACACCCTTGTCTCATTCTTTATCTTAGGGGGAATGCTTTCAGTTTTTCACCATTGAGAATAATGTTTGCTGTAGGTTTATCATATATGGCCTATACTATGTTGAGGTAGGTTCTTTCCATGGCCATTTTTTGAAGAGCTTTAATCATAAATGAGTGCTGAATTTTGTCAAATGCTTTTTCTGCATCTATTGAGATTATCATATGATTTTTACATTTCAATTTGTTCATATGGTGTATCACATTGATTGATTTGTGTATACTGAAGAATCCTCACATTCCTGGATTAAACTCAACTTCATCATGGTGTATGAGCTTTTAGATGTGTTGCTGAATTCTGTTTGATAAAATTTTGTTGAAGATTTTTGCATCTATGTTCATCAGTGATATTGGCTTGTAGTTTTCCTTTCTGTGTTGTCTTTTTCTGGTTTTGGTATCAGGGTGATGGTGGCCTCATAGAATGAGTTAGGAAATATTCCTTCCTTTGCAATTTTTTAAAAGGATAGGCATTAGCTCTTCTCTAAATGTTTGATAGAATTCTGTGAAGTCATCTGGCTTTTGTGTTTTGGGAGATTTTTTATCAAACCTTCAATTTCAGTGCTTGTAATTGGATTGTTCATAATTTCTATTTCTTCCTGGTTCAGTCTTGGAAGATTGAACTTTTCTAAGAATCTGTCCATTTCTTCCAGGTTATCCATTTTATTGCCATATAGTTGTTCATAATAGTCTCATAATCCATTGTATTTCTGTGGTAAGATTGTATTGCTATAAACTTTCCTCTTAGAACTGCTTTTGCTGCATCCCATTTGAGTTGTCATGTTTTCATTGTCATTTGTTTCTAGAACTTTTTTTTATTTTCCTTTTGATTTCTTCAGTAACCTTTTGGTTATTTAGAAACATGCTGTTTAATCTCCATGTGTTTGTGTTTCTTACAGTTTTTTTCTTATCGTTGATATCTAGTCTCATAGCATTGTGGTCAGAGAAGATGCTTGATATGATCTCAATTTTCTTATATTTACTGAGGTTTGATTTGTGACACAAGGTGTGGTCTATCCTGGGGAATGTTTCATATGCACTTGAGAAGGTGTATTCTTCTGCATTTACATGAAATGTCCTGAAGATATCAATGAGATCCATCTCATCTAATATATCATTTAAGACTTGTGTTTCTTTATTAATTTTCCATTTTGATGATCTGTCCATTGGTGTAAGTGGGGTGTTAAAGTCTCCTACTATTATTGTGTTAAGGTCAAATTCTCCTTTTATATCTGCTAGTGTTTGTCTTATGTATTGAGGTGCTCCTATGTTGGGTGAATAGATACTTAAAATTTTTGTCTTCTTGGATTGATTCCTCAATCATTATGTAGTGTCCTTCCTTATCTTTTGTAATCTTTGTTGTTTTAAGTTCTATTTTGTCTGATATGAGGATTGCCTTTCCAGCTTTCTTTTGCTTCCTATTTGCATGGAATATATTTTTCCATCATCTCATATTCATCTATATGTGTCTTTAGGTCTGAAGTGGGTTTCTTGTAGACTGCATATATATGGGTCTTGTTTTTGTATCCATTTAGCCAGTCTGTGTCTTTTGGTTGGAGCATTTAATCCATTTACATTTAGAGTAATTATTGATATATATGTTCCTATTGTTTTCTTAATTGTTTCTGGTAGATTTTGTAGATCCTTTTTCTTCTCTTGTATTTCTGGACTATAAGTCCCTTTAACATTTGTTGTAAAGCTGGTTTGGTTGTACTGAATTCTCTTAACTTTTGCTTGTCTGAAAAGCTTTTTATTTCTATATCAATTTTATTTTATTTTTAATTTTATTTTTTAACTTTACAATATTGTATTGGTTTTGCCATATATCAACATGAATCTGCCACAGGTATACACGTGTTCCCCATCCTGAACCCTCCTCCCTCCCTGTACCATCCCTCTGGGTCGTCCCAGTGCACCAGCCCCAAGCATCCAGTATTGTGCATTGAACCTGGACTGGTGACTCGTTTCATATATATTATACATGTTTTAATGCCATTCTCCCAAATCATCCCACCCTCTCCCTCTCCCACAGAGTCCAAAAGACTGTTCTATACATCAGTGTCAAAACTAATACAATTATGTAAAGTTATAAAAATAAAATTAAATTAAAAAAAATCCTTGCTGCTTACAGCAATCTTAATTGTAGATTTTTCCCTTTCAATACTTTAAATATATCCTGCTATTTCCTTCTGGCCAGTAGAGTTTCTGCTGAGAGAACAGCTGTTAAGCATATGGGGTTTCCCTTGTATGTTACTTGTTGCTTCTCCCTTGCTGCTTTTAATATTCTTTCTTTGTGTTTATTCTTTATTAGTTTGATTAGTATGTGTCTTGGTGTGTTTCTCCTTGGGTTTACCCTGTATAGGACTCTTTGTGCCTCTTGGACTTGATTGACTATTCCCTTTTCCATGTTGGGGAAATTTCCAACTATAATCTCTTCAAAAATTTTCTCATACCCTTTCTTTTCCTCTTCTTCTTCTGGGACCCCTATAATTCAAATGTTGCTGCCTTTGATATTGTCCCAGAAGTCTCTGAGGCTATCATCAGTTCTTTTCATTCTTTTTACTTTATTCTGCTCTTCAGAAGTTATTTCTATCATTTTATCTTCCAGCTCACTGATTCATTCTTCTGCTTCAGATATTCTGCTATTGATTCCTTCTGGAGTATTTTTAATTTCAGTGTTGTTTAATTTAATTGTGTTGTTTGTCTCTCTATATTTATCTTTAATTCTTCCAGGTCTTTGTTAATTGGTTCTTTCATTTTCTTCTTTTTGTTTTCAAGGTTTTTTATTATCTTTACTATCATTATTCTTAATTCTTTTTTCAGGTAGTTTGCCTATTTCCTCTTCATTTGTTTGGACTTCTGTGTTTCTAGTTTGTTCCTTTATTTGTGTAGTATTTCTCCGCCTTTTCACTATTTTTTTTTTTTTTAACTTATTGGGTTTGAGGTCTCCTTTTCCCAGGCTTCAGGGTTGAATTCTTTTTTCCTTTTTGTTTCTGCCCTGCTAAGGTTGGTCCAGTGGTTTGTGTAAGCTTCATATAGGGTGATATTTGTGCTGAGTTTTTGGTTGGTTGTTTGTTTTTCCTCTGATGGGCAAGGCTGAGTGAGGTAATCCTGACTGCTGAGGATTGGGCTTGTATTTCTGTTTTGTTTGTTGTTTAGATGAGGCATCCTGCACAGGGTGCTACTGGTGGTTGGGTAATGCCAGATCTTGTATTCAAATAGTTTCCTTTGTGTAAGTTCTCACTATTTAATACTCCTTAGGGTTAATTCTCTGGTAGTCTAGGGTCTTGGAGTCAGTGCTCCCACTCCAGTGGCTCAGGGCTTGATCTCGGGTCAGGAATGAAGATCCACAAGTGGTTTGTTATGGCATTAAGTGTGTGGACCAGAACAAACTCTGGAAAATTCTTCAAGAGATGAGAATACCAGACCAACTGACCTGCCTCTTGAGAAATCTGTATGCAGGTCAGGAAGCAACAGTTAAAACTGGACGTGGAACAACAGACTGGTTCCAAATTGGGAAATGAGTATGTCAAGGCTGTATATTGTCACCTGTTTATTTAACATATATGCAGAGTACATCATGAGAAATGCTGGGCTGGATGAGGCACAAGCTGGAATCAAGACTACTGGGAAAAATATCAATAACCTCAGATATGCAGATGACACCAGCCTCATGGCAGAAAGCAAAGAAGAACTAAAGAACCTCTTTATGAAAGTGAAAGAGGAGAGTGAAAAAGTTTGGCTTAAAGCTCAACATTCAGAAAACTAAGATTATGGCATCTGGTCCCATCATTTCATGGCAAAAAGATGGGGAAACAGTGGAAACAGTGTCAGACTTTATTTTTTTGGGCTCCAAAATCACTGGAGATGGTGACTGCAGCCATGAAAATAAAAGACACTTGTTACTTGGAAGAAAAGCTATATTTTAATCTGGTCCTACCCCTGTATGTACTTGCCTCCAATGTCCACAGCTATCAGAACTACTGTGTTTTCTTTTGTGGGAGCTTTCAGTGTCCTTTTATATATTCCATAGACAAAATGTCTGCCTAGTTGATCATGTGGATTTAATCTGCAGCTTGTACAGCTGGTGGGAAGGTTTTGGGTCTTCTTCCTTAGCCACACTGCCCCCTGGGTTTCAACTGTGGTTTTATTTCCACCTCTGCATGTGGATCATCCACTGGTGTTTGTTCCCGAGGCTGCCTTGGAGGCCTTCGGTCTCATCCAGTGAGGGCCAGGTGTGGAGGTGGTGCAGCTGCTTGGGTTGCAGGGGTTCTGGCAGCACCAGGTACTCAGGGGAGTTGGCAGCTAGGGCAGCAGGAAATACAGCACTTTAGAAGGGTATGGCAACCACTATTGACCAGTATGCTCTAGTATTCTTGGCTGGAGAACCCCCCTCCCTGACAGAGAAGCCTGGCAGGACACAGTCTACAGGGTCACAAAGATTGTAGGACACTACTGAAGTGACCCTGTGTGCATAGATGCAAGACTTATTTGCCTGTGGCAGCTCTGCCCCAGTGAGAGTTGAGTGTGAAGGTGGTTCAGCTGCTTGGCTTGTGGGGACCCTGGCAGTGCCAAGTGTGCAGGGCCATGGACTGCCTGTGCGTCCTGGAGTTACAGCCCTGTCAGAGTCTTTTTTTGAGCCTCTTGTAGCAGGCCATCAGAAGACCTCTTGGGCCAGTCTTTCTCCGTAACTCTGCCCATTCAGGCCTGGGATCCTTGCCTGAGGTCCTTCTCTGTTGTTCAGTGAGTCAAGCACAAAGACGGGCCCCCTGGCTGGGGTCCTACTCCGTAGATCAGTGCGTTAGGCACGTAAAGGAGCACCCTGGGTGGGGTCCTACTCTGTAGTTCAGTGCAACAGGCGTTTGATGAACCAGCCTCTCTTTTGTTCAGCTGCCGATGCTGGCATGTGGGGAGAGAGAGGCTACAGTGATGGCCCCACCCCCTATGCATGACTCAGCAGTATCTCCTTGCCTCCATGGCTGCCTGGCTTTCCTCCACAGGCATTTCCCACCACAATCTTCTACCTCACATCCCCTTGATCTGTCTCTCCTCAATCAACAGCAGCCCTCACCCTGGGATTGCTCCACAATCCCTAAACTCCAGCTCCCAGCCACTATGCCTTCCAGGGGACCTGCGTACCTGTCTGGTGTATGTATGGCTGCAGCAAGGACTGATTCTCATTCCATTTAGGCTGCCACACATCAGTTGTTTCACTCTCAGCCTTAAATGTTTCTTCTCTGACTCAGACAATTGCCCTGATGTGGGGATCAGGCCCCGGCTTCAGTTCCCCCACCAGCCAAGGGAAGGTCCAATCTTACTAACATTCCTGTTTCTCCTCCTAGTTCCTTTGTCCTACTGAGTTTTGCCTGGTTCTATATATTCTTTTCCACTAGTCAGGTACTCCTGTCTGCTCTCAGCTGGTGTTCTGCATGCAGTTCTGTGTCTGAAAGTGTATTCCTGATGTATCAGTGGAGAGAGATGTACTCCACGTCCACCTACTCCTCTGCCATCTTGTTCTCTCTTCAAAATTAGAACTTTTAATAAGTTCTCCACCTCTCTGAGGCCCTATTACATTTTGTTGAATCTTTTTTTTTTTGGATGTTCTTCAGATTGTGCCATTTCTAATTATCTGTTCTTTCCATACTATCATTATATCCATGCAGTGAATTTTAATTCTGGATATTGAATGCTAAGTTTTAAATTTTTCATTGGCTTCTTTTTCATTGTTTATATGTCTCTGCTAAGAACTTGTTTCCTTCCATTAATTTCCAAAATATTTGCTATTGCTACATTGGGCATGGTTATAATAGCTGCTTTGCCTGATAATTTCTACATATGGGTCAATGCAGTCTCATGAAGTTCCTGATTTGTGTACTTTCCCTTCAACATGGAACATGACAGCCATAGGAGATCCTTCCTGACACTGAAGGATGAACGGCTCCATATAGAAATGTTGAACTGATGAGTTCCAGGAAAGACCTTGATCAAAAGAAGAAAATGTGGAATTAACTAAAGAAACCCCAACCAAAGTTAGATTTGGGACACGCCTGTAGTGAGAGCTCCCAGAACTTTCCATGTACCATCAATTACTCCGAACAGGAAGAGACAGTCTACACCCTACTTGTCCAGTGAGAGAGTACCTCTACTATCCAGCTGGAGAAAGAAGACTTCTCTTCATTCCATAACAAATAAGCCAATCAGACATAGTAGCATCCCAATCACTAAAAAGACTCCATGCTATGGACTCCCAGCTTCCTCCAGTGGACTCTGGTTATCAAAGCCCCTTCAGCTCTTCTCTTTTCCTTATAAAAGGAAGTTCCCCTTCCTTGTTCTTTGGATTTCCCTGTGGCCCACTATAGCTTGCATTTGCTGAATTGCACTTCTTCTGCTATTCCTTGATAAACTCACTTTTGCTGACTATTATATTACTAACATTGATAGGATTTATGGAATTATGCCCAAGTAAATGCTTTTAGAAGTTACTTTCAGTGGGGATGGACAGGGGAGGCTTAAGTTCTCATTTTACATCATTCTAGACTATAAACCTTTTATTAATAAAACATTTAGAATTTTCCTTCCCTCATTTTCCCAGGGCTACCTTGCCTCCCACAAGACCCCATGGAGCCAAGAAGCACAGTTAGAAACATTATATTAGGCATGTGCTACCTGTGCCACAAAACTAGCAATGCAAACATGTCTTCCTTCATTTTCCAAAAAATTCAATTAACTTGTATTTTGAGATTTTATTTCTGCTAATGACAGAAAAATATCCTACTTAAACACTAGGACTTCTCTTGCATAAGAGGTATAAAAGGCATCTTCTACAATTACCCACCTCTCCACCTGCCCTCCACCCCAAACTCCAGGGCTATAAGAAGAGAAGTTCTGTGTGGATAATGGACCTTCCTCACTGCTGGATGGGGCCTGCACTGATCATGAGTTTGCTACCACTGTATCTTTAACTAATGTAATATTAATTTTAAAATTGTCTTCTTTATTAACACATGGTTCCTCAGGGGCTTCATTTGAAAAAACAGTGTTCTGTTCTGCAGACTGTTCAGTTCAGTTCAGTTCAGTCGCTAAGTCATGTCCGACTCTTTGCGACCCCATGAATCGCAGCACGCCAGGCCTCCCTGTCCATCACCAACTCTTGGAGTTCACTCAAACTCATGTCCATTGAGACAGTGATGCCATCCAGCCATCTCATCCTCTGTCGTCCCCTTCTCCTCCTGCCCCACTCCCTCCCAGCATCAGAGTCTCTCCCAATGAGTCAACTCTTCACATGAGGTGGCCAAAGTACTTGAGTTTCAGCTTTAGCATCATTCCTTCCAAAGAAATCCCAGGGCTGATCTCCTTCAGAATGGACTGGTTGGATCTCCTTGCAGTCCAAGGGACTCTTAAGAGTCTTCTCCAACACCACAGTTCAAAAGCATCAATTCTTCGGCACTCAGCTTTCTTCACAGTCCAACTCTCAGATCCATACATGAGCACAGGAAAAACCATAGCCTTGACTAGACAAACCTTTGTTGGCAAAGTAATGTCTCTGCTTTTGAATATGCTATCTAGGTTGGACATAACTTACCTTCCAAGAAGTAAGCATCTTTTCATTTCATGGCTGCAGTCACCGTCTGCAGTGATTTTGGAGCCCAAAAAAATAAAGTCTGACACTGTTTCCACTGTTTCCCCATCTATTTCCCATGAAGTGATGGGACCGGATGCCATGATCTTCATTTTCTGAATGTTGAGCTTTAAGCCCACTTTTTCACTCTCCTCTTTCACTTTCATCAAGAGGCTTTTGAGTTCCTCTTCACTTTCTGCCATAAGGGTGGTCTCATCTGCATAGCTGAGGTTATTGATATTTCTCCCAGCAATCTTGATTCCAGCTTGTGTTTCTTCCAGTCCAGCATTTCTCATGACGTACTCTGCATATAAATTAAATAAGTAGGGTGACAATATACAGCCTTGACGTACTCCTTTTCCTATTTGGAACCAGTCTGTTGTTCCATGTCCAGTTCTAACTGTTGCTTTCTGACCTACTTTAGCATTTCTCAAGAATTACAGATTTCTCAAGAGGCAGGTCAGGTGGTCTAGTATTCTCATCTCTTTCAGAATTTCCCACAGTTTATTGTGATCCACACAGTCAAAGGCTTTGGCATAGTCAATAAAGCAGAAATAGATGTTTTTCTGGGACTCTCTTGCTTTTTCGATGATCCAGCAGATGTTGGCAATTTGATCTCTGGTTCCTCTGTGGACTGTAGTGATCTTTACATTTAATTTGCCATTCTAAGTTTGTGGGTATTCATTTCATAATACCCACATGCATCATGCTTTCAAGCCAGAAATATTGAATTCTTTGAAGAATTTATTGCTTTTCAATTCTCCCTGAGCTATGACTTAGTGAAATGTCCATACATCCTGTTATTTTTGCAGGAATTTTCTGATCAGGTTTGCTGCCTGAGTTCTGCAGTTTACATCCTAACATTTAAGCTAGACCTCTGAATTTGTGCAAATGTTGTAGGGACAGGCTCCAAGTACAAACAGACCAGCCCAGCTTGCTTCCATGAGTCTTAGTGCAACAGCAGAGGCACCCTCCTCTGCCTAAGGCTGTAACTGCTGCTGCCTCTGCTGCTATTATCGCTTGGGCACCTTGGACTGACTGACCCCACCATGCACATGTGCACCTGACAGCCAGGCCAACTCCTCAGCGGCATGCTGCTTACTGCCTGCTGTGCCTACACATTTGAGGCCACAGGTATATACCACATCATCCATGCATTGAGCTAGTCTTTACCATTCAGGGATTAGTAGCCTGTACAGAGCTACAGGCATCAAAGACTTTTGCCTTTTGTTAAAGAGAGGTGCTACAAGAATATGTTTCAGATGTGCCCTTGATTACAGTTCAATGACTTGTGTCAATGACAGTCCATGCTAGTGGGCAGCAGACTGTCCCTTGGGTATAGGAAGCCTAAAGTGCAGTTCTAGAATCCTGAAATGTGACCCCGTTTGTAGGGGACAAAAACATTTTGTTTTCAGGCAAAACAATCCTTAGTTTGTATATGTATATGTTTCCAAATTGATAAGATTCACATAATGGCTGGCATGTTTTTATGTGTGGACTTGAAACATTTTAAAATTCAGCAAAAAAATTAGAAAAAAGATTCTTTTGAGAAGTTATTTTTAAAACAGTGCTTTAAATATAACATGGGGTATTTAAGGACCCTCCTCAGGGATCCTGTGACATACAGTAGTCACCATGGCAAGCCTGCTATACATGCCAGTAAATAGCAAAAGCTATTTGCAAGTAGAACTGTGGCCTAGTGAGAAATGAACCTGCATGCACACATCTGGGATGTAAAAACTAGAAATAAAGGCTGTTTACTAACTGAAAAATAAGCATCATAGCCAAAACCACGTTGTTCTGAAAATGGATCCATCTAAATATAAATATACTGAAAATTGATACCTCTAAAATCAAATTACTTTAATAAAATACCAAAAAAAACACAAAGAAATGCAATGACTGAAATAAACCAGAAGAAGCTAATTAATAATTTTAAGAATAAAATGCTGATACAGATAAGTTAAATAGTTCCAAAAGGAAATGTTTTAAAATATGTAATGGAAAATGATTCTATCATTCAAATAATCCTGAAAATACACAACCATTTAAAAAACATGACTCACTGTAGATTTGGGAGCATGGTGGCAGTTGTTCCCCTTCAAGACAAGTCTTACAATGTGGAAGAATAATCAGACTAGAGAAGGTCAAGTGCAATAGAGATAATGGGAAGGAGGACCAATAGGGGAGACTGGGAGAGAAAAGATCCAGGAAGTATCAGGAAATGGGGTGCCATATTTGTGAGCATATTCCAGAAATATCAAAGAGAGGCTTTGTTAAGTTGAAAAAGCTTTTCTGAGATCATGCTGCTGACTATAATTTCAAGATCACAAATGTCATATAAAAGACTAACTGAAAACTATTGATATACCAATATTAAAACAAAGTTACTTACTGCAGTGGGGGAAAAGAGCAAGTATAGAGTGATGCCACTGAAAAACATGAAGAATATTTTACCAACTATATAAAGGTGCATTTTCAAGAACGAGGTCAAAGTCATTAAGAAAGTAATACAAAATATGAAAGCAAATCATAAATCAAATTAGAAAAACTCAAAAATGAAGGGACAGAACTCAGTAAAAGAGGATAAAAAAAAACTGAGCAATCACTTCATAAATAAAATTAGAGATAGAGAAATATGATGACAAATAATGACTTCTAAGAATCAGTAGGTGAGAAGGGGGAAACTCTTGAAAACTTTTGAAGCAACTCTTAAGAAAGAAATTAAGGAAGAGATTGTAAAATATTTGATGTAAGTGAAAAATAATCATGAGATAGCTGATATGTAAATGATGCTTGAAAGAGAAAAATCAAAGCAAAGATACAAAGAAAATATGAAACATGATTTATTTTTTCCTGGAAATCAAAAGCTTTGATATTGCTTTTAAAAGAGAACATTGAGCATTCACTTGGAATGACTATGAGTAAGTGATATTGTAGTAAAGATACTGGGCTTTAAAGAAAAAGAAAAATCTTTTGGGCATCTAGAATAAGAGAGAAAAAGACATAAAGGAGAACAAAATTTAGAATTTTACCAACTTTTTCTTTTTTAAGAGAAATACTCTGTGCCAGAGCAATGTAGTCAAGACAGAGAATGATAGAAATGATGAGTCACGGATTTTATAGTAGCCAACTTACTTAGATGGCAAAGGCCCTGGACATCCAAGTTATCATGAAAGGTTTAGGATAATGCTTTTCCAGGAATAATGGGATGAAGAGACTATAAACAAAATGATCCTTAGAAAGACACTGACACAAGTACAGATGCTGAGTACTGTTTGCAGCTAATTTGCTAAGACTAAAAGAGTGTCATATGAGACAGGAAGTGATCTTGATGGTGGTGACTAGGGTGGCTGTCATTCGTTACATTCTATCTCTGTTTAAGATGCTTTTCTATACATGTCTTTCCTCTTCTTTTCTATTGAAGTCTAGTTGATTTACAAAGTCAGTTTATTAAAAATATTTTAGAGGTGGATAAATATCATTTAATATAACCTTCCATATTAAATATAGATCATATATTTATAATTAATATTAAATCCATGCATTCAGTTCAGTTCAGTCACTCAGTTGTGTCCGACTCTTTGTGACCCCATGGACCGCAGCATGACAAGCTTCCCTGTCCACCACCAACTCCCAGAGCTTACTCAAACTCATGTCCATTGAGTCAGTGATGCCATCCAACTATTTCATCATCTGCTGTCCCGTTCTCTTCCTACCTTCAATCTTTCCCAGCATCAGGGTCTTTTCCAAAGAGTCAGTTCTTTGCATCATGTGACCAAAGTATTGGCACTTCAGCTTCAGCATTAGTCCTTCCAATGAATATTCAGGGCTGATTTCCTTTAGGATGGACTGATTGGATCTCCTTGCTGTCTGAGGGACTCTCAAGAGTCTTCTCCAAACACCACAGTTCAAAAGCATCAATTCTTCGACGCTCAGCTTTCTTGATGGTCCAGCTCTCACATCCATACATGACTACTGGAAAAACCATAGCTTTGACTAGATGGACCTTTGCTGGCAAAGTAATGTCTTTGCTTTTTGGTGTGCTGTCTAGGTTGGTCATAGCTTTTCTTCCAAGGAGCAAGCGTCTTTTAATTTCATGGCTGCAGTCACCATCTACAGTGACTTTGGAGCTCCCCAAAATAGTCTCTCACTATTTGCATTGTTTCCCTATCTATATGCCATGAAGTGATGGGACCAAACGCCATGATCTTAGTTTTCTGAATGTTGAGCTTTAAGCCGACTTTTTCACTCTTCTCTTTCACTGTAATCAAGCGGCTTTTTAGTTTCTCTTCACTTTCTGCCATAAGGGTGATGTCATCTGCATATCTGAAGTTATTGATTTCTCCCAGTAATCTTGATTTCAGCTTGTGCTTCATCCAGTCCAGTGTTTCTCATGATGTACTCTGCATATAAGTTAAATAAGCATGATGACAATGTACAGCCTTGACATACTCCTTTCCCAATTTGGAACCAGTCTGTTGTTCCATGTCCAGTTCTAACTGCTGCTTCTTGACCTGCATACAGATTTCCGAGGAGGCACATCAGGCGATCTGGTATTCCCATCTCTTGAAGAATTTTCTTCAGTTTGTTGTGATCCGCACAGTAAAAGGCTTCGGCGTATTCAATAAAGCAGAAGTAGATGTTTTTCTCAAACTCTCTCACTTTTTTCATTATGCAGTGGATGTTGGCAATTTGATCTCTGGTTCCCTGCCTTTTCTAAATCCAGCTTGAACATCTGGAAGTTCACGGTTCACATACTGTTGAAGCCTGTCTTGGAGAATTTTGAGTATTACTTTGCTAGTGTGTGAGATGAGTACAATTGTGTGGTAGTTTGAGCATTCTTTGGCATTGCCTTTCTTTGGGATTGAAATGAAAACTGACCTTTTCCAGTCCTGTGACCACTGCTGAATTTTCCAAATTTGCTGGCATATTGAGTGCAGCACTTTAACAGCATCATCTTTTATTTATTTTTTATTTTTTTTTCCTTGGGCAAATATTTTTATGAGGCTTCATTGATATAGTTTTTATTTTTTAAATTTTTTTCTATTAAAAATAATGCTTTTATTTATTTATTTTTTTCATTTACTGTGCTCAGCACTCTGCAAAGCTTTTATTTTTATTTATTTATTTTTTTACTTAACAATATTGTGTTGGTTTTGCTATACATCAACATGAATCCGCCACGGGTGTACACATGTTCCCCATCCTGAACCCCCCTCCCACCTCCTTACCCATACCATCCCTCTGGGTCATCCCAGTGTACCAGCCCCGAGCATCCTCTATCATGCATTGAATCTGTACTGGTGATTCATTTCACATACGATATTATACATGTTTCAATGCCATTCTCCCAAATCATACCCTCCCCTCTCCCACAGAGTCCACAAGACTGTTCTATACATCTGTGTCTTTTTTGCGGTCTCCCATACAGGGCTATCGTTACTGTCTTTCTAAATTCCATATATATGCATTAGTATACTGTATTGGTGTTCTTCTTTCTGGCTTACTTCACTCTGTATAATAGGCTCCAGTTTCATCTACCTCATTAGAACTGATTCAAATGTATTCTTTTTAATGGCTGAGTAATACTCCATTGTGTATATGTACCACAGCTTTCTTATCCATTCGTCTGCTGATGGACATCTAGGTTGCATCCATGTCCTAGTTATTATAAACAGTGCTGCAATGAACATTGGGGTACACGTGTCTCTTTCAATTCTGGTTTCCTTGGTGTGTATGCCCAGCAGTGGGATTGCTGGTTCATATGGCAGTTCTACTTTCAGTTTTTTTTAAGGCATCTCCACACTGTTCTCCATAGTGGCTGTACTAGTTTGCATTCCCACCAACAGTGTAAGAGGGTTCCCTTTTCTCCATATCCTTTCCAGCATTTATTGCTTGTAGACTTTTGGATAGCAGCCATTCTGACTGGAGTGAAATGGTACCTCATTGTGGTTTTGATTTGTATTTCTCTGATAATGAGTGATCCACCAGAAAATTACTAGAGCTAATCAATGAATATAGTAAAGTTGTAGGATATAAAATCAACACACAGAAATCAGTTGCATTCCTATACACTAATAATGAGAAAATAAAAAGAGAAATTAAGGAAACAATTCCATTCACCATTACAATTAATAGAATAAAATACTTAGAAATATATCTACCTAAAGAAACAAAAGACCTATATATAGAAAACTATAAAACACTGGTGAAAGAAATCAAAGAGGACACTAACAGATGGAGAAATATACCGTGTTCATGGATTGGAAGAATCAATACAGTAAAAATGAGTATACTACCCAAAGCAATCTATAGATTCAATACAATCCCTATCAACAGTATTTTTCACAGAGCTAGAACAATTTCACAATTTGTATGGAAATACAAAAAACCTCGAATAGCCAAAGCAATCTTGATGAAGATTGGAAGAATGGAACTGGAGGAATCAACCTGCCTGACTTCAGGCTCTACTACAAAGCCACAGTCATCAAGACACTATGGTACTGGCACAAAGACAGAAATATAGATCAATGGAACAAAATAGAAAGCCCAGAGATAAACCCACACACCTATGGACACCTTATCTTTGACAAAGGAGGCAAGAATATACAATGGAGAAAAGACAACCTTTTTAACAAGTGGTGCTGGGAAAACTGGTCAACCACTTGTAAAAGAATGAAACTAGAACACTTTCTAACACCATACACAAAAATAAACTCAAAATGGATTAAAGATCTAAATGTAAGACCAGAAACTATAAAACTCCTAGAGGAGAACATAGACAAAACACTCTCCGACATACATCACAGCAGGATCCTCTATGACCCACCTCCCAGAATATTGGAAATAAAAGCAAAAATAAAAAAAATGGGACCTAATTAAACTTAAAAGCTTCTGCACCATAAAGGGAACTATAAGCAAAGGAAACTATAAACTATAAGCCTTCAGAATGGGAGAAAATAATAGCAAATGAAGCAACTGACCAACAACTAAACAAGCAACTCCTGCAGCTCAATTCCTGAAAAATAAACGACCCAATCTAAAAATGGGCCAAAGAACTAAACAGACATTTCTCCAAAGAAGACATTCAGATGGCTAACAAACACATGAAAAGATGCTCAATATCTTTTAGAATTTGAAGTAGCTCAACTGGAATTCAATCACCTCCATTGACTTTGTTCGTAGTGATGCTTCCTAAGGCCCACCTGACTTCTCATTCCAAGATGTCTGGCCACAGGGAAACTAAATTTGTACTGAATTAGGTGTCTTCTTGGGAGATGACCAGTGAGTCTCATCTTATTCTTCCAGACAGACCCTCCTGACACTGTTTAAACTCTATCCCCTTTGAGTCTCAGACTGAGGCATCCATGTCATGACCCTTATAGCTTTTAAACCAGAACTTAAAACACAAATACAGGTGCTGTAATCACTGGGGAGGTGCAGAGACAGTGGGAGAAGGGCTCCCTGGGGAGGTATGTTAGTTGTAGGAAGTAAGCTTGGGACCTGACATTCCCAGGGGTCAGGTCCCCAGGGCACTTGGATCTGTTTGAAGCTCTTTGCTGATGGTGCTGTCTGTTAGCAGAGAGTGTTTATAAATGTCCTACAGGAGCTGTTTACCTGGGCATTTGGCCAGGCAGCCTTTAAGTGACTGGTCCCTGGACAGTGGACAGGGGAGGCTCTGAGACTCCTAGATGAAATGGCCAAGTCCTTCTCACCTGGGACTACAAGGAGCAGGAAGTCTGATGGCCCAGGTGAGAATGGTGACCCTGCTACTCCACTCACTGCCACACTCACTGTGACCCATTCTGAGACCCACACAATAGAAATGGACAGAGACCTGGTGTGCCCCCTTTTCTCTGTAATAATCATTTTTCTTTCTAACATCTCAACCAATTGCCTGTACTTTTCACTTTAAACAAATCATGCAGTGGTAACAAAATAGTACATTTTATCTTTTCAGTATATTCTAACATGAAAAGTTTGCAGAAGACACTTCATTATAAAATTTATTAAAACCAGTTATATTTATGTTATTTCATGACAAAATTGGAAAGTAAATAAAAGGAACATAAGTAATTTGAATCCTGAAAGAAAAAGTTAAAGTGTTAGTTGTTCACTTGTGTCTGACCCTTTGTGACTCCATGGACTGTAACCCGCCAGGCTCCTCTGTCCATGGAGTTCAACAAGCAAGAATAGTGGAGTGGGTTGCCATTCCCTTCTCTAGGGGATCTTCCCGATCCAGGGCTCAAACTCGGGTCTCCTGCTGCACTCATTCAATGTGAGTATTGCATGGAACTGCCTTCAGGTGTTTGTTCTGTTTGGATTTGACATACATACAAAAGAGTCTATAGAATCTCGAGTTTCAAGTTGAGAAGCCAAGCTATGAGGTGACCCTGGCCCTTCCCAGGGCTTCACAGTGGCTGAGGGAACCCAAGGGTTTGGGCAACTCTTAGTCAGACTGGGATCCTATAGTGTTCCCTACTTAACAAAGCATGGTTCTTCCTTAAGGCTTCCCACATGGGTGTTCTCCTGCCCTGGGTGGCTCTGGACACCCACAATTTGATTGTTCCTTTCCCTCTAACTGTATAGAGAAGTCTCTCCAAGAGAAGAGTAGGAGAAGCCATTTGGGCTGAATATGACCTGGAAAAGAAAAGGTTAATGTGAAGGGATAAGGATGAGAGGATAAGGTAGACAAGTACTCATGTTTCTCCATCACATCACCAACTTACTTGTTGACATTTCAGCAAAAGCAGCAAAAACAGTGGGGCGGCTGCTATTGCATAAGACCACAAAGATAGAGATAAGAGTATGGTAATAATACATGCAGGCCAGTGGAGGATGCCCTGAGCACAGCTTCCTAGGGACAGATACCGTTTCTTACAACCCTCTGAGGCTGCTAGGCTGTCTTCCATTAGATCTTAGGTTTGGAGGAGAGGCTGGGAGGAGCCTGGAGGGCCACCATGTGCTTGACACCAAGAGGGACAGTTCACACTGTGTGCTTTGTAAAGAATATCACTGGAAGGGTTCAACAGGTCCCTCCACAAGACCCAGTCCTGTCTCCCAATCCCCCAAGTCGGCAGGAAGCATCTACAGGAAATCATCACGTGTGGTGAGACACTGGGGTGGCACAGCTTTTTTGTTCTCTTGGCAAATTTAGGAAACAGTTGGGAAAGAGTGATTGAGTCAATGACCCCCAAAGAAAACACAGAGGACGTTAATGCCAAAGGCTCCAGCGGTTCATAGGAGATCTCTCAGGTCCATTTTGACTGGCCAATACAAAGTTGTTTTTTCAGGAAGGAAATTTTTCTGCTGAGGAAAATGCTCACTGCTCTAGTTTATAACTGATGCTGTCATTTAAAAATGCCTCCTTCAATTAAGTGTCAGGTAATAATAGACTTTCATTCAATATTTCCCCCAACTAAAGAAATCATAATTATCATCCAAAATGTACATTGCCAATTCTTTTTTTTAATTTTATTTTATTTTAAACTTTACAATATTGTATTAGTTTTGCCAAATATTGAAATGAATCCGCCACAGGTATATCTGTGTTCCCCATCCTGAACCCTCCTCCCTCCTCCCTCCCCATACCATCCCTCTGGGTCGTCCCAGTGCACCAGCCCCAAGCATCCAGTATCGTGCATTGAACCTGGACTGGTGACTCGTTTCATACATGATATTATACATGTTTCAATGCCATTCTCTCAGATCTCCCCACCCTCTCCCTCTCCCACAGAGTCCATAAGACTGATTTATACATCAGTGTCTCTTTTGCTGTCTCATACACAGGGTTATTGTTACCATCTTTCTAAATTCCATATATATGCGTTAGCATACTGTATTGGTGTTTTTCTTTCTGGCTTACTTCACTCTGTATAATAGGCTCCAGTTTCATCCACCTCATTAGAACTGATTCAAATGTATTCTTTTTAATGGCTGAGTAATACTCCATTGTGTATATGTACCATAGCTTTCTTATCCATTCATCTGCTGATGGGCATCTAGGTTGCTTCCATATCCTGGCTATTATAAACAGTGCTGCGATGAACATTGGGGTACACGTGTCTCTTTCCCTTCTGGTTTCCTCAGTGTGTATGCCCAGCAGTGGGATTGCTGGATCATAAGGCAGGTCTATTTCCAGTTTTTTAAGGAATCTCCACACTGTTCTCCAGAGTGGCTGTACTAGTTTGCATTCCCACCAACAGTGTAAGAGGGTTCCCTTTCCTCCACACCCTCTCCAGCATTTATTGCTTGTAGACTTTTGGATTGCAGCCATTCTGACTGGCGTGAAATGGTACCTCATAGTGGTTTTGATTTGCATTTCTCTGATAATGAGTGATGTTGAGCATCTTTTCATGTGTTTGTTAGCCATCTGTATGTCTTCTTTGGAGAAATGTCTATTTAGTTCTTTGGCCCATTTTTTGATTGGGTCATTTATTTTTCTGGAGTTGAGCTGTAGGAGTTGCTTGTATATTTTTGAGATTAGTTGTTTGTCAGTTGCTTCATTTGCTATTATTCTCTCCCATTCTGAAGGCTGCCTTTTCACCTTGCTAATAGTTTTCTTTGATGTGCAGAAGCTTTTAAGGTTAATTAGGTCCCATTTGTTTATTTTTGCTTTTATTTCCAATATCCTGGGAGGTGGGTCATACAGGATCCTGCTGTGATGTATGTCAGAGAGTGTTTTGCCTATGTTCTCCTCTAGGAGTTTTGTAGTTTCTGGTCTTATGTTGAGATCTTTAATCCATTTTGAGTTTATTTTTGTGTATGGTGTTAGAAAGTGGTCTAGTTTCATTCTTTTACAAGTGGTTGACCAGATTTCCCAGCACCACTTGTTAAAGAGATTGTCTTTAATCCATTGTATATTCTTGCCTCCTTTGTCAAAGATAAGGTGTCCATATGTGTGTGGATTTATCTCTGGGCTTTCTATTTTGTTCCATTGATCAATATTTCTGTCTTTGTGCCAGTACCATACTGTCTTGATAACTGTGGCTTTGTAGTAGAGCCTGAAGTCAGGTAGGTTGATTCCTCCAGCTCCATTCTTCTTTCTCAAGATCGCTTTGGCTATTCGAGGTTTTTTGTATTTTCATCCAAATTGTGAAATTATTTGTTCTAGCTCTGTGAAGAATACCATTGGTAGCTTGATAGGGATTACATTGAATCTATAAATTGCTTTGAGTAGTGTACTCATTTTCACTATATTGATTCTTCCAATCCATGAACATGGTATATTTCTCCATCTATTAGTGTCCTCTTTGATTTCTTTCACCAGTGTTTTATAGTTTTCTATATATAGGTCTTTAGTTTCTTTAGGTAGATATATTCCTAAGTATTTTATTCTTTCCGTTGCAATGGTGAATGGAATTGTTTCCTTAATTTCTCTTTCTGTTTTCTCATTATTAGTGTATAGGAATGCAAGGGATTTCTGGGTGATGATTTTATATCCTGCAACTTTACTATAATCATTGATTAGTTCTAGTAATTTTCTGGTGGAGTCTTTAGGGTTTTCTATGTAGAGGATCATGTCATCTGCAAATAGTGAGAGTTTTACTTCTTCTTTTCCAATTTGAATTCCTTTTATTTCTTTTTCTGCTCTGATTGCTGTGGCCAAAACTTCCAAAACTATGTTGAATAGTAATGGTGAGAGTGGGCACCCTTGTCTTGTTCCTGACTTTAGGGGAAATGCTTTCAATTTTTCACCATTGAGGATAATGTTTGCTGTGGGTTTGTCATATATAGCTTTTATTATGTTGAGATATGTTCCTTCTATTCCTGCTTTCTGGAGAGTTTTTATCATAAATGGATGTTGAATTTTGTCAAAGGCTTTCTCTGCATCTATTGAGATAATCATATGGCTTTTATTTTTTCAATTTGTTAATGTGGTGTATTACATTGATTGATTTGTGGATATTGAAAAATCCTTGCATCCCTGGGATAAAGCCCACTTGGTCATGGTGTATGATCTTTTTAATGTGTTGTTGGATTCTGATTGCTAGAGTTTTGTTAAGGATTTTTGTATCTATGTTCATCAGTGATATTAGCCTGTAGTTTTCTTTTTTTCTGGCATCTTTGTCACGTTTTGGTATTAGGGTGATGGTGGCAAAGCAACCTAGATGTCCATCAGCAGATGAATAGATAAGAAAGCTGTGGTACGTATACACAATACAGTATTACTCAGCCATTAAAAAGAATACATTTGAATCAGTTCTAATGAGGTGGATGAAACTGGAGCCTATTATACAGAGTGAAGTAAGCCAGAAAGAAAAACACCAATACAGTATACTAACACATATATATGGAATTTAGAAAGATGGTAATGATAACCCTGTATGTGAGACAGCAAAAGAGACACAGATGTATAGAACAGTCTTTTGGACTCTGTGGGGGTGGGGGGGTATGATTTGGGAGAATGCCATTTAAACATGTATAATATCATATAAGAAACGAATCACCAGTCCAGGTTCGATGCAGGATACAGGAAGCTTGGGGCTGGTGCACTGGGATGACCCAGAGGGATGGTATGGGGAGGGAGGTGGGAAAGGGGTTCAGGATTGGGAACACGTGTACACCCATGGCAGATTCATGTTGATGTATGGCAAAACCAATACAATATTGTAAAGTAAAAAAATAAAAACAAACAAAACCAAAATGTACATTGCCAGATTTTCATATCTGAATTCAACTGAAAAAGACTAAATGAAGCAACATTTTTATTTTAGATAAAGAAAGGTGAGCTTACCTTGGGCGTAAATGGGGCCTCTTCCTCTGCCCTGATACTAGGAAGGTCTTCCAATAGGTCCTTGGCAAGAGCTAGGGTGATACAGAGTAACTGTCAGGACATGGTGGTGAGCTCAGGAATTATTCAGGGAACTTTGCCTGAGGTGGATTCGAGGCAAGAGTGCATGGATGCATGTGGTTAATAAGTATGGACTGAAATGCTGCTGGGCTATCCTCCTTGGTGTATGAAAGAAGGCAAAGGAGATGATCAGGAAAGAAACAAGAAACTGAGCCTTTAGTTTTCTAGTTAAGAAGAATCTAAAGGTAGGAAATAGTCAGTCTGAAACAGGGTAAACAGTGATATGCATCCTATTTCAATGACAGAGTCCCATGACTCCTCCATGCTGTTTTCAAACTCGGCCAAATTCCCACTTTGAAATGTTACAAGACCATTTCAGTTTCCATGCAGGTGTATATGTTGCTACTGTATCCGTCATCTATTCTATTGGATTTAAACTTTCTATTGTGATGAAATATCACCTCAGATATGCAGATGACACCACCCTTATGGCAGAAAGTGAAGAGGAACTAAAAAGCCTCTTGATGAAAGTGAAAGAGGAGAGTGAAAAAGTTGGCTTAAAGCTCAACATTCAGAAAACGAAGATCATGGCATCTGGCCCCATCACTTTATGGGAAATAGATGGGGAAACAGTGGAAACAGTGTCAGACTTTATTTTTTTGGGCTCAAAAATCACTGCAGATGGTGACTGCAGCCATGAAATTAAAAGACGCTTACTCCTTGGAAGGAAAGTTATGACCAACCTAGATAGTATATTGAAAAGCAGAGACATTACTTTGCCAACAAAGGTCTGTCTAGTCAAGGCTATGGTTTTTCCAGTAGTCATGTATGGATGTGAGAGTTGGACTGTGAAGAAAGCTGAATGCTGAAAAATTGATGCTTTTGAACTGTGGTGTTGGAGAAGACTCTTGAGAGTCCCTTGGACTGCAAGGAGATCTAACCAGTCCATTCTAAAGATCAGTCCTGGGTGTTCATTGGAAGGACTGATGCTAAAGCTGAAACTCCAATACTCTGGCCACCTCATGTGAAGAGTTGACTCATTGGAAAAGACCGTGATGCTGGGAGGGACTGGGGGCAAGAGGAGAAGGGACTGACAGATGATGAGATGGCTGGATGGCATCACTGACTCGATGGACATGAGTTTGGGTGAACTCTAGGAGTTGGTGATGAACTGGGAGGCCTGGTGTGCTGCAATTCATGGGGTCACAAAAAGTCAGACATGACTGAGCAACTGAACTGAACTGACTGATTGTAATGAAATATATATATTCATTATCCTTTTAATAATTTATATGTATACAGTTCAGTGGCATTAATTATATTCTCAATGCTGTGTGCTCACAATTGCTGCTGCTACTGCTGCTAAGTTGCTTCAGTCGTGTCCGACTCTGTGCGACCCCATAGACGGCAGCCCAACAGGCTCCACCGTCCCTGGGATTCTCCAGGCAAGAACACTGGAGTGGGTTGCCATTTCCTTCTCTAATGCATGAAAGTGAAAAGTGAAAGTGAAGCCGCTCAGTTGTGTCCAACTCTTCGTGACCCCATGGACTGCAGCCTACCAGGCTCCTCCATCCATGGGATTTTCCAGGCAAGAGTACTGGAGTGGGGTCTACACCCAAATCTTTTTCAGCATATCCAAATAACCTCTTTACCCATTAAGGAATAACTTAATTTTCCCCCCATATCCAACCCTTCCTTGTTAATTTCTGCTTTTTGCTTCTATGAATTTGGATATTCTGAGAATCCTATATAATAAGATAACACAATATTTGTCTTTGTGTGCATGATTTATGTCACTAATAATAACATTTTTATTATTATGGTCCATCCATGTTGTAGCATATTTCAAATATTAATTCCTTTTTATGGTTGAATAGTATTCCACTGTGTGTATATATTACACTTTATTTATCCATTCATCACTTGATGGATATTGGGGTTGTTTCCATCTCTTGGCTACTGGAGATAATACTACTATGAACATTGGCACAAACTTCTGTATGATACTGTATACATAATACATGCCATTATGCAGTTGCCAAAACTCATAGAATGCCACAACAGTTTTTTTTTTAATGTAAACTATGAATTTTAATGAATAAAAGTGTATCGATTATTTTCCTAATTGTGAAAAATGTACCATACTAGTGTAAGATATTATTAATAGGAAAAACTGAAAAGGGGAATATGGGAACTTCATTTATTATCTGTCCAACATATATGTTAATTAAAACAGCTAATGTCTCTACATTGTTCACTATTAAACAAGTTTTGAGTTGTAAATGCACCTTTACTTCTGTAATTATAGCACTGCTGATTTAATAAATTTAAATTTGAGAATAGCATTGAAATATGTATGTTACCATATGTAAAATAGATGAACAGTGCAAGTTTGTTGCAAGAAGTGGGGCACCTGAAGCCAGTGCTCTGGGATATCCCAGAGGGATGTGGTGGGGAGGGAGGTGGGTGGGGTTTCAGGATGGGGGTGAGGGAAATATGTGTATACCTGTGGCCAATTCATGTTAATGCATGGCAAAATCATCACAAGATTTTAAAGTAATTATCTTCCAATTAAAATAAATTAATTGAAAAAATTTACATGCATGAAATAAAAGAAGAATATGGCTTAGCACTTTTATAATTTTTTTCTTATATATGGGACACTGAATAAACTAGTATCATTATTCTTGAATCAACTTAATGAGTACATTTCCACAGATCTCCCACTGACTGGGTCTTGGTCTCCAGACATGGATTCTTCTAACCTATTGCTTGGAGCCAGCAGTTGATGTTCTTAATCTCAGATGAACTTTTCTTATCTTTGAAACAAGTTCCTGGGACATTCATGACAATAGAGAGAACTTCTGGCATTTTCCTGGCAGAAGACACTAGGGAAATCAGTAATAATTAATTCAAGTTTAATCTTTTGATCTCCTTATTTACCATTGGCCTAGAAGAGACTCCTGAATTAAAGTTGGACTTAGGAAGATCTTAGTTTGGTGTGTGCTTAAAACACCTAACAGACAGGTATTGTAGGTAATTACTTTTAATCAGCTCAGACACTATAGAAACAAATAAAACAAAGCACAGTGACCATGCCTGATAGCCTGGCTTCAAATCTCATTCAGAAGAAGCACGTTGATGCCCTGGAGGTGTCTGAGCCAAGAGAAGAGTCCAAATCCTAATCTAGACTTTGCCTCTATGTTTTGATTCCTGACCCAAAATGCAATAGTTTCCTACAAAGCCCGTCTGAAGGACCAGGGGAAGTACATTTGTGGCCAGCTTCCTGTGCCATCCTCACACTGTCAGCTGTCTCAGTGTCATCAGCTCTCCTGATGACCAATTGACCACTGAGTGACCAGTGGTGTGTTTGACTCCTGGGTTGACTTAGAGCTCACAACTTTGTAAAGCCAACCTTGTAAGCCAGGTCAAGAATGACCATCCTGCTGAGAATTCGCTTCCCTTCTACTGACCAACACTGGTTGAGCAGTTAATATGAGTTAACTGGGAAAATAACCATCTGGGCTGGTGGCTTCAGTGGCTTAATAAATTGACTTTGTGATGCTCTGTGTCTTATTCACTATTGAACTGGAAAACTTTTTGAGAGCTGGTAGCAAAGCATGACTGAGAATAGGCAGCAGCAGTCACTACTTCTCATTCTTCTCTAGACTCTGTAACAGGAGGGGACATAATCCTGTCTCTTCTTTGAGGGTCCACTCCATACCCCCAGCCTAGAGACTCCATCCCAGGACCCTCCACGAGGACCACTAGATGGACCCTCCTTCCCTCTGTCATAAAATGTTCATTCCACTAACCTGATGGCACTGATCCTTCTCACCACACTCTTAGGAAACAACCAGTCCTGTCCACATCAGACCGTGGAAATCCCACCAGGAAATCTCAGGTTTTTCCTCTTGAAAAAAAATCTCTGGGAATTCCCTGGAGGTCTGGTGGTTAAGATTCTGTGCTCTCAGAGCTGAGAGCCTGGGTTCAATCCCTTGTCAGGGAACTAAGGTCCCAGAAGCTGGGCAGCATGGCCAAAATGAAAGAAAAGAAGTCTCTGGATTTAAACTGCCAATATTTGGTTTCAGGTTTTGACATCTACATTCAGAAGAGTTGAGCTGTAATTCCCCTTACCTGTAATGTCTATTGGTGGGGTGGCATGAAGAGTCTACTGATCCCCTGAAAGCAGTGTGGGTATGTTCCCTGTGTCTGCTCTCTGTAACAGTATGTGAAAACTGGCATTAAAAACAGTACATTTTCTATATTTAAAAAATATTTGTGAGTCAGCTTGATAGAAGAATAAAAAAGATTAACAAGTAATACAGAAAACTGTAAAATACATGTATAACTCTGTAGACAAATTAGAGTAGTGGGAATGAAAAGAAATGAGGAAGACATTTTCAGCAAAAGTCAACCAGCCAATTTTAAGGAACAGCATTCAGAAGATCCATATGAACACACCTCCAGAATAACAATTCCAACTTCCCATTTTCAAATACTTGAGGTGTGAAGCTGTGAGCTTCTCACTTGTTACCAAGTTTAAATCTCTCAGCTCACAGCATTAGTTGGAACAAAAGGAAAGATGTGCATCATCAAATTGCCATGGCAATGAATCATCATAGACCTTTCCGAGTAAACAGGACTCGGCACACTATGGGTCGGACTGCTGCTGTCTAGACAGGTGTGTGTTTCCATGGATGAATGCAGCATTTCAGAACACAGGTTTTGGTCCAAAAATTGAACCCTGGCCCCATACATTACTCTCTTTTAATGAAAACAAATAGTAGGAGAAAAATGGCCTGCCTCCAAATATAGTTTATAGTGAAAATTTCTGAGTAGAGAGGAACAGAACTAACATGTTGAACAATAAAGAGGTTTCACTCTTGACCAAAATCCCATCTCCACCTATTCCTACTATTCCTGAGTCACCAGATATTCTAGACCAAACTGTTTGTTCCACATGAAATAGAAAGGAATATCAATAGAAATTCAGTTTTGAAAAGTCATCTTTCTCTCTCTAACCATATACTTATCAAATTATGTAAATCCTTTTCTCGTTCTCTGTGTGGAGAAGTAAATGGCAACCCATCCCAGTATTCTTGCCTAGAGAATCCCATGGACAGAAGAGCCTGGCAGGCTACTGTCCATGGGGTCACAAGAGTCAGACACAACTTAACGACTAAACCACCATGACCTAAAGTGGGCTTCCCTGGTGGCTCAGACTGCTAAGAATCTGCCTGCTAAGGCAGGAGACCCAGGTTCGATCCTTGGGTTGGAAAGATCCCTTGGAGAAGGGAATGGCAACTCACTCCAATATTCCTGCCTGGAGAATTCCATGGACAGAGGAGCTTGGTGGGCTACAGTCCATGGGGTCACAAAGAGTTGGACACGACTGAGTGACTACCACTATTCTCTGTGTAAGTTACTTCCTTTTTCTCTGTATGTGACTATATGTGTATACTTAATTATTTCTCAACCTCTGTGAATTCTTTGAACATTTTCCCTGTCATTGTTTATGTAAAAGATTGGCTATTCACTAAGCAATTAAGAAAAGAGAATCACCAGTGGGTTGGGTGAAAACATATAATCAACACTTTTCTAAGTGAAGATGTTTAGATAACCCCAAACTCTGGGATTAAATGCATGTTCTGGTTCATAATTTAACACCTAATTACTCTCATTTTTATGATAATGTTATAAAGCTAGCTATTGAAAGGTAAGTAATTAGGCCCCCAAAACATGAATAGTGAAATTTTAGGAGAAAGATGAGAGAGTTGCCATACTTAAAATCATGTAGGTACCCTTCAAGGTATGGAATGCTATGGTACCTATTTCTATCACTGCTCATTCACTCCAAATATCTAGAACTAATATATCAAGTGGATTATTGATAAGGCATAAAAATATGAATGATGACATATTTTCTCTAAGGATGAAAGGAGTGATGAAGTGAGGGTGGAAAAAATCCGGTAATATTACATCGCTATTGGTAAAGACAGAGAAGGCAATGGCACCCCACTCCAGTACTCTTGCCTGGAAAATCCATGGATGGAGGAGCCTGGTAGGCTGCAGTCCATGGGGTTGCTACGAGTTGGACACGACTGAATGACTTCACTTTCACTTTTCACTTTCATGCATTGGAGAAGGAAATGGCAACCCACTCCAGTGTTCTTGCCTGGAGAATCCCAGGGACGGGGAAGCCTGGTGGGCTGCCATCTATGGGGTCACACAGAGTCGGACACGACTGAAGCGACTTAGCAGCAGCAGCAGCAGCGGCATTGGTAAAGAATTGCTATGATTCCCAACTTGATAGAAAAAGTATATATGTGTAGACATAGAAATTGGGGGAGAAAAGAATTAGGGGATATAATAATAAAAATACAGCCATCAGATTGGAGGAGCAGCTTTCAAAAGCCCATAACAAAGAGCAATTTACAGCCACATTTATGAAGAACAGTGAGAATGAAGCACAGGACTTCTCTTCCTGCTGTCACCTGAATGTCCATGGTAAATAAGAAAGATTGAGTAAATATAAGTAAAGCCCTTAAAAAAATGCTTGTAACAGTATCAGTGCCATATGAAAGTTCAAGGAATAAATCTGGAAGGAACACAGAAACTCAGCAATGGTTCCTTCTGGAAACAGAACCTGGAAAACTGCAGAACAGGGAGTGAAGAAAATCCAGATACTAATGTGCATTCTGTTCCTCTTTTTGAATTTTGTACAAGTGTGTCATTCTTGTTGTTCTTACTATAAAATTTATTTTAAAGAATGAACACCCCATAACAGTAGCATTAGATACCCACTTTTCTTGGCTCATGGTCACAGGGTGAGGAACTCAGACAGAGCACATCTGCTCTATGGTGGCAGGGCCTCAGCAGAGAAGACTCATGGACTGGGGCTGACTCCACATCAAGGGACTGGAATCCTCTGGGTGACTTTACTCCCACGTCTTCAGTTGAAGCTGGGTTTGGCTCCATAAGACCTCCCCATGTGGCCAGGCTTCCTTGAAGCAGGGCAGGCCCAGGGCATGCAGCTCCCTTCCACAGCACCCGAAGATGCTACAAGGGAGCAACCCAAGTGTCCAGGCAGAGACTATGGCCTTTTCTACCATAACCTTGGACACTACCCAGTGTTATTTCCAGGACATCTGTCAGTGACAAGTAAGCACCATGTCAGCTTTAGTCACACGGAGGGGGCTAGACCCCCCTGCTCAATGGGAGGAATGTCCAAAAAATTGCAGGTTCTAAAATTTCCACATGCATAGACCAGTTTTAAAAATACTCTGTCACAGGGATATAACTCCAACATACATAGGCAGGAAATATTGCCTTTTGGAATAGAGCCAAGCTCAAGGTAACTGTGGCCTGGACTCCTGCCTTCACCACACCAACCTGAGCTATTTGACAATAAACAAAAACATTGAGGGACTCTTATAGAACAGTTATGGGATAATAAAGCATAGTATCTGCCTTAAATGTTGCTCTACCAAGGAGCCCTTTCCTCCATTTTTGAGTCAAGGTGTGTGACTTAAATTCCCCACCGCTCCCTGCTCTTCTGTCTTTCAAAACAATGAGAAAGAGAATACTTGTAAGTATTCATGGATTTGTGTGCCATGTGCATCATGGTCACTTCCCCTTTCAGCCTTGAAGCCCTGTGATGAAGGAGGTCAAGGCTGTTTGTTCCTACCAGCTCTTGGCTCACTTGAAGTCTGATAGGGTCATGCTGAAAATAGCACATCACTTTCTTCAGGCACTAGTTGACAGACATTCCTCGCAATACTAAATCCATAAAGCTCTTGCCAGTGAAAGGCTTTCTTCTTCAAATTGGCACCAAAACTGAAACGGCAACACACATGACCACGACTAAACAGAATCCATTTACACTTTTTATACTCTCCTTCGACATGAATTTCTAAACATTTTGCTACAGGAATATCAACTTTTTTGAATTGCAAAGTTGGCCTCAAACCTGGTTGGGTGTATTGTGTGATGTAGGGGATGTGTACCCTATTTCCTCTTCCCTTTAGGTGCTGGAGAAGACTCTTGAGAGACCCTTGGACTGCAAGGAGATCAAACCCCGTCAGTCTTAAAGGAAATCAGTCCTGAATATTCATTGGAAGGACTGAGGCTGAAGCCGAAACTCCAATACTTTGGGCCACCTGATGCAAAGAACTGACTCATTGGAAAAGACCCTGATGCTGGGAAAGATTGAAGGCAGGAAGAGAAGGGGATGACAGAGGATAAGATGGTTGGATGGCATCACCGACTCAATGGACATGAGTTTGAGTAAGCTCTGGGAGTCAGTGATGGACAGGGAAGCCTGGCGTGCTGCCGTCCATGGGGTTGCAAAGAGTAGGACATGACTGAGTGACTGAACTGAACTTGGGAGAGGGGCACATGGGCCAGACCGGGGTCTTTCCAGCTCAGTTTCTGAAATATACATGTGTACTTCAGGCAACAGCAAGTTCTGAAAAATCTGAGTAGGAGAATAGCCAGATGAGACCCAGTGGGGCACATTTGGAGGTGCAGATGGGAGAGTGAGTCAGAGGGGGGCCTAGCAAGAGTATTGTTTTCAGAGTTTATGTGAAATACAATAAAACTATTGAGAAGAGGTGTCAAGGACAGAGCAATGTGGAGAGGTTGGAAGAGAAAAAATCTGAGTGGTTGGATAGGGTGAGAGAGTTGAAAGATGAGACAGTAATGAGGTTCCATGTCTCATTTTTAGATATATAGACTGAAGGAAGTCCTTAAAATAAAAGGATTAACTAGAATGGAGAAAAGAAAGTGATATTATAATCAATATTATGATGACCTATTACACTGAGATCTAGCTATAATTTACATGATAATTCATCAGTTTTCTCAGCATAATTTATCCATTAGTGCTACTCATTTGTGACTGATGAGACTATTTGAAATCACTCAAGGTATTTCAAAGAGAGAGGCTTATTAAAGTGCATTGGACACTGATTTGTTGTGAGGGTTTCAGGGGCCAAGGCAGAAAAGTAATGTTAGGGTATGTTAATTGTGTGTCTAGTAGAGAACCAGAATCCTTTGTCCATAGAACCCAGACACTGCTTCTCCAAGGAAGTCATTTCTACTTTTCTTTGAAGCATGTGACTTCTATAGAGGGTGCACCTAGGAAGCACGCCAAGGATTCAAACTCAACCCAGTGTCCTCCACCCTTTGAAACAAAGGTTTGAAAGGTAGTTTGAAGTGGGTCACTGAATCTATCCTATTTTTCCCTCTATCCGATTCAGGCAACCTCTATGCTGATAGTTTTCCACCTTTCTGGTCTAGTATGGCCCGATTTCAACTCTTATACTTCTTTCTCCAACTCAAATCTTTATCCAGATCACCAAATTTTTAACATTATCACAAGGCTGTCCACTAGAAAGCCTAGTCCTAACATTTCTAAAGCTGAAAATCTGATCTTTTCAAATATACTCACATATGCTCCATCTGCATTTTTTTCTCTGTCTGCTACTAGCAACTCCATCCTTTCTGATAGGACAGTTACCTTGGAATCCTGCTGGTTGACCAGTTGTTTCACACACCACATCCAAACTGTTGGCAAACTTCATCAGTTCTTTCATCAAAATATGTCCAGCATCATAATTCTTAACACCACGTCCAGTCTGGTCTCAAGCCTCCTTATTTCTTGCTTGAATTATTGCAATATTCTTCTAACTAGCCCCCTTCACCAGCTCTTGTTTCCCCTCCCCACCCTAGAAAGGCTACTCTCAGCACAGCTACCTCAGTGACTCCTCGATAACTTTAATCAGATCATGTCACTTTTCTACTGAGGACCCTCCAAAGGAGGGCATCTCACACAGTGTCCACTGAGGCCCTACACTGTTGAGCCCCACTTCATCAGACTCTTCTATCATTCTTCTCCCTCTCACTTCACTCCTGCATAGCACATGACCTCTTGGTTTCTGTTCAGACATTCCAGGCATGTCCCCACTCTCAGGCTTTGCACATGCTGTTCCTCTACCTGGAATTCTCTTTCCTAGATATATCTGGCTCATGTCCTCACTTCTTTGTAAAAATGTCACCTTCTCAAGAAATAAAGCCTGTTTCATGTGAAAACCCTTCCCTTCACCCTGATCTCCTTCCCTGATTTATTTTCCTCCTAAATTGCAGTAATACTGATTTATTTGTTTACTATCTGATTGAATCCTTTCAGTTGAATAAAAACTGCAGAAGGTGTTGCTGTTGTTTTCACAGTTATTTCCCCAGTAAGGCCGTACCTGGACATCACCCATTTTTAGGAAATACGTGTAGAGTTACTGAACTGACCTTATTCTTGTTATTTCTAAGCATCATAATATACAGTTAAAACTCACTCTGCAGCCCTCACCTGTGCTCTCAAACTTTCCACCTTCTGTCCTTTCACATAAATCTCCAATCCAGGCTAGCATCAATGTTATCCTCTTGCCAAGACTGAATTTAAATGTCATGTATACAAGGAAGATTTTATCCTGCTTTCTTTCCGTTTTCAAAGTTCTTTTTTCTATGAGTCTCTATTTTGTACTGGAGTTATTTTTTTTAAATATATTTCACCCTTTCTACTAAATTGTCATTTTCTTGAGAGTAAATTAGCCTTTTTCTTGTAATGTTTTAGTCATACAGAGCACACCCTTAAAAAATCTTTTTATTTATGAGAAATTTCAAGCATACACAAAGTAGAAAGAACTGCATAATAAGTCCATACTACATATTACCCAGCTTCAGCAGTTATCAGTATATTACCAAATTTGTTTCACTGGGCCTCCTGACTTTTCACCTGTTACTAACAGTGAATCTACAAACTCCCCTGGGCTTACTGATCTGTTTCCTGTAGATTCACTGGCCCTTGAGTTCTAAGATCTTGCATAATCGCACCTTTGCCTAAATAAGAAGTGTTGGGAAATAGACTAAATGTCTCTCAACAGGGAACTCAGTGAGGAAATAAATAAGAATAATCTCTCAGATGCAGGGAATTTGGAAGCTGTCCAATATGCCTCGCAATTATTTCTGGAAATTAAAAAAAATGCTTCCAAACTGCATATTAAAAGAATGAATGTTGAACTTCGAACCTCCAATGACAGAGCATATACTGCTGAAATTACTAGGCTTTCAAGAAAGCAAAATTGTTTGGTCACCTAGGAAAAAAAGCAAGTGAGTACATTATTGACAGAAAGCAGTGTGAGCCATGAATTTCATACTCAGCAAAAGTAACTTGCAGGGATAAATTGCACTGACCTTTAAGTCATCAAGCAAGACCTCGGATAATACACTTCCCATGATCCTTTTCCAGAGGGAAGAAAAAAATTCAGAAAATACAGTTCTTAGAAAGATATTGATGTAAGTACTAAACATTTTTGCATTTGAGACTCAGTGAAAGTTACATAAGAGAAGTAGTGACCTTGCTGGTGACCATTAGGGTTATTGTCTATAATAATTCAGCAAGATCTATGGGATGCTTTTCTGTTTATGGGTTTTATTTTACATAAAATATTTTAAAAATGAGACATAGTAGATAAACTGATTTATGTAAAAACCTTCAACAATAAACATAAGTCAAAGATCTAATTTTAATTCTGAATCTATACAATTCAGAAACTAATTAACTAGCACTAAATAAACTGATTTGGGAGAGGAGGAGCAATGAAGAGGATCCTGTTCCTTGGCTTAATTTAAGCTTCTGGACATTGCCAACTCAACCCCCTTTAAGACTCAGTTTGAGGCTTCCATGCTAGAATCTTCCACATAAACACAGGTGCTGGAATCACTTGGGAGAAGGAGAGAGAGGTAGAGGAGGTGATCCAATGGTAGGAGTTTACAGAATCCAGGAGGCCCCTCAGGCCCTGCAGAAGTGGCCATGGGGGTCAGGTTTGCAGTGCACTGAGGACATTTTGCTACTCTCTGCAGAGGATGACTGCTACCTGTTAAGTGTGTTTACAACTGTCCCAGCAAAGCAATTTAATTTAGGCATTTAGCAAGGCATCTTTCAGGTAGCTGGTCCTCTGATAGTGACACTAATGTGCAGGAGAGGAGAAGCTCTAGCACTGCAGGATGAAAAAGGCAGTCCCAGACCCCTGTGCCCCGTGGGGTGCAGGATGTCTGATGACACAGAAGTGGAAGTGATGTCCATGCTCCTCTACCCCTCAGTTCAGTTCAGGCACTCAGTCATGTCTGACTCTTTGAGACCCCATGGACTGCAGCACACCAGGCTTCCTTGTCCATCACCAACTCCCAGAGCTTGCTCAGATTCATGTCCATCAAGTCAGTGATGCCATCCAACCATTTCATCCTCTGTCCTCCCCTTCTCATCCTGCCTTCAATATTTCCCAGCATCAGGGGTGTTTCCAAAGAGTCAGTTCTTTGTATTAGGTGGCCAAAGTATTGGAGCTTCAGCTTTAGCATCAGTCCTTTCAATGAATAGTCAGGGTTGATTTCCTTTAGGATTGACTGGTTTGATCTCCTTGCAGTCCAAGGGACTCTCAAGAGTCTTCTTCAACACCACAGTTAAAAAGCATCAATTCTGTGCTCAGCTTTCTTTGTAGGCCAAATCTCACATCCATACATAACTACTGGAAAAGCCATAGCTTTGACCCCTACCCTCAATAAAATCAAGCCATGAGATTTTCATGTTGAAACTGGACAGCCTCCTGGAGCACTTTCATTTGCTCTTTAATAATCTCTCTTTTTTCCTAGTACCAACACCAACTTTTGCTTATGCCTTTAAATAAAATATATATATATATATATATATATATATGTATATGTATATGTATACATATGTGTGTGTGTGTGTGTATAATGCCCTAGTAATAAATTAAGGGGCTTCTCTCATACCTCAGTTGGTAAAGAATCTGCCTACAGTGCAGAAAACCCTGGTTCACTGCCTGAGTCGGGAAGATCCCCTGGAGAAGGGATAGCCTACCCACTAATGTAATGAATTTAGTGTATTTCAATATTAAAAGGTTACAAAAGTCACTGTTCCTAAAATGAATAAAATCAGATATATTTATTTTACTTAAGTACAAAATTAGGGGATAAATCACAGGAACACTATTTCCAAACTGCTGGAGTGTTAGCTGCAGGTGAGCAGGACCAATCACCCTGGCCACAGTAGCATTAACACCCACTAGGCACATGTGGAGATCTTGAGGGGAAAGAAGCTGTTTACCAAACAAGGCTAAAAACAAGGACCTATAATAGCTGGGTCATATATTTGGATCTCTATTAGTCTATCTTTGGTGCTAAGCATTTCACCCATTGCCCAACAAAGACAGTTGAATTTAAATTTATAATTACCTAAAATCTTATCAATAGGTTGTGATAATTGGCTGTTTTTTTCTGGGACAGGGCAACAGTAGAAAAGTCATAGATTGACTTGTTTACAGTCAACTGAACATGTAAATGAAAGTGGAAATGCTGTTGTCTGTGATTCCCTATGGTCTTATTTGATGAAATCATAATTTCCCAAAGGCTTTTTATTATAGATTCTGTTGATAGATGATAGATAAAGAAAGCTGAGTGCCAAAGAATTGATGCTTTTGAGCTGTGGTGTTGGAGAAGACTCTTGAGAGTCCCTCAGACTGCAAGGAGATCAAACCAGTCAAACCTAAAGGAAATCAACCCTGAATATTCATTGGAAGGTCTGATGCTGAAGCTGAAACTCCAATACTTTGGCCACCTGATGTGAAGTGACTCATTGGAAAAGATGCTGATGCTGGGAAATATTGAAGGCAGAAGGAGAAGGGGAGGTCAGAGGATGAGATGGTTGGAAGGCATCACTGACTCGATGAACATGAGTTTGAGCAAGCTCTGGGAGTTGGTGATGGACAGCGAAGCCTGGTGTGCTGCAGTCCATGAAGTTGCAAAGAGTCATACATGACTGAGCAAATGAACTGAACTGAACTGAACTGATACATGGCTTATCCAGCAGACAGTAAGAATGAGAGAAGTGACAACTGTTTGAGCATGTTCTGACCTAACAATTATAATAAGTAGGGAAGAAACGAACCAAAGGATCACTACAGGTGGATGGCAACAAGGAGTCTATAGAAAATGAGAAGAATGTTCAGAAGTAAGCAGATATGAAACAAAAAGAGGAATTAGTTGGATGTCTCAGTCAAATACTCATCAGTGAAATTGTCCATTCTCTATTATCACTTTCTTGATCTGAAGGTTGGGTCAGCTGTCTGCTTTTGAAGATTGGTTGCTTCTGGATGATCTTGGAGAACCCTCCTTTTGAAGTCTCCAAATTTGAGTAGCTTTCCAACTGTGTGAAATTTTTCCCTGATGGCTCAGAAGGTAAAGAATCTGCCTGCAATGTGGGAGAGACCCAGCTTAGATCCTTGGGTCAGGAAGATTCCTGGAGAAGGGAATGACTACCCATGCCAGTATTCTTGCCTGATGAATTCCATGGGCAGAGGAGCCAGGCAATTTATTGGGGTCGCAAAGTGTCAAACCTGACTGAATGACTAACATTCTCACTTTTACTGATTTTTTTTTTTTTGGTTATGAAATACAAACCTGAAGATTAACTTCTAAGAGTTTCACCATTTTTTTTTAACAGTACCTGACAGAATTATCTCTGTTTCCAAGGCAAACCATTCAATATCATGATAATTCAAGTCTATGCCCCAACCAGTAATGCTGAAGAAGCTGAAGTTGAACAGTTCTATGAAGACCTACAAGAACTTTTAGAACTAACAATCAAAGAAGATGTCATTTTCATTATAGGGGACTGGAATGCAAAAGTAGGATCAAGAAACACCTGGAGTAACAGGCAAATTTGGCCTTGGAGTACAGAATGAAGCAGGGCAAAGGCTAATAGAGTTTTGCCAAGAGAACACACTGGTCATAGCAAACACCCTCTTCCAACAACACAAGAGAAGACTCTACACATGGACATCACCAGATGGTCAACACCAAAATCAGATGGATTATATTCTTTGCAGCCAATGGTGGAGAAGCTCTATACAGTCATCAAAAACAAGATCAGGAGCTGACTGTGGCTCATATCATGAACTCCTTATTGCCAAATTCAGACTTAAATAGAAGAAAGTGTGGAAAACCACTAGACCACTCAGGTATGACCTAAATCAAATCCATTATGACTATACAGTGGAAGTGAGAAATAGATTTAAGGGACTAGGTCTGATAGACAGAGTGCCTGATGAACTATGGATGGAGGTTCATGACATTGTACAGGAGGTAGGGATCAAGACCATTCCCCCCAAAAAAAATGCAAAAAAGCAAAATGGCTGTCCGAGGAGGCCTTACAAATAGCTGTGAAAAGAAGCAAAAAGCAAAGGAAAAAAGGAAAGATATAAGCATCTGAATGCAGAGTTCCAAAGAATAGCAAGGAGAGATAAGAAAGCCTTCCTCAGTGATCAATGCAAAGAAATAGAGGAAAACAATATAATGGGAAAGACTAGAGATCTCATCAAGAAAATTAGAGATACCAAGGGAACATTTCATGCAAAGATGGGCTCAATAAAGGGCAGATGGTATGGACCTGACAGAAGCAGAAGATATTAAGAAGAGGTGGCAAGAATACACAGAACTGTACAAAAAGGATCTTCATGACCCAGATAATCACGATGGTGTGATCACTCACCTAGAGCCAGACATCCTGGAATGTGAACTCAAATGGGTCTTAGGAAGCATCACTACGAACAAAGTCAGTGGAGGTGATGGAATTCCAGTTGAGTTATTTCAGATCCTGAAAGATGGTGCTGTGGAAGTGCTGCACTCAATATGCCAGCAAATTTGAAAATCTCAGCAGTGGCCACAGGACTGGAAAAGGTCAGTTTTCATTTCAATCCCAAAGAAAGGCAATACCAAAGAATGCTCCAGCTACTGCACAATTGCACTCATCTCACATGCTAGTAAAGTGATGCTCAAAATTCTCCAAGCCAGGCTTCAGCAATATGTGAACCGTGAACTTCCAGATGTTCAAGCTGGTTTTAGAAAAGGCAGAGGAACCAGAGATCAAATTGCCAACATCTGCTGGATCATGGAAAAAGCAAGAGAGTTCCAGAAAAACATCTACTTCTGCTTTATTGAGACTTCCCTGGTGGCTCAGATGGTAAAGGGTCTGCCTACAATGCCTACAATGTGGGAGACCTAGGTTCATTCCCTGGGTTGGGAAGATGTTCTAGAGAAGGAAATGGCAACCCACTCCAGTATTCTTGCCTGGAAAATCCCATGGACGGTGGAACCTGGTAGGCTATAGTCCACGGGATAGCAAAGAGTCAGACACAACTGAGCAACTTCACTTTCTGCTTTATTGACTATGCCAAAGCCTTTGGCTGTGTGGATCACAATAAACTGTGAACAATTCTGAAAGACATGGGAATACCAGACCACCTGACCTGCCTCTTGAGAAATCTGTATGCAGGTCAGGAAGCAACAGTTAGAACTGGACATGGAACAACAGACTGGTTCCAAATAGGAAAAGGAGTCCATCAAGGCTGTATATTGTCACCCTGCTTGTTTAACTCATAGGCAGAGTACAGCATGAGAAATGCAGGGCTGGAAGAAGCACAAGCTGGAATCAAGATTGCTTGGAGAAATATCAATAACCTCAGATATGCAGATGACACCACCCTTATGGCAGAAAGTGAAAAGGAACTCAAAAGCCTCTTGATGAAAGTGAAAGAGGAGAGTGAAAAAGTTGGCTTAAAGCTCAACATTCAGTAAACTAAGATCATGGCACCTGATACCATCACTTCATGGCAAATAGATGGGGAAACAGTGGAAACAGTGTCAGACTTTATTTTTTTGGGCTCCAAAATCACTGTAGATGGTGACTGCAGCCATGAAATTAAAAGACGCTTACTCCTTGGAAGGAAAGTTATGACCAACCAGGAGAGCACATTAAAAAGCAAACACATTACTTTGCCCACAATGTTCAGTCTAGTCAAGACTATGGTTTTTCCAGTAGTCATATGGATGTGAGAGCTGGACTATAAAGAAAGCTGAGCGCCAAAGAATTGACGCTTTTTAATTGTGGTATTGGAGAAGAGTCTCGAAAGTCCCTTGGACTGGAAGGAGATCCAACCAATCCACCCTAAAAGAGACCAGTCCTGGGTGTTCTTTGGAAGGACTGATGTTGAAGCTGAAACTCCAATATTTTGGCCACCTGATGCTAAGTGACTCATTGGAAAAGACCCTGATGCTGGGAAAGATTGATGGCAGGAGGAGTAGGGGACAACAGAGGATAAGATGGTTGGATGGCAGCACCAACTCAATGGACATGAGTTTGGGTAGGTTCTGGGAGTTGATGATGGACAGGGAGGCCTGGCATGCTGCGGTTCATGGGATCGCAAAGAGACGGACATGACTGAGTGACTGAACTGAACTGAACTGATAAGGCCTCTTTCAATGAGGTTTAAGAGCAGTTTTCCTTGGATGTGTCTCCCAGTAGTCAAAATCTGTTCAAAATCATGAAGAGGCTTTTAAAGAGATGTTGAAGTAAGACAGTTTTAACTTGTGGGTGAAAGGATTGGGTATATAGTACAAGAGTCCTTTGCAATATTTTGATATCTGTATGCAGTAGGGGGTCTTCTAGCTACTAATATAGACAGAGAACCTACGTGTTCCTGAGGGAATTGACTGTATGGCCATAAATGCTAGTGTGTTATGAGGAGAGAGCAAATTAGCCAAGATGGTGTGTTCAGGCTTTCTCACCCCACTTTTTGTAAATAATGACTGTGTAACAGCTGAGATCCTGTATAGCACTGCACATGGCCTTCATACTCACGTGGTCATGAGTTACCTGGTGCTATACACATATTTGAGCTCTACCCAAGAAAGCAAGGGCATTACTGCTGCCTCACGGCTGCATCCATGGGGTCAGCCATGAGAAGAGAGAACTGTGGTATGGCTGCTGCATTAGCCAGGAGAGAATACTATTATGGCCCCTGTGCCAACCAGGAGAGACGTTGTGTTGTTACGTTATGCTATGGCTGCTGCTACGGCTGCTGCATCAAAGGAGAGAATAAATGTGTCTGCAGTTCCTATGGCTTCTCCCATCTCCTTCCAGCCTCTTAGCTTGTGCCTTGCCTATTCTGGGTTCAGCAAACAGTGCAGACAGTGTGACACAGGGAGACAATCGGCGTCGTGAACAGGATAGGCAAGACATGAGTATTCACACCAAGAGAGCTCAGAGGTTTTTGAAAGTTTTGATAGTTTTAAGGATGAGAGTGTTTTGCTCTCTTTTGCTAGGTTATGACTTAAATAATGAACAGTGTCTGGCAAAATTGTAATTTCTTTTGAAACATTATGCTCCTTTTTTCTTTTAGCTAAAGTTAAGAACAAGTAAATGGAATCCTTCCTACAGGCTTTTGTTCTTTGCACAAAGTAGGAGATAATTGACATATTGTGTCAGAACTGAATTGCAAGAGAAATTTAGATTTTTTAAAGTCTTGATGGAGCACCTGGGAAAAGTGGAGGGGCTTCAGTGAACTTCCAGGGGCATGATTGTCCAGGTTTACTATTTTCCTATCCAAGTGAAGGCAAAATTGTATTGACCTTCCTGGTCTAGAGGCACATTGGAGAAGGCAGAGCAAAGATCCACTGCAGTAAAGCAAGTGGCTTTAACAGGATGGTATTTGGATTAAGTACTGCAACGAAGTAAGGGCTGATGATTTTGTTGATGATGCTGAGGTCTTAAAAAAAACCCTCATCCCTCTGGTGTCTTCACTGGCAAGATAGGAGTGTTACCAGGGCTAGTGGAGAGTGTGTAAAGACTTTGGGATATAAGGCTTTTATCTACAGGTTTGATTCTTTCCTTTGCTTCTAAGCGATATTGGGGAAGTATAGACAGTGGTTTAGTAGGCTCTATCTGAAATTTTATGGGTTCTGATTCAATTATTTTGCCTATGTCAGTGAATTTTTTATTAATAGTTCATAGACTATCAGGTACAGCACCAAGATCCTTATGTGGAGTGTGCATTAAATTTAATGAAAGAGGCAAAGGTTTATCCAGAGAAGATACAACTTAGTTATGATAGAAGAGTCCTCTGGGATACTCAAGAAATACTTTCTTCAGTGTGCGTTCAATACTACCATTTCATTTGCTAAATAAGTTTCTTCCAATTAAATCTACAGGATGGTACCACAGAAAACCAAGATACTTCTTTTCAGTCAAGGACTCAAAAGTTGTGGTCAGGGGCTGAGAGACAGTTAAAACGTAAGGTTATTTGACATACCTATCACATGTATGGGGTGTGGTATGTTTACTGTAATGAAGAGGATGAGCAAAGGTGGCAACATATAATGTAGAAGGAGTAGCATCAATACATACCAGGATTTGATGAAGATGATGTCAAAATTTATGATTAATTCATCTTGAATCCTTAAGGGCAGGGCAAGATATTGGCTGCTTTTGTCCTTCAGAGCACCCTCATTTATCTGAATTTTGCTTGGTCTACGGTTTCCTTTCTAAAAGATCATCTTTTTTCCAGTGTCCCTTCTATTTACAATACCTACAAATGTCCTTGTCAGTAGAACATTGGTTGGGGAATAGGTCATCTAGCTGTTTGATGTGCGGGGCCAATTTTGTATCCTGCCACCTTTTTGTTCTAAAACCCTTTCACAATGTCCTGCCAGGTCTTGTATTTCTGCTAAAGCGGCTATCTTCCATTTTAGTTATATTTTCAAATTAGATCTTCAGTTTCAATGTGACTCCACTGACAAAGTGAGATGGAAGGGGTGCTATTGAATCAGTCCTTTTCTTTTTTTTTTTTAATTCATAAATGTTATCAGAAGGTATTTTCTAGTCTGTCTGGAATTTTTTCTGTTTCCATGACTGATGATGATCCAATCACTTTTTATTAGAAATGTTTCAGGTATGGCTTTCAGATACGGCTTTCAGGTATGGCCACTCCCTATATTCCAATTGTGTTTCTGTATCCAGTTTTTACAGGTCCTCTCTTAGGAAGTCCTTAGGAGGTCCTCTCTTAGGAAGCGATTTTCTTTTCTTTTGATGTTAAATAACTTGTTTAATATTATTTTTACTTGTGAGAAACTTATTCTTGAAAGTACATGTGTGTGAAGTTGCTTCAGTCTTGTCCAACTCTTTGCAACCTGATAGACCATAGCCTGCCAGGCTCCTCTGTCCATGGGATTCTCCAGGCAAGAATACTGGAATGGGTTGCCATACCCTCCTCCAGGGGATCTTCCTGACCCAGGGATCTAACTGATGTCTCTTACATCTTCTGCATTGGCAGGTGTGTTCTTTACCACTATCACCATGTGGGAAGCCCTCTTGAAAGTACACTTACCTCTAAAAAAAAAAATGCATCTGAGTCAGTTCTAATGAGGTAGATGAACCTGGAGCCTATTATACTGAGTGAAGTAAACCAGAGAGAGAAAGACAAATACTATATATTGCATATATACAGAATTCAGAAAGATGGTAACAGCGATAAAACACGCAGGGGAGCAAAGGACATGCAGACGCAAAGAACAGACTTTTGAACTCAGTGGGAGAAGGCAAGGGTGGGATGATTTGAGAGAATAGCACTGAATCATGTACATTGCCATATGTAAAATAGATGACCAGTGTGAGTTCAATGTATGAAGCAGGGCACCCAAAGCTGGTGCTTTTGGACAACCTAGAGGGACTGGGTTAGGGAGAGAGGTGGGATGGGGTTTCAGGATAAGGGGGACACATGTATACCTATGGTGGATTCATGTTGATATATAGCAAAAACCATTACAATATTGTAAAACAATTATCCTCCAATTAAATTAAACAAATACATTTTTAAAAGAAAGTGCATTTAGTAGCAAAGGAACAAACAATACTTCTATAGCTTTTGTGTTTCATTTTGTAGACAATGAATTCTAGAAAAAAACAAGGTGACTGCTGTTGCTCTTCTTTAGGCAAAATTCAGGAATTTGTGTTTTTAAGTTAATTTTATTGGCATAGAGTTGGTTTACAATGTTGTGTTGATTTCTACTGTGCAGCAAAGTGGGTCAGCTATATGTATACATATATTCCCTCTTTTTTGGATTCCTTCCCATTTAGTCACCACAGAACACTGAGTAGATTTAGGAAGCAATTTTCAATTCAGAATTTTCTTTGGAGGCCTCATCATATCTATCAAAAAGTGCAGCCCATTGAGTTGTGACACCTTACTTCCTTCATTTTCTAAGGCTCATCTTGAATGAACAATTTTGTTCTAATTAAGTCTTCTCCAGAGTAAGGACTGAAGACCCAAATCTTTCTTGCTAAAGTTGTACCATATAGAAAGGGATTTAGAATCCATTTAGAATCAGGATTTAATGAGCGTGTATACAAGAATCAAGCTTTTTTTTTTCCTGGTAGAAGAGCGGGTGTAGACTTAAATATCCCAAGGTGACAGCTGCTACAAATACGCTGCTTGTGCTCTGATCACACACTGAACATTTTGTACTGCCAGCCAGCGGAGAACCAAAGAAAAGATTCTCTTAGGAAGCAAAATCCAGATAGAAAGAGAGCCTCATCCAGCATGATTGGTGACTTTCAGAAAATTCTTCCAGAATGATACCTGTCCCGTGGGAATGTCAAACTCACTCTGTAAGGCTGGCTCAAAGAAGACTCATAAGACCTATTCTTGGTTTTATCCTTTGAGTATCCTTCTTATGACACAATACTTTCATACAGCACCAAACAAAACAGTACCACAGAATACAACGCAAAGGGATGGAAAGGAATGGCTTGATTCCACCAAGGAGCTAAACAAAGGGGCACCAAACTGAGAATAAGCAGGAACTCACACAAAAAGAGTGAAGTTCAGACCCAGAGGACTTACCACATCATCATGGACTCTACAAGCTGCAAGCAGCCAAGCAGTGGCCTCTCTGGGTACCATGCCTGCTTCAGATGGGGTCTGGAGCAACAGGATGCTCATCATACTGGGCCTCAGAGGATTCTCCACAATTAACTGTCCAACAAAGGCCAACCAAATGAGAACAAACAAAGACTATTATTCAGGGGTGTCTAGAGCTGCTATCACTTGCATTCTGACAGAGACTCAAAATCAGGCAGAGGGGTGGGGAATCTTTACACTGGGAGAAGGGAAGGCTTCAGGTATGGCCCAGTTAGGGTGTGTAGGCATGAGGAAGCCCTAAGAATCTATCTAGAAGTGGGATATCCTGTGTCATTGTCAGGGGTACATATTTCGCTTTCTCTGATTGGTCTTAAGTTGGAAGAGAGTACAATAATTAGGAAAACTCTTAGTTATAAATATGGCTATTTTAGGCCAATTATTGTTAGGTTATTGTTTAGATTCCTGAGCTGGTTGCTAGATACAATGGTCAAACTTCCAATAGGTCTGACTTACACTTGGTAGGCCTGCTTTCTGGGCTGAAAACTGTAGATAATGTGTTGATTCCTGGGTTGGTTGCTACATATTTCAGGTACATACTGAATCTTATTTTTACACACAGTCAGCTATGGTCCATTTGCATATTCAGTCTTTCATTGTAACTAGTGGGTCAGAAACTGGGTCAATGCTAAGAAAATAGGTGAGCAGGGCTGGAGAGGGATTTATGGACATTTAAGATCCAATGGCCTCATCCGCTTGGATGAGACCAAGTCCTTCAGCAAGAGAATCATAAAAAAGAGGAAAAGAGAAAGAAAATCTTATGAACAAGAAAGAGAGAATAAAAAAGAAAAAAAGAAGAAATGCATTATATGCAAATTGCTGATCTGCATACTGAATCTTCAAAATCTGTGAAGTAATCTTTCCCATCTACAAGGACAGGAATTGGGCTAGAGTGGCATTGGGAAGGAAAGGGGCAGTCAGGACTAAGGTGAGACTTGGGGCCCCTGCTGCTCCTGGGATTGTATAGCCTCTTCCCAGAACCCAATTTTATTCCTATCTCTACAGTCCTCTCCCTAGGTCTTGATTGCCTTACCTCTGCAATGAGAGAGTAGGTCTAGGGTCTCCAGCACTCCTTTTCAGCCTTCAGAGCTTATAATTGTGACCAGGAAGCAATGTCTATATTATCCTGTTTCTTTAAGAAGGCAGTCACTATATGCATGCATTTCTGTGCGTGACATTGTCCTATCTGTCTTACTACTTCCCTCAAATTACTGCTCATTTCCTTTCCCTTTGTCAACCTCCATCAATCATATTATTCTCTAATATGGAAACACTGAAAAAATAATTATGGTTATACTGCCACCATCTCCAGTCTATCAACTGAACAATCCATTCTACCCAGGAATACCTGTCATGGGCCTGACATTGAGTTGGGTCCTGGGGGAGGCAGCTCCATGGATCAAGTGACTGTCCTGTGCCTGGCATGACCTTAGTTACTTGGGAGATATTTAGTATTCACAATAACCCTGTAAATTTCCTAGCCCATTAGAGACAATGAATGCAAATTTAGAGGTAGATTAAATTGTCCAATTTCTATTAGTCTGCAAGTAGGGTGACAATGTTTCCATGGCACATAAACACATGGTAACTTTTTGGTTAAAGCCACTGAGAAAATAACTGTGGGCTCCCCTTACCATTTTGTACCTTGTGCAATAAAATCAGTCCTGAATTCTCACACTCAACATTTCTCAGTCAGCCTCCTTACATACTATGAAATCTTTTTGTTAACTACTCTTCACATGACTCTTTTACATTATAATAACCTGAGCCCTGCTACTCTTCTCATCCTTACAGATTCCCTCATGACTTCTTAATGCTGACAGATCATTTACTCAGTCCTCATGATGATTTACAGGAAATTTTTTTTAGGTAATGTTGACTTCTCATGGCTCACTGATGGTTCTTATTTAAAAACTGACAATGGCAAATATTGTGCTGGACATGCTATTGCATTTAGAAATCAAACCTCATACCCACCAGAGACACTTGGAGGGCACAAAGAAAGGGTCCTTGTGGGCACCAGACCAAGGGAAAGGAGCAGCGGCCCCCACAAGAGACTGAGCCAGACCTACCTTTGAGTGTTTGACAGTCTGCTGTGGAGGCTAGGAGCTCTGGCAGTAGCAGTCCTGGGAGGCGCAGCATGTGGCACAAGTCCTCTTGAAGGAGGTGACCATCAGCCCCACTATAGAGCTGCTAGGCAGGCGAATCACAAACTGGAAAACAATTATACCAAAGAAGTTCTCACACAGCTGTGAAAGTTCTACGCTCCACAGAAGACTTCCCAACCTGGGCATCCAGCAAAAGGACTAAGTATCCCCAGGGAATCTGACTTCATAGATCAGTGGGATTTGATTAGAGAACTTCCACAGAACTGGGGAAACAGACCCTGGGAGAGAACAAACAAAACTGTGTGTGCACCAGGACCCAGGAGAAAGGAGCAGTGACCCCACAAGAGACTGAGCCAGACTTGCCTGTGTGTGTCTGGGAGTCTCTGGCAGAGGCATGGGTTGATCATGGCTTGCCATGGGGGCAGGGGCACCTATTACAACAGTCCTGGGAGGTGCAGTGTGCTGGCATACGTCCTTTTGGAGGAGGTCGCCAAACTGTGGTGCTGTTGAAGACTCTTGAGAAGTCTTTAGAAGACTCTTGAGAGTCGCTTGGACAGCAAGGAGATCAAACCAGTCAGTCCTAAAGGAAATCAACCCTGAAGATTTATTGTAAGGACTGATGCTGAAGCTGAAACGCCAATACTTTGGCCACCTGATGTGAAGAACTGACTCATTGGAAAAGTCACTGATGCTGGAAAAGATTGAAGGCAGGAGGAGATGGGGATGACAGAGGGCAAGATGGTTGGATGCTGTCACTGACTCAATAGACATGAGTTTGAGCAAACTCTGGGAAATAGTGAAGGACAGGGAAGCCTGGCGTGATGCAGTTCATGGGGTAACAAGAGATGGGCATGACTGAGTGACAGAACAACAATGCTATTGCAAGCCCTTTTTTTCTTTTTTAAAATTTATTTAATATTAATTGGAAGAAAATTGTTTTCCAGTGTTGTGTTGGTTTTTGTCAAACATCAACCTGAATTAGTCATAGGTATATGTATGTCCCCTCCTTCTTTAACCTCCCTCCCACTTTCCACCCCATTCAATCCCTTTAGGTTGTCACAAAGTACAGGGTTGAGCTCCCTGCAACATACAGCAAGTTCCCAGTGGTTATCTGTTTTATACATGGTAATGTACATGTTTCAGTGCTACTCTCAGTCAGTCCCACCCTCTCCTTGCCCCACTGTGTCCACATGTCTCTTCTCTATGTCTGCCTCTCTATTGCTGCCCAACAAATAGGTTCATCAGTATCATTTTTCTAAATTCCATGTATATGCATTAACGATATCTGCTTTTCTCTTAGTGACTTACTTCACTCTGTACAACAGGCTCATCCACCTCACTATAACCGACTCAAATTCATTCCTTTTTATAGCTGAGCGCTACAGTCCATGGGGTCTCAAAGAGTCGGACACAACTGGGTGACTGAACAACAACAATATTCCATTGTATATATGTACCCTATGTTGATGGATATCTACGTTGCTTCCATGTCCTGATTATTGTAAATAGTGCTGTAATGAATATTGAAGTACATGTGTCTTTTAGAATTGTGGTTTCTTCAGGGTATAACCCACTAGTTGGACTGTTGTCATATGGTAGTTTTATTCTTAGTTTTTATTTATTTTTTTAATTAATTAATTTTTTTATACCCCTTGACATTTTTTTTTATTTTATTTTATTTTTAAACTTTACAATATTGCATTGGTTTTGCCAAATATAGAAATGAATCCGCCACAGGTATACATGTGTTCCCCATCGTGAACCCTCCTCCCTCCTCCCTCCCCATACCATCCCTCTGGGTCGTCCCAGTGCACCAGCCCCAAGCATCCAGTATCGTGCATCGAACCTGAACTGGCGACTTGTCCCATATATGCTATTATACATATTTCAATGCCATTCTCCCAAATAATCCCACCCTCTCCCTCTCTCACAGAGTCCAAAAGACTGTTCTATACATCAGTGTCTCTTTTGCTGTCTCGTATACAGTGTTATTGTTACCATCTTTCTAAATTCCATATATATGTGTTAGTATACTGTATTGGTGTTTTTCTTTCTGGCTTACTTCACTCTGTATAATAGGCTCCAGTTTCATCCACCTCATTAGATCTGATTCAAATGTATTCTTTTTAATGACTGAGTAATACTCCATTGTGTATATGTACCATAGCTTTCTTATCCATTCATCTGCTGATGGACATCTAGGTTGCTTCCATGTCCTGGCTGTTATAAACAGTGCTGCGATGAACATTGGGGTACATGTGTCTCTTTCCCTTCTGGTTTCCTCAGTGTGTATGCCCAGCAGTGGGATTGCTGGATCATAAGGCAGTTCTATTTCCAGTTTTTTAAGGAATCTTAGTTTTTAAAGAAGTCTCCACACTAATCTCCATAGTGGTGCATCAATTTACATTCCCAACAGTGCAAGATGGTTCCCTTTTTTCCACATCCTCTCCAGCATTTATTATTTGTAGATTTTTTCTGATCACAACCATTCTGATCAGAGTAGGTGATATCTTATTGTAGCTTTGATTTGCATTTCTCTGATAATAAGCAGTGTTTAGCATTTTTTCATTATTATTAGCCATCTGCATGTATTCTTTAGAGAAATGTCTGTTTAGGTTTTTTGCCCATTTTTATTGGACTTTTTGTTTTTTCTGATATTGAATTTATTGCAACTCCTTTTGATGTTGTTGGTGTTTACCTATGGCTACTTCAGCTCAACAGGCTGAATTATATGCTCTTGCTGCTGCTGCTGCTAAGTCGCTTCAGTCGTGTCCGACTCTGTGCGACCCCATAGATGGCAGCCCATCAAGCTCTGCCGTCCCTGAGATTATCCAGGCAAGCACACTGGAGTGGGTTGCCATTTCCTTCTCCAATGCATGAAAGTGAAAAGTGAAGTCACTCAGTCATGTCTGACTCTTTGTGACCCCATGGACTGCAGCCTTCCAGGCTCCTCCATCCATGGGATTTTCCAGGCAAGAGTACTGGAGTGGGTTGCCATTGCCTTCTCCGTATATGCTCTTACACAGGCTCAGATGGTAAAGAATCTGCATGCAGTGTGGGAAACATGGGTTTGATCCCTGGGTTGGGAAGATCCCCTGGAGAAGGGAAGGGCTACCCATTCCAGTATTCTTGCCTGGAGAATTCCATGGACAGAGGGGCCTGGTGGGCTATAGTCCACGGGGTTGCAAAATGTCAGACGTGACTGAGCAACTAACACTACTACTACTACACAGGTTTGTACTTTGGCCATGGGCAAAACTGGAAATATTTATACCGTTTTGCTTTTGGAACGTCTTGGAAGCAATGTGGCTTTCTTACTTCTGATGGAAATAAAATTAAAAAATGGCTTTTTGTTTAAGAATTATTGGATGCAATTATTATCTGTTACTTTAGTTATTAAGGTTTCTCTGTGTTCTAAACTTGACTGTCTAAATCTAAGGAAAATCACCCTGCTGACATTTCCACAGAGAATGATGCCCTTAAAGAAGCTAAGAGCAGATAAACCTCTGTCAGGTCCAAAAGGATATTTCCCCAGATGATAACTTATAAAAGCTGGCCAGAGATGCCCAACAATTAGCCTCAAACAAGGAAAAATGAGACAGGAAATTCAATAATTATTGGCCTGATAAAGAGAGAACTGTAGTTTGCACCAAGTCACAAACCAGTCTTACTGGAGGTTCTAAAATCATCATTCCTCACCACAGTACAGGCATTAAACTATTGGCAGTACTCTTGCCTGGAAAATCCCATGGACAGAAGAGCCTGGTAGGCTGCAGTCCATGGGGTCACAAAGAGTCAGACATGACTGAGTGACTTCACTTTCACTTTTCACTTTCATGCATTGGAGAAGGAAATGGCAACCCACTCCAGTGTTCTTGCCTGGAGAATCCCAGGGACGGCAGAGCCTGGTGGGCTGCCATCTATGGAGTCCCACAGAGTCAGACGCGACTGAAGTGACTTAGCAGCAGCAGCAACATTCTTAAAAATTATACCATTAATGAATCAATATTGGGGGAAACAGTAGCAAAGCTGTAAAAAGTACCTACTTCACTGTGCCACTTGTTTGAAATACAACCCAGGGAAGCCTGTTTGTACTGCTACTGGGCATTTTAAACTACCTAATGGGTCATGTAAGATTTAAAAATTAGATTTCTTACAACTTCCTCCATATCATGGTATAAATATGCTTTAGCCATGGTATGTATGTTTTGACACTGGACTGAAGCCTTTCATTACTGACAGACTACTGTCTCTTATATGGCTAAAATCCTTTTAGAGAAGAGTATCCACACTTGAAGAACTCCTTTTAAACTTCACAGCAATTAATAAACTCATTTTATTGGTCAGATACTTTGTTTGGCCAGTTTTACAGAAATTATACCAGGAGATGTTGATTGACAGAGAAACCTGGTGTGCTGCAGTCCATGGGGTTGCAAAGAGTCAGACTTGACTGAGTGACTGAAAAATAGCAACAGAAATTTCACCGTGCTTGCCACCCTCAGTCTTTCTGTTCAGTTGAATGCACTAACAGTAATATTAAAATTCAATTAAAATTTGCAAAGGCCCTCCAAATACCTTGGGCAAAAGCATTGCTGTTTGTCCTAAATTATAGATCCACTGTGTTAGGAACTCATAAACTCTCATCTTTTTACATAGTCACAGGATACCCAATGTACTTGGCTTCTGTTTCGTTTGACCAGAGCAGACAAAGGAAAAGATACTGCAATATTGAAAAACTCTAATGGCCTCAATTAAAAATAACCATGTTTTGGTAGAACAATCTTTTCACAGAGCACCCTTAGGAGACAAAAATTTTAAGCATCAAAACTTGAAAACTTGAGATTTCATCTATTGGAAAATTCATCTCCAGAATAACTCTTGTCAACCTCACTGGAAAAGCCCCTATTAAGTACTGCTAACAAACACTTGTGCTGCCAAACTTCAGGGAACTGATTCTTGGATCCACATGACACACCTAAACCTGACTGGACCTGCATATCATCTGGTGATCTAAAGGTAAAAATTTCCCAAAATTGAAGCAGAAAACAGCTGATGAAGCATATTTCCCAAGATAGCCCAGTTAGACCTGTTGGAAGCTTCTCTTCAAATCTTTGATGATGATCAGTTCAGTTCAGTTCAGTTCAGTTCATTCACTCAGTCATGTCCGACTCTTTGCAACCCCATGAATCAGCATGCCAGGCCTCCTTGTCCATCACCAACTCCCGGAGTTTACCTAAACTCATGTCCATCGAGTCGGTAATGCTATCTAGCCGGTAATGCTATCTAGCCATCTCATCCTCTGTCGTCCCCTTCTCCTCCTGCCCCCAATCCCTCCCAGCATCAGGGTCTTTTCCAATGAGTCAACTTTTCGCATGAGGTGGCCAAAGTACTGGAGTTTCAGATTCAGCATCAGTCCTTCCAATGAACACCCAGGACTGATCTCCTTTAGAATGGACTGGTTGGATCTCCTTGAAGTCCAAGTGACTCTCAAGAGTCTTCTCCAACACCACAGTTCAAAAGCATCAATTCTACAGCACTCAGCTTTCTTCACAGTCTGACTCTCACATCCATACATGACCACAGGAAAAACCATAGCCTTGACTAGATGAACCTTTGTTGGCAAAGTAATGTCTCTGTTTTTCAATATGCTATCTAGGTTGGTCATAACTTTCCTTCCAAGGAGTAAGTGTCTTTTAATTTCACAGCTGCAATCACCATCTGCAGTGACTTTGGAGTCCAAAAAAATAAAAAATAAAGTCTGACACTGTTTCCACTGTTTCCCCATCTATTTCCCATGAAGTGATGGGACCAGATGCCATGATATTTGTTTTCTGAATGTTGAGCTTTAAGCCAACTTTTTCACTCTCCTCATTCACTTTCATCAAGAGGCTTTTGAGTTCCTCTTCACTTTCTGCCATAAGGGTCGTCTCATCTGCATATCTGAGGTTATTGATATTCCTCCCGGAAATCTTGATTCCAGCTTGTGCTTCTTCCAGTCCAGCGTTTCTCATGATGTACTCTGGATAGATGTTAAATAAGCAGGATGACAATATACAGCCTTGATGTACTCCTTTTCCTATTTGGAACCAGTCTGTTGTTCCATGTCCAGTTCTAACTGTTGCTTCCTGACCTGCATTCAGATTTCTCAAGAGGCAGGTCAGATGGTCTGGTATTCCCATCTCTTTCAGAATTTTCCAGTTTGTTGTGATCCACACAGTCAAAGGCTTTGGCATAGTCAATAAAGCAGAAATAGATGTTTTTCTGGGACTCTCTTGCTTTTTCCATGATCCAGCAGATGTTGGCAATTTGATCTCTGGTTCCTCTGCCTTTTCTAAAACCAGCTTCAACATCTGGAAGTTCACGGTACACGTACTGCTGAACAACACTTCAAATGAACTCCATTGTCTACGACCTTGATAACATATTGACTTTATAATGTGTCTCAGAGTTCTCCCTTCTGCTCCTCCTTGTTACTTGAAAGTTAAAGTGAAGTTGCTCAGTTGTGTCCAACTGTTTGCCTCCCCATGGCCTGTAGCCTACCAGGCTCCTCCATCCATGGGATATTTAAGGCAAGAGTACTGGAGTGGGTTATCATTTCCTTCTCCAGGGGATCTTCCCAACCCAGGGATTGAACCTTGGTCTCCCACATTGTAGGCAGATATTTTCACTGTCTGAGCCACCAGGGAGGCAATGATATCAATAGGTTTCCAATCTGTACATTTTCTTTCCAATGTGGGACACTGATCCTTCTTGGAACTGAGGGGAAACAGTCCCTCAAAAGTGGTTAATGTGACTCTTGATCAATGATTTCAGAGAAAGGTCTTGATCTGAAGGGGAAACTGCCAAAAAGATTAATAAACAGAAATATCAATTAAATATTAGAGTCAGGTGACCAGAAAGGGAAGCTTTCATGCCCTTCCTATCTATCTGGTCTCTAAGGGAACAAAGAAGAACTCTCTTCTTTTTTGGCAACAACTCAGGCAATGTTCAGCCACAGACTCTTTGTTTACTATTACCCTCTCAACTTTCTTTTCCTTTCAATAAATGAATTCTTCTCTTCTATGTGGGGACTTGCATTTGGCTCATCATGATTGCATAATAGACCCCAAATTGCAATTTGCTGCTGATGCTGAATAAACTCATTTTTGCTGGAGAAATAGTTGGTGTTTGTTTGTTTTAGGTCAATACCATTCAATTATAAAATTTATATTCTGGTTTAATATTTTTTCTACTTTTCTTTTAAAAATTATCTCTGCCTGGGAGTTGGTGATGGACAGGGAGGCCTGGCATGCTGTGATTCATGGGGTTGCAAAGAGTCGAACATGACTGAGCGACTGAACTGAACTGAATGCATGCATCCATTTTTATGACAACCAAGCATAATAGTTCCATAAAATGAACAGGTTAAATCCAGATAATATAGAGTAGTTTTTTTTCTCTTTCACTGATCAGTTCAGTTCTTTTATCGGAAGCATGTAATAAGCACAAATTGTGTAGACTGTGACTTGGGCTCCTTTTATCTTTGAGGTTTTTTTTCAAAGAGTCAATCTTAGTGACTACAGTATCTTTTCTTTTAGTGTTATTGAACTTGTCATGAAACCCCAAAGAATAGATTAAAATGTCAAGGAAAGCAGAACAGTTAAATCAAAAGAATCTGAAAGACAAGATATGTGGAATCTATATTTCACTTGCAAATTTGCACTATCCCTTAAAAGGAACCATTTATACACTCTGTTGCCAATTTTATATCTGTAGAGGAAGTAGCTACCTCACAGATCAGTGACAGATCAATTGTGCAAACCTCTAGAAAATATTAAAGCTGGTCAAATGCAGATTTTATTTATTAGTCTCACTTTTCGTTTATAGAGAAACATTTGAAATCTGTACCAAAAATTAAGCACTTTAGGAAAAAAATGCATTATATAAATTGAAGGCATTAACTGCTTCCAATCATCCTGTTTTTGTTTTATTTATTTAGGGAATCAGAAATGAGATTTTGATGCTGTATATTAAGCCCAAATTTCCTTTTTGATTCTTTCTGTAAAGTCTGGGTCAGGGGATCAATTGAGCTTCTTCAGTAGGTGGGCATTTCATTTGCATCTTGCTTTTTTCTCAACCTTATAAAATCTTATGAGCAAAAGAAGAATATATAAGAAACAGAAGACTATACCAGCAATAGGTAGTTGTGTGCTTAGTCGTTTAGTTGCGTCCAATTCTTTGTGACCCCATGACCTGTAGCCTGCCCAGCTCTTCTGTTCATGGGATTCTCCAGCCAGGAATACTAGAGTGGGTAGCCATTCCCTTCTCCAGGGGATCTTTCTGATCCAAGGATCAAATCCCGGTGTCCTGCATTGGCAGGCAGATTCTTTACTCTCTGAGCCACAAGGGAAGACTAGCAATAAGTATTAATTGTATTTGTTTTCAAAATTATATTTGTTTTGTATAATTATATTGAAAGGAATAAGAAAATGATCAGGAGCATGTATGTTATGTGTGAAGCTAAGAGAATACATCCTGGGGCACTCTTACTGGCCCACAAATCCCTCACTGGTAAAGCCAAGTTTTTTGTTTAAGAAAGTCCTTGATTTCTTAGTTCAAGTTGGAGGCACCAAGCGCAATGTCTCAAATAAATTAATAATGCTGTAAAGGGTTTTTACAGGGATGGGGATCCTTAAAAAAAAAAGACCAGTTCTAATTTATGAAATGAAGGTACCAGTTTTATCTGGGGAAAATAACATGAGCCTTGAAAATGGTTTAAAGTACAAGGGTTTGAAGTTTCTGACAGTAGAAATGATGTTAAATAAAAGCATGGATTTATGAAAATTAGGATGTGGGATGGTGAAAAGCCTTACTTTAGATTCATGAGGATAGGGAGCTACCAAATATTTTTGAGATAGTTTCTTGTTTATGCAATGAGACTCAAGTCTACTGTGATTTAAATCTCAGTTGGAAACACTTATAAATTGTTTGATATTGGGCTTTATCTAAACCTTAATGTCCTTAATAGCAAAATCTGTGTAGGAGTCATTACTTTTAAGAGTTGCTGTGAGGCTTTAAATGGCAAAGTGCATATGCCTGAAACGTAGCAATTGAAAGTAATTATTAGTCTCAGCTAGGATGTGATTAGAGCTGCACCTCAGGAAGACTCTTGTGCAGTCTGACAACAGGCCAGGGTGGGGGCAAAAGGGGTAGAATACTTAGGGAAAGGAGTCAAGTTGAAACTCAAAAAACAAACTGGAGCTTATTAGGCAAGAGGTTGGAGTGAGGTACAGTGAGGTCTTGACTTGGGGTATCAACTCTGGAAAAGTCAGGGTTCAAGCATTTTAAAACCTTCAGTAGGTGAGAAATAAAATGTGAAATGTGTGATTTTTAATAGTCCCCAAATTTAAGCTTCTCCCTGTTGAGTGGTTAGGTTTTAAAGTTTGATGACCAAATTTACAATGGTTTGTTACAAGTAAAAAAATTATATAAATACATCAGATAATTCTAGGCTTCACACCTGTTCAAACAACAACAAAGATCAAATGAGCTAACGGAAAGACCAACCCCTTCCTTTCCTTAATGAGGCTCCACGGATTTTTGCAAACAAATAAAAGACAATAAATTGCCCCAAATGCCCTTTTATCAAAGCTAGGTTATAGGACTGATTTTGGTGTTCCCAGCCAACTCAAAGCTTAAGACCTCACAGCTGGACCATAAAATACTTTAGCAGCCCTAAGGATATTCAGCAAGTCCCTTTGTTCCCATCAGAGCTTTGGGTATTTGGGACCATATCCTGTTTGTCCCAAGACTAACATTTTTTTTATTTGTTTGTTTCACAGTCAATGACCCATACCTCTAAAAGGTTACAAAAAAGCTCATGAAGAGGTCAGAGGCTGCCCAAAAAGCATTTGGTTTCTGGCCCAGAAACTCAGTGCAGACCTGAGATCAGGGCTGGAGTGACTCTTAGCAACCTGTCATTACCTACAAGAGTAGCGAGTTGGCTTCCTTCCAGTGGCTTCTGTTTTGTATGTTCAGTATTTCCCAGAAGACTGAGGGCTAGGGCTGCTCTGTTCAATGTGGGAGCCACAAGCCACATGTGGCTGCTAAGCACTTGAAACGTGGCTACAATTGACATGTGCTGTGAAAGTAAAACACACACCAGATTTCAGAGGCTTAGTATAAAAAACAATGAAAGCATCTCAATATTTCTATATTGATTATATTTTGAAATGATAATATAAAATTGATTTCACTGGCTTCTTTTTGACTTATTCTAATGTGGCTACAGATAATGTAGATTACTTATGTGGCTCCTATTGCAGTTGTATCAGAATGTGCTGCTCCACAAGGTTGCCGCTCTTCTCACAGATTCTCCTAGGTTCAAAGCCTTTGGTAATTCTGGATTACTTTGTTGAACACCCTTTGGTTGTTATATATAAATTGACTGTTCATGGGAACTGATTGTTATATAGTTTTATCTTTATTTATATTTATAATTTATGCTCGTGCCAGCTGACTTCTTCTTGGTCTTTATAAAAGCTGAAGGGACCAAATTAGATAGAAGATGAACAAATAAAGACAGATGGGAATAAAAGAAAGGAAAATAAACACTGTATTGGGGAATTTTTACTCAAAACACCTATGTGGATGTATGTTATTTTCTCTGTTTTCATAGAAGAAGAATCAGTAGCTCAGAGAAGTTAGGTAACTTTTCCAAAACTATTCCAGTTCTTGCCTATCAAGATTCAAAACAAGCACCAAAGCACAAACTCTCTGTCCTCCTTATAATACTTTTCCTCTAGCGAGAACTTTTGAGAAAATCAAACAGCAAATATTGATTTTGGAGATACTTCTTTTAGTAATCACAACTGTCTTTATTTAAGACTTATACTTGTGCAAGTGTCTATTTGTCAAATTGTTTTAATATTGATTAAAGTATATAGGAAAATATTTATTCATAGGAGCTTACTCATAAGAGGTCAATAAATATTCCATATACCCTCTACTTTCTCTTCCAGTTGTATAACCTTAAAAAGCCACTTCAGAGCATGTATTTAATGATACAAATCTCCTAGTGCTGCTAAGGGGCTAAGAGAAGTTTGTTTGGGAGATAGTACTTTGTAAAATACAAACTTGCCAGACAACCTTCCCAAACCCTCCTCCTATCCCTGAAATGGACGTGACATAATTGTTGTTATCCCTGGTTCTGCTACATTTACACTGTATTGCCAGACTTTCTGGGCCACATTTCCTCTTTGTAAATAAGATACAATATGAAAAACCTAGAATTTATGAGGACCTTATGGTCACTTTATTTCATCCCTCTCCTAACATTGGACTGCTTTTCTAGAACCACAGGCAAGATTCATGAAGTCTCCTTTCATAATCCAGTCCAGCCCTTTGATCTTTTTACTCATGGAGTCTTTTTTCCCGTTTGCCAAGCTAAATTTTCCTCATTAATTACTTTAGATACTGGAAGATTATTGTCACCCAATAACTTTTTCTTCCTTAGACTAAGTAATGTTATAGGCCTTCAACTTCTCTTTAACTCTTCTCTTCTTATTCACTGCTATCTCCTGAAATTCATTCACATGAATTTTCATCCAATACATTATTCTTTGAGTATACAACAGTTCTGATTAAAGATAGAGTGATGTTGCTATTATTTTAGAAAAACCTCCTCTAAAGTTAGTAGTTATTTTCTTGCTTAGACTAGACTCCAAGAGAATGACAGAAGTGGTATGGACCTAACAGAAGCAGAAGATATTAAGAAGAGGTGGCAAGAATACACAGAAGAACTGTACAAAAAAGATCTTCATGATCCAGTTAATCATGATGGTGTGATCACTCGCCTAGAGCTAGACATCCTGGAATGTGAAGTCAAGTCTGCCTTAGGAAACATCACTGTGAACAAAACCAGTGAAGGTGATGCAATTCCAATTGAGCTTTTTCAAATCCTAAAAGATGATGCTGTTAAAGTGCTGCACTCAATGTGTCAGCAAATCTGGAAAACTCAGCAGTGGCCACAGGATGGGAAAAGGTCAGCTTTCATTCCAATCCCAGAGAAAGGCAATGCCAAAGAATGCTCAAACTACTGCACAATTGCACTCATCTCACACGCTAGCAAAGTAATGCTCAAAATTCTCCAAGCCAGGCTTCAACAGTATGTGAACTGTGAACTTCCAGATGTTCAAGCTGGTTTTAGAAAAGGCAGAGGAACCAGAGATCAAATTGCCAATATCTGTTGGATCACCGAAAAAGCAAGAGAGTTCCAGAAAAACATCTACTTTTGCTTTATTGACTATGCCAAAGCCTTTGACTGTGTGGATCACAACAAACTGTGGAAAATTCTGAAAGAGATGGGAAAACCAGACCACCTGAGCAGCCTCCTGAGAAATCTGTATGCAGGTCAAGAAGCAACAGTTAGAACTAGACATGGAACAACAGAATGGTTCCAAATAGGAAAAGGAGTACGTCAAAGCTGTTTATTGTCACCCTGTTTATTTAGCTTATATGCAGAGTACATCATGTGAAATGCCAGGCTGGATGAAGCACAAGCTGGAATCAAGATTGCTGGGAGAAATATCAATAACCTCAGATATGCAGATGACACCACCCTTATGGCAGAAAGTGAAAAGGAACTAAAGAGCCTCTTGATGAAAGTGAAAGAGGAGAGGGAAAAAGTTGGCTTAAACCTCAACATTCAGAAAACTAAGATCATGCCATCTTGTCCCATCACTTCATCACAAATAGATGCGGAAACAATGGAAACAGTGACAGACTTTATTTTTCTGGGCTTCAAAATCACTGTAGATGGTGACTGCAGTCATGAAATTAAAAGACACTTGGTCCTTGGAAGGAAAGCTAATACCAACCTAGACAGCATATTAAAAGCAGAAACATTACTTTACCAACAAAGGTCTGTCTAGTCAAAGTTTGGTTTTACCAGTAGTCATGTATGAATGTGAGAGCTGGACTATAAAGAAAGCTGAGCACCAAAGAATTCATGCTTCTGAACTGTGGTGTTGGAGAAGACTCTTGATAGTCCCTTGAACTACAAGGAGATCCAACCAGTCCATCCTAAAGGAAATCAGTCCTGAATGTTCATTGGAAGGACTGATGCTGAAGCTGAAACTCCAATACTTTGGCCACTTGATGGGAAGAATCGACTCATCTGAAAAGACCCTGATGCTGGGAAAGATTGAAGACGAGAGAAGAAGGGGATGACAGAGGATGAGATGGCTGGTTGGCATCACCGACTCAATGAACATGAGTTTGAGTAGGCCCCGGGAGTTGGTGATGGACAGGGAAGCCTGGCGTGCTGCAGTCCATGGGGTCACAAAGAGTCAGACACGACTGAGCAACTGAACTGAATCAATGGTTTGTTATTTTGCTGCTGCTGACTTGGTTAGTTTTCCATTTTAAAATTTGAAACCAAAAGTAAAATAAAGCAGAGTGGAGCAGAAGGGTCAATGGGAAAGATGCCATTGGTTCACCAGCACTTTACACGGAGTCAGAGCAGTGTGCAGCTGGCAGTGGTGGAACTAAACTGAAGCAGTCCAAGTCCTGCATGAAGTTCCTCAGTTGGGAGGAGCCCATCCAGAGAAATATACTCTCACCATGGGGTTGGAGGCATTGCCAAGGTGAATGTGTTAATAACCCAAAAGAACAAAAGGTAGGGAAAATGAGAGTGACTCCCCTTAATGTGTATCTTACTGATCTATTATCAAAGCACTTTTCCTGTTCTTTATCTCCACCTGTTTCCAGATTTTAGCTCACAAGAGAGGGATAGTCCCACCAGGGGACACTGCAATAGTTCCATTGAACTAGAATTTGAGACTGCCACCAGGCCACTTAAGGTACCTCATGACCCTGAAACCACAAGAAGAAATGGATATCTTTTGACTGAAAATTAATCCTGATTATTATGGGGAAATGGAGCTGATCTGACACAGTGGCACTGAAGATGAATCTGCTTGGAACTTGATGATTCTCTCAATGTGCCACTCAGTTTTTCCATGTTCAGTGGTAAAAGGATATAGGCATAACTGCTAACGACACAAACACTCCAGGAACAAAGATATGAATTACCACATCAGGAAAAGAACCAAGACAAATCAGGTGCTTGATGAGGCTGGAGAAAATTTAGAGCAGTAATGGAAGAAGGACATTATAAATACCAACTGCACCCCCATGAGTGTTTTCACAAACAAGAGCTGCAGAAGTCATGTGTATTTTTTCCTTGCTTTGCTATTAATATATTCCTTTACATCAGTCTTTTCCTCTGCTCAATTCTCTTATAATCTAAGGTATGTTGCAATGATTAATCTCAATATGAAACTACATAGTATCAAAAAGGGATTGTGAATTATTAGGAAAGAAATAAAAATCACCCAGAGAAGCATAAAATGATATGGGACTTTATGTTTCATCTTTTCCGGAGGTAAGCTTGTCTTCAATTGAATGAAGAATAGTTGCAATATATCAGGTGGAAATATGTTTTTGTCTTTATTTAGAAATTAAATGTGGGTAAAGAGATGTTTCCACAGTTTATTGTGATCCACACAGTCAAAGGCTTTGGCATAGTCAATAAAGCAGAAATAGATGTTTTTCTGGAACTCTATTGCTTTTTCAATGATCCAGTGGATGTTGGCAATTTTATCTCTGGTTCCTCTGCCTTTTCTAAAACCAGCTTGAACATCTGGAAGTTCACGGTTCATGTATTGCTGAATCCTGGCTTGGAGAATTTTGAGCATTACTTTACTAGTGTGTGAGATGAGTGCAATTGTGTGGTAGTTTGAGCGTTCTTTGGCATTGCCTTTCTTTGGGATTGGAATGAAAACTGACCTTTTCCCATCCTGTGGCCACTCCTGAGTTTTCCAAATTTGCTGGCATATTGAGTGCAGCACTTTCACAAACCTGCCTCTTGAGAAACCAATATGCAGGTCAGGAAGCAACAGTTAGAACTGGACATGGAACAACAGACTGGTTCCAAATAGGAAAAGGAGTACGTCAAGGTTGTATATTGTCACCCTGCTTATTTAACTTATATGCAGAGTACATCATGAGAAACACTGGACTGGAAGAAGCACAAGCTGGAATCAAGATTGCTGGGAGAAATATCAATAACCTCAGATATGCAGATGACACCACCCTTATGGCAGAAAGTGAAGAGGAACTAAAAGGCCTCAATGAAAGTGAAAGAGGAGAGTGAAAAAGTTGACTTAAAGCTCAACATTCAGAAAACGAAGATCATGGCATCTGGTCCCATCACTTCATGGGAAATAGATGGGGAAACAGTGGAAACAGTGTCAGACTATTTTTTGGGGCTCCAAAATCACTGCAGATGGTGACTTCAGCCATGAAATTAAAAGATGCTTACTCCTTGGAAGGAAAGTTATGACCAACCTAGATAGCATATTGAAAAGCAGAGACATTACTTTGCCAACAAAGGTTCGTCTAGTCAAGGCTATGGTTTTTCCAGTGGTCATGTATGGATGTGAGAGTTGGACTGTGAAGAAAGCAGAGCACCTAAGAATTGATGCTTTTGAACTGTGGTGTTGGAGAAGACTCTTGAGAGTCCCTTGGTCTGTAAGGAGATCCAACCAGTCCATTCTGAAGGAGATCAGCCCTGGGATTTCTTTGGAAGGAATGATGCTAAAGCTGAAACTCCAGTACTTTGGCTACCTCATGTGAAGAGTTGACTCATTGGGAGAGACTCTGATGCTGGGAGGGATTGGGGGCAGGAGGAGAAGGGGACGACAGAGGATGAGATGGCTGGATGGCATCACTGACTCGATGGACGTGAGTTTGAGTGAACTCCGGGAGTTGGTGATAGACAGGGAGTCCTGGTGTGTTGCGATTCATGGGGTCACAAAGAGTTGGACACAACTGAGCAACTGAACTGAACTGAACTGAAAGAGGTGTTTATGGATGCTGAGTTGACCCATTCATCAAAACTTTTAACAATGATAAGTATATTTCTAAGAATTTGCTTCCCTGTATGGTTGTGGCCTTAGAGTTTGCCAGTTAGAAGAACTACTGGGAGATTTGGAATTTGGAAATAAAAACAAAGTCACTAGTCTTGGGAGGATGTAGTGGGAGCATGTTGAGGCAGATGTGGTAGCTCTCTGGGAGTCTCATTTCACAGCCAGACATGGTAGCATCACAGATCTTTCCATGAGCCCTTCCTCCACAGTCATGGCAGTCAGATGTGGTGGCTTCTTGACCTTCTTGGTGACTCTGGCTTGGCCACCTTCTCCAGTGCTGTGGGCTGAAATCATGAGTAATTGCTTCCCTGATGTTCTGCTGCTGCTGCTAAGTCACTTAAGTCATGTCCGACTCTGTGTGACCCCATAGACAGCAGCCCACCAGGCTTCCCCATCCCTGGGATTTTCCAGGCAAGAGTACTGGAGTGGGGTGCCATCGCCTTCTCCGCCCTGATGTTCTAGTTGCAGACTTTCAGGTGTTTGCTGCCCAGTTCTTCCCACATTCACAAGACCTAATTCTTACATTATTTGTCACTTTATTTTGAACACATGTGGTGTTTCAGTTTCCTTAACTGACCCAGACAAAGCTGATATGTGATCAAGTGATAATTGGATTATATAACTCATTATTATTTCCTTAATTTAATTCCTTCAACTTTAATTGCCATAAATCTTGGGACATAATATTTTACTGTAATCATTATTCTTATAATTTATTAATGCCATATTTGTAAATAATTAGATGAATACATTTTTAGGTTGTTAGCATAATAACCTGGAAATATTTTGAATCAAACTGGTTAAAATGATATTGACATTTAACTCTTTATCACTCTGAATGAGCTACAAAAAATGATAATGGGACACATAGCAATATTTTATAGTCACAGTTTGTTTCTAGGTAAGATGATATTCAGTAGGAGATAATCCTGCTCATGATGTCACCAAAACATCTAGATAAATACTGATGAAATCAATCATCACCTGATAGTTGAGTACATAGCATTTAATATTTTGAAACTTTCAATATTTTAGAGTTTTGATATTTTGTAGATAAAATTAAAAACAGTGATTCATGAAACTTAAGTTTTTATGCAGGTGTTTGTCATAGTGCTTTTAGAGTAGAATGGGAAAAACCTATAAGTGCTAATTGTTCTGATTTCCACATTAATGCAAGAGGAATCTAATTAAATTGTCTAAATGCTGAGCCACTGATTTAAGCACTAGCTCTATAATTCAGGCAATTTCATCCAATGCTCTTAATGTTTCTGGACGCACATCAAATCACTTGGTTTAGTGCCAGTTTCATGAATTTCAGTGGCAAGAGAATGACTGGTTAAAATGTAATTAAACATGAACAATTTCCCATTGCAGTTTTGTAGGTTATTTAGGTGTGAGTTGGTAATAAAACATAAACAAACATGTTCTCAAACACAAACTCTTCTAAATCAACCAAGAAAACACTGAATTTGCTAAATATGTCTAGTGTGTCAGTTAAGATAATTTTAGATTTAAGTGACTGCATATCTAACTGAACCCTGGCTTAACAATGAAGATATTTAGTATTTCAGTTCAGTTTAGTTAGGTCGCTCAATCGTGTCTGACTCTTTGTGACCCATGGACTGCAGCACGCCAGGCCTCCCTGTCCATCACCAACTCCCGGAGTTTACTCAAACTCATATTCTTTGAGTCGATGATGCCACCCAACCATCTTATCCTCTGTCGTCCCCTTCTCCTTTTGCCTTCAATCTTTCGCAGCATCAGGGTCTTTCCAAATGAGTCAGCTCTTGGCATCAGGTGGCCAAAGTATTGGAGTTTCAGCTTCAACATCAGTCCTTTGTTGGATCTCCTTGCAGTCCGAGGGACTCTCAAGAGTCTTCTCCAACATCACAGTTCAAAAGCATCAATTCTTCTGCCCTCAGCTTTCTTCACAGTCCAACTCTCACATCCATACATGACTACTGGAAAAACCATAGCCTTGACTAGACGGACCTTTGATGGCTAAGTAATGTCTCTGCTTTTTAATATGCTGTCTAGGTTGGTCATAGTTTTTCTTCCAAGGAGCAAGTGGCTTAATTTCATGGCTGCAGTCATCATCTGCAGTGATTTTGGAGCCCCCAAAAATAAAGTCTGACACTGTTTCCACTGTTTCTCCATTTATTTGCCGTGAAGTAATGGGACGGCGGGGCCTGGTGGGCTGCCGTCTGACTTAGCAGCAGCAGCAGCAGCAATGGGACCAGATGCCATGGTCTTTGTTTTCTGAATATTGAGCTTTAAGCCAACTTTTTCACTCTCCTCTTTCACTTTCATCAAGAGGCTCTTCAGTTCTTCACTTTCTGCTATAAGGGTGGTGTCATCTGCATATCTGAGGTTATTGATACTTCTCCTGGCTATCTTGATTCCAGCTTGTGCTTCATCCAGTCCAGCATTTCTCATGATGTACTCTGTATATTAGTTAAATAAGCACAGTGACAATATACAGCCTTGATGGACTCCTTTTCCTATTTGGAACCAGTCTGTTGTTCCATGTCCAGTTCTAACTGTTGCTTTCTGACCTACTTTAGCATTTCTCAAGAATTACAGATTTCTCAAGAGGCAGGTCAGGTGGTCTGGTATTCCCATCTCTTGAATGGGAGATTTAGTATTTCACAAAACATCAATTCTAAAATTCCTAAGAATTATGCTAATTCTGTTAAGTTTTAGACTTTAAAAAAATGTGTGGGGAAAGCCTCAATGACAAACATTTTAAACTACATTGGACGAATGATTTGATAATGAATAGATCTGTTTGAGGTATTTTTGAACTTTTTAAAATCAAATCTTCACAATTTGCCTCTGTAAATTATTGTGATTACTGTAATTTCTGGAACTGTGCTCATATATATATTCAGTAAAAATAGATTTATACAGAAAGATTTCTATTGTATGAATATTCTGGTTAAAAGGAGATTTATCATGTGCCAAATATCATAATTCATGCAATCACAGAGTCTCAGGGTTGGAATAAATTTTCACATTCATCTATTGAATTAAAGAAATAAGTAATTTCAGATAATCAGTTTAATAAATTACATTCAACATAATCTAATCAGGTACTATGTAATGATGTTAGCAACAGAATACTTAAAGGTCTTGCTACAAAATTTTATGGAAATGGCAACCCATTCCAGTATTCTTGAACAGAGGAGCCTGACAGGTGACAGTCCATGGGGCTGCAAAGAGTCAGACATGAGTTAGCAAATAAACAACAGCAAACAATACCATAAAAATGCAAATATTAATACAGTGTGTAGGGAATAGAATTTAATATAAATCAACTCCATCCATAAATGTATATTTTTGTTACTTTAGTGTTTCAGAGAAGTCATAGTGATAGACTTTTTTTTGGCAATAGCAGTCTGCCAAATGCTAAGTCACCAAAGATATTCACTAAGTTGCTAATCTAGTCCCCAAAATGCACTAATAATGTATAAGTGTTAGGAAACTTCACTGAATATCTTTTTTTTTTAATTTTCTTTTTCAACAGTCAGCATTTCTAAGTCTACAAAAGTGACCAATTAGATCTTTTATTTTTTATTTTTTTTTATTTTGTTTAACTTGACAATATTGTATTGGTTTGAATATCTTTAAACATCAAGAAAAGCTGAATAAGGATATTAAACCACTTCTGTGTTGAATAATGACCAAGAAAATCAGTTTTAAGATACACAGCATCTTAGGCTATATTAATGCATACTAAACTTTAGGTAAATATTTTGAAAAACACAAATTATCAGTCTTTGATAATAATGATAATATATTTCTGACTACAAAAGTAACATATTAATTATTATATAAACTTTGGAGACTGTGAACAACATAAAATATGAAGAAATACAAAAGTCTCATGATCTTACAATCCATAGGTAACCACTTTTTATTTTGAAAATATCACTTATTTGTGAGTGGAATTATGTTTACAAATTTAATTTAAAGGCTATATACTGTTTTATGTATTACATTCTATATCATTTAAGACCATGACTTTTAATATCCCAGTATTATTCGATCATTTGGGTATATCATAAGCAATTTAATCTATTTCATATAACTGGAAAATTAGATTATTTGAGTTTTTTGTTGTTGAGAATAATTCTTTGATGAATATCTATGTACATATTTTTTCAGCATGTAGCAGATTATTTGCTTAATAAATTCCTCAGACGAGGCACTGTTAAGTTAAATGATGATCATTCTAAAGACTTTATGTTTATTTTATAATTCATACATTTAATTATATATCAGTCAGTTCAGTTCAGTCACTCAGTCATGTCTGACTCTTTGCGACCCCATGAATCGCAACACGCCAGGCCTCCCTGTCCATCACCAACTCCTGGAGTTCACCCAGACTCATGTCCATCGAGTCAGTGATGCCATCCAGCCATCTCATTCTCTGTTGTCCCCTCTTCCTCCTGCCCCCAATCCCTCCCAGCATCAGAGTCTTTTCCAATGAGTCAACTCTTCACATGAGGTGGCCAAAGTACTGGAGTTTCAGCTTTAGCATCATTCCTTCCAAAGAAATCCCAGGGCTGATCTCCTTCAGAATGGACTGGTTGGATCTCCTTGCAGTCCAAGGGACTCTCAAGAGTCTTCTCCAACACCACAGTTCAAAAGCATCAGTTCTTTGGCGCTCAGCCTTCTTCACAGTCCAACTCTCACATCCATACATGATCACTGGAAAAACCATAGCCTTGACTAGATGAACCTTTGTTGGCAAAGTAATGTCTCTGCTTTTCAATGCTATCTAGGTTGGTCATAACTTTCCTTCCAAGGAGTAAGCGTCTTTTAATTTCATGGCTGAAGTCACCATCTGCAGTGATTTTCGAGCCCCCGAAAATAAAGTCTGACACTGTTTCCACTGTTTCCCTATCTATTTCCCATGAAGTGATGGGACCAGATGTCATGATCTTCGTTTTCTGAATGTTGAGCTTTCAGCCAACTTTTTCACTCTCCACTTTCACTTTCATCAAGAGGCTTTTGAGTTCCTCTTCACTTTCTGCCATAAGGGTGGTGTCATCTGCATATCTGAGGTTATTGATATTTCTCTCAGAAATCTTGATTCCAGCTTGTGCTTCTTCCAGTCCAGTTGTTTCTCATGATGTAGTCTGCATAGAAGTTAAATAAGCAAGGTGACAATATACAGCCTTGACGTACTCCTTTTCCTATATGGAACCAGTCTGTTGTTCCATGTCCAGTTCTAACTGTTGCTTCCTGACCTGCATACAGATTTCTCAAGAGGCAGATCAGGTGGTCTGGTATTCCCATCTCTTGAAGAATTTTCCACAGTTTATTGTGATCCACACAGTCAAAGGCTTTGGCATAGTCAATAAAGCAGAAATAGATGTTTTTCTGGAACTCTCTTGCTTTTTCCATGATCCAGCGGATGTTGGCAATTTGATCTCTGGTTCCTCTGCCTTTTCTAAAACCAGCTTGAACATCAGGAAGTTCACAGTTCACGTATTGCTGAAGCCTGGCTTGGAGAATTTTGAGCATTACTTTGCTAGCGTGTGAGATGAGTGCAATTGTGCGGTAGTTTGAGCATTCTTTGGCATTGCCTTTCTTTGGGATTGGAATGAAAACGGACCTTTTCCAGTCCTGTGGCCACTGCTGAGTTTTCCAAATTTGCTGGCATATTGAGTGCAGCACTTTCACAGCATCATCTTTCAGGATTTGAAATAGCTCAACTGGAATTCCATCACCTCCACTAGCTTTGTTCGTAGTGATGCTTTCTAAGGCCCACTTGACTTCACATTCCAGGATGTCTGGCTCTAGGTGAATGATCACACCATCGTGATTATCTGGGTCGTGAAGATCTTTTTTGTACAGTTCTTCTGTGTATTCTTGCCACCTCTTCTTAATATCTTCTGCTTCTGTTAGGTCCATACCATTTCTGTCCTTTATCGAGCCCATCTTTGCATGAAATGTTCCCTTGGTATCTCTAATTTTCTTGAAGAGATCCCTAGTCTTTCCCATTCTGTTGTTTTCCTCTATTTCTTTGCACTGATCACTGAGGAAGGCTTTCTTATCTCTTCTTGCTATTCTTTGGAACTCTGCATTAAGATGCTTATATCTTTCCTTTTCTCCTTTGCTTTTCACTTGTCTTCTTTTCAAAGCTATTTGTAATGTTACTTATGTTTTTATTAGTATGTTTATAACATTTTCTTACATCATTTTAACCCAAAGCCCCAAATTAAGTCTGCAATTTTGTAATACAGTTTCAGTTTTTGTTATTGTTTTGCTGTTATTGACCTCAAGTCCCTCCAGCCTTTGAGGTACTATGGACCTCAAGTACCTCAAGTACTAAGGAGTTAGTACTTAAGTGTCTTAGTAAATAATCAATAGAGATTTAGGAAATAATAAATAATAAGTACAGTAAATAATGAAAGTTTAGTAAATAATAAACACAGATTTAGGGAAAACTTTTCATTTATTTATTTATAATTACATCTTATTCAGGTTATTGCTGAACATATATCTTTTTCCTGTGAGATCAGTGATATTGTCTCTTTTAGGCTTTTATCTCTATCCTCTTTGCCACAGGTCCCCTTCCAAGAGCTACTAAACAGTTTCAAGCCTTAGCTTTTTTACAAAACTAAAATCCTTTCTATAGAGTTTTAAAACAAAAACTCCAGATCTACAAGTTGAGAGAATCCTGCAATCACCATCTCCTCTTCTTCCCTTTCCCTTCCCCACACTTGAAGAGGTCCCCTTGACAGTCAGCCTGATTTCTTCAATGGTCAACCCAAGCCAATGGTCAACCAAAGCCATACTTCTCAGCTCTGAACTTAGTTCTCACTTTCTCTTTCTCAGAATGTGCTGCTCCCATGAAGTTCCTGGCACCACATGCTGCTGGAATTTTTTCTTTCTTTCTGGCTCCTCCTTCTCAGCTTCCTCTTCAAGCTCCTCTAATTCCATCTTTCCCTTAAAAGTTAATGTTTCACAGGATTTGCTTCTCCTCCCTCTTTTCATCCTGTACACACAGCCTGCACAGTCTCATTCATAACAATTTATATCTCTAACTTGATAATTCTCCTCATCTTTTGTTGCCTATTAGTCATGGATATCTAGCTATCTTGCAAGTAGATCACACTTAACAGCTTTCCATCTTGGTCCTTCTTCCCTGGACCTGTTCTTTTTTTTTTTTTTTTATTTCCTTCACCTTTTGAGAATACCACCAGATAGCCTCTTGCCAACTCCAAGCACTGAGTGTGTTAGTTGCTCAGCCCTTTGCAGCCCCATGGGCTATAGCTCCCCAGGCTGCTCTGTCCAAAGAATTTTCCAAGCAAGAATACTGGAGTGGATAACCATTTCCTTCTCCTGGGGAACTTCCCTACCCAGGGATTGAACTCAAGTCTCCTGCATTGCAGGCAGATCCCTTTCCATCTGAGCCACCAGGGAAGCCCCAAACACTGAGGGACATAGTAAATGTCAAAATATATCTTGAATAATTAAATTAATTCCAAAAAATTGAGAAACATTAAGCGATAACAGAAGTTATAGATTTAAAAAATATCCTTCATGTTATTAGCATACAACTTATTTTAACAAGCCAAGTGAGACCAATATTTTTTTAACTGAATTGATTTTTTGGAACATCTATGTCAGAAATGTATACTTAGAAATATATTTTTAATGACTTCCAGGAGGCTGCTTCTCCACATTTTATGTGAGAAAATGTTACACAGTGAGTAATTTACTCAAAAGAGCCTTTGGATGAGGTTTAACGTATGAGCATTTAAAATAAAAAAGCATCAAATGGAAGCAGTATATAAACTGAAGTTTGCTGCAGTGAAATTTCATATATTCTTTTCATTTGGGGTTGCAAGAACTATGTTTCTAAACATCTTTGAAACCTTCTTATAAAATTCACCATGAGAGAGTCTCTTTAATGTATTTTAATTTATAAAAATTCAGCTTCAGTTTAGCGATAAAATTCTAATTGTTCAACATACATGTGTTCATAATGAGGCAGCAATGAGTGTGGATAATTAGGTAGCTCTGTTGAAAATTGAATCCTGGTAATTCCTTTATCTGTAATTAGTAACTGGATGCTTCACTTTCCCAGGGCATTAGTTTTAAAGATCTTGCTGAAAGCTTCTGCAATGCAGCATTCACATCTCATATTCAGTCTTCTGGCCATCAAACACTACAGGCCTTTAAGGAAGGAGAAGAAGAAAAGATTACTTATGAAAGGTCCTGTGTGGAAGAGTAGAGTTGCTTCTAGAGGCTGTGCTCACATACTGGCCTGTCTAGATTTCCCCCTCTGTGAGACTCATGGAGGTTCTAGTCTGCCTGTTGGGATGAATTTGATGCTTGAGATGCTCTATAGTAAGGGGATGGTAGGATGTGTTGGAAGGTGAATTAGAGACTCTTTAGCCTGGATGCTGTTTAGAGACTGGCATTTAGAATTGATCACCCTTGTGATGATTGATGCTTGTATACATCCTCAGATACTGAACAAAAAGGAGAAATATTAGGTAAAGTCATCACGGTCAGCCTTCAATAGGTCTTGTTATTGCCCCTAACTATTATTTTTATTTTTTTAAATTTATTTTATTTTATTTTTAAATTTTACATAATTGTATTAGTTTTGCCAAATATCAAAATGAATCCGCCACAGGTATACATGTGTTCCCCATCCTGAACCCTCCTCCCTCCTCCCTCCCCATACCATCCCTCTGGGTCGTTCCAGTGCACCAGCCCCAAGCATCCAGTATCGTGCATCGAACCTGGACTGGCAACTCGTTTCATACATGATATTTTACATGTTTCAATGCCATTCTCCCAAATCTTCCCACCCTCTCCCTCTCCCACAGAGTCCATAAGACTGTTCTATACATCAGTGTCTCTTTTGCTGTCTCGTACACAGGGTTATTGTTACCATCTTTCTAAATTCCATATATATGCGTTAGTATACTGTATTGGTGTTTTTCTTTCTGGCTTACTTCACTCTGTATAATAGGCTCCAGTTTCATCCACCTCATTAGAACTGATTCAAATGTATTCTTTTTAATGGCTGAGTAATACTCCATTGTGTATATGTACCATAGTTTTCTTGGTAGTGTACTTAATGAACTTGTGAACTTTGAAGTTAGGGTTGTTTAGACACTGGGTGGACAGATTTCCAGTACCAGATTTTTTTTTTTGCTAGAGATTCCTTTGACCTTGGTGAAAGCCAAAAGAGAGAAAATAGCATTCAAGGAGGCAAAACTTAAAATAAAAAACACACATGTACTAGGCGCTCTGTGTAAATGAAGCATGGAACACTGCCTAGGAACGTGGTGGAATTTGCCCTTGCACAGCGTGGCCTGAGGACTCAGGAATGCCTGACACTGGGTTGGCCATGTGCAGTAGGCACAGTGCAAAAGAGATAATGATTGGCCAGTGAAATTTCGTCTATGGTTTCCCAAAACTATAAACATTTTTTGATAAATATGTTTGTCTAAAGTGTTCTGTGAACTTGTTAATGGCTATGAATTTCACATGTGTCTTTCATGTTGTCCATTTCAAGGCACCAAATAAAAAGGCCTTTAATTTCTTTGATTCTTCCATATTCTGTAAGACAGAATATAACAAAAGGCATGTATTTATAATTTAGATATGGAAGCTTTGTTATAGGTGGCTTTGACTGCCTTGTGGCAGATGTGATTCTGTATTGAAGTTACTTATATTGTTAACTAACATTTATTGTCTCCTATAATGATAGCATTGGCATTTAAAAAGGAAAACAAGTCAGATACTTGTATGGAAATTAATCTGCTAAAATTAGATTTTAAAAATAACTCCAAAAACAATTTTATGCCACTCTGAGTGAGATATGAATTGCCACTAACCTAACATATATATATATTTAAAATTTCATTATATACTAGTGAATTATTTTTCTTTCAGTATATGTGTGTGATTATCTCTTCCACTAATATATTTGCTTTGGAGTTTTTGGTCAAAGAATATGGATTTTATAACAAAGATAGTACATTTGGTTTATTTCCCCCTATGAAATGTGTGTAACTGAAAAAATGAACTACTGGATTTTTATTGAAGGACAAATCAGCTCTGTATATTAAAGATTTTAAAAATTGTGCTTCCCATGCCTTTACTTACCCTGATTTCAATGTTGATTGCACTTTCCTTCTATTCTCAATTTGGTGAAACTCTATCCATCCTTCAAATGCCAATATGAACGTCATCTTCCCCAAAGGACTCTTAACTGAAGGAATCAATGTGCCTTCCCATGTGCCCCCTTTGCCCTAGGCTACAGGACCTGGGGGCACCTATGTCAATGATGTACTATATGCTATGGTTTTTTAATGAAGGTGGGCTGGCTGGCTCTTCACCGTATTTGGGACCCAGTGGGTGATGCAATACCTTTCACAGAAGAGTGTTTGTCTTAAATAGTGAAACATATTAATAAAATAAGCTGATGGTCTTTAGATATGTTTCAAATGAAAATATCATTATTTTCCTACTAACTTAAGGAAATACATATTTTACTTCAAAGAAATAAACATTTATTATCTTTATGGCTTGAGTGAAGGGATCCAAACTGAAAGGCCTTTATTTTTTGTCTTGCTCTGTATTTTTTTTTTTTTTTGACTAGGTTAAAGACCAAATGACTAAACATCAACAATGTTTACAGAAACCTATGCCTACTTAATTTGCCTAAAATTGCTCTGCTGTCTCCAGTTTTTCTTAAAGAATCATCTCTTGTTTATGGCTCCAGATACATTACTGTTCAAAGCAATTTGTAATAACCAACAGTAAATTATTTGTCACTGTATCATGATAAATCCACACCTATGTTGGCTCAGTGGTAAAGAATTCACCTGCCAATGCCAGAGACGCAGGTTTAGCTCTTGGGTTGGGAAGATCCCCTGAAGATGGAAATAGCAACCCTCTCTAGTATTCTTGCCTAGAAAATCCCATGAATACAGGACACTGGTAAGCTACAGTTCATGGTACTGGGAGAGATTCTTGAGAGTCACCTGGACTGCAAAGAGATCAAACCAGTCAATCCTAAAGGAAATAAATTTGAATATCCATTGGAAGGACTGATGTTGAAGCTCAAGGTCTAGTAATTGGGCCACCAGATGTGGAGAGCTGGCTAATTGGAAAAGACCCTGGTGCTGGGGAAGATTGTAGGCAAAAGGTAAAGACGGCAGCAGAGTATGAGATGGTTGGATAGCCTCACCAACTCCGTGGACATGAATTGGGGCAAACTCTTGGAGATAGTGAAGGACAATCCATGGGGTTGCAAAATGTCAGACATGACTGAGTGACTGAACAACAACAATGTACTATATTAATTTGTATTGAAAGGAAACATATATAATATGCACAGGTATGACAACATATGATGTCACAATGAAATATTATAAGCAAAAATATTTGTATTAACTGTAATAATGAGGAAAAACATAGGTGAGAATTAATCTCATAAAATATTAAAACAAACCTAATTAATCAAAATTAATATTAAATTTAAAAGCAATCCTTATAAATACATTGAAAATAAGTCTAAGTAGGATAAATAGTATAACTTTAATATATTTTGCTCAGTATATAATTGCTGATATTTAGCAGTAAGTCTGGCTAGTAGGTCCTTTCAGTGCTGGAGAAAGGCTCTGTGACTAAGACCTTCTGGCAAAGTGTGTGCCTTCATCTTAATGATGCCTTTAAATCTGAGGAAATAGATGAAGTAATTTAGAGAGAAAAAGTAGAGAAAGAGGAAAGGTCATTTTAAGATCAAGGTCAGGAAGAAGCACATTTAAAGGTTGAGTGGAGATGGAGAAGTTCACAATGGAGATTTGACACTTGAAACTAGCTTTATAGGTAGTATTTTATCTTTAAAATGTCTTGAGCAAAATTTACAAAATGCACTGGTGAATCAGAATGACAGATACATAGATTCTGTTTTAGTATAGTCTATGAAAGTGAAAGTGAAGGTGTAGTCACTTAGCCTGTCTGACTCTTTGCAACCCCATGGAGTGTAACCCACCAGGTTACTCTCTCCAGGCAAGAATACTGGAGAGCGGGTTGTCATTCCAATTTTCAGGGGATTTTCCCAACCCAGGGTTTGAACCTGGGTCTCCTGCATTGCATGCAGATTCTTTACCATCTGAGTCACTAGGGAAGCCCCTATTCTAGAGTTTTTTACTATGCTTAAAATACTGCCTGACTTAAAACATTTAAAACTATGGAATGTTTTGCAAAAGTCATTCACAACATGTCCTGTGCTTAGTCCCTCAGTCGTGTCCAACTCTTTGAGACCCTATGGACTGTAGCCCACCAGGTTCCTCTGTCCATGGGGATTCTCCAGTCAACAATACTGGAGTGGGTTGCCATGTCCTTCTCCAGGGGATCTTTCCAAACCAGGGATCGAACCCAGGTCTCCCGCATTGCAGGCAGATTCTTTACCACCTGAGCCTCCAGGGAAGCTTATTCATAACATAGCATTAGGTAATATAAACTTCACAAACTCACTTATTTCTTTATTAGTTAATGGCTAATAAATTATGACTATAAATGTTGAAATTGACCAGAATGCTGAGGATCTTGTAATGTAAATGATATGGATAATAAAGCATAGTATGTAGGTCACTACTGGAGACATTTTAAAGTGACCTTAAAAGGCAAGTCTCTGAAATAAAACTGTCTTCGAGTCACATTCTCCATTTGCTGTGAGCCATTGATCCCAAGGCAGGAAAGGGTTGTAAAGACATCTAATCCATCACATCATTTTTTGATGGAGAATCTGACTCTCAGAGATGCTGAAGGGCTTGTTCAGTCTCAGCCGGGTCCTCAAAACTAAGGCACAATTAGATAACATGTCTCCAGGGATGGCTTTATGCTATATTAGAAATACACATTTTAAAACATCAGGTTTAGCTTGCATGGTTTAGAAAAGCCCAAGTAGATTGCTTTATAACATAAGTTTTGATTTTTAAAACATCTCTGTGCTGTGTAATTCAACAATTAGGCTGTGAGAAAAATTTTTCTACAATACAAATAATAAAAAGTTGTGAAATATGTTTTGATTTAAGCAAGCTGATTAAAGAACAAACAAACTATACTCAAATGACAAAAATAATTAAATATATTGCAAAAGGATTTTTTTTTACTTTATATAAAAAAGTAAAAAATTTTCTATTTCCTTAAAAGTAAGATCTCCTAGTATAGAAATGCAAATAAGCTTAATTACGTATGTCACCTCTAATTGGCAGTGGCTGCCTAGAGCAAGCTTTGAGAGAAAAACCATGCCTGGACTTACTGGGCATATTAGTTATAGATCTCCAGAACCAATGTGTTTATTTAAATACAGAAAGAGATTCATTTTAAGGAATTGGCTCTTGCAATTATGGAAGCTGGCAAAGAGTAGAATCTATAGTCCTGGTCAGTAGGTTGAAATTCAGATAACATTGGATGGTACGGTCTTGACACAGAATTGTTTCTTCTTTAAGAAACCTCAAATTTTCCTCTTAAAGCCTTCAACTCATTGGGTAAGCCCTACTCATACTATGGAGGGTAATCTGCTTTACTCAAAAGTGTACTGCTTGTAAAAATTAATCATTTCTAAGCAATTTCTTCACAATGACATCTAAACTGTATGACCAAACAACTGGGTGCTTTAGCCTAGCTAAGTGGACACATGAAATTAACTATCACACTGAAGAAGAATGCAATGCAAGCTTGCAGCATGTTGAATGACAGCCAAGAGTTTTGGCAGTTATTACTGCCGTGCGTTTGCCATCCTTATCCTGGTTTTATCTAAATGTTCCTTTAGTATAAGAAAATCCCTTTTATTGGCAAAACTTCAAGAATATTATTGGATAAAATGAAATAACTTAATTTATAAAGATTTTTTAATTTGAAAGACAGAAAGACATAAACTTTGTATTTCCTGAAGAGAAAGGTGAAAGAAAGTGAAAGTCACTCAGTTGTGTCCAACTTCATGACCCTGTGGACTATAGTCCATGGAAATCTCCAGGCCAGAATACTGGAGTGGGTAGCCTTTCCCTTCTCCAGGAAGTCTTCCCAACCCAGGGATTGAACCTAGGTCTCCCACCTTGCAGGTGGATTCTTTACTAGCTGAGCCATCAGGGAAGCCTAGAGATTTCAATAAGTGTACATTTTGCTTTATTGCTGCATGGTTTTCTAAGAAGGTGTTTAAAATCCTTCCTGTCTTGTTCCATCCCATTATATAATTCAAAATTTCAGACCACATTCACTATACATCCCTCACTCACCCATGTATGCTTTAAAGAGATCTCAAATGGTAATACTTTTATACTCTTACTTAGAGAAATTACTGTCTGGATTTTTCAGAAACTAACCACCACTTACAGTCCCTAGATTAAAATGTAACTGTCAAAAAATATTTAATCATCATTGATGGATTTCCTTAATCTATTACATTAGTTTTAATCTTTTAAATGATGTGATGCATCTTAACTTCTGATGACTTAATCAGTGTCTCATCTAAAGGGATGTGCTGCAGCCCAAACAATTGTACTATTGTACTGAGTAAAGCCCACAGCTTCAGAAAAGGACAGGGGAAAGTTTCATTTGAGAAGTGGCTTCAGCTACACTTTTTAGTTAGAAGATATTTGAAATAAGACTTAAAATAACAACCTCTGTTATAAAAACATCTTCATAGAAGAGTATTCAAAAAATCTCAGAAAAATGAACTCTTAAAACAATGATTACCAAAGCAATGATACTTGGATAACATTGGAATAAAACCAAATCCAACAAGTATTTTCATTAGAGTGTCTCTTTTGTTCTTCTTAAAAAATGTTTTATATTGTTGAATATAAAATGTCTTCTTGAATTTCTGTTTTCAGTTACATTTCCTGCTTGGAACATATGGAAAGGGTAAATGTCTGGAGTAAAATTTGGATGATATTTTAAACTATGAGAGAGGATCTTGAAGGATTAATGCAGTTAAAAGAGCTAAAACTGTATCTGTAGTTAGATGGAGACAACCATTTTGCTTATCCTATATTTTTTATAGAATATGAAAAAGAAAATGCAAAAAGCAAATCTTATAAAATTCTGGAACATGTTTACATTTTGATGTTAGTATCAATTTACTCTTCTACAGATGCTTAGTATTATTATATTTTGAACACAGAGACTTCATGTGTGTAACATTGCAGAGGATCCTAGTGGTAGACATTTTTGAATCAGGAAATGATTTCCTGAAGCACTTTAACTTGGAACCTCAGTGCTGATTTGTGAAGTCCCCTGTGCCCAGGGCTTGGGTCCCCTGAGCAAACTGAAGCATTGTGGTTCTTAGGTATTAGAGATGAATTTGAGTCATGGCCCAAAAGAAGGGTAGATATGGGCTGTTACTTCAGTAAATCAAGCGTAAAATGTGCTGTTAGTATTTGGCCTATTTAATCTTCAAATTACTACTTTGCTGTGGTCAGAAAGACATGGCCCTTTTTTACTTTCACAGTTTTTAATGTAGACATCAGTACTAAACACCCCATTCCTTAGCATTCTTGTGACTACTCAGAATCAGCACTGAGGCACGGTGAGTGAATCAGCTAATGCTGGACTCAGAGGCCAGAGTAGATTGTACAGAAGGTGTGGTTGGGCTGCTGCCGCTAAGTCGCTTCAGTCGTGTCCGACTCTGTGCGACCCCACAGACAGCAGCCCACCAGGCTCCTCTGTCCCTGGGATTCTCCAGGCAAGAACACTGGAATGGGTTGCCATGCATGCATGCTAAGTTGCTTCAGTCGTGTCTGACCCTGTGCAACCCTATGGACAGCAGCCTACCAGGCTCCTCCATCCACAGGATTCTCTCAACCTCTGCTAACATGGGGAGATAATGATATTAATTAACTGCACATTCCATCACATGCCAGGCCATAGGACACACATGCTTTCAGCAGTTCTTCAGTCGCTCAGTTAAGTCCAACTCTTTGTGACCCCATGGACTGCAGCACACCAGGCTTCCCTGTCCTTCACTATCTCCCAGAGCTTGCTCAAACTCATGTCTGTTAAGTCAGTGATGCCATCCAATCACCTTGTCCTCTGTCCTCCTGCTTCTGCTTCTGTCCTCCCCTTCTCCTTCTGCCTTCTATCTTTCCCAGCATCAGGGTCTTTTCCAATGTGTTGGCTCTTTGCATCAGGTAGCCTAAGTATTGGAGCTCCAGTGGCAGTGTCAGTCCTTCCAAAGAATATTTAGGGTTGATTTCCTTTAAGATTGATTGGTCTGATCTCCTTACAGTCCAAGGGGCTCTCAAGAGTCTTCTCCAATACCATAATTTGAAAGCATCAGTTCTTTGGTGCTCAGTCTTCTTTATGGTCCTCTTTTAGCAGTATAGTGAAAGTCTCTCAGTCGTTTCTGATTCCTTGCGAACCCATGGACTATGAAGTCCATGGAATTCTCTAGGCCAGAATACTGGAGTGGGTAGCCTTTCCCTTCTCCAGCAGACCTTCCCAACCCAGGAACTGAACCCAGGTCTCCCACATTGCAGACAGATTCTTTACCAGCTAAGCCACAGATCTCCTGACAAATCTGCAAGGTAAGCTTATTGTTCCTATTTCACAACAAGACGATTGGCTGAAGAATTACTTGTCCAAGACTTTTGAAGTTCCGATGTAGAGTTGGAATCTGGCTGTGTTTTCAAACCCTGCTTTGTTTATGTTGTACTTTTGTTATTATTTTCATGACTGAAACCAGTCTTGAACATTTCGAACTTACTTACCCAACTTGTTTATGATTTGTTCCATAAAAAATAGATGACAAATTATACTGATCAGTTCTAGGAGACATTTACTATTTCACTGGTTTTCAAAAACAGGTCATCAGAGCATTTGAATTCTTGTCATAGTGTCAGATTTACAAAGATGAAATAGAGGTTTCTGATAATGGAAATGAGGGGTACTTTAAGAAAGAACCCAGAATCAATTTGAGTATCCTGCAGACCTGAAATTTGTAGTCATTCAAAGTTCTGGGCAGATGGCCTGCAGTGCTATCATGTACTCTTGGGTATTTATCAATTAAGGCTCAGCAGCATTTTGCCAATATTCATTACATTTAAAATATTCCTTATCACAGGAAAGAAAAACCTCATTATTAACTCTTGATTAAACCTTGTGCTAGAAATTAACCTCTTGACCAGTGACATACGATCATGGTAAAGGAAAAAAAAAGATAAAAAAAGAAAAAAAAGGCAAACCAGAATATTGCTTAGGGCAGCTGACAATGACCAGCAATACACAGGGACCTCTCTTGGAAAAGTGTTTGTTCTCTCTCTGTTTTGCTGTTTCTTAGTTTCAGTGAAAACAAATAGTATTAGCAGCATTAAAACCACGTGTACTGTTCATATAGGTACATATTAATATCGTTTCCTACAAGCGTATCTTGATTTTGCTAATTTCCAAAATTTTTCAAAATACATTCGTAGAGAGAAGTTTTCAGTTCAATTCAGTTCAGTCGCTCAGTCATGTCCAATTCTTTGCGACCCCATGAATTGCAGCATGCCAGGCCTCCCTGTCCATCACCAACGCCCGGAGCTTACTCAAACTCATGTCCATTGAGTCAGTGATGCCATTCAGCCATCCCATCCTCTGTCATCCCCTTCTCCTCCTGCCCCTAATCCCTCCCAGCATCAGGGTCTTTTCCAATGAGTCAACTTTTTGCATGAGGTGGCCAAAGTATTGGAATTTCAGCTTCAGCATCAGTCCTTCCAATGAACACCAGGACTGATCTCCTTTAGAATGGACTGGTTGGATCTCCTTGCAGTCCAAGGGACTCTCAAGAGTCTTCTCCAACACCACAGTTCAAAAGCATCAATTCTATGGAACTCAGCTTTCTTCACAGTCCAACTCTCACATCCATACATGACTACTGGAAAAACCATAGCCTTGACTAGATGGACCTTTGTTGGCGAAGTAATGTCTCTGCTTTTCAATATGCTATCTATGTTGGTCATAATTTTCCTTCCAAGGAGTAAGTGTCTTTTAATTTCAAGGCTGCAATCACCATCTGCAGTGATTTTGGACCCCCAAAAATAAAGTCTGACACTGTTTCTACTGTTTCCCCATCTATTTCCCATGAAGTGATGGAACCAGATGCCATGATCTTCGTTTTCTGAATGTTGAGCTTTCAGCCAACTTTTTCACTCTCCACTTTCACTTTCATCAAGAGGCTTTTTAGTTCCTCCTCACTTTCTGCCATAAGGGTGTTGTCATATGCATATCTGAGGTTATTGATATTTCTCCTGGCAATCTTGATTCCAGCTTGTGCTTCTTCCAGCCCAGCGTTTCTCATGATGTACTCTGCATAGAAGTTAAATAAGCAGGGTGACAATATACAGCCTTGACAGACTCCTTTTCCTATTTGGAACCAGTCTATTGTTCCAAGTCCAGTTCTAACTGTTCTTTCTGACCTGCATATAGGTTTCTCAAGAGGCAGGTCAGGTGGTCTTTCAGAATTTTCCACAGTTTATTGTGATCCACATAGTTAAAGGCTTTGGCATAGACAATAAAGCAGAAATAGATGTTTTTCTGGAACTCTCTTGCTTTTTCCATGATCTTGTGGATGTTGGCAATTTGATCACTGGTTCCGCTGTCTTCTCTAAATCCAGCTTGAACATCTGGAAGTTCACGATTCACGTATTGCTGAATCCTGGCTTGGAGAATTTTGAGCATTACTTTACTAGCGTGTGAGATGAGTGCAATTGTGCAGTAGTTTGAGCATTCTTTGGCATTGCCTTTCTTTGGGATTGGAATGAAAACTGACCTTTCCAGTTCTGTGGCCACTACTGAGTTTTCCACATTTGCTGGCATATTGAGTGCAGCACTTTCACAGCATCATCTTTCAGGATTTGAAATAGCTGAACTGGAATTCCATCACCTCCACTAGCTTTGTTTGTAGTGATGCTTTCTAAGGCCCACTTGACTTCACATTCCAGGATGTCTGGCTCTAGGTGAGTGATCACACCATTGTGACTATCTGAGTTGTGAAGATCTTTTTTGTACAGTTCTTCTGTGTATTCTTGCCACCTCTTCTTAATATCTTCTGCTTCTGTTAGGTCCATAGCATTTCTGTCCTTTATCGAGCCCATCTTTGCATGAAATGTTCCCTTGGTATATATAATTTTCTTTTTTTTTTAATTTAATTTTATTTTTTTAACTTAACAATATTGTATTCGTTTTGCCATATATCAAAATGAATTCACCACATGTATGCATGTGTTCCCCATCCTGAACCCTCCTCCCTCCTCCCTCCCCATACCATCCTTCTGGGTCATCCCAGTGCACCAGCCCCAAGCATCCAGTATCGTCAATCGAACCTGGACTGGTGACTCATTTCATATATGATATTATACATGTTTCAATGCCGTTCTCCCAAATCATCCCACCGTCTCTCTAATTTTCTTGAAGAGATCTCTAGTCTTTCCCATTCTGTTGTTTTCCTCTATTTCTTTGCATTGATCACTGAGGAAGGCTTTCTTATCTCTCTTTGCTATTCTTTGGAACTCTGCTTTCAGATGCTTATATCTTTCCTTTTCTCCTTTGCTTTTCGCTTGTCTTCTTTTCACAGCTATTTGTAAGGCCTCCTCAGAGAACCATTTTGCTTTTTTGTATTTCTTTTCCATGGGGATGGTCTTGATCCCTGTCTCCTGTACAATGTCACAAACCTCCGTCCATAGTTTATCAGGCCCTCTCTCTAACAGATCTAGTCCCTTAAATATATTTCTCACTTCCACTGTATAATCATAAGGGATTTGATTTAGGTCATACCTGAATGGTCTAGTGGTTTTCATTACTTTCTTCAATTTAAGTCTGAATTTGGCAATAAGAAGTTCATGATCTGAGCCACAGTCAGCTCTCTGGTCTTGTTTTTGCTGACTGTATAGAGCTTCTCCATCTTTGGCTGCAAAGAACATAATCAATCTAATTTCGGTGTTGACCATCTGGTGATGTCCATGTGTAGAGTCTTCTCGTGTTGTTAGAAGAGGGTGTTTGCTATGGTCAGTGCGTTCTCTTGGCAAAACTCTATTAGCCTTTCCCCTGCTTCATTCTGTACTCCAAGGCCAAATTTTCCTGTTACTCCAGGTGTTTCTTGACTTCCTACTTTTGCATTCCAGTCCTCTGTGATGTAAAGGACATCTTTTTTGGATGTTAGTTCTAAAAGGTCTTGAAGGTCTTCATAGAACTGTTCAACTTCAGCTTCTTCAGTGTTACTGGTTAGGGCATAGGCTTGGATTACAGTGATATTGAATGGTTTGCCTTGGAAACAAACAGAGATCATTCTGTAGGTTTGGAGATTGCATCCGAGTACTCCATTTCAGACTCTTTTGTTGACCATGATGGCTACTCCATTTCTTCTAAGGGATTCCTGCCCACAGTAGTATATATAATGGTCATCTGAGTTAAATTCACCCATTCCAGTCCATTTAGTTCGTTGATTCCTAGAATGTCGACGTTCACTCTTGCCATCTCCTGTTTGATCACTTCCAATTTGCCTTGATTCATGGACTTAACATTCCAGGTTCCTATGCAATATTGCTCTTTACAGCATTGGATGTTGCTTCCATCACCAGTTACATCCACACATTTTGGTGACCAACTAATGGATAGCAATACACTTCCTTTCTTCTGTGTCCTCTTTGTAGGCAGAGAGTGTAAGATTGTATTGATGTACAATTGGAACCTAACTTGCATCTCAATTTTTATTGAGTAATATGTTACCATAAACTAAAATGCTCTGAGACCTTTAGTCTTTGGGACTTTTATGTTTTAAATTCTATTATCATCAGGTTAATATTAGCAGGGTAGATATTTTTCACAAAGTGTTTTTTGAATCTATTATTAGATATTTTGGACTAGCATCCCATAGTTTCATTGTAATGATAACCCTAGGGCTTGATGTGGTAGATATTTTTATTGTCTTTATTATTTTTAGAAGGATTTGAAGACAAGAAAAGTAAAGGGAGTTTTTCAATATTTTAAGTAACCAGTGTCTAAAGCTTTCTTCCTTTTTACCATTTATAATGTATACTTTTAGGGAAGCAAGTTTGCTAAACCATGTCATTTTCATAACAATTTCTGCTATTAGTGAATATTCAAATAAATTCAGAAGCAAGTTATTTATGAGAAACCATGATCCCCATGCTCCTAAAGTGTTTTTCTTCTGTTTGAAAGTGTGTAGTTCTCTCTTCTGTGGGTGTACTTTCTTGAAAGGCCTTTCAGCTCTTCTGAAGGTATGTAGGATTAACACTATCCTCTTGAAAAAGTCTTTTCTTGACCAATTTATAAAGATTAACCTATTTGCTCTGGTAGCTATTTTGTTTATTTTTTAATACTTTGATTACATTTTACCCCAAAAGAATAAAATCTCTTCAAAGGCAGGGATCATGTCTGTTGTATTTACCAATGTTTGCTTAGTGATCATGGTTCAGTGTTTGGCACACAGTGGGTGCTTCCATCTGGCTTCCCTGGTGGCTCAGTCGATAAAGAACCCACCTGCAATGTGGGAGACCTGGGTTCAATTCCTGGGTTGGGAAGATCCCCTGGAGGAGGGAATGGCAACCCCCTCCAGTATTCTTGCCTGGGGAATCCCATGAACAGAAGAGCCTGGAGGGCTACACACTATGGGGTGGCAAAGAGTCAGACAGGACTGAGTGATTAAGCACAGTCTGGAGATGAGCTTCCATCTGGAGATGGAATTAATGACTGAGTGAGTGGATATGATTTAATGACTAAGGAAGAAGTGTAGAATGAGGTTCCAGCAGTGGAATTCACTTGGGTCACTTCTGATGGAACCTCAGCATATTGAATGTGGAATTCTGCACCCATTGGTGACTGCTGGTTGAGTGATGAAAAACAAATAATGACAACAAAAATCCAACAGACAAATTTGCTACTGAAGCCACTTTCACTTATTAGACTTATACTATAGAACAATGAATGTGCTACATTTCATTTTTCCTTATTTTTTTAATCTTCTCTGAAAGTGAAATTGGCCCAGTCATGTCTGACTCTTTGCAACTCCATGGACTATACAGTCCATGGAATTCTCCAGGCCAGAATACTGGAGTGGGTAGCCGTTTCCTTATCCAGATTTTCCCAACCCAGGAATCCAGCCAAGGTCTCCTACATTAAAGGCAGATTCTTTTCATGTGTTTGTTAGCCATGAAAAGAATCTGCCTTTAATGTAGGAGACCTTGGCTGGATTCCTGGGTTGGGAAAATCTGGAATGGGGAGGGAGGAGGGAGGAGGGTTCAGGATGGGGAACACATGTATACCTGTGGCGGATTCATTTTGATATTTGGAAAAACTAATACAGTTATGTAAAGTTTAAAAATAAAATAAAATTAAAAAAAAAAAAAAGGCAGATTCTTTACCAGCTGAGCTACCAGGGAAGCCCTCTATACAGCACTTGAAAGGTTAGGGCTGGTCTCACTAAGAAGGCACTGTCAGAGAAGGAGAGAAGGCAGAGGAAAAAAGAGAGAAGCAGAAATTTAAACTGCTGCTGCTGCTGCTGCTAAGTTGCTTCAGTAGTGCCCGACTTTGTGCGACCCCATAGACGGCAGCCCACCAGGCTTCTCCATCCCCAGGATTCTCCAGGCAAGAACACTGGAATGGGTTGCCATTTCCTTCTCCAATGTATGAAAGTGAAAAGTGAAAGTGAAGTCGCTCAGTTGTGCCTGACTCTTAGCGACCCCATGGTCTGCAGCCTGCCAGGCTCCTCTGTCCATGGGATTTTCCAGGCAAGAGTACTGGAGTGGGTTGCCATTGCCTTCTCCGAAATTTAAACTATTATAAAGATAATTCAGTTGTAAAGCACACTATTAGCATTTGGCAATCTTTCTTGTTGGTGTTTTTTTGCTTATGGAGAAATAGTGTTTTTTATTTCTTTACCATTTTGAATTTGACCCCTCAGAGAGTCAAAAGGCACAAACTCAGTGTCCCATGGTGAATATCTTTCCACAGAGCTAACTCGGTGCCATGGCCCATGTCAGTAGTACGGGGCTTGCAGTTTAGTTAATTGGCAGAGGGAAGAAGTGGGCCCTTTAGCATGCAATTCTGACACTTGAAATGCATTAATATATTTTTTTCACCAAAGGATATAAAGATCATAGATATATATTGATTGTACTCTGTTTCTTGGCCAGTCACATTGGTTGGGAAGCAGCAGATTAACAGGCATTTCTATATATTGAACTAATGTACCCATAATTCTCTGCATTTGTCAGTTTGAAGAAATGTGGGTGATGATATCAAGGCTAAGGGATGTATAATATTTCATCCTACTGTCAAAACCTATCCTTTAAATAACTGGAAACTTCTGAAACATTGAAATAAATTTAGTCCTCAAGGGAACAGAAAAGATTTCTTAAAAAGCAGGAAGAGAGGAAAAAAAGAAAGAAATTGGACTTTGGGTGATAATGATGTGTCAATGTACATTATCCCTTGTAGCAAATGTGCCACTGTGGTGGGGGATGTAGATGTCAGGAGGCTACAGACGTGTGGGAAGAGGGGATATATGGGTAGACTTTCTACTCAGTTTTGCTATGAACTTAAAACTGCTTTAAAATGTAGTATATTTTAAAATATATAAGTTTTTAGAAAGTCTATGTATGGAGTTGGGGTCCGGCAGTTGTAAGACTTAAGTAGTTACCTCCAAATTAATGACCACACACAGAATGGAAATACCTGAACTTCCAGGTTATAGCTACTTCTTCCTCATGAGTTCCTCCCTCAAAAGGCAATGACTTTATCACTTCTCTGAGCTATTCTCCCACACAATATTTCATTTTGATCTTATAAATGAAAATATACTTTTGAGAGAACTCTGACAGACCTTGAGAGCTCTGAATGAATTCTGCCCAATACTACTGACTTTGGCCATGGCACCGAGTTAGCTCTGTGGAAAGATATTCACCATGGGACACTGAGTTTGTGCCTTTTGACTCTCTGAAGGGTCAAATTCAAAATGGTTAAGAAGTAAAAACAACAAGAAAACAATAACAACAACAAAAAACCTTCACTTTGAAGACTCAAAGGTCTAAAGATCACTTCACAGTGAAGCTAGACCTCCGTAGGTAGGGAAGTTTGCTTGTAAACCTTTGAAAGTTCAGATCCTGAGTTCCCATAAGTGATGGGCTCGTCTCACCAATTATAATGATTCTGCCTCCATAACCTAGGCTTTCCAGGCCTGATGGCCTTGATTTCATGTTAAATTTGAAAACCAGACAGTGCAATTTTTCACTCTTTTAAATCGACTACGTTTTTTGTGAAAGGGTACATACAGCAAATGGCTAGAACACATTACAACCGGACCATGAGATCTGGAAAATTAAAAGGAGAAGGGAAGAAGATGAATGCATGTGTATTCTGTGGAAACTATATAAATCTTTCTTTGGAAATTGTGATGTACAATTCTTTAAATGAATTCAGAAATCCAGTTACTGTATACATTGTTAAATAATTCCATGCCTTGTGTCTTTAAAAATGAAAATCACTTAATTGAAGCATTTATCACTGAATAGTTTTAAATACTAGGATGTTTTTCTTGATGACCTGTTCTAAAATAATCATCTACTTTCCCTTTGAGAGTTTCAAAATCACACTTTAGTCTGCTGAATATATTCATTTTCATTAGTAAATTATGTTAGAATTGCTTTGGGTACTGTTTCCTGGACACCAGGAAACATCAGTGTCACAATAAAAACCCAACTCTGTACAAAAGGCACTGATTCATATAGTTTTTTTCCCCATTAGTTTCTGCATGATTCATCAGCTATTTATTGGGCATCCGAAACAAGTTCATAAAAATGGAAAATAACAATTAAACCCCCTGAGGGTTATTAATTACCAGCTGACTTTCTTGAACCCATTATCTTACATAATAAAAATTATATTCCTACACAGTAAGTCTCTCTGTAATCCGTGTGAATGCACACAGAAACACAATTATCTTTCCTAAGTAATAGTCTCTTGTTATATTTTTATTTTACTATTATTCTCAAAAGTAGAGCTGAGAGCAGGAACCTTCCAATTTTAAATCTGGTATTACATAAAACCACTTATAAGCCTCTTTTAGTTGATGCTATTTGTATTTAATTATTACTAAAACTCTATTTCCTGTGGAAAGTGTCAAATAAATATTACAACATTTTTTAAGATTATTTTAATATCCTTACTTTTGCATTAAATCTTTGTAAAACACCTTTTAAGCATAATTTCTAGTTGAACATATATATATATATGTACATATATATATAATTTTTTCAACACAGTGAGATATGCATAAAATTTTCTTCTTATAATGCTTATCCTTTGGAAATCCATTCTTGTGCATATACCTGACATTTCTTTCTACTCTTGTACTTAAAATATTTTATTCCTTGTCTTATATGGAAAACATTATGAGAAGTTTTTACTTTATTATAATTCTTTTGTTCAACAAGAATAAAAACTCTCTTACATCTGGCATTCATGAAATGAGTATAGAAAGACACATTTTGGAACTTAGAATGTTTATTACTAATGCTTTAATTGAAGTTCCTTTCACTTAAACAGAAAACACCTAGATCTCAGGTTATTTCCAGTTACAATGAGACCACTTACTTAGGCAGAATAATCTAGAATAACCTAAATAAATAATCTGTTTAGGCAAATAATCAAGTCATTTGATTTTGTGTCTAGTTTGTAAAAATAATATAAGATAATGTTGCTCAGTGTTGTCTGGAGTCATCCTGCACACGACTCATCTGAGGCTCTTGTTAAAGATACAGGTTCCTGGACCCAGCACTCTGCTGAAATAGCTCTCATCAAATTCTGCAAAGATTTCTGTCTTGTCAAACATAATTATCATTTGACTGCTCACCAGCACTTACCACAGTTGCCAGTCTATCCTCTTGATGCACACTTTACCCTTGAATTTGTGAAAAGGCCTTCACTCTACCTCACATCAACAGCTCAATATCTTTGCCTATTTTCCCTCTTCTGAAAATCTGCTGTTGTTAACAAGCATCCCATATAATCCCCCCATGAAGATATGACACAATAATCCCTTTATTTCTTTCTTATCTTGAATACTTATTACTAGAATATTTCATCTCTATTTGAAATTATTTATCATCAATACATTTTATAAGTGAGAATCTATTATGTGTAAATATTCAAAGAAGCAAAATATACAGTCACTGTTTTTCAGAGAGAGAGACAGACCCATGTGAAAAGTTAGATAATCAGGGGGAGCTCTTCCAAACACACCTTATGAGGTCAGTATGACCCTGATACCAAAACCAGACAAGTATGCCATAGAAGAAAATTACAGGCCAATATTCTTGATGACCTTGGTGAGAAAATCCTCAACAAAATATTAGTAAGCTGAATTCAACAATATATTAAAAGAATCATCCATCATGATCTAGTGGATTTATTCCAGGAATGAAAGGATGGTTGCTGCTGCTGCTGCTAAGTTGCTTCAGTCGTGTCCGACTCTGTGTGACCCCATAGACAGCAGCCCACCAGGCTCCACCATCCCTGGGATTCTCCAGGCAAGAACACTGGAGTGGGTTGCCATTGCCTTCTCCAATGCATGAAAGTGAAAAGTGAAAGTGAAGTCGTTCAGTCCTGTCCAACTCTTAGCGACACCTTGGACTGCAGCCTACCAGGCTCCTCTGTCCATGGGATTTTCCAGGCAAGAGTACTGGAGTGGGGTGCCATTGCCTTCTCTGGAAAGGATGGTTAAACATCTGCAAATCAGTCAATGTGACACAATTCAACATTCATTTATGTTAAAAACCCTCAACAAAGCAGGTAAAGTAGGAAAACATCTCAACATAATAAGGGCTAAATGTAACAAGCCTGAAGCTAATATCAAACTCAGTAGTGAAAAGCTGAAAATATTTCCTCTAAGATCAGGAAGAAGACAAGGATGTCTACTTTCATCACTTTTATTCAGCATAATATTGAAATCTTAGCCAGAACAATTAGGCAAAAAAAGAAATGAAAGGTATCCAAATTGGAAAGGAAGAAGTAAAATTGTCACTATTCATAGATGACAAGATATAATATATAGAAAACCCTGAAGACTTCATTAAAAAACTATTAAAGCTAATAAGTGAATTGAGCAAATTTCCAGGATGCAAAATCAATTCACAAAAACCTGTTTCATTTCCTTAAACTAGTAATGAAAAAGCAGAAAGAAAATAACCAGAAAGAGCAATTAAGAAAATAACCCCATATATAATGGCATCAAAAAGAATAAAATACCAAGGAATAAATCTAACCAAGATGACAAAAGACCTGTTTAATAAAAACTATAAGACATTAATGAAAAAAAATTAAAGAGGATACATAGAAGTAGAGCTATGTTCCTTGCTTATGGATTGGAAGAATTTATATTTTTAAAATATTTGTACTACCCAAAGAAATCTACAGATTCAATGCAATCCCTATCAAAATGTTAATGATATTTTTCACAGGAACAGAACAAACAATCCTAAAATTTGCAAGGAACAACAATAGACTCTGAGTAGTCAAAGCAATTTTGAAGAAAAGAACAAAGTCAGAGGCATCACATTTTTTGATTTCAGATTATATTACAAAGCTATAGCATTTGAAATAATATGTACTGGCATAAAAACAGATTCAGAGATCAATGAAATAGTTAGAATGCAGAAATAAACCAACAAGCATGTGGTTGGTTAATTTATAACAAAGGAGCAAAGGATATACAATGGGAGAAGAGATAGTTTCTTCAATAAATGGTATGGAAAAAATATGACAACCACATGCAAAAGGATGAAACTGAACATTATCTTAACCATACACAAAAAATTAACTCAAAATGAATTAAAGACTTGAATGTAAGACCCCAAGCCATACAATCAGGGAAGAAAACATAGGTGGTAAGCTCCATGGCATAGGTCTTTGCAAAACTTTTTGAATCTGATACCAGAAGCAAAAGAAAAAAATAAATAAGAAGGATTACTTTAAACTAAAAGGCTTCTGCACAGAATTGGCAACCATTCACTAACAAAACAAAAAGGTAACCTACTAAATTGTAAAAGATAATAGCATATCATATATTTGACAAAGGGTCAGTATTCAAAATATAAAAATAACTCAGACAACTCAATAGTGGAAAAGTGAACAATCTGATTAACAAATGAGCATAAGATCTGAATTTTTCCAAAGGAGACATACAAATGGTCAATAGGTACATGAGAAGATGCTCTACACCATTAATTATCTGAGAAGTGCAAATCAAAATCGCACTAGTAACACCTCTCATCTGCCATAATGGCTATTTTCAAAGAAAAAGCAAATAAGTGTTGGTGAGGATGTGGTAAAAGGGAACAATCATTGCTGTTGGTGGGAATGTAAATTGGTGCAGACACTATGGAAACAGTATTGAAATTCCTCAAAAATTTAAAAATAGGACTACATGATCCAGCAATTCCACTTCTGGATATTATTCAAAGAAAATTAAAACACTAATTTGAAAAAACACACATATCTCCCCACCACCACATTCATATTCATTGCAGTATTATTTACAACAGCCAAGATATGGAAACAATTTGTTTCCTCTGGTGATGAATGAATAAAGAAGATGTGATATATACATATACCACAAGGCAAGTGAAATCTCAGGTCTCTGATTAAGTCTAGAAGAAAAAACTGTATTATATTTTGATTTATAAATATTGTGTGAGTAAGCAAGATTAGATTTAGACAGTACACTGAATTGAGAACTTAGATGTATTAGTAAATGATTTTTCAAATGAATTCCTGTTCATAGTCAATATTCCTATGAAGTTATCAATTCAGGAAACTAAATGAAAAGCTCTAAACAAATATCTAAAAACCATCGAGGCAAAAGCAAATGGCAAATCACTGAGGAAGCCCTTAACGATTTAATGAAAGGGAATAGGGAGTTCACCCACCAAAGAGAATAAAGTATTACAGATATGATTGATATATTATGCAAATACCACAGAAAATAAGGTTGGATGGCTCCAAAGGGCATTATGATTCTTTAATCTCTTTATATTAATCACAAATAATGTTTCTTTATGAAGTAGTTCATGTTGGATTTTTTTTGTAATTGTGATGGCTGTGTCTGTTGTTTAATAGTACATGGGAGAAAACTAAATAAGAATATGAAAAGAAGAGAAGAAAATTATGGAGCACAAAGAAGGTGGGTAGTCATAGAACCATCATCTATCTTTCCATGAAGCAATGCTAATGCTAATGCTAAGTTGCTTCAGTCGTGTCCGACTCTGTGTGACCCCATAGATGGCAGCCCACCAGGCTCCGCCGTTCCTGGGATTCTCCAGGCAAGAATACTGGAATGGGTTGCCATTTCCTTCTCCAATGCATGAAAGAGAAAAGTGAAAGTGAAGTCGCTCAGTTGTGTCCGACTCTTAGTGACCCCATGGACTGCAGCCTACCAGGTTCCTCCGTCCATGGATTTTCCAGGCAAGAGTACTGGAGTGGGGTGCTATTGCCTTCTCCGCACTTCAATAAATAAATAATTCTGGAATTGGAAGATTTCTTACAACATTTATGCAGAGAATATTTCTCAACACCTATTGTATATACAGAAAGTAGACACTGAATATTCCTAAAACACATCTGCAAATGCAAATATAAATTAGAATTGGACTCTGTCACAGGAATGTTACAGTCTGGTAGGGGAAATATGTCAACACCTGTACATATTACTGTGATAGAGTTAAATATTGATAGGGTGTTCAGATAAGGGATTTTTTTTTTTAATATTAGCAGGAAATAAATGCTCTTTTAAGCACATGACCATGGTTAAGTCTCTCCCATCTCAAAATACAATAATATTTTGCAACAAAACTTAGTCTTTTCATTACAAAACTTTTTACAACAAATCCAAAAATAAACTCTTTCCTTTTCCCTCTGTCTCTCTGGAGGAATTTTTCTAGATTTCTTATCCTCCTCAAATGCAAAGTTCTTAAAAGAAAGAGTTTTAGTTCCTTTTCCCAAATCCTTGTTCAAAATTCATCCACTTCACAATCATGTTCAAACTGACTTCTACATCTACCACTTCACTTTGTTGTTCAGTCGCTAAGCTGAGTCTGACTCTTTGCGACCCCATGAACAGCAGCATGCCAGGCTTCCCTCTCCTTCACCATCTCCATGAGTTTGCTCAAACTCATGTCCGTTGAGTTGGTGATGCCATCCAGCCATCTCATCCTCTGTCATCCCCTTCTCCTCCTTCCTTCAATCTTTCCCAGCTTCATGGTCTTTTCCAATGAGTTGGCTCTTTGCATCAGGTGGCCAAAGAATTGGAGCTTCAGCTTCAGCACCAGTCCTTCCAATGAATATTCAGGGTTCATTTCCCTTAGGATTGACTGGTTGGATCTCCTTGCAGTCCAAGGGACTCTCCAGAGTCTTCTCCAGCACCACAGTTCAAATGCATTAATTCTTTGGCTTTCAGTCTTCTTTATTGGTCCAACTCTCACACCCATACATGACTACTGGAAAAACCATAGCCTTGACTATACGGACCTTTGTTGGCAGAGTGATGTCTCTGTTTTTTAATACACTATCTAGGTTAGTCATAGCTATTCTTACAAGGAGCAAGCATCTTTTAATTTCATGGCTGCAGTCACCATCCATACTGATTTTGAGTGTGAGTGCATGTGCTATTAATACCAAATACAACAAATTCTTTTAAGTCCCTCTATTACCTTTCACATCTTCTTCAATCAGATCTTGATTTATTTTTCCCTGGAACAGTTCTCTTTGCTTAGTCTGCTTGATTTTGCTTTCTGGCTAATGATTTTTTCTGTCTTCTTCCCAATGGTCTCTTCCCTAGCCAGTCTCTTAAATGTTGATATGCTCTAGAAATTCATCTTTGACTTTTTCACTTATTTCTCTTCTCAAATTTCTCCTGGCTGAAATCTTTCACTCTATGACACTTTTATACAAATAACTTATTAATATATGTCCTACAAAATCTCTCTACCATAATCCAGAGAGATTTTCCATTTAATAATCACATTTCTCAGACCAAGCCCCCTTAAATCCCAGAGAGGGCAAAAGACCAATTCATGATAATAGACTATGAAGAGAAATAATAAGTCATTTCTAGGCCAAGGAAACTAAAAACAAAGAAACAAAACCTCTTCTGGCTTTCCTGTTTTCCTGGGAGAAAATGGAACCATACACTGAAATAACATGGAATTCATAATCAGCATGTAACTAAACACCAGCTAGGGACATTTATGTTTGACATTTATGTAACTCAGAAATAAATTTACATGGTATTAAGCCACTTAAATTTGGGGATTTATTTATTGCAGTAGCCAATGTTATTCTAATATATGTTAGAAACTTGAAGTGTAGTGTTATAATTGAAAAACTTGGAATATGTGGAACTGGTTTAGTATTTGGGTAGCAGGCAATAGGAAATCAATATCAGAGTATAGTAAGATGTTGACAAAATCACACAGTAGTAAAATATTTGGAAGTATTTCTTGTAATAACTTGGAAGGCATCCAAGGCTCCTCTCTGTAGTTGTAGGAGCAAAGACTGGAAAACAGAATGTTAGTACCAATTGTTGATTGTTACTGCTTAACTTTAACAAGTTATGAGTGGAAAAAGATGTGGTCAGACAAGAAAGAATCATTATACAAGCAGTCAGTGAAAGAAGTAGAGAAAGTCCTGAAATATGGAATCTCTGAAAGTGAGAAAAACATTACTATTTTTAGACTCCAGTCAAAAGGAAATAAGACTTAAACAGGCTTTGAGAAGACAAATTACCAAAGGCACAATTCTTGAAAGAAATAATTGATAAGCTAAATTTCATTGTGGTCCTCTGGACAGTGGGTTGACAAACCACTTCAGTATTCTTGCCTTGGGAACTCCATCAACAGCATGAAAAGGCAAAAAGATATGACACTGGAAGATGAGCCTCTGAGGTTGGTAGGTGTCCAATATGATACTGGGGAAAAATGGAGAAATAACTCCAAAAAGAATGAAGAGGGTGAGCCAAAGTGGAAACTATGCTCAGTTGTGGATGTGTCTGGGGGTGAAAGTTAAGTCCAGTGCTGTAAAGAACAATATTACATAGGAACCTGAAATGTTACGTCCATGAATCAAGGTAAACTGGAAATGGTCAAACAGGAGATGGCAAGCGTGAACATTGACATTTTAGGAATCAGTGAACTAAAATGGATGGGAATGGGTGAAGTTAATTCAGATGACCATTATGTATCTAATACTATGGGCAAGAATCCTTAGAAGAAATAAAGTAGCCCTCATAGTCAACAAAAGGCTCTGAAATGCGGTACTTGGGTGAAATCTCAAAAACGACAGAATGATTTCTATTAGTTTCCAAGGCAAACCATTCAACATCAATCCAAGTCTATGCCCCAATTATTAATGCTGAAGAAGCTGAAGTCAAATGGTTCTATGATGACGTATAAGACCTTCTAGAACTAACGCCAAAAACAACATCATTTTCATTATAAGGAATTGGAATGTGAAAGTAAGAAGCGAGAGATACCTGCAGTATCAGGAAAGTTTGGCCTTGGAGTACAAAATGAAGCAAGGCAAAAATCTAACAGAGTTTTGCCAAGAGAACACACTGGTCATAGAAAACACCCTCTTCTAACAGCACAAGAGACAACTCTACATATGAATATCATTAGATGGCCAATACCAAAATCAGATTGATTATATTCTTTGCAGCTGAAGTTGGAGAAACTATATACAGTCAGCAAAAATAAGACCTGGAGCTGACTGTGGCTCAGATCATAAGCTCCTTATTGCAAAGTTCAGACTTCAATTGAAGAAAGTAGGGAAAGTCACTAGGCCATTCAGGTATGACCTAAATCAAATCCTTTATGATTAAATAGTATGTGACAAATAGACTCAAGGGATTAGATCTGATAGAGTGTCTGGAGAACTATGGACAGAAAGGTTTGTAACATTGTACAGAAGGTGGTGACCAAAACCATCCCCTAGAAAAAGAAATACAACAAGAGAAATGGTTGTCTGAGAAGGCCTTACAAATAGCTGGGCAAAGAAGAGAAGTGAAAGGCAAAGGAAAATGGGAAAGATACACCCAATGGAATGAAGAATTCCAAAGAACAGTAAGGAGAGATAAGAAAACCTTAAGTAAATAATGCAAAAAAATAAAGGAAAACAATAGAATGGGAAAGGCAAGAGATCTCCTCAAGAAAATTAGAGATACCAAAGGAACATTTCATGCAAAGATATGCACAATAAAGGTCAGAAACAGCAAGGACCTAATAGAATCAGAAGAGATTAAGAGGAGGTGGCAAGAATACCCAGAAGAGCTATGCAAAAAAGGCCTTAATGACCTGTTGTGATCACCCATGTAGAGCCAGATAACCACCATGTTATGATCACCCACCTACAGCCAGACATCCTGGACTATGACATCAAGTGGGCCTTAAGAAGCATTACTATGAGCAAAGCTAGTGGAGGTGATGGAATTGTAGCTGAACTATTTCAAATCCTAAAAGATGATGCCATTAAAGTGCTGCACTCAGTATGCCAGCAAATCTGCAAAAAACAGCAGTGGTCACAGGATTGGAAAAGATCAGTCTTCCTTCCAATCCCAAAGAAGGGCAATGCCAAAGAATGTTCAAACTACCATACATTGTGCTTCTTTCACATGCTAGCAAGGTCATGCTCAAAATCTTTTAAGCCAGCCTTCAACAATACATGATCTGGGAACTTCCAGGTGTACAAGCTGGATTTAGAACAGGCAGAGGAACCAGAGATCAAATTGCCAACATCCAATGGATCATAGAAAAAGCAATAAAACTCCACAGAAACATCTACTTCTGCTTCATTGACTATGCTCAACATCATAAATAATAAGGAAGTTGTAAATTAAAATGATGAAATCCATCCCTTGTCGAAGAGACTGTTTTTTATCTGAGTATTCTTAACATCTTTGTTGTAGATTAATTGATCACAGCTACATGAGTTTATTTCTGGGTTGTCTATCCTGTTCCATTGATCTATATTTCTATTTTAGTGCCAACACCATACTGTTTTGATGACTGTAGCTTTGTAGTATAGTCTGAAGTCAGGGAGTTTAATTCCTCCAGTGTCATTTTTCTTTCTCAGAAATGCTTTGGCTTTTCAGGAGTCTTTTGTGTTTCCATATAAATTAAAAAAAATCCTAATTCTGTGATAAATGTCAATAGTTATTTGATAAAGAATGCATTGACTCTGTAGATTGCCTTGGGTAGTATAGTCATTTTCATAATGTTTATTCTTCCAATTCCAAAACATGTTATATCTTTCCATATGTTTGTATCATCTTTGATTTCTTTCTTTAGAATCTTATAGTTTTCAGAGTACAGTCTTTTGTCTCCTTAGGTATTTTATTATTCTTGATACAATGGTAAATGGAATTGTTTCTTTAAGTTATCCTTCTGATCTTTTGTTGTTAGTGTATAGGAATGGAAGAGATTTCTGTATATTAATGTTGTATCCTGCAATTTTATGGAATGTGTTCATGAACTCTAGTGATATTCTGGTAGCATCTTTAGGGTTTTCTATATACTAGACTCATATAATCTGCAAACAGTGGCATTTTTACTTGTTTTCCAATTTGGATTCCATTTATTTCTTTCTTTTCTCTGATATCCATGGCTAGGACTTCCGAAGCTATGTTGAATAAAAGTGCTGAAAATGGACACCCTTGTCTCATTCCTGATCTTAGGGGGAATGCTTCCAGCTTCTGACCTTAGAGGGACTCTGAGATTTTCATCACTGAAAATACTGTTAGTTGTAGTTTTGCCGTACATGACAACTATTAATGCTGAAGCAAGTTCCCTCCATTCCCACTTTCTGGAGAGTTTTATCATAAATCGGTGTTGAATTTTGTCACAGGGTTTTTCTGCATTTATTGATAGGATCATACTTTTTCTTCTATAGTTCGTTAATGTGGTATATCACACTAACTGATTTGTGGATATTGAAAAATCACTGCAAACCTAAGATAAATCCCACTTGATCATATGATCTAATTTTAAAAAGTGATACAAATGATCTGGTTTACAAAACAGAAACAGACTTACAGATATTGAAAACAAACTTATGGATACCAAAAGAGAAACATGGGAGTAGGGATAGGGATAAATAAGGAATTTAGGATGAACATAAACACACTACTATATATAAAATAGATAACCAATGAGGACTTACTGTATAGGATAGGGAAATCTATTGAATATTCTGTGATAACCTATATGAGAAAAGAATCTGAAAAAGAATGAAGATTTAGGTATATATAACTGAATCACTTGGCTGTACACATGAAACTAACAACATTGTAAATCAACTACACTTCAATAAAATTAAAAAAATATTAAAAATGATGAGATATAACTACAAATCTGTTAAAATGGGAGAAGTCCAAAATTCTGACAACACCCAATGCTGGTGAAGGTGTGGTTCCACTTTCATTAATTAATTAATAGGAAACTTCATTAATCGCTGGTGGAAATAAAATATGACATAGCCACTCCAAAAGACAGGTTGGCAGTCTCTGGAAACTATATATACTCTTACCGTATAATGCAGTAATATTGTTCCTTGGTATTTACAAAAACAAGGTGAAAATTTATATCTACAAATATTCCTGCACATAGATGCTTATAGTATGCTTTCTTTATAATTGCAAAACTTGGAAGCAAGCAAGATGTCTCATTCCCATCACCCATTTGGATTTAAATGACACTTTAAATCTGTAGTAAGCAAAGCAGTATGGTATTGGCATAAAAACAGGCACATAAACCAATGGAACACAATTAGGAGCTCAGAAATAAATCCATGCAAATGGTCGACTAATCTTTGATGAATTTGACAAGAGTATACAATGGGGGAAAGTTTAGTCTCTTCAGTAAGTAGTGTTGGGAAAATTAGATATTCATATACAAAAGAAGGCAAATGGACCCTTATCTTACACCACATTTGGAGCCTATTATACAGAGTGAAGTAAGCCAGAAAGAAAAACACCAATACAGTATACTAACGCATATATATGGAATTTAGAAAGATGGTAACAATAACCCTGTGTACGAGACAGCAAAAGAGACACTGATGTATAGAACAGTCTTATGGAATCTGTGGGAGAGGGAGAGGGTGGGAAGATTTGGGAGAATGGCATTGAAACATGTAAAATATCATGTATGAAATGAGTTGCCAGTCCAGGTTCAATGCACGATACTGGATGCTTGGGGCTGGTGCACTGGGATGACCCAGAGGGATGGAATGGGGAGGGAGGAGGGAGGAGGGTTCAGGATGGGGAACACATGTATACCTGTGGTGGATTCATTTTGATATTTGGCAAAACTAATACAGTTATGTAAAGTTTAAAAATAAAATAAAATTAAAAAAAAAAAAAGAAAGTTAAAAAAAAATAAAAAATAAAAATAAAAAATTAACTCAAAAGGGACTAATGACTTAAACACCACACCTGAAACTATAAAACTCTAATAGAAACAAGGGGGAAAGCTTCTGAAACTTTTCAAGAAAGTGATGTTTTTAAATATGACACCAAAACACAGGTTACAAAAGCAAAAAAATAAAAGAAACCACAAATGGGACTATATCAAACTAAAAACCTCTTGGACAGCCAGAGAAATAATCAACAAAATGAAAGGATAACTTACAGAATAGAAGAGCGAATTCCTGGTGGTTATGAGTCTGTACTTTCACTGACAAAGGCACAGGTTTGATCCCTGGTCAGAGAACTAAGATCCTGCAAGTCGGGAAGGAGGTGCAGGTTTGATTCTTGGTTTGGAATCTTGATCCCATATACCTTGGGGTCTAGGAGCCAAAACATGAAACAGAAGCAATGTTGTAACAAATTTGATAAAGACTTTTTAAAAATCAAGTTAAAAAATAATAATACTGTATTGAAAGCTTGAAATTTGCTAAGACGGTAGATCTTAATTCCTCCCTACACATATAACAAAGATAGTATATGACGTAGAGTTAACTTAATTAAAGAGATAATTAAAAGTTAATTAAAAATAAATGAGTAGAGTTAATTAACTCAATTGTGGTAATTGTTTCCCAGTGTATATGTGTATTAAATCATCACGTTGTAGAACCTAAATATGTACAATTTTTATCAGTCATACCTCATTAAAGCTAAGAAAAAATAAAAGAAATGGGGAAACATTAATATATGCTTGTAAGTGAACAAAGACAGGATGAAAAATCTACATCCTATATGATTCCAACTATGTGACATCTGCAAAAGGCAATGAAAATGATAAAAAAAGTCAGTGATTGTCAAGCATTAAGGATGGGGGGAAAGATGAATAGACAGAGCACAGAGGACTTTTAGGGCAATAAACCTATTCTGTATGATTTTATAGCAGTGGATACATGTATCATTATTTGCTGTTCATACTCTGTCATATCCGACTCTTTGCAACCCCATGGACTGCAGTATGCCAGGCTTCCCTGTCCTTCACTATCTCCTGGAGTTTGCTCAGATTCATGTTGATATATATCATTACCCCTTTGTTAAACTCAAAGGATGTACAACACCAAGAATGAACTATAGATTTTGGTTGATAATAATGTGTCAATACATCCACTGTTACAAAGGTACGACTAGGGTGAATGTTGTTAGTGGATGATGCTATATGAGTATGGACAGAGCTATGTGGAAACTCTGCACTACCTGCTCAATTTTTCTCTAAAATAATAATCTATTAAAGTGGTAATAAATAAACATTCTCACAGCGATTCTTGATCAGATTCTTGATCTCTGAAGAAGATTTAGCTTCAGGACCAGGGACCAGGCTTGATCACTCAAGAGCTTTTGTGTAGCAGAGTTTTATTAAAGTATGAAAAGGAACAGAGAAAGTGTCTGACATAGACATCAGAAGGGGGATGGAGAGTGCTCCCATGCTAGTCTAAGCAAAGGAGTTATATGCTTTTTTAATTGGTTATTACAATAAATCAAAAGAATGTCTCAAGGCTGTCAAGATTTACTAGGCCAACTCCCACAATTTAAATTGTAAGATGACAGGATTAGAACTAACAATAGAAAGAAATATACATTTTATTTATTTATTTTTAATATAAATTTATTTATTTTAATTGGGTGTTAATTACTTTACAGTATTGTATTGGTATTGCCATACATCAACATGAATCCACCACGGGTGCACACGTGTTCCGCATCCTGAACCCCCCTCCCACCTCCTTCCCCATTCCATCCCTCTGGGTAATCCCAGTGCACCAGCCCTGAGTATCCTGTATCATGCATAGAACCTGGACTGGCGATTCGTTTCACATATGATATTATACATGTTTCAATGCCATTCTCCCAAATCATCCCACCTTCTCCCTTTCCCACAGAGTCCAAATGACTGTTCTATACATCTGTGTCTCTTTAGCTGTCTCTCATACAGGGTTATCGTTACCATCTTTCTAAATTCCATATATATGCATTAGTATACTGTATTAGTGTTTTTCTTTCTGGCTTACTTCACTCTGTATAATACGCTCCAGTTTCATCCACCTAGTTAGAACTGATTCAAATGTATTATTTTTAATAGCTGAGTAATACTCCATTGTGTGTATATATACCACAGCTTTCTTATCCATTCGTCTGCTGATGGACGTCTAGGTTGCTTCCATGTCCTGGCTATTGTAAACAGTGCTGTGATGAACATTGGGGTACACATGTCTCTTTCAATTCTGGTTTCCTCAGTGTGTATGCCCAGCAGTGGGATTGCTGGGTCATATGGCAGTTCTATTTCCAGTTTTTTAAGGAATCTCCACACTGTTCTGCATAGTGGCTATATTAGTTTGCATTCCCACCAACAGTGTAAGAGGGCTCTCTTTTCTCCACACCCTCTCCAGCATTTATTGCTTGTAGACTTTTGGATTGCAGCCATTCTGACTGGTGTGAAATGGTACCTCATTGTGGTTGTGATTTGCATTTCTCTGAAAATGAGTGATGTTGAGCATCTTTTCATGTGTTTGTTAGCCATCTGTATGTCTTCTTTGGAGAAATGTCTATTTAGTTCTTTGTCCCATTTTTTGATTGGGTCATTTATTTTTCTGGAGTTGAGCTGCAGGAGTTGCTTGTATATGTTTTGGAATTACTTCTTCGTCAGTTTCTTCATTTGCTATAATTTTCTCCCATTCTGAAGGCTGTCTTTTCACCTTGCTTACAGTTTCCTTTGTTGTGCAGAAGCTTTTAATTTTAATTAGGTCCCATTTGTTTGAGTCCGAAATGCAGTACTTGGATGCAATCTCAAAAATGACAGAATGATCTCTGTTTGTTTCCAAGGCAAACCATTCAATATCACAGTAATCCAAGTCTATGCCCCAACCAGTCATGCTGAAGAAGCTGAAGTTGAACGGTTCTATGAAGACCTACAAGACCTTTTAGAACTAACAGCCAAAAAAGATGTTATTTTCATTATAGGGGACTGGAATGCAAAAGAAGGAAGTCAAGAAACACCTGGAGTAACAGGCAAATTTCGCCTTGGAATACAGAATGAAGCAGGGCAAAGACTAATAGAGGTTTGCCAAGAAAATGCACTGGTCATAACAAACACCCTCTTCCAACAACACAAGAGAAGACTCTACACATGAACATCACCAGATGGTCAACACCGAAATCAGATTGATTATATTCTTTGCTTCCAAAGATGGAGAAGCTCTATACAGTCAGCAAAAACAAGACCAGGAGCTGACTGTGGCTCAGATCATGAACTCCTTATTGCCAAATTCAGACTGAAATTGAAGAAAGTAGGGAAAACCACTAGACCATTCAGGTATGACCTAAATCAAATCCCTTATGATTATACAGTGGAAGTGAGAAATAGATTTAAGGGCCTAGATCTGATAGATAGTGTGCCTGATGAGCTATGGAATGAGGTTCGTGACATTGTACAGGAGACAGGGATCAAGACCATCCCCATGGAAAAGAAATGCAAAAAAGCAAAATGGCTGTCTGGGGAGGCCTTACAAATAGCTGTGAAAAGAAGAGAAGTGAAAAGCAAAGGAGAAAAGGAAAGATATAAGCATCTGAATGCAGAGTTCCAAAGAATAGCAAGAAGAGATAAGAAAGCCTTCTTCAGTAATCAATGCAAAGAATTAGAGGAAAACAACAGAATGGGAAAGACTAGAGATCTCTCCAAGAAAATGAGAGATACCAAGGAAAATTTTCATGCAAAGATGGGCTCGATAAAAGACAGAAATGGTATGGACCTAACAGAAGCAGAAGATATTAAGAAGAGGTGGCAAGAATACACAGAAGAACTGTACAAAAAAGATCTTCACGACCAAGATAATCACGATGGTGTGATCATTCACCTAGAGCCAGACATCCTGGAATGTGAAGTCAAGTGGGCCTTAGAAAGCATCACTACAAACAAAGGTAGTGGAGGTGATGGAATTCCAGTTCAGCTATTTCAAATCCTGAAAGATGATGCTGTGAAAATTCTGCACTCAATAGGCCAGCAAATTTGGAACACTCAACAGTGGCCACAGGACTGGAAAAGGTTGGTTTTCATTCCAATCCCAAAGAAAGGCAATGCCAAAGAATGCTCAAACTACCGCACAATTGCACTCATCTCACACGCTAGTAAAGTAATGCTCAAAATTGTCCAAGCCAGGCTTCAGCAATACATGAACAATGAACTTCCTGATGTTCAAGCTGGTTTTTTGTTTTTTTTTTTTTATGATTCCAGTGGAATTTCTTTTTTTTTTTTTTTATTTTTGCCTTCATTATTTGTTTTTTTTTTTCTTTTTTTTTTTTTAATTTTATTTTATTTTTAAACTTTACATAACTGTATTAGATTTGCCAAATATCAAAATGAATCTGCCACAGGTATACATGTGTTCCCCATCCTGAACCCTCCTCCCTCCTCCCTCCCCATTCCATCCCTCTGGGTCGTCCCAGTGCACCAGCCCCAAGCATGCAGTATCGTGCATCGAACCTGGACTGGCAACTCATTTCATACATGATATTTTACATGTTTCAATGCCTTTCTCCCAAATCTAGAAAAGGCAGAGGAACCAGAGATCAAATTGCCAACATCTGCTGGATCATGGAAAAAGCAAGAGAGTTCCAGAAAAGCATCTATTTCTGCTTTATTGACTATGCCAAAGCCTTTGACTGTGTGGATCACAACAAACTGTGGAAAATTCTGAAAGACATGGGAATACTAGACCATCTGACCTGCCTCTTGAGAAATTTGTATGCAGGTCAGGAAGCAACAGTTAGAACTGGACATGGAACAAAAGACTGGTTCCAAATAGGAAAAGGAGTCTGTCAAGGCTGTATATTGTCACCCTGCTTATTTAACTTATATGCAGACTACATCATGAGAAATGCTGGACTGGAAGAAACACAAGCTAGAATCAAGATTGCTGGGAGAAATATCAGTAACCTCAGCTATGCAGATGACACCACCCTTATGGCAGAAAGTGAAGAGGAACTCAAAAGCCTCTTGATGAAAGTGAAAGTGGAGAGTGAAAAAGTTGGCTGAAAGCTCAACATTCAGAAAACGAAGATCATGGCATCCGGTCCCATCACTTCATGGGAAATAGATGGGGAAACAGTGGAAACAGTGTCAGACTTTATTTTATTGGGCTTCAAAATCACTGCAGATGGTGACTGCAGCCATGAAATTAAAAGATGCTTACTCCTTGGAAGGAAAGTTATGACCAACCTAGATAGCATATTCAAAAGCAAAGACATTACTTTGCCAACAAAGGTCCATCTAGTCAAGGCTATGGTTTTTCCAGTGGTCATGTATGGATGTGAGAGTTGGACTGTGAAGAAGGCTGAGCGCCAAAGAATTGATGCTTTTGAGCTGTGGTGTTGGAGAAGACTCTTGAGAGTCCCTTGGACTGCAAGGAGATCCAACCAGTCCATTCTGAAGGAGATCAGCCCTGGGATTTCTTTGGAAGGAATGATGCTAAAGCTGAAACTCCAGTACTTTGGCCACCTCATGTGAAGAGTTGACTCATTGGAAAAGACTCAGATGCTGGGAGGGATTGGGGGCAGGAGGAGAAGGGGACGACAGAGGATGAGATGGCTGGATGGCTTCACTGACTCAATAGACATGAGTCTGAGTGAACTCCTGGCGTTGGTGATGGACAGGGAGGACTGGCGTGCTGCGATTCATGGGGTTCAAAGAGTTGGACACGACTGAGCGACTGAACTAAACTGAACTGACCTGTTTATTTTTGCTTTTATTTCCAATATTCTGGGAGATGGGTCATAGAGGATCCTGCTGTGATTTATGTCAGAGAGTGTTTTGCCTATGTTCTTCTCTAAGTGTTTTATAGTTTCTGATCTTACGTTTAGATCTTTAATCCATTTTGAGTTTATTTTTGTGTATGGTGTTAGAATGTGTTTTAGTTAGACACTAATAGATGGAGAAATATACTGTGTTCATGGATTGGAAGAATCAATATAGTGAAAATGAGTATACTACACAAAGCAATGTATAGATTCAATGCAATCCCTATCAAGTTGCCAACAGTATTTTTCACAGAGCTAGAACAAATAATTTCACAATTTATATTGAAATACAAAAAACCTCGAATATCCAAAGCAGTCTTCAGAAAGAAGAACGGAACTGGAGGAATCAACCTGCCTGACTTCAAGCTCTACTACAAAGCCACAGTCATCAAGACAGTATGGTAATGACACAAAGACGGAAATATAGATCAATGGAACAAAATAGAAAGCCCAGAGATAAGTCCACGTACCTATGGACACCTTATCTTTGACAAAGGAGGCAAGAATATACAATGGAGAAAAGACAACCTCTTTAACAAGTGGTGCTGGGAAAACTGGTCAACCACTTGTAAAAGAAATATGCATTTTAAAATAACAAGATTAGTCAGAAGGTTTTCAAGAAGGAGAAACTGTCCTCAAGCAGAATACATTGTTGTTATATAATTTTTAGTACAGAGTTTAAACTGAGTTGTTCAGTTGTGTAATCATTAGTTCTGGGCTTAAAGGGGAAAAAAAAAAAAACAAAAACAGGTTTTATCTGACTAAGACTAAGGAATGTAGAGAGAGGGGGGAAAAAAAAAGATATTTGTCCTTTCCTCCTCTTTGAGAATTTCAGACCCCTATCTCCTCCTCGAGAACCCCAGACCCCTTTCCCCTCCTCAGGGACCCTGGACTTCTTATCAATCTGCCTAGAAATTGACAGAAATTGACTCTCTCAATTTCTAGTCCCCATTTGTTAAAAAGAGAGTCTTTGCGGGCAATACTCATTAAAATATCTTACAAAACAAAGGAGCTTAGCCTCGTGGTCATTGTCCCAGCCATGTCTACTGCTTTGAAGTGAAGTGAAGTGGCTCAGTCATGTCCGACTCTTTGTGACCCTGTAGACTGTAGCCCACCAGGTTCCTCCATCCATGGGATTCTCCAGGCAAGAATACTGGAGTGGGTTGCCATTTCCTTCTCCAGGAGATCTTCCCGACCCAGGGATCGAACCCAGGTCTCCCACATTGACGGCAGATGCTTTAACCTCTGAGCCACCAGGAAAGCCCTTTAGATGGCCTCAAAATACCCAGCTTTAAGTTGAGAGAGGTTAGTATAAGGGCAAGAAGGCATAGAAATAAAGGGAGCTAAGTAGAATATAACTAGGAGAACTCTTGGAGAACTCTTGCCACAATTAAATTGATTTAAAACAAGTAAACTAAATAAGATGTAAATTAGTTTTTTTGTTTGTTTTTTTTTTTAAGAAATACAATGCCAAAATAATTAAACCTAGTTATTCTAAAACTATCATGGACTTCCCAAATAAACCCCAGCAAGAAAGGGCTATTAAAGCCATGCAGGCACTAAGAAGGAGCTATGTCTCCAGATTCATTTCACGTGTGACCATGGAGGAAAAAGGACAGGAAAATTTTTGCAGAAGTGGAGCTATGTTCCCTAAGAACAATGGTCAAGGATATTCTTCCTAGTAAGTAGAAACCAGCATCTAATGAAGTAACTCTCCCACTGCTAGGGAATTTCCCTGCAGGAAAGTATTGATATGGAGCAATGAATGCTGTGTATCTCTGATCCTTTTTCCTGAATGAAGTATTTTATGATAGACTTCTGGTCTCTGCACTGATATTTCCTACTGGGTTAGGGCAAGGGCAAGAGGAGATAATTTGTCTTCAAGTTTCTTTGTTTTTGGACGATAAGGAACAATATTTAAACTTGATGGAGAAGGCTCCACGTCACTCAGAGATCCTTGAGCTGGATGAAGTGACTGTATTGGACCACACACTGTCTTCTTTGAAGAGGCAAATGATGTGTGAGATCTGCCCATGAATTTGGTGGCTGGAAATATGGGCTTTGGCTCGCCATCAAAGATTCATGCTCCACTTCCATACTTGTATTAGTCAGCATTTTTCAGAGAAACAGAACCAATAGGATGTGTGTATATATAGAAAGAGGTTTTTTTTTGCTTTTTTTGTTGTTGTTGTTGTTGTTGTTTTTTGGTGAGAAATTGGCTCCTATAATTATGGAGGCTGTCAAGACCAAATCTGCAGGGTGAGCTGGCAGGCTGGAGACTCAGAAAAGCTGACAGTGCAGATGAAGTCTGAAGGCATCTGCTGGAGAGTCTTCTCTTGCTTACGCTCAGTTGTTTAAGCTAGAATTTGGGTGTTACCACTGATTCTGCCTTGTCTATGTAGCTGACTCATGACTAAACCCTGGTCATTTTACCTCCTTATCCATTCTATTTATCTCAGTTATCATCACCTAAGGTGATGGATCATCTCCTTCTGACTATTCTTCTAATCTTTTACCCAGTATCCTGGTCCCTATTCTAGTTTGCTTGTTGTAAATGTTTCCTCCATCAAGCTTCTCTAATGATCCATCGAAATCACAAGCTGGGCCACAGCACTTTAATGTCTAAAATTCTTTAATTTCATCAACTATTTCATGATTAAATCCAAACTCCTTGACATGAATGCAATGCTGCCTCTAATCTGCCCCTTTTAAAACCATTCAGCTTTTCCTCTAGTTACTCCTTACTTCAAATTTGACATTGAATTAGCAGTTCCACTGCTTGCTGTTCTGTATTTCACTTTACACTTTCTTTGTCCTTGCTGTCTTCTCCTTCCTTCAATTGACCAGCTTAATGATTTATTATTATGCCTTATCTTAGGTATCACTTCTCAGTCTCCTGTGTCTCCATTCTCTCCCTCACATGATAAGGATCTTTCTCCCTTGGCCCAGTAGCATTCAAAATCTACTCAACCACTGCAACCAATTTATAGTTTAATGAGTATCTGTTGATGTATGTCTGTCCTCAGTAACTGAAGTTGCTAGGGACACTGACTATGTTTCTGTTCAAATACTTATTAGCTAATATTATCGAATAGGAAACCAATTTAAGTGCTAGCATTACTGACAGACATGATTCCTGCCCTCAAGGAGCTCATTCCATAGAAGTGTGACATAAAAATGAATAAGAAACATAATTCAGGTAGTTTTAGAGTTTGATGAAGGCTGTGAAGTTAATGAAACAATACAATGTTATAAATAGACAGGGAGGGATATGCACTATGCAGAATGATCAGGAAAAGCACTTTTGAAGAGTGATATTTAAGACTCAACGTATAAAAGGAAATGTGACAACATGAAAGACTGGGGAGCAGACTAGAGTGTAATGAGCAAGAGTGAGATTGTTACAAGCCCATTTGAGAGAAGAGAGTTTGAAATTTTTTCCATTTGAGGGATTTGAAATCCTTTATATTGAACTGTGGGATTACCTGGTTGCTCAGTGGTAAAGAATCTGCCTGCCACTGCAGGAGACATGGGTTTGATCCCTGGACTGGAAAGATCTCCTAGAGAAGGAAATGGCAACCCATTCCAGTATTCTTGCCTGGGAAATCCCATTGACAGAGGAGCCTGGTGGGCTACAGTCCATCCATGGAGTCACAAAAGAGTTGGACATGACTTAGGGACTAAACAACAACAACAACAACAACATATTGAGTTGTAAATGACAAAAAAGTTAGCTTAAAATATTACTGTTCTTAAATTAAACTATAAAAACAAAGCACTTTCTTCTCCATTCTCACACATTATGTTATCCATCCCACTTTGTTATTCCTTCCAACTTCTTAGGACTTGGGAAGGAAGATGGCACCTCCTCATGTCTTTGATCTTCATTTAGTTCACCTGATCGCACTTTGACAATGCAAAAGCCTTCTGTGACCCAGGTTATCACTAACTTCCATGATGCTCATGGGGAGGCCTCAAGGAAGTTTTTTCTGTTGATTTGAGTGTTTCCATATATATGCATGTATTGTTAATGAGTATCAAGTAAAGAACTAAGTTTTAGAATGGCTGCAAGTCAGAGAGTAGAAAACAAGAATTCAGTGAAAGCTGAATGAGGCAGCCAGAAGTTTCTACGACTTTCCCTCCCACTTGATAAATTTGGGTTCCATGCTACTATCACTGTTAAAAAACCATTCATTACCTTTGCACTATGCGCAAAATAGGATTATCTTCATTAGATGGGCAAAGAAGACTTGGAAGATTTGATTTTAAGCTAACTGAGGGCAGGGATTATATATCTTTGTAGCTTTATATTTTATTAATTAAAAGTTTAAAATAATAGAAGAAATAATTTGACAAGCTCAATAAATTTGAAGAAAACATTAGGACTACCTCCAAGATACTGATAAAAATACTTAATTTGAATCATTGAATAAAACTAATATATATATATATATTTTTTTAATTATTATTAATGAGCAGGTTGTTAAAATGTACTTCTCAAAGTCAAAACCATCTACTTTGTGCAAAGGTCTTGATGTCAGCAGTTCCTGCCAAGGCCCTATGGATGGCCTGGAAGAACTTGTCTACTGTCTGCTGCATTGAGCAGCACTTTGGGGTGCTTATATTTTAGGTTCTGTAGTTATTTTTCAGGGTATCCGAATACACAAGATTCATTTTAAATTCTTTAACACATTTTCCTCATATGGATGTTACTGTTATAGTCCCTTGTGAGAACATGTGTTGGATGTTAGAATAAGACTTAAAGTAACAAATTTACTTCCTTTTTAATGCTTTAGAAAATTTTAACCCTCAGGAATAAATCCCTAATTAGGTGAATGAAAATTGAGATCTGGATAAGTCTTAGGGAGTAAGTGAAAATAGATCAGGGAAGTTTTCTAGCATTGATCTTCCTCTGGAGACCCATTCTGTGGAGGTGGGGGTGGGGTGGGGGAGGGAGGTTGTCAGGAAACCACCATTCTCCCCTTACAGTCTTCCAAGTTACCTGTTGCCATGTGCAAGCTGTTCACAGATAAAGGGATTCTTAGATGGAGAATGAAGGGAAGTGGGCATTGGGCCAGTAATTCTGGGAAGCAGAGCGTTGAAATAAATGTAGAATTGCGTGTTTGTAAGAAGAGATTTGGAGAAGGGTATAACTCTATGGCTATTGAAAACAAGGACAAAGATTGAGCTCATTCAAAATACATTTCCTTTTCTAGACCTGAAAGATATCATTAAATCAGACTCCTCTATTCTTGCTTTGTCCCTCTGTAAACTGGATTCTCCTTGACCTACTCCAGTGCATGCTTCTGTATTCATAGTATATTTTATATGTATAATTTCTCATGCATTGTCTCATCCTATCCTTAAAATAGCAGTACGAAGTAGGTGGCATCATCAGTTTATAAATCAGGAAAGTAAGACTCAGAAGGCTTATGGGTATATTTTGAATGTCTTACAATGAGTAAGTCTCAAGTTTGGGTTTTTGTTCCTAAGTCTCATGATTGAGTCATCATATGTGCTTTGCTAGCCTGTATGTTTCTTCATGGTCAGGATCTTCTTTCCTACCCAAGTCTTGTATATTATCACTATCACCTTGGCATTTAAGTATCTGTAGTTCAGTCAAGCTGAATGTGTTCCAGGTCCTCAATTTTGCCCCAGTTCCTCTTACTTCTGAGTATTTACTTCTGTGTTCTTTGCTTCTGCCTATATTTTGGCCATCATTTTGTGTAATTGACTCTCAGTCAATCTTCACATTTCATTGCATGTTTCATCATGTCCAGGGAACTTTAATGGCCAACCCCCTCTGTAGTCCCCTCCACAGGGTCTTACTTGCCCTCCATCCTCATAATGTTTTGTGTTTTAATTTTATCACCCTCTGATCTGTGAACTATAGGAGAACAGAAGATTCTATTTTATTCAGTGTCTGGCTCATAGTAGGTGTTAAAGAGTTATTCTTTTCACTGATGAATTGAAAGGATGAATCAATGATGAATTCATTAAAATATATTATTCAAATATACTCTGTCTTCCGGACAGTTTCCAAGTCACCCTTATTATTTTCTTAAATGTTTTAGCATATTAAGAATGAGTTAATTTGACTTAAAGGTGAGGCCTGCCTTTATAAGTATGAAGCCCCTTTAATCACTCTGTAGCTTTCTGAGAGTAGTGGAAAGAACAGATATCACTTTGAGAGGAGAGAGAGTAAATTTTGAAAAATCCTATTTTGCTACTTTTCTCCTTCCACTTTTTCTCACTACCTACTTTTCAGCCTTGGCTTCCAATGGGTTCTATTTTCAGTCTACCCATCAAAATTTGTGAATATTTCCTGTGAATGATTTGTTACCTATACACAGCTAACTCATAGGTCAAAATAACAATAAAAATGCAAATATACATGAGTTTCCCATTATGCAGAAAAGGCATTTGAATTTTTGGTCCAAACATACTGGAATCTTAGACCTTGCTGTAATCAATTCCCTTGAGATTTTCCATCCATATGATTAGTAATGTGTTCTTAAAAGTCTTTCTTAGATTTTGCAGTCCTGACAAGCAACTTTGAAAGCTCGTGCCTACACTAGTAGGATTTTTTAATCCAAAATAATAAAAACTTCTCAAGGCTTCACTTTTTTGAATTATGTCCCAATTTTCCATGAGTGAGCTACATAAAATCTTGCCATATGTTCCTCTTCATAGCGATACATCTGAACAGAATAAGGTATTTATAAAATGATCTAGGTATATTTATTGACTGATGAAAGACATTAGTTTCTGCATACTCAGATAACTCTATCTGGCATTGTTTGATTTACCTGGACAAGTGAAATGTGGTTAAAACAAACCTATAGGGCCTTACACCATGAGGCCTTAAAATTTTTTTTTCTTTTGGCATGGAAAGGGTCTGGAGAGCAGCTGGCTACCAGCTGGAGTCTCGTACTGTTTTATTGAAGTAGAATTGGGACTTTAACAAGCTTAATTATAACAAGACTTCACCTGCATCACAGAACCTGTTACATTGCCCCCACCCCTTTTTTCACACATTTCTGGTTGTTTGGAAGCCTGTTTTCAATATTTCCACCCAGACCGCATTTGATCTGAAAGCTTTACTCTTGATTTAGTTGCCATGGCATAAAAAGGATAAATTAAATCTAGCTACTTTTGTGTAGGTCATATCAGGAGTGGTGTGAGGGAACTTGGAGATAATGGTGTTAAGTCTAAACTTAAGTGTTAGTTTTGGCTTCATCTTCTTTTTCAAGGAACTGGTGAGAGAGCCATGTGTCCATATCATTAGTCCATGTGTTCCGAGGGTTTACCTTTATTTTGCTTTATGATTTTCTTAAACATATTATAAAATTTAAGACTCGTATTTGATTATAAGCATTTCTAAGTACTTCCAAATGTAGCTGATAGTTCCCAGCACACAACTGACACTTTGGAATACTATCAAAAGCTTGACTTACTAGAAGTCTATATGGATTTGCAGAAAAAGATTACTGATCACATATTTAAATACTATATTACAAACTCTTATATTTTCTTGTAGTATGAATTGCTAAATGATGATTAAAATATACTATTTCCTTGTATTGTAAAATATTGTTAATGTCTTTAAGATGATGACTTGAAGATTTAAAATTAAATTTCAAACATGAAGAGACAAAAGTGATGAGAAACTTTGGTGGCAATAGTAATAATACAATGTGGAAATGTTGGTAAAAAGTAATAATCCCTTGTTGTTTTTGTGCTAAAAGATTTTTTGATTCTGGGCAACCTGGAAAGGCACAAGGCCTACGTGAATAAATTATATATTAACATGAATGAGTTGACCCTTTTGGATTTATGTTTATAGCTTTCTTGTCATCAATAAGGTAATTACACTTCCATTTGGATGTAACTCTTGGGATTAGAGATATTTATAGCTGTTGGAAAAGAAACTGGCTCAATCTAATAACACTATTGAAATAGACAGGGTTTTCTAAACTGAAAATTGGGTGAAAGAATCACCTATGATATTTACTATGTACCCAATTTTAGGTTTCGCTGATGCACGATATTCAGTGAGAGACACAGAAATGCCACATTCTCTTAGACAGTTTTATGAGAGAGCATGGTCCTCTAATAGAAGAAAAGAAAGTTTCTTATATTATTATATGTATTATTAAGTCTGTTCCTAATATCTTAATGGTTAAATTCAATTTCTCTCAAGCCCTGAGGTAACTCAAACATTATCTCTTCTTTGAAATTTCTTCTGACTTCTCTTGCTCATAACCTCCCTCCTTCCCCCTCCAGAAGGATTACATCTCCTTCATCTCTTGTAACATCTCTGCTAACAGTGCATTCCTCTTCTCTTATAGCACTCCTCACATTGCATTGTAATTATTTGTTTACACGTCTGTCTCTCTCACCAGACTGAGCTCTTCAAAAAACTGAGACAGCGTTTTATTTAATTCACTTGGTGTACCCACAGCCTGTCAGTGTCTGGCACATGATAGGCAAATAATAAACGCTAAAAGAAAAAAAGGGGGAGAATTAATGAATGAATGTAAATTATTGTCATCTCTGATTTATTTGGCAGTCATATCACTGAGTGCAAAAAGAAACGCCCATCTTATTACTCCTTCAATGCCATGTAGTCTTTTCTCAAAAACTGCAGTGTTTAACAGTCTCCTCAACTCAGCTTGCGTAATTCCAGCATAGTGATAACAGCACTGTAATCAGATCTTAAGTACTTCCAAATTGTTGCAAATTGTACTGTATTGTGATCCTGGAGTCTACAGGCGTGGTTTTTGGTTTCAATTGTAAAACTCGTTAAAAAAAAAATATATGTCTGGTAGATAGTATAAAACAATATCTAATGGTTAGATTTTAAAATTCATTTTATTTATGAATAGTTTAAATTAGAATTTATTCTTAGAAAAAAAGTCTGTTGAGTTATTGAAATTATTAAGTACCCTTATTGGTAAATGATATACTCACTTAAATACCAAGATTGGTACTCACAGTGGGTGAGCAAGTAGGCTGAAAAGCCTGCTGGGTATGAAGTTCATCTTCTGAACAAATGTTTTAGTTTCAATAAAAATGAAAATACATTCCACTCAGAAATTCCACATACATGTAAATGTTTGTATATTCAAGAGAAATTTAATTATTCTATTTCATCCACTTACACTTGAGTCATTAAAGGATATTTGATAATGGATAAAGGGACCTTTTTCTTGGCTCTACTCTTTATTGTTTTAAACTCCCTAAGACATTTTTTTTTCTTGACTTCAACAGACTTAACCAGTTATATGATCTGACAGTAGTACATTGCCACCGATACCAATTTTGGCTGAAGAAATGAAAAAATTTCATTCACTATATTGGGTAAATTATGCCTGTTAGGTTGTACTATTTTATAACAAACTTTTGGAAAATTAAACAATGTATAAAATTGCAACATGAATATTTATAGATCTTTAAGAACAAAGATAGCGATTTCTTATTTATGGTTATAATATCAGGACTTAGCAGAATGCCTCAGACAAAACAGGCACTAAATATTGAATATGGATTAGTAGCTGAATGTGTCAACAAATGTTACAGGATGACATAAAATTTGTTTAGTGATGAAATCAGCAGAGAGGAATGCAAAGGTCATTTTTGTATTTGAAGCATGTGAAGAATTTCAGTAATTGTGCCAGGCTGCACAAAGCAAATACTTGATTTACATGCATTGCCTATTTTGTGCCCTGGAGAGAAAAGAGGAGGAGGGTTGGTCTTACTTAAATAGAAGAAAGCAGAGATTTAATTAACATGCTGGAGTTTCTAATTAGCCAATACTGGGACTGGGCTTCCCAGGTACCGTGGTGAAGAATTCACCTACCAATGCAGGAGACACAAGAGATCTGGGTTTGATCCCTTGGTCAAGAAGACCCCCCTGGAGTAGGAAATGGCAATCCACTCCAGTATTCTTGCCTGGAAAATTCCATGGACAGAGAAGCCTGGCAGTTTACAGTTCATGGGGTCACAGAGTCAGACACGACTGAACGACTGACCACTCAGTCTTGGGACTAGAGGAAGTTTATAATGGGAAGATGAGAAGAATTTACTCTTTCCCTTTTCCTAATATTCTGTTAAACTGACCAGCACAAAGTGGTCTTCAGGGAAGGGGCAACAGATTCCATATTCTCTAAATCAGCAATTTTTCTCTTTTGACCTAGAATTTTTAAACATTAGAACCATTGGCTGGGAGGGAGTGTGGCTTCAGAGCATGCTTTAGAGTGAATCATCACATCATTGAGTAGGCTGTGAAAAGGAACAAAATTTTCATTTATTTTTATCTATAATTTTTTAAAAATGAGCTAAAGCTTTTTTCATTCTTTGGAAGTTTTTTTTTTTTGTAAATTTGTTGAGCATACCATACATGCAAAAAAGTGAACAATGATTTGTATGCAGTTGGATTAATTTCATAAAGTGAACACATTACTCAGGTAATCAACACAGATTAATAAATAGGCAGCAGCAACCCCAAAGAACTGCCTTGTACCTCCCATGCATGACTCAGTTCAGTTCAGTTTAGTTCAGCCACTCAGTTGTATCCAACTCTTTGCAACCCCATGAATTGCAGCATGCCAGGCCTCCCTGTCCATCACCAACTCCCAGAGTTCACTCAAACTCACGTCCATCGAGTCAGTGATGCCATCCAGCCATCTCATCCTCTGTCATCCCCTTCTCCTCCTGCCCCCAATCCCTCCCAGCATCAGAGTCTTTTCCAATGAGTTAACTCTTCACATGAGGTGGCCAAAGTACTGGAGTTTCAGCTTCAGCATCATTCCTTCCAAAGGACACCCAGGACTGATCTCCTTCAGAATGGACTGGTTGGATCTCCTTGCAGTCCAAGGGACTCTCAAGAGTCTTCTCCAACACCACAGTTCAAAAGCATCAATTCTTCGGCGCTCAGCCTTCTTCACAGTCTAACTCTCACATCCATACATGACCACTGGAAAAACCATAGCCTTGACTAGACAGACCTTTGTTGGCAAGGATTTAATCTCCCTGCTTTTGAATATGCTATCTAGGTTGGTCATAACTTTCCTTCCAAGGAGTAAGCATCTTTTAATTTCATGGCTGAAGTCAACATCTGCAGTGATTTTAGAGCCCCCCAAAATAAAGTCTGACACTCTTTCTACTGTTTTCCCATTTATTTCCCATGAAGTGATGGGACCAGATGCCATGATCTTTGTTTTCTGAATGTTGAACTTTAAGCCAACTTTTTCACTCTCCTCTTTCACTTTCATCAAGAGGCTTTTGAATTCCTCTTCACTTTCTGCCATAAGGGTGGTCTCATCTGCATATCTGAGGTTATTGATATTTCTTCCGGCAATCTTGATTCCAGCTTGTGCTTCTTCCAGCCCAGCGTTTCTCATGATGTACTCTGCATATAAGTTAAATAAGCAGGGTGACAATAAACAGCCTTGATGTACTCCTTTTCCTATTTCGAACCAGTCTGTTGTTCCATGTCCAGTTCTAACTGTTGCTTCCTGACCAGCATATAAGTTTCTCAAGAGGCAGGTCAGGCGGTTTGGTATTCCCATCTCTTTCAGAATTTTCCACAGTTTATTGTAATCCACACAGTCAAAGGCTTTGGCATAGTCAATAAAGCAGAAATAGATGTTTTAATGGAACTCTCTTGCTTTTTCGATGATCCAGCGGATGTTGGCAATTTGATCTCTGGTGCCTCTGCCTTTTCTAAAACCAGCTTGAACATCAGAAGTTCATGGTTCATGCATTGCTGAAGTCTGGCTTGGAGAATTTTGAGCATTACTTTACTAGCATGTGAGATGAGTGCAATTGTGTGGTAGTTTGAGCATTCTTCAGCATTGCCTTTCTTTGGGATTGGAATGAAAACTGACCTTTTCCAGTCCTGTGGCCACTGCTGAGTGTTCCAAATTTACTGGCATATTGAGTGCAGCACTTTCACAGCATCATCTTTCAGGATTTGAAATAGCTCAACTGGAATTCCATCACCTCCACTAGCTTTGTTCGTAGTGATGCTTTCTAAGGCCCACTTGACTTCACATTCCAGGATGTCTGGCTCTAGGTCAGTGAGCACACCATCGTGATTATCTTGGTTGTGAAGATCTTTTTTGTACAGTTCTTCTGTGTATTCTTGCCACCTCTTCTTAATATCTCTGCTTCTGTTAGGTCCATACCATTTCTGTCCTTTATCGAGCTCATCTTTGCATGAAATGTTACCTTGGTATCTCTAATTTTCTTGAAGAGATCTCTAGTCTTTCCCATTCTGTTGTTTTCCTCTAATTCTTTGCATTTATCACTGAGGAAGGCTTTCTTATCTCTTCTTGCTATTCTTTGGAACTCTGCATTCAGATGCTTATATCTTTCCTTTTCTCCTTTGCTTTTTGCTTCTCTTCTTTTCACAGCTATTTGTAAGGCCTCCTCAGACAGCCATTTTGCTTTTTTGCATTTCTTTTCCATGGAGATAGTCTTGATCCCTGTCTCCTGTACAATGTCATGAACCTCATTCCATAGTTCATCAGGCACTCTATCTATCAGATCTAGTCCTTAAATCTATTTCTCACTTCCACTGTATAATGATAAAATATTTGATTTAGGTCATATGTGAATGGTCTAGTGGTTTTCCCTACTTTCTTTAATTTCAGTCTTAATTTGGCAATAAAGAGTTCATGATCTGAGCCACAGTCAGCTCCTGCTCTTGTTTTTGCTGACTGTATAGAGCTTCTCCATCTTTGGCTGCAAAGAACATAATCAATCTAATTTCGGTGTTGACCATCTGGTGATGTCCATGTGTAGAGTCTTCTCTCATGTTGTTGGAAGAGGGTGTTTGCTATGACCAGGGCGTTCTCTTGGCAAAACTCTATTAGCCTTTGCCCTGCTTCATTCTGTATTCCAAGGCAAAATTTTCCTGTTACTCCAGGTGTTTCTTGACTTCCTACTTTTGCATTCCAGTCCCCTATAATGAAAAGGACATCTTTTTTGGGTGTTAGTTCTAAAAGGTCTTGTAGGTCTTCATAGAACTGTTCAACTTCAGCTTCTTCAGTGTTACTGGTTGGGGCATAGATTTGGATTACTGTGATACTGAATGCTTTGCCTTGGAAACGAACAGAGATCATTCTGTCGTTTTTGAGATTGCATCCAAGTACTGCATTTCGGACTCTTTTGTTGACCATGATGGCTACTCCATTCTAAGGGATTCCTGCCCTCAGTAGTAGATATAATGGTCATCTCAGTTAAATTCACCCATTCCAGTCCATTTTAGTTTGCTGATTCCTAGAATGTCGATGTTCACTCTTGCCATCTCCTGTTTGACCACTTCCAATTTGCCTTGATTCATGGACCTGACATTCCAGGTTCCTATGCAATATTGCTCTTACAGCATTGGACCTTGCTTCTATCACCAGTCACATCCACAGCTGGGTATTGTTTTTGCTTTGGCCCCATCCCTTCATTCTTTCTGGAGTTATTTCTCCACTGATCTCCAGTAGCATATTGGGCACCTACTGACCTGGGGAGTTCCTCTTTCTGTATCCTATGATTTTGCCTTTTCATACTGTTCATGGGGTTCTCAAGGCAAGAATACTGAAGTGGTTTGCCCTTCCCTTCTCCACTGGACCACTTTTTGTCAGACCTCTCCACCATGACTTGCCCGTCTTGGATGGCCCCACAGGGCATGGCTTAGTTTCGTTGAGTTAGACAAGGCTGTGGTCCCTGTGATTAGATTGACTCGTTTTCTGTGATTATGATTTCAGTGTGTCTGCCCCTCTGATGCCTTCTCACAACACCTACCATCTTACTTGGGTTTTCACTTACCTTGGATGTGGGGTATCTCTTCATGGCTGCTCCAGCAAAGGGCAGCTGCTGCTCCTTACCTTGGACGAGGGTTATCTCCTTACCGCTGCTGCTCCTGACCTTGAACGTGGAGTAGCTCCTTTAGGCCCTCCTGCACCCGCGCAGCCACCACTTTTTGGACGTGTGGTTGCTCCTCTCGGCCGCCGCCCCTGACCTGGGGTGTGGGGACCCGGCCGCTGCCTCTGACTTCAGACGTGGGTAGCTCCTCTCGGCTGTTGCTGCGCCGTCACAGCCTGACAGTCTCGGCCACTGCCCCTGACCTCGGACGTGGGGTAGCTCCTCTCCACCACGCTTCTGTGAGGTCCATCGCAGCCGGCACGCTTCTGCCACGCCCATCCATGACTACTCCTTGACAAAAAACTATCCTGAATTCTAGTGCCATTTACTAGTTTTGCCTTTTAAAAATTTTGCCTGAAGGGAAACTTTTTGTGTATTATTTTGTAACTGGCACTTTCCTACTCATCAGCATGTTTATGAGATTCATCTCTATTGTTACCTATAGGTATAGTACATTCATTTTCAGTGTTGCCTATTATGAATATATCACAATCTCCATTCTACTGTGGTGAACATTTGGGTTTTGTTGCTGTCAAGTTTTAGCAGTCACAAATAATGCTATAATAAATAGTATTATCTACCAATATTTTCGGGCGTCCCTGGTGGCTCAGAGGTTAAAGCGTCTACCTGCAATTCCGGAGACCTGGGTTCGATCCCTGGGTTGGGAAGATCCGCTGGAGAAGGAAATGGCAACCTACTCCAGTATTCTTGCCTAGAGAATCCCATGGACGGAGGAGCCTGGTACGCTACAGTCCACGGGGTGGCAAAGACTTGGACACGACTGAGCGACTTCACTTTCACCAATATTTTGAGCATTACTTAAGTAATGTTCAAAATTCTCCAAGCCAAGCTTCAACAGTATGTGAACCGTGAACTTCCAGATGTTCAAGAAGGATTTAGGGAAGGCAGAGGAACAAGAGATCAAATTGCCAACATCCATTGGATCATCAAAAAAAAACAAGAGAGTTCCAGAAAAACATCTACTTCTGCTTTATTGACTAAGCCAAAGACTTTGATTGTGTGGATCACAACAAACTGTGGAAAATTCTATAAAAGATGAGAATGCCAGACCACCTGACCTGCCTCCTGAGAAATCTGTATGCAGGTCAAGAAGCAACGGTTAGAACTGGACATGGAACAACAGACTGATTCCAAATTGGGAAAGGAGTATGTCAAGGCTGTATACTGCCACCCTGCTTATTTAACTTATATGCAGAGTGCATCATGAGAAATGCTGGGGTGGATGAAGCACAAGCTAGAATCAAGATTGCTGGGAGAAATAAAAATAACCTCAGATAGGCAGATGACATCATCCTTATGGCAGAAAGCAAAGAAGAAAGACAGAGCCTATTGATGAAAGTGAAAGAAGAGTGTGAAAATTTGTCTTAAAACTCAACATTCAGAAAACTAAGATCATGGCATCTGGTCCCATCAGTTCACAGCAAATAGATGGGGGAAACAATGGCAACAGTGATTTTCTTTTTGGGGGCTCCAAAATCTCTGCAGATGGGGACTGCACTATGAAATTAAGAGATGCTTGGTCCTTAGAAGACGAGCTATGACAAACCTAGACAGCATATTAAACTGAATAGACATTACTTTGCCAACAAAGGTCTGTCTAGTCGAAGCTGTGGTTTTTCCAGTAGTCATGTATGGATGTGAGAGTTGGACTATAAAGAAAGCTGAGTGCCAAAGAATTGATGCTTTTGAACTGTGGTGCTAGAGAAGACTCTTGAGAGTCCCTTGTACTGCAAGGAGAACCAACCAGTCCATGCTAAAGGAAATCAGTCCTGAATATTCATTAGAAGGACTGATGCTGAAACTCCAAAACTTTGGTCACATGATGTGAAGAACTGACTCGTTTGGAAAAGATGCTAATGCTGGGAAAGACTGAAGGCAGCAGGAGAAGGGATGACAGAAGATGAGATGATTGGATGGCATCATCGACTTGATGGACATGAGTTTGAATAAACTCCAGGAGTTCTTGATGGACAGGGAAACCTGGAGTGCTGCAGCCCATGGGGTCACAAACAATCGGACATAACTGAGCAGATTAACTGAATGGAACTGAACCAATATTTTGGTTGAACAGATAGCTAGCACTAGAATTCCTCTTTTTTAGGGTATGAAATATTCAGTTCAGTTCAGTTCAGTCGCTCAGTCATGTCCGACTCTGCGACCCTGTGAATCACAGCACGCCAAGCCTCCCTGTCCATCACCAACTCCCGGAGTTCACTCAGACTCACATCCATCAGTGATGCCATCCAGCCATCTCATCCTCTGTCGTCCCCTTCTCCCCCTGCCCCCAATCCCTCCCAGCATCAGAGTCTTTTCCAATGAGTCAACTCTTCACATGAGGTGGCCAAAGTACTGGAGTTTCAGCTTCAGCATCATTCCTTCCAAAGAAATCCCAGGGCCGATCTCCTTCAGAATGGACTGGTTGGATCTCCTTGCAGTCCAAGGGACTCTCAGGAGTCTTCTCCAACACCAGGAGAACTTCTCCAACAGTTCAAAAGCATCAATTCTTTGGTGCTCAGCCTTCTTCACAGTCCAACTCTCACATCCATACATGACCACTGGAAAAACCATAGCCTTGACTAGATGGACCTTTGTTGGCAAAGTAATGTCTCCGCTTTTCAATATGCTATCTAGATTGGTCATTAGGCTTTAGCATATGGCACTGAATAATTTTCCAAAGGGGTTGTATCAGTTTATACTCCCAACAGCCATTTTATGAGAGTTCTAATTGCTCCATACCTTCACTAACATATGATCTAGTTTTACAACACTTCTTTTGCATATAATGACACTGCACTGTGGTTTTAATTTCTATTCCCCTTATGATTAATGACTTTTAGCCTTTCTAAATGCTTAAGGACCACTTAGATCCCATTTTCTTACTGAAGTTTTTTGTTGTTGTTGTTGGTTCCTTTTTGTTCATTTTTGATTTTTGGTTAGGCTGTTGGCTCCTCTCCTTAATAATTTGTAATAATTCTTTACACTGGTCTTTTACTGATATGTGTTACAAATCTTTTCTACCCCTGTGGCTTGTCTTTTCACTCCCTTAATAATGAAGCACTATTAATCTGTCTTATGAAACATCATTGGCATCCTCACTGCATGCACATGCATGTCAGGTAGTCATTACATACAGAACATGCCTGTGTAGAGAAAGTATTGAGAGGAGGAGCAGGATGGCGTGCTTAACTGCAGTGCATACACTTGAACCTTTCCTTTCAATGTATTGTTACACATTACAGTTTAATATATGCATGATTAAATAAACAATGATTTATTATCCAGTTTTTACCAATCTTCACAAAATGTATAAATGTCTAAAATATTCTTGCAAAACTAGTTTAAATTGAAAATCATGTTTATCCTTGGAAGAAAAGTTATGACCATCCTAGATAGCATATGGAAAAGCAGAGACATTACTTTGCCAACAAAGGTCCATCTAATCAAGGCTATGGTTTTTCCATTGGTCATGTATGAATGCGAGAGTTGGACTGTGAAGAAAACTGAGCACTGAAGAATTGATGCTTTTGAACTGTGGTGTTGGAGAGGACTCTTGAGAGTCCCTTGGACTGCAAGGAGATCCAATCAGTCCATTCTGAAGGAGATCAGTCCTGGGTGTTCTTTGGAAGGAATGATGCTGAAGCTGAAACTCCAGTACTTTGGCCACCTCATGCGAAGAGTTGACTCATTGGAAAAGACTCTGATGCTGGGAGGGATTGGGGGCAGGAGGAGAAGGGGATGACAGAGGATGAGATGGCTGGATGGCATCACTGACTTGATGGACGTGAGTTTGAGTGAACTCTGGGATGGACAGTGATGGACAGGGAAGCCTGGAGTGCTGCAATTCATGGGGTCTCAAAGAATCAGACACAACTAAGTGACTGAACTGAACTGAACTGAGTGAGCATTTGGGCACTACAAGAAAATGTTTGATCTGACAATTCTTCTCCAAATGTGAGCTATTTCTCAGGTAGATAAAGAAAACATCAACTTGATAATATCCAAGAAGCTAGTAAAAAATAAAATTATCAGAAAAGTTATTTAAAATAAAGCTTTGTGTCTACTTTAGTAAGACATTCTAATATAGTAGTCTTGATATACTAAACTATACAGTCACCATGGTTAACAAAACATTGTTTCATTTCCCATTCTTTAACATTGTACTGTACATATTACCTGTATAATTTATAAATAAATTAATATACATTCCCTGGGATCATTATTGAAATAGTTTGGAGCCCTCTTCTAGAAAATTTTTAAAATATTGATTTCAAAACTAGGTAGAACCTTATCATGCAACCTCCAGGAACTTTTGAAATTTTTATCATTGTTGTTGTTGTTTAGTCACAAAGTCATGTCCAACTCTTTGCCGCCCCATGGACTGTAGCCTGCCAGGCTCCTGTGTCATGGAATTTTCCAGGCAAGAATACTGGAGTGGGTTGCTATTTCCTTCTCCATTATCATTGTTAAGACCTGGCTATTTGAAAAGCATGGCATGGAGTTCACAGTGCACACAGGGGAGGGGAGGTGCCTGAAACAGAATTCTGATAGTTTTGTAATAGAAGCCATTGTTATGAAATCTCCATTGCTCAATAGAAGCTGTCCTGTTCTCAGGTGAAGGCTGATTCCAAAGAATAGAATATTCCTGTGAAGGATGGAGAAGGAAATGGCAACCCACTCCAGTGTTCTTGCATGGAGAATCCCAGGGACGGGGGAGCCTGGTGGGCTGTCGTCTCTGGGATCACACAGAGTCAGACACGACTGAAGCGACTTAGCAGCAGCAGCAGCGAAGGATGGTAGGTTCCACATTGCAATGTGGGGTTCAGAGACTAAGCATGGAAGCCTGGGAATAACTAACCATGTTTTAAGGATGACAGCAAATCAACTAGTAGGAGCAGTTGCTACTTAGTAGCAGGTGGAGCTTCCCAGGGAAATGTCAGTTCTCCAGAGCCGCCATAAAGACCTAAGTCCGCTTAGACAGATAAGCATTTCCTTTCTTCTGAGAAGTCTAAATACAAAAATAAAAGTAAGTAATGGAAAAAGAAACATGATGGATATAATTTTTTCCTTTTCATCAGATTCTGCAGCTTTTGCACGTTTTGGTAAGACTAACTGGGCCAACAGCTTCGTTGCTGGGTATGCATTACAATTGTCTCCTTTCATATGATGAATGAAAATAGCCTCAAGAATCACCTAACACTTCCTGCCTGTTGGACGGCCTGAGAGAAGCCTCCCTGGGTGGACAAGTCTTCAGACTCTCCAGGGGAGGGCTTTCCAGATCCTGTCAACAACCCCCTGCAGTTGTTTTTGGCTGCACATTTGGTGAATGTTTTTCTTTCAGCTGGGCCTCACATCATTTACTTGGAATGATATGTTCTCCTCTCACTGCCATCCCAAATGCTGTGAACTCTTGGGAAGAAAATGCTATGGAAATGTGAAGCATTATTTTAAGAACAAAATCTCTGTAGCTTCTAAGCTTTTGCTAAGCACTGCATCTATAGGCTATGTATCTGCCGCATCTGTTTTTGTGTGTGGGAGGCACACTCTATTTATCACTGGGGATGAGTCACTCTTAAAGGAGCATAATCTACTAGAGCTTTTGTGTTTTAACTGCTCTCTGGTCAAATGAGCTGTAGTATTTAAGCTTTAAGTGTTACATATCTATGCCCCTTAGTAGCACCCTGCCAAGAACAACAATAGCTAGAGAGGAGAAAAATCTCCTTCCTTTCATTTCCTCTCAGTCTTTTTAATGATATTACTGCAGAGGCAAAGGCAGTGTGGATCCTCAAGGGGTACTGCCATGAAAGACCAAGCCATCCCACACCTGTTCTGGAATTAGAACAGCTAAATTTGGCAAGACAAGGAGACACAGAGACAGGATGAAAAGAACCAGAGATATGACAAAACACCAGTAAAATATCTCTAACCAATCATTAAATATCCACAGTAGTTGAAATCAGGGATTCTAAGTCTGGCTCTCAGACTGGGTCTTTAGTATGAAACCATTGGTATATATTGCTGATTCCCTAACGATATTTCTTAGTTTTCCTGCAGTTTAAAAAAAAAAAAAACAAACAAACAGTAACTTTGACCCTCTTTGCAGTGCTATCTTGAAAGTGAAAGTGAAAGTTGCTCAATTGCTGACTCTTTGTGACCCCAGGGACTATATATACAGTCCATGGAATTCTCCAGGCCAGAATACTGGAGTGGGTAGCCTTTCCCTTCTCCAGGGGATCTTCCCTCCCAGGGATGGGAAGGGAAGAACCCAGGGATCGAACCCATGTTAGGTTTGTCTACTATATACTGATACTTGAATAAAAATCCTCATCTGGACCAACATAGCTATATGACCCAAGTCGTGAATCAGTTAGAACTTGGTCTGTAAGTGAAACAGAGTTCACAATACAGTCTCACATATTAACTTGTTGTTTTACCCCCAGTTCCTACCTTCACATCCTGCTCAAAAAGACGAAGAAATGTAATCCAAATGATCATGTCTGCTGCTTTTTAGAGAGAGTAGTGCAGTCAGTTTATAGATACAGGATTTAGTTGACCCCTGGACATAGTTTTTCTTTGTTATTAAAATTGTGTGCAAGGGGTCTGGGTCATCAGTTCAATTCCCACTTATGTCCAGTTATCTTTAACAATATGGAGATAACCTTTTCCATGGCCTAACTGGCTTTGTGATGAGGTAATTGTATGATTCTGTCTTGTTGGCTTGAGAATATGGGAATGTTCTCTTTTAATTCCATTCCAATGAAGGTATAGGCAACTCTTTGTCTTTATTCTTGTTTTTGACAGCTTAATCTTACTCTTTCTTTTGGGTTTAAGTAATAGAATTCCTCTTAAAATTTAAACATAATTTTGAAGCCATCAAATTAGACCACCACCAACCCTCAAATTTTTCCGAAGGATTTTTTCCTAAAGAAATGTGAGGGAACGCAACTCTGGAGAAGTAAGCTGGGGTGAAGATGTAGGAGGCAGGAACAAATATAGTACAGTCCCTACAAAGGGAAGCAGAGGTTACCTTATGGGGCCAGGAGAAGCAGTGGGGCCTTGCTTCTTCTGATTACAGAAAGATACAAATATTACAAGATAGAGCACAGAAGAATGTCAAGAGGAAAGATGCCCAGCTCTGCTTTCCTTTCCTTTTATCTACTGTGTCCTTGGGTGATGCTGGCTGGAAAGAGAATTGAGGAAGGAAGATGGGTAGCTCAAAGAGTTCAGCACAGAAGAGAAATACTGGAAGAAGCTGGACTTAGGTCAAGAAACTTAAAAAAGTGTTTAGGACACAATATCACAGATATTATAGATTGTATAATATACCCATCCTTGTTCCTAGAGCATAATAATCACTCATTGCAAGTCCTCCTTTTCTTCCTCTCATTTCTTCCTCCTTCCCCTTCTTGTTGTTTTCACTGCTTTTTTTGTTACTTATTCTCATTACTTCCTCCTGCCTTTACTCCTCACTGCCACTGTACAGGTCTTACCCAAACGTTAAGGTCATTTCTCTAGTACTTAAGTTCTATCTCCTTCACTGAACTTTCTCTAACCCTAACCCACACTGACCTCCTGTTTTGGGATTAATACTTAGTTGCTCACTATCTTAAAAACCCACACTGACCTCCTGTTTTGGGATTAATACTTAGTTGCTCACTATCTTAAATTGTTCCTTGTTATTTCAAGCATTATTTAGTATTATTTAATCTTGGTAGTTGAGCAAGGTGAGAGATACTTTAAATGCTGAAACCATATCCCTATTTGTTTCTCTGTATTCATTAGGATAATTATAACAATGTTGAGCATATAGAATCCTTACAAAACTGTTTTTAAAATAAATTCCAGGTATTTAATCAATAGAGTTTGATTGGCTGCTTTCCCTCTGCATGATTAGAAAAACAGATACATTTCTGTACTGTGATGTTAAAGAAGAAGTGGATTTGTTCTTATTCATAATTTACTTGGCAAAGTCATATTTGTGCCCTGCCAGGTTGAAACCTATCCTTTATTTACTGTTCTGTCCAAAACAAATGAACAAAGGAAAGTATCCAGAAGAGGAAAAAAATACAAGCAACAACAAAAATCACAAAACATAATTAAAAAAACACCAAAAATTCAAACATTCATGAAATGAATAAAAATAGTACATTTATAAGATCAACATAGATAATTGAGTATGGATTGCAATTGGGAAAGAATGACTTAGTCAAGGTTGTGTTTATTATCCTGGAATTGAAGCAAATATTTGAAATGAATTAATAATGAATAGAGCTACATCTGAGTTTTTTCCACATAATCTATTTTAGATCAAGAATACTTTGTGGCAAGAACATGAAATCAGTTGAGACCAGATGACCTTTGCAAAGAATTGTGGCTGGTTAACTTCATAGTTCACTTCATATTGTATTTGAGACATGAAAGAAAAATCTTACAGTCCCCATCTGCTGAATTATCTCCCATCCCCTCCTTCAAAAGTCATACAGAAAACCACTCTGCCACAAAGCCCTAGAGTGGAAGACGCATACAAACAACTTACTCTGTCATATTCGAGCAGTGCGACAGCCATTTTAACTCTTGAGTAATTCAGGCAAACAAGAAGACAATATAGTTATATATGATTAAACATGCAGCAGAATGTTTCTTTTTCCTTTAGATTAAAACATTTTTTTTTCTGACTGCCCTCATAGTTTGTCAAATCAGCTTAAATTTAATTACATAATAAGGAGTGACATATTTTTTAATTTTTGGTCTGTGTTAAGGACATAACTCGGAGAAGGCGATGGCACCCCACTCCAGTACTCTTGCCTGGAAAATCCCATGGACAGAGGAGCCTGGTAGGCTGCAGTCCATAGGGTCTCGAAGAGTTGGACACGACTGAGCGACTTCACTTTCACTTTTTACTTTCATGCATTGGAGAAGGAAATGGCAACCCACTCCAGTGTTCTTGCCTGGAGAATCCCAGGGACGGGGGAGCCTGGTGGGCTGCCGTCTATGGGGTTGCACAGAGTTGGACACGACTGAAGCGACTTAGCAGCAGCAGCAGCGGCAGCAGCAAGGACATAACTACCACAATGTATTTGATAAGATATGCAAAACATACCCACCAGATTCAATTATAGCTGCTCTTTGGTTAAAAATAAACTTCTTCTGAATGCTTGATAGCAGAATTCTTCCAAGCACTGGTATAGCCATAACTCTTGATTGCTGAGTAGTACGGATGCCTCCAAAGCTGAAAAAACACAAAAAGAACTGTTTAGAGAGCCCTTTCTTCCTCCATCCAGTCCTGTTTCTCAGTGATTCCCAGGCAAAATGTAGCTGGAAGAACATTAACACCAGTATATTCCAAATAGTTGCCTAAAGGAAACAGTTGATGTAAACTCTACCTCAAAGATGTTCCACTCACGTGGCAGAGTTTGGGCTTGGCATTGTGCAGTGTGCTTTTATGTTTGCATCTTTGTGTTCTGAAGTTGTTCTTTCTCTAAGTGTTCTGCTCCCTTGTACCTGTGGATTGTGCCTACCACTTGTCTCTGTAAGACAAAATTATCTTTTTTTCATGCTTATTTTTCATCTAATGTAAATATTGCTTTCTCAATCTCTATTCCCATTTTCATTTTCCTTGCAGATCTTGCCTAAACTGACCTTGAATAGGTGGGCTTGTATGAGAACTGGCTTCCCTTTGTATTCCATTTCTTGATCAATGAACCAGGTGTGTGAGCAACTATGGTGTAAACTAACCAGAAGAACACTTTATTTTATTTTATTTTTACGTGTTTCTGCTTCCACATGATAACATAACAGTTGGAATTGAAGGACCTTGCCCTTTGAAGCACCTCCCATTTTTATCACTTTTAAGCCATTATTTTCCTCTATGTGACCTTCCTTAAAACATCACTACTCTTGTCTACCACACCCTATAATTTATTTCAAGTTATATAAATGATTTGGCACAAAAGTTCCGTTTCCATGTGCTCTTCAATCTTCTTCAATAACTTCAAAACTTACACTTTTGACCTTGAAGATTCCTTGATTTGATTTCTTCTCATTCCTGATTCTATGGACCTGTAGATCCTTTTTTGCTGAGTCACTTAGCCTGAACTTTGTCAGTCCAAGTCAATATTTTTCTTTCCAAGTTCTTTCATTCAGCACTTAACTGTTTCAACCAGTTTTTTACCTGCCTCTTTCCCCCGTTTAATCCAACTTTTATTCTTAGTTCTCCTTGGCACCAGTACGTACTCAAATAGTGACTCCTGTCTCTCTTTTCTGAGCCAGCCTTGTATCCACAGCAAACTTTCTCAGTTGGCCTCTGTGATTCTTCTTTCTGCCCAACTCATCAACTCTCAACCTTGGATAACCACTACCAGTTGTTTTCCCTGCCTTTTAAATTAAATTAAATTTTATTTTATTTTTGAGTCTACAGAATGTTTTCAATGTTCCTTAACATTGAAAATTTGCATCTTAATTCAGCTTTAGCAACCAGTTTAGAAGCATTGTTTCCTTTCACCTCCCAATACTGTCATGAGACCCCACTACTTTAGGACGAAATACACATCAGATCTGCCTACTTTTTCAACTCTTAATGTTTATTCTCCTATGTCTCTTTCTCCTCCACTTTCCTCCAATTTAAACTTCATCTCTTGAAATGCTGGACTCTAAACATGACCAGTGTTTTCAGGATATTACTATCACAAGGATCTGCTTTTTGTCTAACATCTTCACTTTATACCAAATACATATGTTTGAAATAAAAATAAAAGCAAAACCAAGGCTCATTCATTTAGCAAATATTTATTGAACTGCTGCTCTACTTAGGCACTTTTGTAGGTGTTTGGGATGCAAGGAAATAAGATTCAATGTACAGAAAATTTTGTGTGCATTTTCTTTTTAAAGTACCAGTTAAAATTCTTTACTTTCTTCAAAAACTTTTCAAATGTCCTAAATTCACTCCCTCTCCTTTTATTCTAACCATTCCCATAGAAGTCACTTATGTCTGGCTTTGCTTTCATTGATATCATTCTCTTAAGTATTAAGATAAAATGATGACTTTTTTTGTTTTTTTAGAAGATCTTTTCTCTGTTCTCATTCTCTTTGTTAACTTCACTTTGTCTTCTATTCTGTTTTCCATTTTTCTGCTTCTCCTTTCATGTCTCAGACTTCTTATCTCCTCTCTCACTTTAAGTCTGATTGTCCTTTAAAGTGTCATAAACCCTATAATATTTTCTCTTTATTCACTCTATCAAGGGTTGATAGTGTGAAATCTTTATTGATACGTGTTAAAGATTTCTCACTGTCATTCCTTTGTCCTGCTCCTAAAATTATATCTCAACTCCTAAAGTTATATCTTGTACCTCCTCTGCAGCCTATAATTGAAATGGCATATCCAGTGTTTCTGTTCGAATCCCCTACCATACCTCAAATTCAACATGATCATAGATGTGATATAGATCTGAGACATTGAATTATGGGAGGACAGGAATCCTAACTGGGATGAGGGCACACAGAAAGCTAACTTTTATATAGAGTCAGCCCCAGCAACATCACTGGGAAATGTCCCAAAGGCATTAATCCAGTAGATATGGTCATTCTCAGGTAAGGCCAAATCAGTGGGTCTAAAACATTATTAGCAGGAGTTTGGGGAAAGGGTAGATGTGCGGAAGGTGTTTATCCTCAATGAGCCCTCAATTCATAGTTGGATATATGGAAAATATAAGACAAATATAGACAAATGAACAAGCAAGAAACATGGGAAGCATTATGGATGCAGCTATTAGGTAGAATTCCTGAGAGGGTCCTAGAATAAAAAGCAAAGTCACAGAACAGACTACATATAGACTGATGGTCAAGGCAAAAACCTAGGTATACGGATGGTGACAATCGGACTCCATAGTGCTGGGAAGAAAGGTGTCTTTTAGCTGAATGGCACCATGGGATACCAGGTTAGCTTCTGATAATATATGGGAAAAGCCAAGTTGTTGATAAACTTCCTGTGTTATTGCAATTCCTGTTTTACTGAACATCTCTGAAGTATTGACACTATCATCCACACGTTAAATCTTTAGTCTCTACTGTGTTAACATCAATGAGGGGGCTCTTTCAGAACTCTTCTGTATTTTCCTAAGTATTTCTTAGTCTTCCTTGTGCACTGCTCTTCTTTTTGTATTCCCAAATGCTGGTTGTCTCCTTGGGTTTCTGTCTTTGGTCTTCTGACATTCTATCTTTACACTCCTTGGATTAAATTTGTTCATTTTGTTGATTTCAACTACTGCTGTATCCTGTTTCCTTGTAATCAGATTTGCAGTTCTCACTTGATCTTTGGACTCACATATTTAACTACCTTCCAGTTTAGTCCATTGAGATGTCTTACTCATCATGTATAAATACAACATGTTCAAAGTGGATTTGAATTTTCTCTCTCTCTCCAAACCCACTCTTTCTTCTGATGTTTCCTGTATTAATTAATTGCAACATTATTCATTTATTACTCCAGCCAGAAACTGAATCATCCAAAGTCACTTCCTCTCCCTTATCTCCCACATACAATCCACCAGCCAATCCTACCAATTTTATCTTATGATTATTTCTCAATATTTTAGACTTTCCCAGTTCAGTCCATCATAATTGTGTACCTGGAATATTTCCCTAACCAAACCTCTGCTCTTCCTGGTTGCTAACTGGCTTATCCACATTACATTGCCCTTTAAACAATCTGGATGCTGTATTTGAAATCCTCATCTGGTCAGGTCACTTTCCTAATTCTAGCATTGCCATGGTTCACCATTGTTTACTGAATCAACCTAAGCTTCTTAATACAGCTTAAAGATTTTCATGAACTGGCTCCTGTCTGGGCTCTTCGCATCATCTCCTTTTGTACCCTACCTTAAACTATTTGCCTAAAACTTATCTCAAGCTTTGCTTTTATCCACTTCTCATTTCCCAAACATGTACCTCCTCTTAAATCCATGATCATTTTCTCCAATCTTCTAGATCAACAAATACTCCTTTATTTTTCTTTACTTTTCTCACCAATAACTCAGTTGCTCACCTAATTTGATTACTTTTTATGCCAGAAAGTATCTCTCAGATCTGGACCTTCCATTCTATTCTTCTTTTAATGTTTCTTTTCTGAACTATGAAAGCATCTTGATACTACTGGGTTTAGCTTTCTCAGTATTTGATGGCCACATTCTGTGTTGTGACTTTGGGTTTTCCTGAAAATATTTCTAAAACTATTGAACATTTATGGAGGAAAAGAACATATTACAAGTATCTTTATATCTATCTATTGAGAGATGTATCACCACTGGATTCAAAGTAAGTATTTGATTAATACATAATTATGAGAAAAACAAGGAAAGTTATGACCAACCTAGACAGCATATTAAAAAGCAGAGACATTACTTTGTCAACAAAGGTTCATCTAGTCAAGGCTATGGTTTTTCTAGTAGTCATGTATGGATGTGAGAATTGAACTATAAAGAAAGCTGAGCACCTAAGAATTGATGCTTTTGAACTGTGGTGTTGGAGAAGACTCTTGACAGTTCCTTGGACTGCAAGGAGATCCAACCAGTCCATCCTAAAAGAGATTAGTCCTGGGTGTTCACTGGCAGGACTGATGCTCAATTGAAACTCCAATACTTTGGCCACCTGATGTGAAGAGCTGACTCATTTGAAAAGACCCTGATGCTGGGAAAGATTGAGGGCAGGAGGAGAAGCGGATGACAGAGGATGAGATGGTTGGATGGCATCACTGACTCAATGGACATGAGTTTGGGTGAACTCCGGGAGTTGGTGATGGACAGGGAGGCCTGGCATGCTGTGGTTCAGGGGGTTGCAAACAGTCAGACATGACTGAGCAACTGAACTGAACTGAACTGATGAGAAATCACATAGGTAGGTAGATAGATAGATTCTTGTTGCTGTTGTCTGGTTTCTAAGTCACATCCAACTCTTTTGCAACCTCATGGCCTATAGCCCACTAAGGCTCCTCTGTCCTTGGAATTTCCCAGGCAAAGATACTGGAGCGGGTTGTTGTTTCCTTCTCCAGGGGATTTTCCTGACCCAGGGATTGAACCCATGTCTCCTGCACTGCAGGCAGATTCTTTACCACTGAGCCATCTGGGAAGCCCAGATAGATAGTTAGAGGTAGATAAATACATGGTCATAATCAGTCTGCCAAATTTATGGACATGGGGTAACACTTATTTCCCTGTAAGTTTTTTGATGGCATAAAGTACTAGCATAACATAAGGATGGAATGTCATTTTCTTCCTTCTAACAAAGAATCATGGAACATTTATTGTAAAATTTATTATAAAATGTTCATCTAAATAATCGCCATGTCATTCACACTCACCTCCTTGCCCACATTGTGTGGAGCAGAAGATGTTTGGAAGTTATCTAGGGTTTTATGAAACAGATAAGCAGCTGACTCCACAAAATTTGGGAGAAAACTCAAGAGAATCTTTCTTTTTGGTGTTTCCTATTTTTGCTGTGACTAAAAATACTGTTAAAAAACAACTTTCTGGGAAGTAGTTTCCATGAAAGTTCTATTACTTTCCTTTTTCCTCCTGCCAATTCAGGGGCAAAAAAAAAAAAAAAAAAAACTGCTCCAAATTCGTCTTAAATTGAAGCCCGATGAACAACTACATGCTTTTAATAATTCAGTAGCTTCATAAATGGTTCCTCAAGGCATGAACCAAACTACCATATATACTGTTAATGAGAATGGGAAACTTGGAAAGAGAATGGAGAAGTGAGCCTGCTTTGTAATTGAAGATGGTCTAAAGATGCCCTCTGTTTCTCCATTTAAGTAGCAATTATAAATAGCGACTACTTACTATGTTCAGAAGAAAGGTCTCTGCTTATTTTGTGGAAAGATACTGATAGCTTTCACTTTTGATCAGTTCATTTTGGGGGGCCTGCTTGTCACCATACCTCTTATTGGACATTGAATCATAAAGACTCATATTTCACTTTTTTACCATCCAGGGTCATTCATCTGGTGGCTTCCCCTCACATCCGACAGCTCATGCATAATCCGGATGTAACACAAGACCAGCCATCCTTGGCCCTGCAGCCATCCTCTGTAAGTTGCATTTGCAGCAAGCACTGTGTCTAAAAGTGGAGACTGCCTTTAATGTTGGCAAGCTGATGATGGGGAAGAAAAAAGTGTCTGAGTTCTCAGAGAGGATAACCTTATCTTGAGTGTAAATTTGTTTGGAATGTCAGTAGACAGTCTGAACAAAGGAATTCCTTCTATGGTGAAGACGCCTTGCTTTTTGAATTTTTCACTGAAGAACTGAATTGAAACAATGGTCTCTGGGGGAAGAAAACAGAATCAAATAATACTTTAGATCACTGGCATTTACAATTAGGATTTTTATTTTTCCTGGCGACCCAAATTGTAGGTATATACCATTTTGATTCAATTATCTGCTTTCAACATTTTTCCCATACCACCAATTTTGGCGGTCTAGACAGTGTGGTTGCTCTCTGGTAAGTGGGCTTCTTTCTGGGAATTGATTTCTTTTGGATCATTGAAGAAGTCTCAGCAGACCTGGATAACTCTTCCCACACATTTCTTTTGCCAACATATTTCAATATCTATGAGGCCATAATAAATTAATACATCTGTATCATATTAATACTACATTAGAGCAAAGCAGCAGTAACATGATCCAACAGAAACATTGCTCACCCCCTAAGAGTTTCACATGGCTCCGCAGGACCAAAACCATTACTGTCAACTCCAGCTCACAGACCTTATGTCTGTGTAAAGGCAAAATAGACAGTGTTCTGGGTGCCTCTGAGTCGTATAAACTGTCTTGTTCTCAACACTAACACTGCTGTCCAGAGATAAGGAAAGCAGACACTCAGACTAGTTACTCTGTGAGCTCTGCCTTTTTTTTAATAACCCTAAATATTCTCCTCTTTAGCGTTATTAGTTTGTCATTCTCTGGATAATTGTTCATAAATTGTTGCTTAAATTGCTCATGACTCCAGTGTTTCTTGCCAAAAAGCCTTTCACTGAATATTAGATTTTCCAAAATAGTTTACTCATAAGATACTTGGATTTCAAATTTTCAAAATCATAGGAAAAAACATAAAGAAAAAAATTAAGGCTTTGCATAATAGCCAAGTTTGCTGGATATGATTTTTATTTTCCAAGTGCATAACACAGATGCATGAATCTTCACTGGGCCTTTCTTTGTAACTGCACTCCTAAACATCTATTTCTTCTATTTAATCTGGTCCAACCATAGCACATTTCTTTTTTATGGAAGCTCTTTTCCCAAAAGTTTCCAAAGAAAGAAATGCCATAACTTGGAGGGTTAATTAACTCTATTGTTTCATAAAGACTTTATAGGGACTAACCTAACTTTATGCTGCATTGGAAATCACTCTCCTGCACTTATTGCCATCATAAATAAAAATCAAAAACAGCTGCTTACCTCTGCTTATTCTTTTTCACATCCTTGAAATATGTTGGTAGCTTTTCCCCTTCATATTTCTGCACTAAATAGACCCAGTTCCCGTGACCTTAAGTCAGAGAGACAATTTTCCAACCATTTAATCATTTTCATTGCTCTTCTTTGGATCTGCTCCAAATTCTCCTTCCTTGGGTAGGCCCCCATGGTCAGAGTGTTGCAGTGTAGACTCCTAAACAGCGCTGACTAAGTAGGAAGTTACTTCCTTGGAGGCTCATAGCATGAGCTTGATGTCATTCTATCCATGTGGCTACATCTAGCTTTATGCAATCCCACTATGTGACAATCGAGACAGACTTTTAAAAGAAAGTTTGCAATAAGATTCACCATAGGAGAACTTCTAGAAAAATAATATATTTCAAATAGTGTTTGTTTTCAAAATCTATGTTTCTACAACTGTAATTGCTGAGAACATGATGTGAAATGAAGTACACAATATCCATTTATTTATTCACTCATTCTTTTTCTATTTTTTTGGTGTGGGGGGGTGGTTTGTGCTGGGTCTTAGGTGCAACATGCGTCTTAGATCCCTGACCAGGGATCAAACCCATGCCCCCTGCATTGGGAGCAAGGAGTCTTAACCACTGGACCACCAGGGAAGTCCCCACTGATTCATTCTTTCATTTATTCAAGAACATTTGTCAAATATCCCATATATTCTGATAGCCACTGGGGATAGAAAAATGAATACCATACCTCATCCAACTTGGCTCTGTACCTCGAAGAGAGACAGGATAAGCAGTTTGGCCTTTGGAATAAGTCAGGTCTGTATGGAAATTGTGGTCCACTATTTACTAGCTGCAAATCATCAGCACATACTTACTTTCCTTAAACCTTAATTTCCCCATCTTTAAAGTAAATATAATTTCTGTCTCAAAAGGGGTGACAAAGTTTGAATAAGAAATACATATGAAAAAAAAAAAAAGAAATACATATGACTAGTATGATAGCAGCTTTTTGTTATTATGTTCCAGAGCCTTTCATATAGCAGACAATTTTATTTACCAACTGAATTAAAAGAATAAATAAATAAGTGAAACATATTTGAAAACTAATTATTACTGGACAATAAAATAAGCATTATAACAAAATTATGAACAAAATCTCATGGGAGAACAGAGGAGCAAACTCTTAATAAGCCTACTTGTGGAGACTCCAGGAAATAATATTTAAATTGTGTAATTAAAGTCAAGTAGATGTTTACTAGGTTGAAAATGTGGGGAAGGGCACTCCATACAAAAGAAAGAACATGTGTAAAGGTGTTGAAATACAAGTAAATATGGCAGGTTAAGGAATGTGAGAATCCAGGTGCATTCTGAATGGGAGGGTTAGATGAAGGGCTTTTGCAAATGATGGGGCTGGAGAAGTAGGTTTGGGTAAAGATGAAAGTCACGAGAGTAAGATATTAGAATCTATTCTTCAGGCAATAGAGAGAAAGTGAGATTTCAAGCAGAAGAATCAGGTTCAAAGAGAATTTGGAAAAAATAAGTAGGAGTATAACTGGCATGGGGCTTCCCTCATAGCTCAGTTGGTAAAGAATCTGCCTGTAATGTAGGAGACCCAGGTTTGAGTCCTGGGTCAGGAAGATCTGCTGTAGAAGGGATAGTCTACCCACTCTAGTATTCTTGGGCTTCCCTGGTGGCTCAGCTGGTAAAGAATCCACCTGCAATGCAGGAGACCTGGGTTCAATCCCTGGGATGGGAAAATCCCCTGGAGAAGGGAAAAGCTATCCATTCCTGTATTCTGGCCTGGAGAATTCCATGAACTGTATAGCCCATGAGGTCCCAAAAGGTCAGACATGACTGAGAGATTTTCACTTCACTTCACTTCAGTTCACATAACTGGCAAAAGTATCAAGCATGCAATGGAAAGAAAAGAGACTGAAACAGAGATACCAGTATGATATGAAATCTGTTGACGTGATCCATGGATGAGAGGAGTAAGGTCTGAATTAACAGTGGCAGCTGGATAAGATGTGAATAAGAGTGAATCATGAGTTTGGTTTTAGTCAAGTAGTGTAAGACTTGCTCTACAGACTTGAAAATGAGGATCTGTGGCTTGGAAGAAAGGTTTGGAGCAGAAATAAACTTGGGAACTGTCAACCTATGGATAGCAATTGAAGTTTGAGAACAGATGCAGTCTCTTGTTGAGCTTGGGATCCTTTTTGGTTCCTATCTAATTGCCATTCCTAATCTATATCATACTTACAAAAAATGTTTTTCTGTCAAAATATAAATTACTTTAGAATAGTCTCTTTGGTATAATTTAATAATATTTTTTTGTCCATCTGTCATTAATTCATTTAAAATTTAAGTTTCCAAGAGACTAGCCCCTTTACTAAAGACACACCTCTGTCTCCAGATCCACTTGCCTAAAGAAATCCGCCCCAGAATCAGGACTATACTGAGTGCACTTTTTCTTTCTCAAGCACGAATGACAGGAATATGTAAGAATACTGGGCTCTATTACATAAGCAGGGAACTAAAATGGGAAGAAATGATTATGTCTTGAGATGTCACTCGAACAAAAATCATTGATTAAAGATCCATTTGCAACCATTTGCAGCACACTATCACTCCATCAATTCTATTGCTTCTCAAATCCAGATCTATCCCAAGCCCACCTTCTGCATCTTCCAAGTCACAGTAAAGTTATCATGTCTGACTGGGGAGTGTTGGATTGCTCTGTCAACATTGCCCTCCTCAACCTCAAATCCTTTTGTTAAGCAGTCATGAAGAAAAGAAACACAGAGCCATTGAAAGACAGAAGCTCTTGGCATCCATCAATCAGCCATAATCATGCATAAGATACTTTCAAATGACATCATTTCTATCTTATTGTTACAGAAAATTTAGAGTATTAATTTTAAAAACCTGTAAATTTCCTTGAATTTCTCTAATTTAAAAAATCTGCTTTTAAGACTTTCTGGAATTTTTTTTTTATTTCAACTGTGATTGGAATCTTTTATAAAATGAGATCTTTTATTCTTGTCCTACAACTTTCTTTCTTTCTTTTTTTTTTTTTTTTTTTTTGCATCTGGATTCTAGGAACAAAACTTTGTTGCAATTAAAAGATCAAGTTCTAAAGTGAAAGTGAAAGTCTCTCAGTCATGTCTGACTCCTTGGGACACCATGAACTGTATTCACAGTCCAGAATTCACCAGGCCAGAATACTGGAGTGGGTAGCCTTTCCCTTCTCCAGGGGATCTTCCCAACCCAGGGATTGAACCCAGGTCTCCCACGTTACAGGCAGATTCTTTACCAGCTGATCCACAAGGGAAGCCCAGTTCTGCTGCTGCTGCTGCGAAGTCACTTCAGTCGTGTCTGACTCTGTGTGACCCCATAGACGGCAGCCCACCAGGCTCCCCCATCCCTGGGATTCTCCAGGCAAGAACACTGGAGTGGGTTGCCATTTCCTTCCTCAATGCATGAAAGTGAAAAATGAAAGGGAAGTCGCTTAGTCGTGTCTGACTCTTCACAACCCCATGGACTGCAGCCTACCAGGGTCCTCCGTCCATGGGATTTTCCAGGCAAGAGTACTGGATCCCAGTTCTAAGTTGTGTCTGAAAATTATCATTAAAAAAGTAAGTTAAAGATCTAATCTAATCAGGCAATAAGGAATCATTTTTTATAGTAAACTGTCTTTCTAATGTCCTATTGTTCCCATACACTAAACACCCACAGTATCTGACATAGCAAGCTTTTTCTCATGGGAAAACATCTCATCACTTTAAGAATAATTCTTCTCATAATTAAAACCATGTGTCATGAGCTCCTTGACTGAAACTTGTTTGGAAATCATTTTCCATATTAAAATATATTTCTCTGGATTTTTGTCTTCTAGCAGCCTAGTAATTCATTTCTCCTAGCCTCATTCTCTGGTGGCTTAGATGGTAATGCAGGAGACCTGGGTACAACCCCTGGATGGCAACCCACTCCAAGATTCTTGCCTGGAGAATCACTGTGGATGGAGGAGCCTGTGGGCTACAGTCCATGGGGTCAGACACGACTGACAGACTAAGCACAGCACACACAGTCTCATTCTCAGTGGTAAGAGCTTGTTGCTGTTCAGTTGCTCAGTCGTGTCCAACTCTTTGTGACCCCATGGACTGCAGCATGCTAGGCTTCCCTGTCCATCACCATCTCCTGGAGTTTGCTCAAACTCATGTCCATCGAGTCGGTGATGCCATCCAACCATCTCATCCTCTGTTGTCCCCTTCTCCTCCTGTCTTCAATCTTTCCTAGCATCAAGGTCTTTTCAAATGAGACGTCTCTTGGCATAAGGTGGCCAAAGTATCGGAGCTTCAGGTTCAGCATCAGTCCTTCCAATGAATATTCAGGACTGATTTCCTTTGGGATTGACTGGTTTGGTCTCCTTGCAGTCCAAGCAACTCTCAAGAGTTATTTCCAACACCACACTTCAGAAACATCAATGTTTTGGTGCTCAGTCTTCTTTATGGTCCAACTGTCACTTCCATACATGACTACTGGAAAAACCATAGCTTTGACTATACGGATCTTTGTTGGCAAAGTAATAACTCTGGTTTTTAACTAGGTAAGAACTAGCTTAAACTATAAGTGAATTATTGTGAATGTGTGTTTGGATGCCAATGCACCAACTTAGGGAAGAGAATGACTTTGCACAAAGAAGGGATTTCAAAGGTCATAGTTTCACACCCCTTGGATCAGTTATCAAAAAACTAATTCATGAGACAAAGGATCATTGACCACTTCTGAATCAGACCACAATGGTGTACGTGGACAGGTAGAATTATTCGTAGACCAATGCTAGGTGTTTGGAATGCAGGCATGCTGAGGCTTCCAGCTTCTCATAGCTGTCTTTTAGTTTATGCTTTCTACCATTTTGCTTTAAAGTAATTCAATTTGGATAGCTTTTAGTGGAAGGATTCTTTTTGTATGATACTTTCAGAAATAAATATATAATGAAGCCCACAAAACTGGAAAGAAGAAAGTTTTGTCTACCACAGATAAGATTCTATCATTTCTTTTTTACTAGACTCCTCATTACAAACAAAGAAATCAGATTTTTATGACAAATTTAGGTATTCCTAACAAAGTGACAGACTTTTTAAGGTTTTAAATGACTCAATTTCATCTTTTCAGGGGCAATTACATATACTCCTCATTGCAGATCTTTAATCTTTTAAAAAAAACTTTGCAAAATTATTTATCTATTAACTTTAAATATATTCTTAGTGGGGAACACAGATGCCAAGTAGTCACTTAAATTTTATATTTATAATTTCTTACTTTTTGTCCAAGCATTTTAGTAATCAAATGATTTAGCGCATGATGTTTCTGTGGATTAGCCCACATCTGTTTCATAAATCTAGAAAGATTCCTGAGAATTGTCCAATATTTTTATGGGAATAATAGAGTAAGTCCAAACCTTTTCTTATATATATGTCTGTGATATACATACATCATATATATAATATTTATGATATATATAAATTCTGTTCTAGAGGGATCTTCTGTACCTAGCAAATATTTATAATCAGGAATCTAAAAAAGGGTAATCAGAGAACTCAACAGTTAAATTTCACTAATACTCAATAACCTATTTAGTTTACCCCAGGCCTGAATCAGTGAGATATAAGGAAAAAGTCAGGGATTTTTAAGTAAAATAATCTGGGTTAATATGATTATCACTTATATGGGGAATCTAAAATATAACATAAATGAACCTATCTACAAAACAGAAACTCACAGACATAGAGAACAGACTTGTAGTTGCAAAGAGGGAGGTGGGGAGAGGGAATGATGGATTGGGAATTTAGAGTTAACAGATGCAAACTGTTGTATATAGAATGGATAAACAGCAAGGTTCTACTGTACAGTACAGGAAACTGTATTCAATATCCTGTGATAAAATATAATGGAAAAGAATATAAAAAGAAATATATATATATATGTATAACTAAATGGCTGCTGTACATTAGAAACTAATTCAACATTGTAAATCAATTATATTTCAATAAAAAGTAAAATAAAAAAGATCTGGGTTAAATAGTCCAGATATGGTATTACTTATATTCCTTCATCCATTAGAAAATATTTACTAAGCACTTATGTGTTGGGCTTCCCTGGTGGCTCAGAGGGTAAAGCGTCTGCCTGCAATGCGGGAAACCGGGGTTCGATCCCTGGTTCAGGAAGAGCCCCTGGAAAAGGAAACGGCAACCCACTCCGGTACTCTTGTTTGGAAAATCCCATGGACAGAGAAGCCTGGTAGGCTTCACGGGGTCGCAGAGTCGGACACGACTGAGCAACTTCACTTTCACTTATTATGTGTTAGACTCTGTATTAGAGGATAACATATCCTTATTATGTGTGTAGAAAGTTACTTAATAGAGAGCTTCAGCTTTTGAATCTTCAAAAAAAGGGAAATAATTCCTTTACAACAGGGTTGAGGAAAGACTGAATATGATAGTGTAACACAGTCTGCCACAGCACATGAAAATGTTCTAGGTCAAAACATAAAGAGAAAGTGGTTGATGTCGAACTTTGGAGTCATGGCCAACTATATCTTCATAATAAATTAAAGAAACGTAGCATGAGGAATGAGAAGAACACAGCAGGATTGTCCCAGGGAACCTTGGACAGATTTGCATTCAAATCCTAACCTACCTGATTATTTTTTGAGTGACTGTGTAGGGTCTCTTTGAGACTCAATTACTTCATCTTTTACTCCCCATATGATTACTCCCCATCATATTACTCCTCATATGATTGTTGAATTAAATGTGATAATAGCTGTAAGGAATCTAGCACAATTGATGGGAGTAATTATTATGTTGTTGTTGCTAGTCTTATTAATAAGGATTTCTTGAAAATTCTAAGTCTGTCATTGCCATCTGGCCTTTATCATCATGTTTTTCCTACGTCAATAATGAAATAACAAATGGAGTCATAAAATTGCATGAAAATTCTAGCAGTCTATCTCCAATGAAAATTATTTTCCAGAAAATTCTTCCTTTGTAAGAAGAAAAGTAGCTATGAGAATACTCCCTGATTAAAACTACTGTTTATTGAATAAGGAAGTGGTTTCATACTTAGACTAAAAGTTGGGTCTCTAGGTAGAAAAATAATCAGCACTTTTCTACTTAAGATTTCATAGGCTTTCTTTGAACAAGTTCATGGCATCTAAACTAAAGGAAATGTTATTTCCTCTGGGTTGAGAAAGAAACCAATATGTTCTTTAACTTTATCTTCTTAATCATTACTTGTTCACCTATTCATATTGTAAACTCAGTTTAGAAAAGAAGTATTTATTTTCCTATGTCAGCATTCTGCTCTTTCTCATGTGTGCATTCCTTATCCACAGAAAATGATAGAAAATCCTCCATGTGAAAGGTTTAGTGAAAGTAACAGCACCAACATTCTTTTATCTGTGATGATGGAAAGATAATCCACATGTGAAAGCACTTGGTGCTTCAGCTTATTTTGAGTGACAGAAGTATAATAGAATCCCCCAAGCATTAACATTCTACAATAACACGGCATTGTCATCCTTTGTCTGATCCTGGCTCATACAAATCTCACTCAGTGTTTCAAACTCCTAACAAAAACTGGAGAAATACACCTCAAAGCTATTATGTAGAAATGGATTAGGTATAGCTCTAAATCTTTAAACAAACCCTTAATGATAAAAAGTCCTATTTATATACTTCTCGTGGGATGTTTATAGATAAGATGAAAATTATGAATCTAGATATCACAAGCAATTTTCATAGCTAAATCCTGTATATATTTTGCTTCTCACAGTGTTAGCCTTTTCTGTCCTTTCTTGGCATTTGATATTTTGGTTTCTTGATGTTATTCTGCAAACCATTTTAAGAAGGATGAGAGGAAAATTCCATATCCATTTGAATTTAGAATTAAGGGTATTCGGTAATATTCCATTCTTTTCTGATTTTTAATTTTTAAAACAAAGTTATTACCTTTTGATCAAGTATGACAATTCTTTGGCAATTTTTGCGATTGGTGGAACTTGTCAGCCATTTCTTCCCACCTCTCTTTTGGTGCCACCTTCTAGGAGCTGAGATCTCCTGTACTGCTCCCTGGTTGTCTTGAACTCTTGTCAGAGGCATTAAATCTGGACTTACCTCTCTAGCCTTGAACGTTATCCTTCTTCCTTTGTATCCATTGAATCTTAACCATCTTGGTTCTTATTCTCCCAGCTTTCTACTCCTAGCTGTGGTCAGAGGGCAGCATGGTAGGAGCAGAAAGAGCATTGGGCTGTAAATAAGAGGTTGAAGTCATAGATCTGGTCAGGACTTGTGGTGTGCTCATCTGTGCTAAGCACTATTTTAAGTACCTGTCATGGGATAACTTATTCAATTCTTATAAATAGACCTATGTTTATGTGTGTCCTATGAAAGCAAGCACAATAGGGTTAAATCACAGTTAGCAAGAAGGGGAACTAGGATTCTAGTTCAAGTGGTCTGACTGTGGAGTCGGTGTTTAGTAACTATACTATCGTGGCAATAATTCACCCTGTGGACTTCTCTTGCTCTTCCAAGTAAAGGAGTTTAGACAATAGCAAGGATCACTTTCCACTATAAAATTATAGTTCTAAGGAGGAACTCAGTTGAGTCAAACAAGTTACATTTAAGGCTAGACCTACAAGTGCATTTTGTTTGCTAGCATCAAATACTATTGATTATGGTAATAGTCTTCTCTTGTATTTCCATCAGAGGGTATGCAATTGACAGTTAATGCCTGGACATATAAATAAGTAACTATACATCTAAATGTATGCAATGTAATCTAACATGTTAACAAGATACCCTCTTATCACTCAATATCCATTTTTCCTTTATTTATTTTTAAAAGATTGATGATTTTATTTTGAACTGTAAAGAACACAGCTAAAAGGTAATGTCCCAGCCTTCTTTGGTCTAATGCCCATATATTCTGACCAGAGTGAATGTGTTGAGTGGAAGTGATTGATGCATTTTCAATGAAAGCTGTTTAAAGGTACCTGACATATGAGAGGAAGGCTTTTAGTCCTTGACCCTTCCTCTTTCTTTCTGTATAGAAGGCAACCACCTTGGACTGTGAGCTGATCACAAGGACAGAAACATGAACTAGGATGATAGAGTGGGAATACAGGAAGAACTTGGATGATTAAGGTACCTCAGCCTGGAAACCTTATTTCCTAAACTCTTTTATATGAGAGAAATAAATTTCTGTTTTGGGCGAGTCATAAATATTTTGGCTTTTCAGTATATGCAGCAAAATAGCATTTTAAATGATACAAGAGTTAGCTATAGAACTCTATAGAAAATGAATACCAATGACATGGAGAAGCTGTATTTGGAAGGTATTGGGTTGGCTAAGGAGAAGGCAATGGCACCCCACTCCAGTACTCTTGCCTGGAAAATCCCATGGACGGAGGAGCCTGGTGGGCTGCAGTCCATGGGGATACTAAGAGTCAGGCATGACTGAGTGACTTCCCTTTCACTTTTCACTTTCATGCATTGGAGAAGGAAATGGCAACCCACTCCAGTGTTCTTGCCTGGAGAATCCCAGGGACAGCAGAGCCTGGTGGGCTGCCATCTATGGGGTCGCACAGAGTCGGACACGACTGAAGTGACTTAGCAGTAGCAGCAGTAGGGTTGGCCAAAAGGTTCGTTTGCTTTTTTTCTCTAAGATGGCTTTAGTAGTGTTTAGTTGCCCTTAACTTCATTCAAAATAATTTTGTTAGATTATAATGTGACAGTTAACATATCAGCAGTCATTTTTTAAACATAACTTTGGTGAAGCTTATCAAAACTGATTAATTTTTGTGTAACCATTTTAATATTGAAGATAAAAGAAGAAAGCAACATTTTTGGCATATTATGCTTTATTATCTCAAAAAAGGTAAAAATGCAACTGAAAAGCAAAAAAAAAAGATTTGTGCAGCATATGGAAAAGGTGCTGTGACTGATCAAATGTGTCAAAAGTGGTTTGTAAAGTTTCATGCCGGAGATTTCTCGCTGGACAATGTCCCAGTGTCAGGTAGACCAGTTGAAGTTGATAGTGATCAAATTAAGACATTAACTGAGAACAATCAACATTATACCATGCAAGAGAGAATCGGCATTCTCAAAATATCCAAATTAAGCATTGAAAATCATTTGTACTACTTTGGTTACGTTAATCACTTTAATGTTTGGGTTCCACATAAATTAAATTAAAAAAAAAATCTTGACTGCATTTCCACATGTGACTCTCTACTTAAATGAAATGAGAAGATTACATTTTTAAAACAAACTGATGGGCAATGAAAAGTGGATACTGTACAATAATGCAGAATGGAAGAGATTGTGGGGCAGCAAAATGAACCACCACCAACCACACCAAAGGCTGGTCTTCATTCAATGAAGGTTATGTTTTGTAGATGGTGGGATTGGGAGGGAGTCCTCTGTTATGAGCTCCTTCTAGAAAACCAAATGGTTAAGCACTGCTCCCAATTAGACCAACTGAAAGCAACACTTGGTGAAAAATATCCAGAATTAGTCAACAGAAAGTGCATAATATTCCATCAGGATAAGGCAAGACTGCATGTTTCTTCAATGACCAGGAAAAGCTTGGTTGGGAAGTTCTGATTCATCTGCCATAATCACCAGACATTGGATCTTTGGATGTCCACTTATTTCAGTTTTTATAAAATTCTGTTAATGGGAAATATTTCAGTTCCTTAGAAGACAGTTAAAAGGTATCCAGAACAGTCATTTGATAAAAAAAGATGAAAAGTTTTGGGAAGGTGAAATTATGAAGTTGCCTGGAAAATGGCAGAAGGTAGTGGAACAAAAGAGCTTCCCTGGTGGCTCAGTGGTAAAGAATCCACCCGCCAATGAAGGAGATGAGGGTTTGATCCCTGGGTTGGGAAGAGTCTCTAGAGAAGGAAAAGGCAACCCACTCCAGTATTCATGCCTGGGAAATCCCATGGGCAGAGGATCCTGGTGGGCTAGAATCCATGGGGGTTGCAAAAAGTTTGGACACAATTTAATGACTAAACAACAACAAAGTGGAATAAAACAGTGAATACATTGTTCAATAAACTTCTTGGTGAGAATGAAAAGTGTGTCTTTTATTTTTACTTAAAGAATTGAAGGAACTCTTTAGCCAACCCAATATTTAAAGCAGTGTCAATAGGACTTGGTGACTGACTGGATGCAGGGGGTAAAGAGGAGAGGAGTCAAAGTCAATGACTAAATTTAAGTAACATTGTGGATAGAGGTACCATTCTCAGGTAAAGAGCATAAAATGGGAAACTATTTCCATGGAGAAGATGATCCAGTAACATTTACATTTGTTAAAAATACAGGTGTATGTAGAAGAAACAACAGGAAATGTGAGGAGGGAGGTATATATTCAGTACCAGGGTTCAGTAAATTTATCTGGGCTAGAAATACATAGATGGATGGAGCAACTAGAATTATAGTTAGTAACTGAAACAATTGAAATTGGCAAGTTCGCCTGAGAAGAATGTGAAAAATAAGAAAAGAAAGACCAAGACTCTGCTGCTAAGACCAGGACTCTGCTGCTACATTTAATGGTGGGATGAGAAAGAGTGAATAAAGATACAGAGAGGTAAGAGAAAAGACAGGAGAGCCGGGATCATTCAAGCTAAACTGGGAGTTTCAAGCATAAGGAAAAGTGAAATGGTATTAAATGCTACAGAGTAAGGTAAAATAATAACTAAAAAGATATTTTTAAAGGTTATTTCAATGAAGATCCTGATAGCCTCGAAGAGTGAAGATTTGTGGACTCAGTGAAGAAACAAAAAAGTAGTGAGATAAGAAGTACACAAAAGGCCGAGGTAATGGACACAATATGAGTAGACCACTTTTTCTAAAAGTTTGTTGTGAAATGGAGAAAAAGAGGACAGTGTTTGGAGGAAGATATGGAATCGAGGAAGAAGAAAATCAGTACGGTGAGGTTCTGCATGGCGATTGCACAGTTAGCTTATTTTTAGATGGGAGGAAAGACATCTAATGCATTGCAAAAGGAAGGAAGGAAGCATTAGAACCATATCTGTTTATTTGTAGATAATGGAAACTTCAAAGGGTTTTAAGCTGATGACTTTACTTTCCGTATGAAATAGCAGTCAAACTCATCTGCTGAGAGAATGGAGGGAGGGTTAAGAATTGTGGAATAGTTTGAAATGACTCTGGAAAGTGTATGAGAATATTGACCAATAAAACAGAAGGATTCAGGTAACAAACAAGGGCATGATAAAGGTCAAAGGCTTCAAAAGTACCGTGGTCTTCTTCTTCTACGCTTCTTCCTTCTGCTTCTTAACATATACATATTTCCATATTTCTTATTAGCTTTTTCTTAGGTGTTTCCTTCATTTATAGGAGATTTTTTCCATAATATTTTCCAACTGGCTATTGCCAACATAAGTTAAGCCTATTTAAATTTTCTATATTGATTTCTGGGCTCCATGCTGAAATTTGTAATCTGGCATTGTTCAGATTTTTTAAAAAATGCCTCTAAAAATAACGATCATCTCATCATTCTTTTCTTAAATACATTTATCGTTCATTTCCCTCCTCTATTTAGTGACTGCAACTTCTGAATAATAACGAATAACAAAGTTTACAGAAATAATCATTTTCTTGTTCCTGAGTTTAATGGGAATGCCTTTGGTATTTCACCATTTATTAGCATTCATTTGTTCCATAAATATTTATTAAGCACTATCATTGTAGTCATTGAAGTAAGTACGGTGGTAAAATAATTTGGCACCATTTTGAATGTCATATAATTTAAGTCTAGTGGAGAGATAAAGGTTTTAAAAGGTTATGAAGATACCATCTCACAATAATAGCTTGTGATAAGTGTTCAGTTCCATTGCTCAGTTGTGTCTGACTCTTTGCAACCCCATGGACTGCAGCACACCAGGCTTCCCTGTTCATCACCATCTTCTGGAGCTTACTCAAACTCATGACCATTGAGTCAGAGATGCCATCCAACCATCTCATCCTATATCGTCCCCTTCTCCACATTCATTCAATCTTTCCCAGCATTGGGTCTTTTCAAATGAGATGTCTCTTCACATCAGGTGGCCTAAGTATTGGAGTTTCAGCTTTAGCATCAGTCCCTCCAATGAATATTCAGGACTGATTTCCTTTAGGATGGACTGGTTGGATCTCCTTGCAGTCCAAGGGACTCTCATGAGTCTCCTCCAACACCACAGTTCAAAAGCATCCATTTTTCAGTGCTCAACTTTCTTTATAGTCCAACTCTCACATCCATACATAACTACTGGAAAAACCATAGCCTTGACTAGATGGATCTTTGTTGGCAGAGTAATGTCTCTGCTTTTTAATATGCTGTCTAGGTTTGTCATAGTTTTTCTTCCAACTAACAAGCATCTTTTAATTTCATGACTGCAATCACCATCTGCAGTGATTTTGGAGCCCAAGAAAATAAAGTCTGTCACTGTTTCCATTGTTTCTCCATCTATTTGCCATGGAGTCATGGGACTGAATGCCATGATTTTAGTTTTTTGAAAGTTAAGTTTTAAGCCAGATTTCTCACTCTCCTCTTTCACTTTCATCAAGAGGCTCTTTTGTTCCTCTTCACTTTCGCCATAAGGGTGGTATCATCTGCATATCTGAGGTTATTGGTGTTTCTTCCAGCAATCTTGATTCCAGCTTTTGCTTCATCCAGCCCAGCATTTTGCATGATGTACTCTGCATATGAGTTAAATAAGCAGGGTGACAATATACAGCCTTGATGTAATCCTTTCCCAATTTGGAACCAGTCTATTCCATGTCCAGTTCTCATTATTGCTTCTTGACCTGCATATAGATTTCTCAGGAGAAAGGTAAAGTGGTCTAGTATTCCCATCTCTTAAAGAATTTTCCACAGTTTGTTATGATCTATACAATCAAAGGCTTTGGTGTAATCAATAAAACAGAAGTAGATATTTCTCTGGAACTCTCTCGTTTTTTTTGATAATCCAATGGATGTTGATAATTTGATCTCTGGTTCCCTTGCCTTTTCTCAATTCAGCTTGAACATCTGGAAGTTCATGGTTCATGTACTCTTAAAGCCTGGCTTGGAGAATTTTAACATTATTTTTCTGTTGTGTGAGATGAGTACAATCATGTGGTAGTTTGAACATTCTTTGGTGTTGCCCTTCTTTGGAATTGAAATGAAAACTGACATTTTCCAGTTCTGTGTCCACTGCTGAGTTTTCCAGATTTTCTGGCATACTGAGTGCAGCACTTTCACAGCATAACCTTTTAGGATTTGAAATAGCTCAACTGGAATTCCATCACCTCCACTAGCTTTGTTCATAGTGATGCTTCCTAAGGCCGACTTGACTTCACATTCCAGGATGTCTGGCTCTAAGTGAGTGATCACACCATCGTGGTTATCTGGGTCAGGAAAATCTTTTCTGTATAGTTCTTCTGTGTATTCTTGCCACCTCTTCTTAATATCATCTTATTCTGTTAGGACAATACCATTTTTGTCCATTATTGTGCCCATATTTGCATGAAATGTTCCCTTAGTATCTCTAATTTTCTTGAAGAGATCTCTAGTCTTTCCCATTCTACTGTTTTTCTCTATTTCTTTGCATTGGTCCCTGAGGAAGGCTTTCTTTATTTCTCCTTGCTATTCTTTGGAACTCTGCATTCAGATAGATTTATCTTTCCTTTTCTCCTTTGCCTTTAGCATCTCTTCTTTTCTCAGGTATTTGTAAGGCCTCCTTAGACAATCATTTTGCCTTTTTGCATTTCTTTTTCTTGGGGATGGTCTTGATTATTGCCTCCTGTACAACGTCATGTATCTCCATCCGTAGTTCTTCAGGCACTCTGTCTAACAGATCTAGCTTGTGATAATAGATACTAAATAAAAGAATAGCTTGTGAAAAGTGTTAGGAGTGAAAATAGGGGGATGCTATGAGAGGAAAAAAAGGGTGTCTTAATTTAGGTCTGCCTGCAATATAGGAGACCCCAGTTTGAATCCTGGGTCAGGAAGATCCACTGGAGAAGGTATAGGCTACCCACTCCAGTAATGTTGAGCTTCCCTTGTGGCTCAGCTGGTAAAGAATCTGCCTGCAGTGCAGGATACCTGGGTTCAATCCCTGGTTTGGAAGATCCCCTGGAGAAGGGAAAGGCTACCCACTCCAGTATTCTGGCCTGGAGAATTCCATGGACTATATAGTCCATGGGGTCACAAAGAGTCAGACACGACTGAATGACTCTCACTTTAATTTAGGTTGGAAGGTGAAGTAATTCCTCTCTGAAAAAGTGACGTTTAAGTTAAAAAGTAAAATGGAGTCTGTATTACAGAAAAATCAAGGTGTAAAGTAAAGGTGTATAGGTAGGTATGAGTAAGAGGAGTAGGGAATTACAAAATATAAGAAAGTTAAATGAGATGACAGATTGAGATATCTTTGTACAATGAAAAGCATATAGTGTATAGACTAAATTCTTATTAAACATTGACTCTACATATAATTTAAGATGATAATTTTAAACTTTTCTTATGTTAAGAAAGTAAACTTCTATGCTTAGTTTACTAAGGAGAGTTTTTAAAAATAGGCACAAATTTCAAATATTATTAAGAGGACCTAAAGTTGCATTTTGAGGCAATAATATGGCTTTCTTTCTTTACCCTGGAATGTGATAAATTATGTGATTTATTTCAAAAATAAATCTCATGAGATCATGATTTTTTCCCCAATATATCTTTTCATTTAGCTGGCCTTTAGTTTATTTGAGATTTTGTAAATATATTAATAAATTGATTTTTAAAATATTTTGGTTATTATTTATTTGAGTACATTGATGTAAGTAATTGTTAGATATGTCATTACCAAAATTATGCTAATTTCATAAAACTAAGTGGAATTCTTTTTTTTTTTTATTGTTTGAAAACAACTTCACCGACATAAAAATTTCAAGTAACATTCCTATGAAACCATTTGAGCTTTGTGACTTGGGAAGCACACATTTCTTTGGCAATATTATCATTATTTCTGGTTATATTCTAGTTTTATGTCTTATTTTGTGTCAGTTTTGATAATTCATATTATACTAGTTTAAGTGATCATTAGTTTTCCAGTGGGCTGTTTACAAATGATTTCTAACTGGTCCTGTTCAATTCCAATTTATTATTTTTTTAGTATTGTCAGTGTGATCTCTCAAAGATGTTATCTAATTAATTTACTTCTCTGAAAACACCTCAACAATTTTCCATTTCTCTCAAAATGAAATACAAACTCTTTATACAAGACATGTGTCTCTTGTTTCTAATCACATCAATTGCCTTGCTATCCTTTAAAAACGTTTTTTATTGAGGTATCAAAATTTTCATAACAGATTACAATGTTGTGTTAGCTTCTGGTGTACAAAAAAGTGATTAAAAGGTTTCTTCTCAGATGTAACCAGGAAGCTCTCCTTGCTGCTGCTGCTACTAAGTCGCTTCAGTTGTGTCCAACTCTGTGCAACCCCATATACGGCAGCCCATCAGGCTCCCCCGTCCCTGGGACTCTCCAGGCAAGAACACTGGAGTGGGTTGCCATTTCCTTCTCCAAAGCTCTCCTTAACTCCCAAGATTATATAGTGTGTCCCTCCTAACCAATATCTATGGAAAGAGAATAACACAGTATTTGATAATCTGCCTCACACAGAGGACTATAAGCAAATTGAGAAGGGGAAATATTGCTTTATTCACACTTGTATTTTCAATGTCTGGAATAAAGGCTGACACACAGAAAGGACTCAATAAATATTCATTGAATGTTGAATGAATGACAAGTGTGAATGGCTTCTAATTACACTGAAATTTTTAACAACTCATGTTTATTTAGCCTTTCCAAAGTATTCAACTTAGTTATCAGATAAAGAACACATTTTTTTTCCCACTCGTATATCACTGGTTTATATAATATTTACCTTAACTATGTGATTACAAATACAATTGCAATTAGCATAAAGAAGCTTAAGGTCAAAACCTTGACTCTTGCTTGACACATAGCTGAACCAATGAAAGCAGAAATAACTTGCTGTGGGTACAGACATGGGCATTGTTTGTTCATCTGTGAGCTGATTAAGTGGAAGTCTCTTAGGGTTTCTATGAGATCTAGAGATAGATCACAATTTAAAAATAGTTGTTGAAGTTCATTTGTAAGTTTGTCAAGTTGGGTCCTAAAACACATTCTGTCATGCTAGATAAGAAATGGATAAGGCTCACAAAATTCTGCAAAAAGTCCTCAGTAATATGGAAGTTGAACTAATACCACATTATTGTAGCCTGAGTTTTAGGTTCAGAGAGTTGGGAACTGTATAATAAAGAAAAAAGGAGAATAAATCAAATAAAAGTATTTTATTTTTTCTGGATACTGAAAAGACTCTAGGAAAATTTCCACAACACATAAAAAGGTTTTGTTAGCCCAGATGCTTCTGTCCATTTCTCTTATCTCCTATTCAATCTCTTCCTTGGGTATTTCAAAATTCTCTATTTACTAAAATTATTTGGAAGGTCCTGATTTTTAGAATTTACTTCTTTTCCTGCTCTTTGTTTCTTTACTTATTGTAAAACACCACTTAATCATTCCAATGGTGTATGTCAAATACCAATTTTTATGCCTAAACTGGGTATAAAACTTCTGCTTTGGAAAATACCTGGCTCACATATTTTGGGACTTATCTTTGGGATCATTCACTCTATTCTGATTAATAATGTTGTAACATTATTATCTAAATACAGATTATTATTATCTAAATACAGAATATTATTATCTAAATATAGATAACAATATTATCTAAATTATCTAAATACATTATTATATTAATGTGTACACACTGTATTTAGAGGGCTCAGAACTCAAATTGTCTGCCTAAAGGATAAGGAAAACTGGGTGGAGCTGATTCACACAGTTTTCCTAATCCCTTTTTATTTATCCATCTATCTCTGCAACATTAATTTACTAGAAATGCTCAATCAATATCTGTTCACATACATTGTTCCAAGATAATTTATCTTCTGTTAAATGTCTGCTGAAAAACTTAAACCTAGAGGGCGGATAAACACCAGAGAACTCTCTATTGGCCATTATATGCTCTAAGGTAGCAACTTCATTCAAGTTGGGGTCTCTCTGTCTCTCTCTTTCTCTTTGTGTGTGTGTGTGTCTGTGTATGTGTCTGTCTCTCCTGAGAATTGGGAGTTAATATATATCGAGTCAGTTTGTTGTGACTACTGTATTAGACAGTTCCCTCGAGCTGGACTGTAAGTTGATAAGGGTTATAAAAGCTATGCTAATAGCAGAATTAAAACAAAAGAGTCTTTTCCAGAAAACATGTCAAGAACAAGGCAGACATGCAGGGAGAAGCACAGACAGGATGTGGTTATGGAGGGAAAGATTCAAGAATGGCTGCCTGATGACTTTTGGATCATCTGAAGTCCAGGTATCCTGCAAATGCTTTATTTCCTTGAGATTCTCTAAGATCTTTTCAATAAAATTCAGTAATTGTGAAGTATAAGTGAGTGTATGTTTCTTGAAACCAAATGATTCCTGGCTCATTCTTTGTACCATATTGAGAATCTGAAAACAAATATGTAAACTTTCAGATGGAAAATGTGACTCATTGAAGAGACAGGGTGACAAGCAAGAAAAACATTGCCTCCTCCACCCCCACTCCTGCTTTGTTATCCTTTTCCTTAGAAATTGTAGGGCCCAGGCCCCCTACTAGGCAGATATCACAATCTGTTTGCTTTTGATGCTCTCAGTCTTTCCTTTTATCTATTCTCTAACTTTTAAAGGTACAATTTTATTTTTTTGGTGTGTAAGGACTCATGCTTTCATCTTTCTCCTTATTATAATTGATTTCAAAAAATTGCCTTATACATTTATTTACAGGAAGGAAAAATAATTTTAAAGCTGCTTTGCCTCTTTCATTATTCATGCATATATGTCAGAGAATTCCCCTTTTGACAGTATTCAGAATGTTAAGTCATCAAATAAATCTCGAATTGGGAAATTTCAGCTGGTGAAGAAACATAACTTGGGGGCAACCTGAACATGTTTGAAATCACACTGCAGAGATGCCTGGCTGTCTCCTCTGTTTCCCTGTTAAGGCTTGCTCTGATTTGAGTATGTCTGTGACAGGGTGTGGAATGTGAATATTTGAGAAGAGACCACCCTGCCTGTTTGGATTAGTGTCTGTATCTATTTTAACAAGTATGGTGCCTGGGAGTTCAGTTATTATGAGTTCAACTCAAGTTTGGGATTCTGCATACATTTCAAGGGTAAAGGGCAAAGTACTTGTAGTCTTTTCTCTATGCCTCTTAAGACTCTTTGAAATATAATATTTTCTCTTAAGTGGACATGTCTTCAGAATGAGCCAGCTAGTTGACAGATAGCTTGCATATGCTTATGGAGAAGTGTATTTGTAACATACAACTATTCAAAAATGCCAGAATTGTTTTCTGAAAATTCCATTTTGCATAATTCTGGTAATTAACTTACTGTCAAACTCTGCATAAATTTGAATTGCTTCAGTCTGTAGTTTCCAAGTTTCTAGAAAGGTTGAATGGAGATCAAACAAAAACTCTCAACCTCACTAATGCCAATGACAATATAAGACCAATTCCAATTTTTTTCCATTGCATAATCAATAAAATCATATGAATTTTTAAACAGTTCTGTCAAATCTCTGGACAGATTTGGCCTCAGACTTAAGGTAGCCTGCAAGGTCACAGAAAAAATGTCTGAGGAATTTTGGTTTTCTTTTAAAATCATCCAGACTCAAACCTGTGTGCTCAGATTTGTTTATTTGAGGATATCATGTCACAATTTCCTGCTACTGAATAATGATATCAAGGAATTTTTATTAGAATTTTTATTCTAGAAGAGGGTGCACAGTAGAGTTACAGAAACCCAAGTTGGGAAATTAGAGGTATGGACTTTATTTCAAGCCAGATCCTTGACTCATGAGGAATCATGCTTTTTATTCCTTAATCTATTTGAAAAACAGGACAATACATTAACAGTGTCCAGAACTTCCCAAGGAATTGCAATGCTGGATGATCTGATGAGTGTAGATTTTCACTCAGGAACATTGTTTTTTGTCCCTAATGCTACTCCCTTTGTTTATTCAGCTTCCTATAACAAATTGTCACAAACTGAGTAGTTTATAAATAACAGAAATCTATTTCTCATAGTTCTAGAGGCTGCAACGTCCAAAATCAAAGGGCTGGTAGATTTCGTTTCTAGTAAAGACCCGTTTTCTAGTTTATAGATGATTGCCTTTTCACTGTGTCCTCACATAGAAGAAGGGTAAGTGATGTCTCTGGGGCCTCTTTAATAAGTACACTAATCCCATTCACAAGAGGATGTTCCTCATGACCTAATCATCTTCTAAAGACTCCCATCTCTAAATACCCTCACAGTAGTGATTTTCAGCATGTGAATTTTGGAGGGACACATTCAGTCTATAGCAATTAATATTAAACTATTTTTTTAACATGATGTCATTGATCTATTTGTTTATCCCACTGATCTTTTTGAGTTTCTACTAAATGCCATGTTCTGTGCTTAGAAGAAATTCAGAGGTGAGTAAGGCACAGTCTAAAGAGTTTACAGTCAAATAATGTCTAATTACAGTGATAGAAATAAGCAAAAGTGTTAGGTGAACCCCAAGGAGTGGTACCTAACCCATTTTAGTAGAGGGTTGTAGGAGAGGCAAGGAGAATAAGGGAAGATGAATTGAGAAGTTGATGATATTTGAGTTGAGTCTCCAAGGACCTAGATGAGAACCAGACCTAGAAATCAGTGTGGGCAAAGGAAACTGTAAGAAGCTTTGGGTGCACTGGAATGAAGGGTGACACAAGAGTCCTGAGGGATTGCTGAGATTGGAGAGAGAGGCAGAGGCCTGATAATAAAGGATCACTGATGCCATCAAGTCCCATAAAATCCTTAATCCAAATATCTTTCACTAGATTATGGGTAGATTAGCCATTTCTTAATCATCTTTCTAGCACCCAAATACAACACAGACCTGTTGTGATAACTGAGTAAATGCTTACTGCCCGGGTAGATTCTCTAGCTCTTCTTATTTTGTTGTTGCTATAAAAAAGAGGAATTTTTTGAGGTTCATTTGTTTAGTTTTTTAAATTTATTTTGATTTTAATTGAAGGATAATTGCTTTATAATATTGGCTTGATTTCTGTCATACATTAATGTGAATTAACCATAGGTATATATATGCCCCTCCCTCTTGAACCTCCCTCTCACCTGCTACCCCATCCCACCTTTCTAGGTTATTACAGAGCCCCAGTGTGAGTTCCCTGAGTCACACAGCTTTTCCATTGGCTATATATTTTACACATGGTAATGTATATGCTTCCATGCTACTCTCTCCATTCATCTCACCCTTTACCTTCCTCCCCTTGCCCTTGTCCATAAGTATGTTCTCTATGTCTGCATCTTCTTTGCTGCCCTGCAAGTAGGTTCATCAGTACCATCTTTCTAGATTCCATATATATACATTAATATATGATACTTATTTTTCTAAAAAAAGGCATTTTTACTTTTAGATGATATCACAGGTATAAGTTAACCTTATAAAATGGATCAAAATTTTGAATATAGAAAATAATGTCAGACTTTTCCTCATCAATTTTTTAATGTCTTATAGAGGGAAAAATACATCAGGAAACACAAATCAATTAAGAAAAATGAACGGCTCTTACTTGAGTGAGTCATACCTAGGTGCTAAGCCCTAGGCTATATCTTGGCATGTGCATTATTTAATACAACAGCCTCATCAAGTAGCTTCTATTATCCTTACTTTATATATGGGAATGTGAGTGTGAGAATTGTGAAATTGTTTGTCCATGTTCAGATAATAATAAGGACAGAGGCAGGGTTTGAATCTTAATTTTCTGACTTCAAACTCTGGTATACTATAGCACGTCCTGAGCCAGGGAACAAATCAATAGGAAAGAGTCTCTATTTAGACAAATTCAAAAAAAAATTTACACACATAAAAAAGGCAGTTTTTTATATTCATTTGGTGATATCTGAGCTAAGATTACTAGATATTAGGAAACCATTGACCAAAACATTAATTAATGCTATGCTTTATATCACTTTAATGGGTCAGGACCTTCTGATTTGAGTTTGCTGAAAAAGCACCCAATATATCACTGCAAAATCTTTTGAAACTGCATCTTGACTAAAGCTGTCTTAAATTGAATTGAGAGAGGGAACCTTGTCTCTTCTGTGGTTCCTGGAAGGTTTTGCTCTCTTTGTGGTTAGATAAGCCCTTGGCATTTTTTCCTTCCAGGGAGACCATCTGAATAGCAGTATTCAGATTGTCAGAACTTTCTTCCTGCCAAGACTGTAAAGTGAGGGCGTATAATGTACAGTTGTTACTGGGTTCCAGTGATTCTAGCAACATACCCAATGTCCTTTCTAACCAAAAATGAATGGAAGAATAAATGGAGGATATCCCATCAAGATAGGAAAGTAATGGTAGCCAGATGAGCTTTGTTGTTTAGAAGAAAAGGTATATGGGGCAGTTGTATTGACATCTCATGTTGCTTACAATGTCTATGTTTTCTTTTTGCTAAAAAAAGATGAAAACAACTCTAACCTTTTTGCACGGAGCTCAATATATTTCCAATTTTGAGTAATTCTTCCACTAAAATGCTTAAACAAAGAGGTATAAAGAAAGATAAAAATCCAAGTTTTAATCTGCCAGTTAAAAATTTTCTTTCGTTAGTGATTTTCCCATTACATTAGCTAAAGGATGCTATATTCCCATTTTTCCACCCCTAAGCTTTTCTATCTTTCCAAAAATAATTCTTTTCTTTTCGTCTTTTTTTGCACTCAGACATTCTCAGGTTTCCTGTGCTGAGAAATAGAGCCCCAAGTTTTGGAGATGATTGAAAGCTAGATGATGTGATGGTTAATTTTTTGTGTCAACTTGATAGAAACATGGGTTGCCCAGATTAAACATTATTTCTGGGTATGACTATGAAGATGTTTTCAGAAGTGATTAACATTTGAATTGGTGGACTGAGTAAAGTGGATTTTTCCTCCCTGGAGTGGGTCATCCAGTCTGTGGCATCCAGTCCCATGGCATCATCCAGTCCATGGAGGGCTGGAGAGTATGAAAATGTGGAGAAAGAGTAAATTTACTCTCTCTGCCTGACTACCTGAGCTGAGACAGTGATCTTCTCCTATCCTGCCTTCAGCTGTTACTCAGGCTTTTGGATTAGTCCTGGGTTTCCCTCTTGTAGATGGAAGATCACTGAATTTCTTCTGCCATAATTACATGAGCCAATACCTTGTAATTATATATATATATATATATATAATTATCCTGTAGGATATATCCTATTGATTCTGCTTATCTGGAGAACCCTGAGTAATACAGAGAACATGCATCTATTTACATCCTTCCCAAGAATATAATCTTTCCTCTTTTTCCCAATATTTGGGTTCCTGTCTTCAGTGCACAGGCCTCTACGCTCTTGACACCTTTAGTGTTCCTTCTTCTATCTGTCTTCTTTCCCTTTCGAAAGTTGAGACATGATTAGACAGTATACCAATTCTGTTGCCAGCTCTCTCCTTCTTCCTTTTTTCCTTCACTTTCCCTTCTTTCAAAATATCCCCATTCTGACAATTGTCTGGGACTCTAAATCTTTCTTTCTCCATCAGCCTCCTCATCAGAGGCAGCTTAGCTAGTGAGCTCACTCTCAAGAGAAGTTCATGTGTAAAATAATTTAAAATACATATTGATGGCTGATAATATACTAAAATTGCTTAATGCTAAAGGAGTTGTTGACAAACTATCATAAGTGGAGGAGAAGGACCTTCTGAAAAAGAAGCAGCCAAGTATCAGTGCTCATTTTCTCACCATCAGAGATGGCCCCTTCTGTACTATCATTGGTCCAGTCCTGCCATTCAAATACCTCAGTCCTCAGATTATTTATCCTTGTCTCTCCTTTAAGAGTGAAACGTACTAATCAGCTTTTTCATGTTGATTAAAAGTATTCATCCACATTCTCCATTGGATTTTTGTTCTTTTTTTGGTTTTAGAACTGGAAAAGAGCAAGTCAATTTTTAAAAAGAATCTATTATTAGATTGCATATATTAATGCCCTATTTTTTTTTTTTAACAACAGTGAAACATTTCAATCAAAATAAAACCCCTAAAATGGCCGTAAAGGAATATGATGCCCTTACATTACAGAAAGGATGAGGGATTTAGATTGAAATGTATTTTATCACATAATAGAGATCTTATCTTGGTCCAAGTGGCCCTTGTTCAACATGTGTGTTTACATTGGCATCTCTTTTTGAAAGGTTTTTTTTTTTTTTAATGAACAATTGACCTCTTACCATAATTTTTCTCTGAACATCTTCTAAAAGACTCTGAGCCTTAATAACATTGCTTGTAATACATATAAAGAACATTTTTTCCTGTAATTTGGTGAGAGTCTTAGTTTATGTTTTTGAAGTTATGAGTTTTTGTAAATCTAAGGAAGGTAAAAGCTACACCAGACATTCAGACATGTGCAGTATTTTCTCTCTCTTGAAAAAGGAAAAACTCGTAAATGTTTGAATGCCTTAAAAATCATGGGGTCTTTGATTCATGTTTATTCAACAAACCACTCAGTTTCTATTTTCTCTTTTATTTGGTCCTGGGTGTGTCATTGAATACTTTAGCAGTTAACAGTGATAGGAATGCAGAATGATGGGTCAAGTGATTTGGGGGTTACTGATAGCAATTTCAGGTGATACCACCGTTTGTGTAGGAAATCATTCAGGGCACAGAAACCGAGAAGCCAATTTATGCACCAGAGCAACAGTTTGCAGTGCACAGAATAAGCATCAGACCTAGGTGAGACACAGTTTCTCTAATCTTCATGGCAACCCTGGAGGGTAGGAATTGGTCCTGTGACTTTACAGAGGGGTAACAGAGAATTAAAGCAACAGGCTTCAAGATAGAGTTCAGAGGTTTGCAAGCAGTGATTCAAAGCTTAGACTATTGGCTCCCAAACCCACGTTTTTGCCATTAAACCTTGAGAAAGATGTGCACCTGAAAAGGTGTTTAGTTTTTTTCAAAAATGGGATCTGCTTTAATTTTTATATGATACAATTTCTGGAATAAATTTTAAAATAATGGTACTTGAGATGATGTTCTGTGGTGTTGGAGAAGACTCTTGAGAGTTCCTTGGGCATCAAGGAGATCCAACCAGTCCATCCTTAAAGGAAATCAGTCCTGAATGTTTGTTGGAAGGACTGATGCTGAAGCTGAAACTCCAATACTTTGGCTGCCTGAGGTGAAGAACTGAGTCATTTGAAAGAGACCCTGATGCTGGGAAAGATTGAAGGAGAAAGAAGAGGACAACAGAGGATGAGATGGTTGGATGACATCACTGACTCAATCAATGTGAGTTTGAGTAAACTCCGAGAGTTGGTGAGGGACGGGGAAGAATAGCGTACTGCAGTCCATGGGGCCGCAAAGAGTCAGACATGACTGAACAACTGAACTCAATTGAATTGAGATGATGTTCCAGAGTCTCAGTGAAACACTATAAGCAGCCTGTCAATAAACAGATGAATGGATAAAAGTATGATATCAGACACACACACACACCACACTGGAATACTACTGAGCCATAAAAAAGAATGAAACACTGCCATTTTCAGCAATATAGATGGGTTGGAGAATATTATGCTTTAGTTAAATAAGTCAGACAGAGAAAGACAAACATTGTCTTTCAGTGTTTGGTTTTAGGCTAATTGATTCTGGGTTCTGTTCTGCTTAATTCCAACCACCTTAGAAAACCAGCCCCACAGCTCTTCTCACAGCCCCAGGCTTGGCACTCACCCAACCACTGATTCCATTTGCTATTTCCCCATGGATCTCCCTTACTCTTCTGCAGGGCTCTTATGCATTTAAATAATATAACTAAACTCTTCTCATTAAAAGAAATATGTAGAATCTAAAAAATATAACAAACTAGTTAATGTAACAGAAAAATGTAGCAGACTCACAGTGGGGAGAAGGCAGGCAATAGGGGTTGTATGGGGCAAAGGAAAAAGAGCTATAAACTATTATGCATGAAATAAGGTATGAGGATATATTGTACACCAAGGAAAACATAGCCAATATTTTACAATAACTATAAATTGAGGATAACCTTTAAAAATTGTGAATCTCTAAATTGTAACATATATAAAGTTGTACCTCAATTATATGTCAATAAAAATAAAATAAAGTCTTTTTTTTGGTGAAAAGAGTCCTCATATAATATATAAAATTTCATACATAAACTATCATATTATACACATTGTTTTACAACTTGAAATTTTTAGTTTAAAAATTGTTTATGAATGTTGTCCATGTTATTATGAATAGTCCTATTTTACTCATTTTTTTCTCCAATTTTTGTAGCTATAACAAATTCATTCCTTGAAGTTGTGACAATTATATTCCCAACACAAGGGTATGCATATTCCCATTTTCCTACAATATTGCTATGGCAGACACTACTAGTTTATCTGATATCCATTTGCCATTTTTTCTTACTAATAGAAGCCAAGTTTCTTTCAGTGGTAATATGTCCACCTTCAAAAACTACATTTCCCAGCCTCCTTTGCTAACTAGAGAGCGGTAGCTATGTGCTTTAGTTCTGGCCAAGGAGATATACTCAAAATCTGTTGGATGATTCTAAAGTTTTTCATCAGTCTTATAAGTGCCAACCATTCTTTGCCTGTTTCCTTGTTTTTGAACTGCTGAGTACAGATATGATGTTAGAGATGGAATAGTAATCTTTAGCCCATGATGTACTAGTCTGAGAGTGAAAAACATGCCATAACAATGATGTACAGTAACAGAAAGATAAAAGGATGCAGGGCCATTGATGGAGCTGATGTATTGGCTATGAACTGCCCATCTCTGTGTTTCTGGTTAATGAAAAATTTAAGCTATTATTTAGTAAAATCATTTTACAGAAATGATTGCAAAGAAAAAGATGCTGCTCTGATGATTTTCATTACATTCTTGACAGGATATTGATGTATTTAAAAAGATGATTTGCTATTTCCCCATGCCAGTTTTTGCATTTAAACTGCCATTTTTAGATGTTTTGTATTTGAAACTCTCAGAATATCTAATCACTGTATTTACTAAAAAAAAAAAAAAAAGAAGAAGAAGAAGCCTCTTCAGCCCTTTAAACTTTGAGCTTTTAATTAAATCAAGACTTTGCACCACTCCCTCAGCTTAATGTGAGGGAAGCTCTACTCCAGATTGTACAACCAAGAAGATAGGGGCTGCCTCTTCCCTCAGCTCCTGGTCTATGATTATATTTTTTCTCAGGGAGGTCCAGGTCACAAGCATATCTCATTCTTTTCAGTTCTGTGTAGTAGAAACTCTAGTCAGACAAACACGGAGTCTGGGACTCTCTTATTCCACTAAACTCCCAATCACAGACTGAGGGATTACATTCACCCCAGTTTGCTCATGGGGCAGAGACTCCACATTGAGAGATAAGCCAAGAAGATGAAGGGCTACTGTCCCCACCCAGCACCCTACTCAGGGAGTAGGGATCTTCCTTGAAGACAGGCAGACGGTTTTATAGGCTCTGCTCAGAAAGGAAAGCAGGCTGTAAGCACAGAGAGTCTGTAACTCATCCCAGCGAAAATGGATTATTTGGAACAGAGTGGGGAAGTTCAAACCTAAAGATTCTATATTAAAAGGAAAAAGGAGATTTTTATGAGCAGTTAAGAGACAACTAGTAGTTCCATGATAGCAACAAATGAAATGTTAGATTACTTAGTAGTTTTGTTTTTAAAACAAAGTTGGGGGGGAAGAGAAGCTAAGAAAAGCTCTCCTGAGGTATGATCAGGTCATAAATACTGGCCTAAAAGACTACTTATGAAGAAAGGGGGAAAAAAAAAAAAGCAGTTTTTAATTGGTTCATAATGCAGAATGATTTATGCCCTTGGGAATTTTCCAAGAAAAAATCAATCAGCTAACATTTATTAAAGTTTAACCGCTGTGGAATAATAACACTAGAGGCAGGCCAGTTAGAATTTTAGTATGAAGATAAGGAAAAGAGACTTTTGAAGACATCTCAGCTAAAACCACTATCATCTCTGGGCAAAATGGGTATCAAGGTGACCGTGTACATGTCCAAGGCTATGCTACGCTACCAGAGTAGTGACATTAAAGGACTTACCCTAAAGCAGAAATAGAATTCACTGAAGTATCCCCCAAGGTTACTAAGCAACAAAACAAGCCACAAGTACAGGAAGTCCCAGGTTGGCAGAAGGATCAGTAACTAGAGTTACTACATCAAGTTTTCAAAAAATTCACAAGAAATGAAAAGAAACATGGATGTGTGAACCATACCCAGGGAAAAACAAGCAACAGAAGCTACATTTGAAAAGGTCCAAATAGTAGATTTAGCAGAGACTTCAAAATAACTGTTATAAATATATTCAAAAAACTAAAAGAAACCACCCTTAAAGAATGAAAGACATGATGACAGAGTCTTATCAGAGATTACCAGCAAAGAGAAATAGAAATTATAAAAAAATAACTAAATGAAATTCTAAATGTGAAAATATAATAATCAGTATAAAGAATGTGAAGAATGAAAACTCACTAGAGGGAATCAATAGACTTGAAGACAGATTAATAGAGATTATGTAATCTGAAAACCAGACAGAAAAAAAGTATGAAAAAAAAATTGACAGAACCTAGTATAGGATGCCATTGAGTATAATAGAAATACTGGAAATACCTATATGTGGGATAAAATCAAATATAATAGAAATACTGGAAAACATTTTTAAAAGAAAGAAGCAGAGAAATTATTCAAATAGCAATTGTTGAACCTTCCCAAATTTAATGAAAAAAATAAAGTTGTGTCTTCAAGAAGCTTACTGAACTCCACGTGGAATAAACACAAAGAGATCCACATCCAAACACATCATAGTCAAAAGGTTGAAAGCCAAAAGCAAAAGGAAAATTGTGAAAGTAACAAGAGAAAAATGACTGCCAAAGACTTCAGACTACCTAGAGTAAAAACCAATAATTCAGACTTAAATGTAAGAAAGTGGGGAAAACCACTAAACCATTCATGTATGACCTAAATCAAATCCCTTATGACTATACAATGGAAGTGAGAAATAGATTTAAGGGACTAGATCTAATAGACAGAGTGCTTGATGAACTATGGACGGAGGTTCATGACATTGTACAGGAGACAGGGATCAAGACCATCCCCAAGAAAAAGAAATGCAAAAAGGCAAAATGGTTGTCTGAGGAGGCCTTACAAATAGCTGTGAAAAGAAGCAAAAAGCAAAGGAGAAAAGGAAAGATATACTCATTTGAAAGCAGAGTTCCAAAGAACAGCAAGGAGAGATAAGAAAGCCTTCCTCAGTGATCAATGCATAGCAATAGAGGGAAACAATAGAATGGGAAAGACTAGAGACCTCTTCAAGAAAATTAGAGATACCAAGGGAACATTTCATGCAAAGATGGGCTCAATAAAGGACAGAAATGGCATAGATCTAACAGAATTAGAAGATATTAAGAAGAGGTGGCAAGAATACACAGAAGAACTGCACAAAAAAGATCTTCAAAACCCAGATAATCACGATGGTGTGATCACTCACACTCACCTAGAGCCAGACATCCTGGAATGTGAAGTCAAGTGGGCCTTAGGAAGCATCAATATGAACAAAGCTCGTGGAAGTGTAGGCATTCTAGTTGAGCTATTTCAAATCCTAAAAGATGATGCTGTGAAAAATGCTGCACTCAGTATGACAGCAAATTTGGAAAACTCAGCAATGGCCACAGAACTGAAAAAAGTCAGTTTTCATTCCAATCCCAAAGAAAGGCAATGCCAAAGAATGCTCAAACTACCACACAGTTGCACTCATCTCACACGCTAGTAAAGAAATGCTCAAAATTCTCCAAGCCGGGTTTCCTCAGTACGTGAATGATGAACTTCCAGATGTTCAAGCTGGTTTTAGAAAAGGCAGAGGAACCAGAGATCAAATTGCCAACATCTGCTGGATCATCAAAAAAGCGAGAGAGTTCCAGAAAACATCTATTTCTGCTTTATTGACTATGCCAAAGCCTTTGACTGTGTGGATCACCATAAATTGTGGAAAATTCTGAAGGAGATGGGAATACCAGACCACCTGACCTGCCTCTTGAGAAACCTGTATGCAGGTAAGGAAGCAACAGTTAGAACTGGACTTGGAACAACAGACTGGTTCCAAATAGGAAAAGGAGTATGTCAAGGCTGTATACTGTTACCCTGCTTATTTAACTTATATGCATAGTACATCATGAGAAATGCTGGGCTGGAAGAAGCACAAGCTGGAATCAAGATTTCCGGGAGGAATATCAATAACCTCAGATATGCAGATGACACCATTCTTATGGCAGAAAGTTTAGAAGAACTAAAGAGCTTCTTGATGAAAATGAAAGAGGAGAGTGACAAAGTTGGCTTAAAGCTCAACATTCAGAAAACTAAGATCATGGCATCTGGTCCCATCTCTTCATGGCAAATATATGGCGAAACAGTGGAAACAGTGGCATATTTTATTTTTGGGGGCTCCAAAATCACTGCAGATGGTGATTGCAGCTATGAAATTAAAAGATGCTTACTCCTTGGAAGGAAAGTTATGACCAACCTAAACAGCATATGAAAAAGCAGAGACATTACTTTGCCAACAAAGGTCTGTCTAGTCAAGGCTATGATTTTCCCAGTAGTCATGTATGGATGTGAGAGTTGGACTATACAGAAAGTTGAGTGTCAAAGAATCGATGCTTTTGAACTGTGGTGTTGGAGAAGACACTTGAGAGTTCCTTGGACTGCAAGGAGATCTCACCAGTCCATCCTAAAGGAAATCAGTCCTGGATATTCATTGGAAGGACTGATATTGAAGCTGAAACTCCAATACTTTGGCCACCTGATGCAAAGAGCTGACTCATTTGAAAAGACCCTGACACTGAGAAAGATTGAGGGCAGGAGGAGAAGGGGATGACAGAGGATGAGATGGTTGGATGGCATCACTGACTCAATGGACATGAGTTTGGGTAAACTCCGGGAGTTGGTGATGGACAAGAAGGCCTGGCGTGCTGTGGTCCATGGGGCTGCAAAGAGTCGGACACGACTGAGCAACTGGACTGAACTGAACTGAAAATAGTGAAATTTAGGTGGCAATAAATATTGTATCTTTAAAAAGTTATCATGTAAAACTATCAATAGAAACTTCATATTTTGGTGGCAGAGTCAATACCATTTGGGGAAACTAAATACTTTTCAAAATTGACCTGATATATGCATGTCACTTAATATACTAAGTAAAGTTTGAAGAGATAAAGAAAAAAAAAAACAGGACAGAGTTAGAGGGCAGATGAGAGCAGGTTTCCTGGCAAGTGTGGCAATCTGCACAGAATACTAAGCTGCCCACAACTCATCCATCAGATTATCTCCTAGCCACCTGTTATTATTATTATCTCCTAGCCAACTCAACAACATGGGTTTGGGTAGAGTCCAGCAGTTGGTGATGGACAGGGAGGCCTGGCGTGCTGCAGTCCATGGGGTCACAAAGAGTCAGACACGACTGAGGGACTGAACTGAACTGAACTGAACTGAAAACCAATAACTGACCTGTCCAAAACAAAGGTGGCTGGAAGGCAGTGAATATTCAAAATGGTGGAATAAAATACCATAAAATGGAGTTCTTATGTCTGTCAAAAGTATCCTTCAGAACTGAAGGCAGAGAGCCGAGCTGAGCTCCCTGTGCCTTACAGCAACTTCCCACTAGCTGGCTATTTCACACAAGGTAGTGTATATATATCAACGCTACTCTCTCATTTCATTCCCCTGTGTGCACAAGTCCATTCTCTATGTTTGCACCTCCATTTCTGCCCTGCAAATATGTTCATCAGTATCATCTTTCTGGATTCCAGTGGGAGGGAAGGAGGCTCGGGAAGGAGGCTCAAGTAGGAGTGGATGTATGTAACACATATGGCTTATTCACAGTGTTGTTCACCAGAAACAAACCCAACATTGCAAAGCAATTATATTTTTATAAAAACAAATGAAGGCAGAGTAAAAATTTTTCCATATACACAAAGCTGAGATAATTTTTTATTAGCTAAATTGTCTTATAAGGCATACTAAAGTAAGTTCCTCAGGCTGAAGACAAGTAATCTCGAACAGTAATTTAAATCCACATGAAGAAACACAGAGTGTTTGTAAAGGTAATTACATAGGTAATTATAAAAGACTATAATTGGGTGTTCTCCTCTTAATTTATGTAAAAAGCAGTTGTATAAATCAATATATATATATATATAATTATTTTGCTATGATTGTAACATTCAGAAATACAATATATTCACAAAAGAAGTGGGTAAGAACAAAGCTGTATTGTAGTGATAAAGTGATACCAGATCATAACTCAAATCTACAGGAAGATGAAAAAAAATAGAAACATGAAATTAAGAGACACCTGGTCCTTGGAAGGAAAGCCATGACAAACCTAGACAGTGTATTAAAAAGCAGAGACATCGCTTTGCTAATAAAGATTCATATAGTCAAAGCTATGGTTTTTCCAGTAGTCATATATAAATGTAAGAGTTGGACCATAAAACAAGACTCAGTACTTTTAAAAGAATTTTAATCATATAAAGTATGTCTCTAACCAAAATGGAATAAAATGAGAAACCAATAATAGAAGAAAATTTGGAAAATTTACAGTCATGTTGAAGTTAAACAACAGATTCTTGAATAACCAATGGATAAAAGAAATCACAAAGGAAATTAGAAAATACTATGAGATGAATGAAAATGGAAGCATAACATAGCAAGCATGGGATGCAGCTAAAACAATGCTTATAGGAAAATTTATAATTCTTAATACTTTTATTTAAAAAAGAAGATCTCATATCAATTTTCAAGTTTCCACTTTAAGATATTGGAGAAGAATAGCAAAGTGAAATAAAGACAGTAGAAGGAGGGAAATAATAAATATTGGAGCATAAATTGTTGTTAGGGACTGATGCTGAAGCTGAATCTCCAAATATTTGGCCACCTGATGTGAAGAGCCGACTCATGGAAAAAACCCTGATGCTAGGAAAGATCAAAGGCAAAAGGAGAAGAAGGCAGAGAGGATGGGATGATTAAATAGCATCACTGGCTCAATGGACATGAACTTAAGAAAACTCTGGGAATTAGTGGAGGACAGGGAAGATCAGCAAAATTTACAAATTTAGGTAAATTTACCAAGAAAAAGGGAGAAGACACAAATTACTAAAATAAAGAATGAAAGAATATCACTACTGACCTTTCAGAAATAAAATGAATTATAAGGGAATACTCTAAGGAACCAGATACTAATAAATTAGATAACTTAGATGAACTGAACAAATTTCTAGAAAGACACAGACTCTTAAAACTGATCCAAAAAAAATAGAAAATGTGAATAAATATAACAAATAAAGAGATTGGATTAATAATTTTAAAAAATTCCCACAAAGTATGTAAAATGGTACAGACACTATGGAAAACAGTATTTTTGTTGATGTTTAGTTGCTAAATTTTGTCCATGTCAGTGATACTATCCAACCATCTCATCCTCTGCCACCCCCTTCTCTTCCTGCCCCCAATTTTTCACAGCATCAGGGTCTTTTCCAATGAGTTGGCTCTTAGCATCAGGTGGCCAAAGTGTTAGAATTTCAGCTTCAGCATCATCCTTTTAATGAATATTCAGGGTTGATTTCCTTTAGGATTGACTGGTTTTATCTCCTTGCAGTCTAAGGGACTCTCAAGAGCCTTCTCCAGCACCACAACTCAAAAGCATCAATTCTTCGGTTTTCTTTCTTTATGGTCCAGTTCTCACAGCTATACATAGCTACTGGAAAAACCATAGCTTTGACTTGTACAGAGCTTTGTCAGAAAAGTGATGTCTCTGGTCTTTAATATGCTGTCTAGGTTTGTAAATTGGTGCAGACATTATGGAAAAAAATATGGAGTTTCCTTAACAAACTAAAAACAGGGCTACCCTATGATTCAACAGTTTCACTCCCGCATGTATATCCAGAAAATCTCAAAACACTAAAATTGAAAAGATGAAGGCACCCCATGTTCACAGCAGCACTATTCATAATAGCAAAGATATGGGAGTAACCCAAGTGCCCATTGACAGATGATTGGTTTAAGAAAAGATATGGGAGTAACCCAAGTGCCCATCGACAGATGATTGGTTTAAGAAAATATGAGATATATATATATATAGATATAGATACAGACATATATAGATATAATGGAAAATTAGTCATAAAGGAGAATGAAATTCTGCCATTTGCAGCAATGTGGATGGACCTAGAGAATATTATGCTTGATGAATATGTTAGACGTAAAAAGACAAGTACTACTTACATATTGAACCTTAAAAATAATACAAATGAGTGTATACACAAAACAGAAATAGACTCACAGATGTAGAAAACAAACTCACGGTTACCAAAGGGGAAGGGAAAGGGGAGGGGCAAGTTAGGGGTATGTGATTAACAGGTAAAATAACTATACGTAAAATAGATAAGCAACAAGGCTTTACTGTATGGTACAGGGAATTATACCCAACATCTTGTAATAACCTATAATAAAAAATACTGAATCACTATGCTATACTCTTGAAATTATTATAGTACAATATTGTAAATCAACTATATACTTCAATTAAAAAAAAAAAAAAACAACAAAGAAAAGCCAGCCTGGATGGCTTTACTGTTAGATTCTACCAAACAGTTAAACAATATCAATTCTTCATAAAATTTCCAAAAAATCGAGGAGGGTATACTTTCTGACTATTCTATATGGCCGGCACATCCATGATATATCTGATTAGGGATTTTAATTCAGAATATATATAAAGAAATATTACAACATAATAAAAATATAAATAACCCAATTGAAAATGGGCAAAGTATTTAAATAGACATTTTCCCAAAGAAGAGATATAAATGGCCTATAAATACATAAACAGGTGTTGAACACATTAGCCTCCAGGCAGATCAAAACTAGAGTGAAATACCCCTTTACATCCACTATGATGGCTGAAATAAAGTCAGTTAATGAAAAGTGATGGCAAGAGGGCTGAGAAATTGGAACTCTCATACATTGTTGGTAAAAATGTAAAACAGTGCAGTTGCTTTAGAAAATAGTCTAGCACTTTCTCAAAGGTTAAACAGAGTCAACGTATGACAGCATTTTGCTGCTAGTTATATCCTTAAAAGAAAGGATAACATGTCCAACAAAAACTTGAACACAAATATTCATAGAAGCATTATTAATAATAGCCAATTGATAAATTCACTCAGTGGATAAATGGATGAATATAGTTTATCCACACAGTAGAATATTATTTTCCAATAAAACATACTGAAGCCACAACATGGATGAAACTTGAAAACATGCTTAGTGAAAAAAGCCAGTCACAGAGGACCACATATTGTATGAGGCTACCTGTAGAAATGCGAGGAGGTGAAATTGGAAAATTGACTGCTAATAGTACAAGATTTTACGGTGACGAGTGATAAAATGTTCTGAAATTGGGATGATGGTCGTGATGAGCTTGCACAACTCTGTGAATATATTGAAAACCATTGAATTATGTATTTTAAATGGATGAATTATAAGCTGTGTGAATTACATCTGAATAGAGCTGTTTTGAAAATTCTTAGGAAAAAGAGATGCTAAAAATTACATTTTAAAAAATTACATGGCTTTTCTCTGTTAGTATATATTGATGAAATTTCTTCATCTCATGACTGTTCTGTAATAGAGTAGAAATGACAAAAACAAGGATCAAAAGAACCACATTTATGCTTCTCAGCTGGTGGTTTGCATGAAGAATTGTGAAATACTGAAGGCTTCTTCTTCTTGTAGATTATTCAGACACAATGGAATGCTTAAGATTCGGGGGGCCTTAGAGTGCATCTACTCCCCCTCCCCCACACTTTAAAAAAGAGTAGATTTGGAAACCATGAGGCCTTGCAAGACAAAAGTGATTTGCCCAAAGCCCTGTGGCCTTGGACCCTCACCTATAACCCAGGATTTTTTCTTCCTAGTCTGGAACTTAGTTCAGATTATGATTATGGTTGTGATATATGACATTCAAAACATTATTTTTTGTTCTTATGTTCATCCAAAATCAAAATACCTGTGTCTAAGAGGCATCTGGGAAAGGTTGAGGGCATGAGGAGACGAGGATGACAGAGGATGAGATGGCTGGATGGCATCACCGATTCAATGGACATGAACCTGGGCAAACTTTGGGAGATGGTGAGGGACAGAGTGGCCTGGTGTGCTGTATTCCGTGGGGCTGCACAGAGTTGGCCATGACTGGGTGACTGAACAACAAGAGGCATAATGTTATACCCTAACAACAGGATTTAATCTTCACTCAATGGCACCCCACTCCAGTACTCTTGCCTGGAAAATCCCATGGAAGGAGGAGCCTGGTAGGCTACAGTCCATGGGGTTGCTAAGAGTCGGACACGACTGAACGACTTCACTTTCACTTTTCTCTTTTCATGCACTGGAGAAGGAAATGGCTACCCACTCCAGTATTCTTGCCTGGAGAATCCCAGGGATGACGGAGCCTGGTGGGCTGCTTGTCTATGGGGTCGCATAGAGTCGGACACGACTGAAGCGACTTAGCATAGCATAGCATAGCATTTATTTTCTGATGCCAAGTTTTCCAATGTGTCAGTGAAACTACAACATGCATTCATGCATTTTATTTAAGCAGTGCTGTTAAACCCATACTCTGTACCAGTCTCTGGGCTCTGGAATTGCTGATCTCTGTGTAGGACCACAAACTGGAATAGTATAGCTAGTGTTTTGAGCTGAAAGGAGAGGTAATTGGAGAAAAATATAAATATAATGGCAATATTATACACACAGAATACATTTTAATATGAACCATTGTTGACCCTAATAATTAAGCAGTAGAATAAGATAGACAGCTGGCATAACTACTGCTCCTCCATATAGTATGAGTATTAACAGCTCACTTTAAGGAAAAAGACTTAAGGGAAGATTGCTTTACTCAAAATATGAAAAACATTTTTTTCTGCCTTTTAGTCAGTTTGTTTTTTTGATGTTGAGTTGTATGAGCTCTTTACATATGTTGAATATTAATAACTTTTCAGTCATATTATTTGCAAATATTTTCTTCCATTCAGTAGATTGTCTTTTCATTTTGTTGATAGTCCCATTACTGAGCAAAAAATGGCCAGAAGAACTGTTTTTCCAAAGAGGAAATGCAGATGGCCAACAGGCATATGAAAAGATACTCAACATTGCTAATCATCAGGGAAATGTAAATCAAAACCACCATGAGATATCAACTAACCTGTCAGAATGGCTATCATCAAAAAGATCATAAATAACAAATGTTGGCAAAGAAATGAAGAAAAGGGAACATTTGTACACTGCTAGTAAGAATGTAAGTTGGTGTGAGCCACTGTGGAAACACTTTGAAGGTTCCCCCCACCCCGAAAAAAAAAAACCTAAAACTACAATATGACCCAGTATTCCAGATCCTCAGTATATTTCTTAAAAAAAGCAAAAACACTAAAATAAAAAAATATTAATACCTGAACCCCAATGTCATAGCAGAATTATTTACAATTGTCAAGATACAGAAGCAAACTAAAAGCCCAACAGCAGGTGTATGGATAAAGAAGATGTAAGATGTATATATATATGAGAGAAGGAAATGGCAACCCACTTCAGTACTCTTGCCTGGAAAATGCCATGGACGGAGGAGTGTGGTAGGCTATAGTCCATTGGGTCACAAAGAGTCAGACACGACTGAGCGAGTTTGCTTTCACTTTTACATATATATATATATATATATATGTACACATACATACACAATGCAATACTACTCAGCTATTAAAAGGAATGAAATTTTGCCACTTGCAATAACATGGATGAACTTGGAGAGTATTATGCTAAGTGAAATAAGTCAGACATAGAAAGACAAATGTATAATATGACATATATGGAATGTAAAATATGCAACAAGCTAGGATGTATAACAAAAAAGAAGCAGACTCACAGATACAAAGTACAAATTAGTGGCTATCAATAGAGGGGGAGGAGAAATATGGGGAGGAGGGAATGAGAGGTAAAAGGATAAGATTTAAGATAGGCTCAAGTATTGTACAACACACAACACAGGGAATATGGCCAAAATCTTGTAATAACTGTAAATAGAAAATAATCTTTCAAACTTGTATAAAAATTAAAAAAAAACAAATAAAATCCCACAAATTGTACAGAGATAATATAAAGTAATAGCACTGACTGTACAAAAAAAAATTATGCTAACCAAAATAAACACTTGCCTAGAAAAAAAACTGAATAAACCCTTAATCTCAAAAAAAAAAAAAAAAATAGGAAAGATAGGAATTTCTTGTCTTCCTTAGCATGTGACCAGGAAGCTTCTTTCAAATTTGCAAATACACTTTGTTTACTGCTGCTAAGTCACTTCAGTCGTGTCTGACTCTGTGCGACCCCATAGACAGCAGCCCACCAGGCTCCCCTGTCCTTGGGATTCTCCATGCAAGAACACTGGAGTGGGTTGCCATTTCCTTCTCCAATGCATGAAAGTGAAAAGTGAAAGTGAAGTTGCTCAGTCATGTCTGACTCTTAGCAACCCCATGGACTGCAGCCTACCAGGCCCCTCCATCCATGGGATTTTCCAGGTAAGAGTACTGGAGTGGGGTGCCATAGCCATTTAAAATTAAAGTAATACTGAAGCGAATATAATCACAAGGAAAACTGTTACAGTCAGTCAGTTCAGTCTCTCAGTCATGTCTGACTCTTTGTGACCCCATGGATGGCAGAACGTGAGATTTCCCTGTCCTTCACCAACATCTGGAGTTTGCTGTGACTCATGTTCATTGAGTCGGTGATGCCATCCAACCATCTCATTCTCTGTCATCCCCTTCTCCCACGGCCTTCAATCTTTTCCAGCATCAAGGTCTTTTCCAGTCAGTCAGTTCTTCATATCAGGTGGCGAAAGTATTGGAGTTTCAGCTTCAATATCAGTCCTTCCAAAGAATATTCAGGACTGATTTCCTTTAGGTTGGACTGGTTTTATCTCCTTGCAGCCAAAGGGACTCTCAAGGGTCTTCTCCAATATCACAATTCAAAAGTATCAATTCTTTGGCACTCAGCTTTCTTTATACTCCAACTCTCACATCCATACATGACTACTGGAAAAACCATAGCTTTGACTAGACAGAACTTTGTTGGCAAAGTAATTTCTCTGCTTTTTAATATGCTGTCTAGGATGATCAGTTTTCAACAGTTCATTGTGATCCACACAGACAAAGGCTTTGGTATAGTCAAAAAAGCAGAAGTAGATGTTTTTCTGGAACTCTCCTGCTTTCTCAATGATCCTATGGATGTTGGCAATTTGATCTCTGTTCTTCTGCCTTTTCTAAATTCAGCTTGAACATCTGGAAGTTCACGGTTCATGTATTGTTGAAGCCTGGCTTGGAGAATTTTGAGCATTACTTTATTAGCATGCAACATGAGTGCAATTGTGCAGTAGTCTGAGCATTCTTTGGCATTGCCTTTCCTGGGGATTGGAATGAAAACTGACCTTTTCCAGCCTTGTCGCCACTGCTGAGTCTCCCAAATTTGCTGTCATATTGAGTGCAGCACTTTCACAGCATCATCTTTTAGGATTTGAAATAGTTCAACTGGAATTCCATCACCTCCACTACCTTTGTTTGTAGTGATGCTTCCTAAGGCCCACTTGACTTCACGTTCCAGGATGTCTGGCTCTAGGTGAATGATCACACCACCATGATTATCTGGATCATAAAATTATTTTCTGTATAGTTCAAGGTTTTCTTGTCACCTCTTCTTAATATCTTTTTATTCTGTTAGGACTGTACGATTTGTTTCCCTTATTGTGCCCATCTTTGCACGAAAAGTTCCCTTGGTATCTCCAATTTTCTTAAAGAGATCTCTAGTCTTTCCCATTCTATTGTTTTCCTCTATTTCTTTGCACTGATCACTGAGGAAGGCTTTCTTATCTCTCCTTGCTATTCTTTGGAACTCTGCATTCAAGTGGGTATATCTTTCCTTTCCTTCTTTGCTTTTCACTTCTCTTATTTTCACAGCTATTTGTAAGGCCTCCTTAGACAACAATTTTGCCTTTTTGCGTTTCTTTTTCTTGGGGATGGTCTTGATCCCTGTCTCCTGTACAATGTCACAAACCTCTGTCCATAGTTCATCAGGCACTCTATCAGATCTAGTCCCTTAAATCTATTTCTCACTTCCACTGTATAGTTATAAGGGATTTGATTTAGGTCATACCTGAATGGTCTAGTGGTTTTCCTTACTTTCTTCAATTTAAGTCTGAATTTGGCAGTAAGAAGTTCATGATCTGAGCCACAGTCAGCTCCTGGTCTTGTTTTTGCTGACTGTATAGAGCCTCTCCACCTTTGGCTGCAAAGAATATAATCAATCTGATTTTGGTATTGACCATCTGGTGATGTCCATGTGTAGAGTTTTCTCTTGTGTTGTTGGAAGAGGATGTTTTCTATGACCAGTGCGTTCTCTTGGCAAAACGCTATTAGCCTTTGCCCTGCTTCATTCCGTATTCCAAGGCCAAATTTGCCTGTTACTCCAGGTGTTTCTTGACTTCTTACTTTCACATTCCAGCCCCCCTATAATGAAAAGGACATCTTTTTGGGGTGTTAGTTCTAGAAATCTTGTAGACCTTCATAGAATCGTTCAACTTTAGCTTTTTCAGCATTACTGATCAGGGCATAGACTTGGATTACTGTGATACTGAATAGTTTGCCTTGGAAATGAATGGAGATCAATCTGTTGTTTTTGAGATTGCATCCAAGTACTGCATCGGACTCTTTTGTTGACTATGATGGATACTCCATTTCTTCTAAGGGATTCTTGCCCACAGTAGTAGATATAATGGTCATCTCAGTTAAATTCACCCATTCCAGTCCATTTTAATTTGCTGATTCCCAAAATATCAACCTTCACTCTTGCCGTCTCTTGCTTGACCACTTCCAATTTGCCTTGATTCATGGACCTACCATTCCAGATTCCTGTCCAAAATTGCTCTTTACAGCATTGGACCTTGCTTCTATCATCAGTCATATCCACACCTGAGTGTTGTTTTTGCTTTGGTTGAACCTCTTCATTCTTTTTGGAGTCACAACAAACTTTGGAAAATTCTTCAAATTTGGGAATACCAGACCACCTAACCTGCCTCCTGAGAAATCTGTATGCAGGTCAAGAAGCAACAGTTAGAACTGGACATGGAACAACAGGCTGGTTACAAATCGGGAAATTATGTCAAGGCTGTATATTGTCACCCTGCTTATTTACGTTATATGTAGAGTAAGTCACAAGATATGCTGGGCTGGATGAAGAACAAGCTGGAATCAAGATTGCCAGAAGAAATATCAATAACCTCAGATATGAAGATGACACCACCCTTTTGGCAGAAAGTGAAGAAGAACTGAAAAGCCTCTTGAAGAAAGTGAAAGAGGAGAGTGACAAAATTGGCTTAAAACTCAACATTCAGAAAACTAAGATCATGGCATCTGGTCCCATCACTTCATGGCAAATAGATGGGAAACAATGGAAGCAGCGAGAGACTTTATTTTGGGGGCTCCAAAATCACTGCAGATGGTGACTGCAGCCATGAAATTAAAAGACACTTATTCCTTGGAAGGAAAATTATGACCAACCTAGACAGAATATTAAAAAGCAGAGACATTACTTTGTTAACAAAGGTCCATACCCTCAAAACTATGGTTTTTCCAGTAGTTATGTATGGATATGAGAGTTGGACTATAAAGAAAGCTGAGCACTGAAGAATTGATGCTTTTGAACTGTGGCATTGGAGGAGACTCTTGAGAGTCCCTTGGACTGCAAGGAGATCAAACCAGTCCATACTAAAGGAAATAAGTCCTGAATATTCATTAGAAGGACTTGATGCTGAAGCTGAAATTCCAATACTTTCGCCACCTGATGTGAAGAACTGACTCATTGGAAAAGAGCCTGATGCTGAGAAAGATTGAGGGCGGGAGGAGAAGGGGATGACAGAGAATGAGATAGTTGGATGGCATCATGGACTCAAAGGACATGAGTTTGAGTAAACTCTGGGAGTTGGTGATGGACAGGGAGATCTGGCGTGCTGTTGTCCATGGGGTCACAAAGAATCGGACATGACTGAGTGAGTGAACTGAACTGAACTAAGGTTGGTCAAAGCTTTTCTTCCAAGGAGCAAGCGTCTTGTAATTTCATGGTTGCGGTCTGCAGTGATTTTGAAGCCCAAAAAGATAAAGTCTCTCACTGTACAATCTACTTCAGATATTTTTGTATTCAAGTTATATTAAGATATTTGAATAAACTTGTATACTTAGTCCTAGAGCTCTGCACTTGTTCATTTACACTGAAAAACTGACCACTGGATTGAAGAATCCAATCCTGTTTCCCTTTTATGGCTCAACTGGTAAAAACCCTAACATAAGACTTGCTCTACCAAAGCATCATAAATTAGATAGTTGAATCTGTGGTTTGTCCTGTAAGAGTGGATTTTCCAATTCATGTAGCCCTTATGTACTGAATAGGTATGCAGGCTATCTTTTGCCTATCCCCTCCCTACCCCATGATATTCATTGAAAAAGAAAAGAGATAAACAAAACAATGTTGTATGAACTGATTGGAAATAACTAGGCTCTGATCAGACAGATAATAATTTAGCTCTCTTGTTGAGTCTGTTGAATTGTTGTTTTCATCTGTCAAAATTCAAACTGATATTGACCTCTTTAAGTTTTTGTGTGTTTTCTCCACAATTTAGTGTGATGCAATATTTTGCCTATTTTAAGTATATTTTCACTAAGAATGATTAGTTGAAATCGCAGTACAACAACTATGAATGTATTTTATTTTTCCAATATGTTTTTTCAAACAAATTTTTAAGCTCTGTTTTTTTAGTACTTGATAGAAGTTTCTATGTGTGCTAAGGTGGATATGAAAATGTATGTATAGTAATAACCTAAATTAAGTGTTTTTAATACTAGAGAGGGTAGCCATTATACCCAGAGATTGAACCTGGGTCTCTCACATTCCAGGCAGATTCTTTACCATCTGAGCACCCAGGGAAGTCCCAAGTATCCCAGAGTGGGTTGCCATTCCCTTCTCCAGGGGATCTTCCCAACTTTCTCAGGTAGTGCTAGTGGGAAAGAACCTGTCTGCCCATGCAGGAGATGCAAGAGACTTGGGTTCAATCCCTGGGTTGGGAAGATCCCCTGGAGTAGGAAATGGCAAACCACTCCAGTATTCTTGCCTGCAAAATTCCATGGGCAGAGATGCCTAGCAGGCTACAGTCCATGGGGTCACAGAGCTAGACACAACTGAGCAACTAAACACACACACAAACATTTAGGGTTTAAGCCCAGCTGTGTTATACACATTAGGATAAATATCGCCATTCCTAAACTACGTTATCAATATCAGTAATATTTCATGGTGCTCATTAATTCTCTATGTCTTAAAAGCAAAAATAAAAAAGCTCCTGGTGAGTCCATCATTCTCCTTCTCTCTTCTGTGCTACTCCAGCATTCTGTGCATACATCTAGCCTAGTGCTTATCCCCAGAGCTTCCATGCTATCCAACATTAGGGAACAATTTACACTATGGCCTTTTGAATAGTTATGTGCATTCAAACACAGTGGGCATCACTTGCAGAGGCTGCAATGCAAATGTACCCTTAGAGTTGTGGCCCTGTTTATATCTTTAAACCATAACTATTAACTTCGCTGTCTCTCTCCCCCACCAGAGAGAAGGATACCTGAGGATGAGAATGATGTCAGGCCCAACTTTGCATCCCTGTCTCCAGCAATCTTCCTAACATATTCATAGTGTTGAAGAAGTTTTTATTGTGCAAGTGAATAATAAACTGATCCATGGAATAGGAAAGCTGTCACATTGTAAAGTAGTTCAGATGTTCCAATTATCTCTCATTGTTAGAAAGATAGTAGCTTAAAATATGTCAAACTTGGTAGTTTAAAATATGTCATTTTATTTTTGATTTTTTAATTAAAATGTTTTAAATAATTTCTATTTTTTAATTGAAGTATAGCTGATTTACAATATCATATCAGTTTCAGGCGCATAGCACAGTGATTTAGTATTTTTTATATATATATATATATTTATATATATATATATTCATTTTTATATTATTTTTCCTTGTAGGTTATTATACAATATTGAGTATAGTTCCCTATGCTGTATAGTAGGTCCTTGTTGTTTATTTATTTTATATATAGTAGTGTTGCTGTTGTTCAGTCACTAAGTCATGTCTGATTCTTTGAGACCCCATGAACTGCTGCATGCCAGGCTTTCCTGTCCATTACCAACTCCTGAGCTTGCTCAAACTCATGTCCATCAAGTTGGTGATGCCATACAACCATCTCATCCACTGTCACTCCCTTCTCCTCCTGCCCTCACTCTTTCCCAGCATTGAGATCTTCTCCAATGAGTTGGTTCTTCACATCAATTGGCTAAAGTATTGGAGCTTCAGCTTCAGCATCACATGTGTTAATCCCAGACTTATAGTTTATCCCTCTCCCTACTTTTCTTCTTTGGCAACCATAAGTTGGTTTTCTATTTCAGTGAGTCTATTTTTGTTTTATAAATGAGTTTATTTGTATCATTTTTTTAGATTTCATGTATAAGCAATATCATATGATACACTTAAAAGTCTTTGCATAGCAAAGGAAACCATAAACAAAACAAAAAGACAACCTACAGAATGTGAGAAAATATTTGCAAATGAAGCAACTGACAAGGGATTAAGCTCCAAAATATACAAACAGCTCATATAGCTCAATTAAAAAAACACACACACAACTCAAGAATAGGTGGAAGATCTAAATATACAGTTTACTCCAAAGAAGACATCAGATAGCCAAAAGGTTGAAAAGATGCTCAGGATCACTAATTTTTCAGTTCAGTTCAGTTCAGTCGCTCAGTCATGTCCAACTCTTTGCGACAGCATGGACCACAGCACGCCAGGCCTCTCTGTCCATCACCAACACCTGGAGTTCACCCAAACTCATGTCCATCGAGTCGGTGAAGCCATCCAACCATCTCATCCTCTGTCATCCCCTTCTTTTCCTGCCCTCAATCTTTCCCAGCTAGAGAAATGCAAATCAAAAGTATAATGAGCTATGACCTTACACCAGTCAGAATGGCCATCACTGAAGTCTGCAAATAATAAATGCTGGAGACGATGTGAAGAAAAAGGAACCCTCCTACACTACTGGTAGGAATTTAAATAGGTACAGCCACTATGGAGAACAATACAGAGGTTCCTTTTAAAACTAAATGTAGAGCTACCATATGATCCTGCAATGCCATTCTTGGGCATATATTTGGACAAAGCCATAATCTGAAAAGATACATTGTTTATTGCAGCACTATTTACAATAGGCAAGACATGGAGGCAACCTAGATGTCTATCAACAAAGGAGTGGGTAAAGAAGATATGGTACATATATACAGTGGTATATTACTCAGCCACAGAAAGAATAAAATAATACCATTTGCAGCAACATGGAGGTACCTAGAAATTATCATACTTAGTAAGTATACTAGTATACTATCATACAAAGTAAGCCAGACAGGGAACTATTTTATTACATCATGTGATTTTTGTGAGCTAGAAATCCAGACAGGGCTCAGCTGAATGGTTCTGTTTTTCCACATAGCATCAACTTGAGCCAGAGATACCTGATCTGGAGAGTACAAAAGAAGCTCATTCACACATGTGGCTCCTGTACCAAGGTGGCTGGAGCACTGCAGATTGGTTAGCATTGCTTTCTCTCTCCACGTGGCTGGCTTGGACTTCCTCACAGCAGGTCGGTCTCAGGATAGTTGGACCTACAGGCAGCTCAGAACTTTAAAAGCAAGTGCTACAAAATACCAAGGCAGAAGCTGTAAGATTCACATCCATTGCATTTTTTTCATCAGCTAAATAGCAAAGGTTGGCTGAGAGTCAAAAGAAAGATTGTTAGATTCTACCTCTCAGTGGGAGGAAAAGCGAATAATTTTTGGCTGTCTTTAACATACCACAGATACTTGGATCCAACCTTTGTTTATCAAGAAAGAGGTTAAGTTGATAAACAAAATAATATCAGGAATGTTTACATATTTTGTGACTTCTACTAGGATTGGCACCTCTTCCATCCTATGTCCCAAACCATCTACATCTGCATCTATCATTGTATGTTCATAGTTTACAGTACAAATAAAGAAATCTCAGCAATCTTTGAGATCAATTTTACTATTATAAGTTTTCTTTACAAGTTTCCTAAAAATTAACCTACAAGTTTAAAATGTGTTATGCATTCTGTTGAATATTGCTGGAGACAAGTAGCACATTTCATAAATATTTTCATTACGATTCAGGATAAAATGCCAAAGATAGTCCCCCACTGTCTATACATAGAGATTTTAAGTTGCACTTTTAGGAATATATGATTTTTACATATTTCCTGTTTGAAAATACTGTAGTAATACTTCATGGAGTCCAGGGTGCCCTCTTGTTACTGTTAAAATGATTCAGATATGACTTTCTGAGGATAATCTTATCCTTCCCAGTTATCCCTTGAAGTGAAATGAAATGTAGTTGCTCAGTCATGTCCGACTCTTTGCGACCCCATGGACTGTATCCTACCAGGCTCCTCCGTCCATGGGATTTTCCAGCCAAGAGTACTGGAGTGGGTTGCCATTTCCTCCTCCAGGGGATCTTCCTGACCCAGGGATTGAATCTGAGTCTCTTGTATTGTAGGCAGACGCTTTACCCTCTGAGCCACCAGGGAAGTTATTCCTTAACTCACCATTAAGTGGCTCAATGGCAGTCTTCTACTCCATTGGGATTTCTACTTGATTTTTTTCTCAGTTTGCCTCAACTAACAATGAAATATAGCTGTTTTTTATGCTACTTGCAAGATGAATACCTTTGAAAGCTCAGCTGAAATAAATAATATTTGTGGAGAGCATCCTGGAAAACATCAATCCCATCATCAAGAAACTCACAGCTCTCTGCCTTGGCCAAGCCAATCTTGGAATAACACATCTTAGAATACATGGTATTGAATATAACAGAGACAATCTTACAAAATTCTCTGCAGCAAAATAAGAATGTGGACTATATTAACACAAAGTTTTCACTCTACATATTGAACAAAAATTTTGCTTAAGTTTTAGCACCAGGGTTGGTTGCACGCCCTAAGTGTGTAGGTTTTTTTTTGTTGTTGTTTGCTTGTTTTTTGTGTGTTGTGGACATTGTGAATCACACAACTGATCAAATTTCTTTTTTCTGCTGGCTGATAGCAAGCTTATAGACAGTGGCCCAACTCTAGCAATTATAAAAGATTTCATAACCTCAGATAATATACACTGATGAAATTCCTTGTCCCACTAAACTCTTTTATCCTATTTTTCTTTTGCCCATTTTTTCTTGATTTTAAATACATAGGTTATCCTGCTGTGTTGAAGTGAATCATGAGAAGCTTTAAACCATTCTGAAAATAATGGGCTACAAATTAATAGAAAATTCAAATGAACAGGTGCTACGCATTTACTGACCTATTTTTTTTTAAACCTACCATGGGATACGTGGCTGTTTCTAGATTTGAATTTAAAACCTCTGGTAGAATAGCTTTATTCTGTTGTAAAAAAGAAAAAGAGAGCTAAGCCTATAGAAGACTCATGGATAGAGATAACTTCTATTATTCAATTATGCAGCTTCAGAGAGTTAGCAAGTTTGGGGGGTAAGCTTTCAATTTTCAAACCCCAATATTTGCTCTGCTACTGCAGAGCTTGCAGAGGGAGTGTTGGGGATCTGCTGCCTGAGCCCCGGGCAAAGGATTCCTGGCGTCCCAGCTTGGCACAGGGACTTTAACTCCCACAGAAAGAGTGTTCTAACTTGTAGTTACCTGTGGTTAAAAAAAATGGTGAACACACACATATTTTAGATGCATATAAACTAAGTACAATTTTTGAGCTTATCTGAATATCTAATCATAATTTTGCAACATCATTTTGATCCAAGCTCCAAATTGCCTTATTGGTAAATTTTGTGAGCAAAATTTGTGATCTGGGCACTTCCTTTGCCTAGATTTGAGCTTTACTGAATGCATTTTTGTGGGAAAAGAAAATGAACACAGGCCACATCTTCATTAAATACAGTGGAGGATGGATAATTAGTATTACAAAGGATGTTCTTTTCAATCACTTACTCAGTAAAGGAATTTTCCTGCTTATCTGTCATTTGTGTCACTTACAAACCATAAAATCAAAACTTTTATTTATAATTTTCTTTGTCCAGTATGCCAAATCGATATCAGTTCAGTTCAGTCACTCAGTTGTGTGTGACTCTTTGTGACCCTATTGATTGCAGCAAGCCAGGCTTCCCTGTCCATCACCAACTTCTGGAGCTTACTCAGTCTCATGTCCATTGAGTCAGTGATGCCATCCAACCATTCCATCCTCTGTCCTCCCCGTCTCCTGCCTTCAATCTTTCCCAGCATCAGGGTCTTTTCTAGTGAGTCATTTCTTTGCATCAGGTGGCTATTAAGTATTAGAGTTTCAGCTTCAGCATCAGCCCTTCCAATGAATATTCAGGATTGATTTCCTTTAGTATGGACTGGTTTGATCTCCTTGCAGTCCAAGGGACTCTCAAGAGTCTCCTCCAACACCACAGTTCAAAAGCATCAATTCTTCTGCACTCAGCTTTCTTTATAGTCCAACTCTCACATCCACACATGACTACTGGAAAAACCATAGCTTTGACTAGATGGACCTTTGTTGGCAAAGTAATGTCTCTGCTTTTTAATATGCTGTCTGGGTTGATCATAGCTTTCCTTCCTAGGAGCAAGAATCTTATAATTTCATGGCTGCAGTCACCATCTGCAGTGATTTTGGAGCCCCCCAAAATAAAGTTTCTCATTGTTTCCCTTGTTTCCCCATCTATTTGCCATGAAGTAATGGGACTGGTTGCCACGATCTTAGTTTTCTGAATGTTGAGTTTCAAGCCAACTTTTTCACCCTCTTTTTTCACTTTCATCAAGAGGCTCTTCAGTTCTTCTTCACTCTCTGCCATAATGGTGGTATCATCTGCATATCTGAGGTTATTGATATTTCTCCTAGCAATCTTGATTCCAGCTTGTGCTTCATCCAGCCCAGCATTTTGCATGATGTACTCTTCATATAACTTAAATAAGCAGAGTGACAATATGCAAACTTGATGTACCCTTTTCCTGATTTGGAATCAGTCTGTTTCATGTCCAGTTCTAACTGTTGCTTCTTGATCTGCTTACAGATTTCTCAGGAGGCAGGTCAGGTGGTCTGGTATTCCCATCTCTTGAAAAATTTTCCACAGTTTGTTGTGATCCACACAGTCAAAAGCCTTGGCATGATCAATAAAGCAGAAGTAGATGTTTTTCTGAAATTCTCTTGCTTTTTCTATGATCCAATGGATATTGGCAATTTGATATAAAATAATTGAATTAGAGGGGAATAGGAAAAATAAACTATCATCTATTTAACAAATGTTCAGCTACCAACTGCTTAGTAAAAAGTTAAAGCTACATTAAATTGCATTGGAGACTACATTTAAACAAGTAAAAATAAGAAAACAAGAATGATTTTAAAAATAAAATTAATGAGGAGCATGGAAATTTCCAGATAAATGGCTCTTAGCTGTGTCTATTTGAACAGAGAATGAAATCAAATTAACTTCATTTGATAACTCTATATGGTGACAACTTCTTTGTCAATCCTAGCTGAAGAGTAGGTCCATAATCACCCCCAAAGAGCAAGGCCCTGGAGAAACAGGGCAGTAGACAGAGGGGCATGGCAGGAAATTTCTGGATATAGTTGAGGATGGTGTGTTTGTGTGTGTGAGCGAGAAAGAGAGAGAGAGAGAGAAGTCTGTCCCCATGCTGTCAAGAGCATCACAAAAGGCACAGTTGACTTGACTGCTTTTGTCTGATGGGGCCATTGAGAGGCATCTCAGAACGGTCCATGACAGGAGGAGAAGCGGTGTACCACTTATCTGCTGGTTATTTCCAGTACCATATGTCTTACTGGTCAGCCTGAGAAACATTATCACCTCTGAACTTTGGCCTTGTGTTAATGGTGGTTCTAGGCAGCTCCTGAGGACAGTTGCATGGGAGGGGCTTCTCAGTGAGTGGCAGGAATTTTATGACTGAGGGAGATGGGATGAGCCATATCCAGAGTTATTCTCACTGTTATCAAGTCCAAGCTTGCTCTGCTTGCCCCTCGAAAGGCCATTGAATTCAAGACATGAGGTGTTAAGGCAAAGAATACTTTATTTGGAAAGCTGGCTAACTGAGAAGATGGTAAACTAACATCTCAAAATAACCATCTCATCAGTATTTGGATGCCAGGTTCTTTTATGGATCAGAGATGGGGGGAGGTGAGGAGTAAAAAGTAAAAGACCATTAAACTTGCAAATATCTCCTAGAATGGCAAGCTTCAGGCCGAGGGATGTGTTATTTTCTTCCTCCCTGCCATCTACAGGGACAGGGTGGACAGGGTTCTGAACAAAGGTACTTTAGCTTAATAGTCAGGCAAAGGGGCAGGGTTCTCTGAAGCAGGCCATTACACATGATTAAAATAACAAAAGTAGCCAAAGAAACACATCTGTTAATATCATAGAAGAGTTAAATTGACTCTTCCCTGTTCCATCACCAGCAACTGGTAGGGCTGAGTCGATCTGGGTTGGCACATACACATATCAACACACACATCAGATAATCTCTACCCTTCAACTTTGCATAACCACCACCAACATATAACATTTATTTGCTGCTTCCTATATTTCAGGTTTTATCTTAAGAATTTGATTTATGTTATCTCCTCTAATGCTCAAATAAAGACTTCTAAGAAAGGCACTATTGTCATTTCTATATAAGTGAACTGAAGCCAAGAGGGTGAAAGTAAAATTGGCTGGGGCTGTGCAACAAATCTTGATCACAAAATTTCTAGGCCTTAACATGCCAAAGTTTTGTAGAGCAAATGCATTCCACTGAATGAGGAATACATTTTAATTTTATTACTTGTCAAATAGTTGACCCAATTTCAGGTTCATAACAACATTATGGATAACAATTCATTAGTAACTTTTAAAAAAATGAAGCATCATAGATGACTTAGCAGCCAACTTTAAAAATGCCATGAGTAGAGCTGTTTATTTTATCATCATCAGTTGATGAATAAAATGGATGTGGGCATGGTGTTGTGATTAATAATAGGTCACTTGATTATGGGGTTTGCACATATCTAGACCTTGATAGAAAATAGTCTTATAATTTGGGTGGTAGTCTTAAAGTAATTATTACCATTTGGGCCTTCCATTGACTACGTCCCCACCCTCATTTCTAATACTGTTAGCAGCAATATCCTTGAGTCTGTTATTGAGGATCCCTTGGAATAATAGTGGCCTCACAAGAATGATTAATGACTCGTAATCAGAGAATGGGAGACAAGCTTCCTAGCACCAATTCAAACACTAAATATAATTAGCATATTTGCTTTTCAGAAGTCAGTCATTTTTTTATTATAGTTTGTGCTGTAGTTCTCTGACTGAAACTTGTAAGTAATTATTTTACATCCCTTTATTTATTGCAGTGACCTCTAATGCTAAGTATGCTTTTAATTTGGGGAGATGACTGCCTGTTGTGTGACTTCTTAGGGTCTATGCTTTTGATGTTGGATAGTTTGTCCTTAGTAATAGTCTAATTATCCCTCCGGAGGAGATGTTTTGTTTTCAAAGGGGATTATTCATGGCTTAAATCGGATACCACAAAGTTGCCAAGTAATAAAAGAGATGGTTAACATTCTAAATCATCTTGCCTAACAACTAACTAAAAGCCAGAAGTGTTGGTGTTATTTCGGTGACCGTAGTATTGCATTCTTCCTGCAAAACTGCATAATTGAAGGGGTGGGGTCTAGTTTGCATTCCATCTCAAATGACTTTTATAGCTCTTAGAGAGCTGGAAATCTGCTTCATGTCTAACATCTCTTTCCATAGCAGATTAGGTTTATCCTTTTTTCATTAAGTCATTGAAAAACTTCACCATTCAGTCTTGTTCAAGTCTCAAAGTAATGAAGACCCTCAATATCTTTTTATGTTGAAACATGTTCCAATGTAATTCTCCACTGTTGGTCTTTACTTTTATATTCAGTCTTAATGTGCCAAGTAATTTAGTTTCAACTTTATTTCTTAATAAGCAGTGAATAACATTTCACTGGTGAGCAAATGCATAACCAACATCTACTTCGGTGAGCTGGAAGTTTCTCAGCTTGAGGGAAGCATTTCTCTTCATTATTTTGCACTTAGCCTGGAAGAACATTCTCAGTGCTAGGATGCAATTTTTGTCCCCCTCTCTCCCTTGCTCCACTGAGGGTTAACATAAGTTGGGAACAAAAGAAAAATCAAATAGTAAATTCAAAAGAAGGACTGGAAGTAAGTCTTGGATCAAAAAAAAAAATCTGACTCAGAGAAAGCAAATGAATAGGTACAGTGAAGGAATGAAGAATTAAAGAGAAATAACAAATATGACCAAGTCCTCTGGACAGTCTGCCATGAAATCATGCCTCAAAGGGCTGCCAGGGTCTCTAATACTGTTCCCTAAACCATTCCATATGCATGTCTAACTTGTTCTCAAAAGAGGCAGATTTTCACATCTGCCTTCATGAATGTTTTGCAATTGAACGTATCTCCCTGTTTGTACCCAATCTCAGAGTCCACTGCCACCACTGAAGTTTAGTTATTCTTTTCATTCTCCAGGTGAAATGAAGAATTAACCATGGTTTATGACATAATAATTCTTTTTAGCCCAGAACAGTGACAAGGTTACCTCTCAAATACTTTTTGACTGTGCTATTTCCTTCTCCAGGGGATCTTTCTGACCCCGGGATCAAACCTAAATCTCCTGCATCTCCTGAACTACAAGCAAATTCTTTACTGCTGAGGTATCAGGGAAGTTTGCTTTTCAATCAGAGTTTACTAGTTTTCAAATATAATATTGCTAGGCTTTATGGACTGGATCTCTGTACAGCCAATGTAACTATCATTATATAGCAAATTATAATGTAAAATTAATATGACTTCCAATCTTAGTCAAACACAGATAAAAGTCCTTCAATCCTTGTGCCATGTTTCCCTTTAGCAATATCCTTCCCCTCCCCCCCCCCCACTTTATTTCTAAAGTGTGGGAAAGTTCTCTTTAGCTGTAATATTTGAATTGGCCCCAATATCTCTATCCAAATAAATATTCAATAATTCTAGACTAATTTTTATCACAAGTTCCCCTCTTTTTAGTGCCCATTTGCCTTGATTTTACCTTGTTTTGGTTCATTTTCATTGCTTTTTCCCCCTAAAACCATTTTCAAAAACAAACTTTCTGACTTTAATTTTGTTATGTCTTAAAGCATCACTATGAACAAAGCTAGTGGAGGTGATGGAATTCCAGTTGAGCTATTCCAAATCCTGAAAGATGATGCTGTGAAAGTGCTACACTCAATATGCCAGCAAATTTGGAAAACTCAGCAGTGGCCACAGGACTGGAAAAGGTCAGTTTTCATTCCAATCCCAAAGAAAGGCAATGCCAAAGAATGCTCAAACTACTGCACAATTGCACTCATCTCACACACTAGTAAAGTAATGCTCAAAATTCTCCAAGCCAGGATTCAGCAATATGTGAGCCGTGAACTTCCTGATGTTCAAGCTGGTTTCAGAAAAGGCAGAGGAACCAGAGATCAAATTGCCAACATTCGCTGGATCATGGAAAAAGCAAGAGAGTTCCAGAAAAATATCTATTTCTGCTTTATTGACTATGCCAAAGCCTTTGACTGTGTGGATCACAATAAACTGTGGAAAATTCTTCAAGAGATGGGAATACCAGACCACCTGATCTGCCTCTTGAGAAACCTATATGCAGGTCAGGAAGCAACAGTTAGAACTGGACTTGGAACAACAGACTGGTTCCAAATAGGAAAAGGAGTTGGTCAAGGCTGTATATAGTCACCCTGTTTATTTAACTAATATGCAGACTACATCATGAGAAATGCTGGACTGGAAGAAACACAAGCTGGAATCAAGATTGCCAGGAGAAATATCAATAACCTCAGATATGCAGATGACACCACCCTTATGGCAGAAAGTGAAGAGGAACTAAAAAGCCTCTTGATGAAAGTGAAAGTGGAGAGTGAAAAAGTTGGCTTAGTGCTCAACATTCAGAAAACGAAGATCATGGCATCCGGTCCCCTCACTTCATGGGAAATAGATGGGGAAACAGTGTCAGACTTTATTTTTCTGGGCTCCAAAATCACTACAGATGGTGACTGCAGCCATGAAATTAAAAGATGCTTACTCCTTGGAAAGAAAGTTATGACCAACCTAGATAGCATATTCAAAAGCAGAGACATTACTTTGCCAACAAAGGTTCGTCTAGTGAAGGCTATGGTTTTTCCTGTGGTCATGTATGGATGTGAGAGTTGGACTGTGAAGAAGGCTGAGTGCCGAAGAATTGATGGTTTTGAACTGTGGTGTTGGAGAAGACTCTTGAGAATCCCTTGAACTGCAAGGAGATCCAACCAGTCCATTCTGAAGGAGATCAGCCCTGGGATTTCTTTGGAAGGAATGATGCTAAAGCTGAAACTCCAGTACTTTGGCCACCTCATGTGAAGAGTTGACTCATTGGAAAAGACTCTGATGCTGGGAGGGATTGGGGGCAGGAGGAGAAGGGGACGACAGAGGATGAGATGGCTGGATGGCATCACTGACTCGATGGACGTGAGTCTGGGTGAACTCCGGGAGTTGGTGATGGACAGGGAGGCCTGGCGTGCTGCAATTCATGGGGTCGCAAAGAGTCGGACACGACTGAGCAACTGATCTGATCTGATCTGGATGGGATCTTAGCTGACTCTTGTCTCTTTCATGCCTCTATGCAGTCAACACTCATTGATGAAAAACAAAATCTAAAAACAAAATCACATTCCACTTTTAAATTAATATTTCATTCCAGTTTTGGAAATTTTTCTTAAGAAGTAGATAATCATCAATTCTTAGCCAAAAATGGAAAAAACAAGTAGAAAATGTTTATGTTTATTTAAAAAAAAAAAACTTTTATACAATGTAGTTTTTTTGGTTGTTGCTTTTGTCTTGTAAGCTGCAATAAAATTAACCTTTCCCCACACAATCAGTTGCTTCATATTGGAAAAATGTCACACATCAGCATCTGGGTGTTAGGAAGGGACTGTTGCCCAATTGCTGTGGCCAAGATTGAGTGTGCTTTAGGAATACTTGGCAGAACCTTGGTGGAATGAACAGGACAAATTCAATGCCTAGCTTCTAGGAATTTTTAACAACAAAATAATAATGATGAAAATTGCTATCATTACTGATAAGTCTGGTATAATAGAAAAGATTTGGGAGTTAAACAAACTTGAATTTGAAACCCAGGTCTACCACTGTGTGACCTTGGACAAGTGACTTTGCCTCCTTAAATTTCAGTGTCCTTATCTGTAAAACAGGAAATAATACAACCTACTTATTGTGAGGATATAATTAGATACCTAAAATATCTATTCTATCAAACTACCTGACACGTAATATAAGCTCAAAAATATTAGTTTTATTATTTTCAAAATCCTTTTTACAAAATTATAATCAAAACCTAATCTACTTCAAAAAGTGTTTTAAGACATAAACACAGCGATAGTGGTTTAACAATATCAAATAAAAGTTTGAGAACTAGAGGAACTTAAGAGAACCACTGATTCAAAGGTTTCCCCAGTTTTATGAGCAATAGTAATTAACTATTTCTGTCTTTAGAACCTTGAGGTTAAAGGTAAGTGTCTGAGACATTTCTGTAAGCTCAGAAATTGTAAAGAAGACAGTTCTTGGGGAAGGCTTTATGTGCTCTATAAGATTTATATCTAGTTGAAAAATTCTACTCACCCAAACTAGAGACAAAGAATCTGGATCTCAGAGTTTGTAACTTGGCCAATTGGTGGTACCACTGAGAACTAAAAAAATTGGTGTGTTTCCCAATTGAATGCACTTCCCCAGTTGAATGCAGTTATTTTGAGTCAAACAAAAAAATCTGCAAGAACATCAAAACAATGTGTTTTGTTTTGTTTTTGTTTTTTCTCCTTCTGACCTCAATAATAACTGGTTAAGGATTTAGAATGCTTTGGAACAAATTCTCAAAGCAGCTGCAGGTCCTCAAAGTTCCAGAATAGATATTTTAAAGTTCTTTATGCAAAAATTCCTAAAAAAGACCTTCTTTTCACAGAAACCAAAAAGGATTCCAGCTCTCTTGTCACTAAGCACCTTTGGAGACATCAAATACAAGTTGCTCTCCTTTGAGATAATGGGAGAGGATAGACAGAACTCCAGAAGAAACATCAAAAAATACCTTGATCCTAGTTCTAATTCAAGTTTATTTTTTATGTGGCATGAGGTAAGCTATAGATATCTCTGAATTTGAAGTTATTTTTGATTCAATTTTCTCCCACACTCCATATCTAGTTCAACAGCACAACTTGATGAGGTTATCTTTAAAATATTCCAGAATCTGACTATCATACCACTCAAATTACCACCACTTTCATCCAAGCCATCATGATTTCTTCTCTAAGCAGTTAAAGAAGTCTTATGGGGCTGCCTGCCTCTACCCTTTTTTCCTCCATACATTACTGAGAATAATCTTGGAGTTTGTTAGCCAAGCTTCCATAATGGACCTGTGTCTTGTTTAACAACTTTAATTTGTTTCTAAAAACCCTGCTGGTAACTGAAAAGCTATTATATGAGAAAGCATTTTTCATTAATTTTACTGGAAAAATTATGATAAATTTCATCCCAACCCAGGATACTCCCAAAATGTCTGCAGATAGATAAATATTTTAATTGAGCAATCAAAATATTCTTCAACTGTTATGCCATTATGTAAATAATTAACATGAAATTTAAGATCATAAAATAGTTTTGCATAAAAAGTAATGACATGAAGATTTACTATACTCACAAGAGCAAGAAAAGATGTGATGGCAGGTATTGGTTGATGGAGTGTTGAAGGTAGTTGTTCTTTGTAAGGTACATTCTTCTCTCTGAACAATTTTTTTAATTAATGTCTTTTAATAATTTAGAGGATCATGGTTATCTTGCACTCGGACTGCACTTAAAATTTGAAATTATAGCATAGGAACTTCCCTAGTGGCCCAGTAGTTAAGAATCTGCCTTCCAATACAGGGACCCAGGTTCAATCCCTCGTCAGGGAACTAAAGATCCCACAAGCTGTATGATAACTAAGCCCATACATCACAACTACTGAGTCCCTGCACCTTGGAGCCTATGCTCCTCAACAGGAGAAGCCCCTGTGTGCCAAAGATAGAGAAAACCTGCAAGCCACAAGGAAGTGCCCACCCACCGCAATGGAGACCCAGCACAGTCAAATAAATAAACAAATAAAATAAGTTATAGCATAGAAAGATATCTTTAGTCAAAATAATAGCTGTAGATGCGAGCACTTGGAAAGATAATAAAATTTACTTAGTACGTAGAGTAAAAAGTCACCAAAAATGTTACCTCTCCATCTTTTTGACCAGGCATACTTAGGCAAAATAAAATGTTTTTAGTTTACTCAAGCATGGTGCACAGTTCAAATTTGTTCCAGTATTTGATGACTAATAAATGAGTCACATGAAAATGCATGTTTCTCCAAAAACTACAAAGTTGAAATATTATTTTTATGCTCATTTGCTTTATGTGCTTGAAGAAATAAAGGTCACTATAACAAAAGAAAGAATTGTTTGGAAAGTGTGAGCAAGTGAACAGGTATTGTGTGCAGTAAATCTGTGTTTACTGATCTTTTTATTAAGGAGTGCAATTCGTTGTGTGGCAGTGTAAAACACTATTGGCCTGTGTATAACCCAGGAATCAAAACCATAGGGAAGCCATAGAACCTAACATATTTCATGATCAACCAATACAAGATGCATTTTTAAAGTGCTGGTTATATACCAGAAAATATGAAAAAACAGGTAAGCCAAAGAAGAAAAGCAGGGAGGGCTTGACTCGGCTTCAAGAAGCTAGGTACTCACATGGGAAGTTTGGAAAAGTTGTGGGTGCTTTAAATAGCTGGGAGTTGGAGTCACCTGGAGTTTCTTTCACTGACATGTACCATCAATGCAGAGGTGGCTTTAAAGCTGGGTTCAGCCAGAATACCTACAAAGTTGGCCTGCCATTTCCACATCTACTCTGTTGGTTGAGCCATAGATGTGTACGGAACCTGGGGACAGGGAGGACCATTTTACCACCCATTTTATATAAGGGATTTGAACATCTATGGATTTGGGGACCAGGGGTCTCCTGGAACCCAATCACCTTGTAGATACTAAGAATGACTGTACATGAATTCTCTAGGTTGCCTGGGCTTTTTTCTCCCAGTAGAAAGGCTGGTTCCTAGAGGGAGTCTCCTCAGAGGAAATGACCCAAGAACAAGCATTCCAAAAAAACCAGATAGAAGCTGCCTAGACTTTCCTGAATTAGCCTCAAATGTCATAGAAGGTCACTTTCTTCATATTCTCTTAACTCACATAGTTCTAATGGAAGGAAAAGGATCTTATATCCCATCTCTTCATACAAGAGGGTCAAAGAACTTGCAGCCATTTATTTGAATCCCCATATTATAAAACATTTAACAATCACACTATAGTATTTTCTATATAGGTTATAATAGAAGATATTGCTTTCTGGTATAACTGTCAGGTAAAATCTGCACAATTGGTATATTTTTACTTTGTAGCTATTTGAATCAGATAAATGACTGTATTTCCCTTAAGTTGGGTGAACTTAGAACATTTTTTGTTATTTAAAACATTTTTGAAAGAAAGCACAGAGTAAACAACTAAAATCTGTTTCTAGGTGGCTATAGCTTTAGTTCCACATACACAAGAAGTAAGGGTAGAGATGAGGATGTGAAAATGGGCAGGGACCAGATCAGAAAGGCCATATATGTTCTGCTGAAGACTGCACTACTTCACGTTATCCAATTTAATCTGGTATATCTGCCCTGTTTATATCCATGCAATTTAGGGTTTAAGTTTATATTTAAATTTAGTAAAGAAAATGATCAGGATAAATGACATTTTTTTTAATTTAAAGTTCAAGAGCTGTGTGATGGATTTATGACTACATAGTTTAAATCTATATCTCATTTCAACATTGTAGTTTAAGCAAAATAATTTTACAAAATTTCCTTTTGAGGTAAAGAATAGCAGTGCTTCTGGAACTATCTGTGATTAAAGGAGCCATTTTATTTTTTATTTTCAATCTGCCATTCACTGACATTTTTCTGTAAAATATAATTACAAGTAATTCTTTTTTAATTAAAAATTATTTTAATTGGAGGATAATTACTTTACAATATTGTGATGGGTTTTGCCCATACATCAATATAATTACAAGTAATTATAAGAAAAATGAAATGAGAAAAGATACAAAATACAAGCCAAATTTTTGTTATTAGATTTAACAGGTATAAGATGACTTTGTCAAATTTCTGTAAAGTTTCTAAGTGCTAACTTTCAATTTCTGTACTTCAACTGGCAACAGTTACTAAAACACTGTCTTGCTAAGTTGCTAAGTCACTTTAGTTGTGTCCAACTCTGTGTGACCCCATAGACGGCAGCCCACCAGGCTTCCCCATCCCTGGGATTCTCCAGGCAAGAATACTGGAGTGGGTTGCCATTTCCTTCTCCAATGCATGAAAGTGAAAAGTGAAAGTGAAAGTGAAGTCGCTCAGTCGTGTCCGACCCTCAGCGACCCCATGGACTACAGCCTTCCAGGCTCCTCCATCCATGGGATTTACCAGGCAAGAGTACTGGAGTGGGGTGCCATTGCCTTCTCCGAAAACACTGTCTATCATAGACCAACTTTGAATAACATTGACCCAGAGAATTATATTTATGCAGAAAGGTTATTTTTCATGCCTTGATCTCTCACCCAAAACACAGTTACTGGTCTACCTTGGGTGGCCCCCTCAGTCACCTCTCCCAGCTGGGTTTTTCTCAAGCATTCCAAACAACTTTCTTTCAGTGGTTTATGCAGGAGGGTCCACTTACTCCAAATTGTCTGGGGAACTGTTAGTGCCTTTCTCTTGTTCAGCCTCAGCTGGTGTTCAAGGAGGAGAGCAAATCCTCTGGTGATTAAGCAATGGAGTACACATAGTATGCTCATGACTTATAAGGCAGCTAAGTCCTTCATCACACAGTTTCTGATGGTATTGAAAGGTAGAAAATGGATCTATTTGAATGTTGTCTGTGTATTGAATGGAAAAAGATGGCTGTATATTGATGCTGTGTATATGTTTGGCAAAAGAGTTAAATATCTATAATTATCATTTCTTTAGAAAATATGTGTAGATTAAGAATTTTTCTTTGCATAGCTTAGCTGAATTTTTGCTAGTTCTGTGGTAAAATTTATACTACGTGAGTACTTTCTAAGCTCCTTTTGCAAAAATGAGAAAAGAATGCAGTTTTAATTTAATATCAAAAGAATTTGCCTGTCTTGGTACCTCGTGAGGTTTGATAGCATCAGATTGGCATAACATTTTCCAAAGTGAATTTCACAGAGTTAGAGCTTTTTTCCTGATTCTTATCCTTTATTAGATGATTTTTCAAAATAAGACATTGTTGAGAAAAACCACGTAGACCAGCCCAGCTAAGACAAGTAGATTATCTCCTCGGTTCATGGGTCAGTGTCTTTAAATATAGTTGTTAGTCCTTATTTTACATTGAAAAAATTTGTAACGCTTTAAAAAAAAATACTGTTGACTGGATCCCATCTCAAGTTCTGAATTTATTATTCTGGTGTAGTACTTGGTCATGGACACTTTTTAAAAGCTCATATAATAATTCTATTGTTCATCAAGGTTGAGAACCACTGCCCTAAACTAAAAGATGCAATAATAAAAGAGTCAATATAATTGTGGTCAAATTCAGTTCTCTTTTTTACAAGACAAATTTTACTTCAAAAATTGATGAAAATAGTATATGTGCTTAATATCTTTATTGTTGATTATAAAAATCAGTCAATCTGAGAAATAAAAAAATTACAAATAAATAGATAAAATAATTTACTGAGCACTATTACAGACTGAATCATCCACTTTAGCCTCACAATGTTGTAAAAGTTAGTTTATTATTTTGGCTTTAGAATTACAGACACTAAAGTACAAATAACCTATGAAAATGATCTAAGTTTATAACTAAGAAAAGTAGAGCAGAAGGTCACTTTTGGGTTTTTTTTAGTTTGAAATCTACTATCATTTTATTAATCAGATGCTTAGTATTTTAAAGTCAGTGTCTTTTTCCCACTGATACTTTTGGCCCAAAATACGGCCCCACTCTTCTGTAGGCCAACATCTGTATTTAAAATTTAAGAAAGATCCTTGCCAGCTTTTAAATTATCCATAATCTTCTCTTGGTCCATTTTCCAACATTAAGCTCTCTCCATTGTTCCCATTTGAATCTGGCACTTTTAGGTTATCCATTATTTTGGAAACCTAAAATCAAGGCTGAGCTGCCTGGTTCTTGAACTTGGTTTGTGTTTGGACTTGACTGTCTTCTTGCCTTGGGAGAACCAGCCTGTAACACACCTGCAGCACACTAGTCCAACCTATGACCTCCTGTTTCTCAAGTAAAAACAGGGATAAGGAAGCCAAAATATTAACACTTAGATCACCTTATTGCATATTCTAAACCAGATTTCCATTTTATACAAGCACAAATTCAAATAAAATAGACCAAGGTAACTATCAATGACGAAGCAGAGAATATAAAGGTCTGGGTTATGTTTCCATTACATTTCTACTCCTGCACTGGGTACATGCAGATACTGAAAACATAGCAATTTTAATCTCAATCTTCCATAATACATAGGGCATGGATATTTATGTGTTGGTTGATTCAGTTGGTAATATGGTATTTATGAGATCCACATAGCAGGTTAGAATTGCCTTAAGAGCTAGTTAGTATCTCAAGAAGCAAACATTCTTCCATAGATATGAAATAGTATAACAGCTCCTCACAAATAAACTGAGGAATGTGGTGCTTGCATTATTAGAAAAGCACAACCATAACCAAGACACCATTTAATTGCCAGCACACTTTACTGAAAGACAAATATGTGATAGGAGAAAATATCTCTTGCAAGTTAAACTTAAAAATCCTCCCATAATAATGATTATCATGCAAGTCACAGTTAGTGTATTATTTTTGAATGATATGTATTACTCTGAAGTCAATTTTTTATGATGTGAAATGTTGTGGATATATGAAAATATTTTAAATTATTTGACAAATACATCAACTAACCTGGAGCAGTGAAATCAGTTTAGATGTGAGAGCTTCAGCAATCTTCTACAATCTAAATTCACAGCGTAATTGCATAGTTACATATTAAATGATGCCAGAAGTTTGTGGAGAATGTGCAAAGCCACTTCTCCAACCTGTTATACGATTTAGACAATCAAGTCATTACAACCCCCATGGTTATGCAAAAAAGAGCTCCTATAATTTGTTCCAAGAATCCCAGGGCCATGGCCATCCCAACTGCCGTGCCCCGGTTCATCTCTTTGTCAGATCCCACCCCTGCCCCTCTAGTCTTGGGTACTAGAGTTTTAACACCCACAAGGGTGTAGAAAATGACTCTTCTTACATATGGAGGCAGAAGCTGGAACTGAATTCCTTTCCAGAAAACCTAGAGCCTTATAGAGTGTCTCCTTCTTAACAGGTGAGTAGGGGAAATGCTGCACAGCACTCAACTACTATTGACATATACATACTACTATATATTTTTATATAATATATAAAATATAAAATATAAAAATATAATTTATAAATATATATTTTTTATAAAAATATATAGTAGTATGTATATGTCAATCCCAATCTCCCAATTTATCCCCCTGCCCCCTAGGCTTACATCCTAACTAGAATGTTAATTTCTCCTAGGAGCTTTAGTTTTTCTTCTTTTACAAAAAGCACTTCACAAAGTATATTGCTTCTTACCCAGAGTGCTGTGCAGCATTTCCCCTACTCACCTGTTAAGAAGGAGACACTCTATATAAGGCTCTAGGTTTTCTGGAAGGAAATTCAGTTCCAGCTTCTGCCTCCATATGTAAGAAGAGTCATTTTCTACATCCTTGTGGGTGTTAAAACTCTAGTACCCAAGTCATAGAAAAAGCAAGAGAGTTCCAGAAAAACATCTATTTCTGCTTTATTGACTATGCCAAAGCCTTTGACTGTGTGGATCACAATAAACTGTGGAAAATTCTTCAAGAAATGGGAATACCAGACCACCTGATTAGCCTCTTGAGAAATTTGTATGCAGGTCAGGAAGCAACAGTTAGAACTGGACATGGAACAACAGACTGGTTCCAAATAGGAAAAGGAGTTGGTCAAGGCTGTATATTGTCACCCTGTTTATTTAACTTATATGCAGAGTACATCATGAGTAACGCTGGACTGGAAGAAACACAAGCTGGAATCAAGATTGCCGGGAGAAATATCAATAACCTCAGATATGCAGATGACACCACCCTTATAGCAGAAAGTGAAGAGGAACTCAAAAGCCTCTTGATGAAAGTGAAAGTGGAGAGTGAAAAAGTTGGCTTAATGCTCAACATTCAGAAAACGAAGATCATGGCATCCGGTCCCACCACTTCATGGGAAATAGATGGGGAAACAGTGGAAACAGTGTCAGACTTTATTTTTCTGGGCTCCAAAATCACTGCAGATGGTGACTGCAGCCATGAAATTAAAAGACGCTTATGCCTTGGAAGGAAAGTTATGACCAACCTAGATAGCATATTCAAAAGCAGAGACATTACTTTGCCAACAAAGGTCCGTCTAGTCAAGGCTATGGTTTTTCCTGTGGTCATGTATGGATGTGAGAGTTGGACTGTGAAGAAGGCTGAGTGCCGAAGAATTGATGGTTTTGAACTGTGGTGTTGGAGAAGACTCTTGAGAGTCCCTTGGACTGCAAGGAGATCCAACCAGTCCATTCTGAAGGAGATCAGCCCTGGGATTTCTTTGGAAGGAATGATGCTAAAGCTGAAACTCCAGTACTTTGGCCATCTCATGTGAAGAGTTGACTCATTGGAAAAGACCCTGATGCTGGGAGGGATTGGGGGCAGGAGGAGAAGGGGATGACAGAGGATGAGATGGCTGGATGGCATCACTGACTTGATGAACGTGAGTCTGAGTGAACTCCGGGAGTTGGTGATGGACAGGGAGGCCTGGCGTGCTACGATTCATGGGATCACAAAGAGTCGGACACGACTGAGCGACTGATCAGATCTGATATATGAAAAGGTAACTAAGAAAAACCTACTTATAGCACAGGGAACTCTACTCATTACTCTGTAATAACCTATATGGGAATAGAATCTAAAGAAGAATATATATATATATATATATATATATATATATATATATATATATATATATCTGATTCACTTTGCTGAACACATGAAACTAACATAACATTTTAAATCAACTACACTCCAACAAAAACTAATTTAAAAACCTGATGTGAGCCTAGGGTTATGTTATTCCAAAGCTCTTGGTCTTTGCTTTGCTTTATGCTAGTTCTGCTTTCTTGGGATTATCTCTATAATTTATGGAGAGCAATAAAGGGTTTTTCTCTTGAATCCAGAACATAAGCTTAGGACTCTATGTACAAATGAATTCTACATTTTTATGCATGTCACCATGCCAGCTTTGGTAAATTCTTTTTTTTCTTTAGATAATGATATTTTTCTCTCTTATTTTTTCTGAAAAAGCAATTTTTCTCTAGTATAGGTCTCAAAAGTCTGTAAACTAGTGAACATTGTTGTAAAGCAGTGCAAACCTCAGCCCTCAGCCTCAGATATTTTGTCAGAAATTGAATTCCAGTCTGCCATGGTGTATGCTTCAGAGAAGAACTTTTTTGATTCCCCCCTAAAAACTCACTTGAGTTAAAAAGCATCATTGCAATCACAAAGATTACCAGCCTGAAGAAAACTGCGTTTTGAGAAATGATGCAGGTGTATATGTATATTGGATTTGGGTATAGAATTTACCTTAAGAAGAATCTTGATGTTATGTTTGTGTTTCTAAAAATAGGTGGTTGGGAACCAACTTGTTGCCCATTAAGGGGCTTTGAAACACTTCAACACTGCATCGTACAGCTGAGCAGGTCACACACAGGCCGTCAAGAGGCACATCTTGCTTTGGATCAGTCATCTTGGATCTGGTTCAGTGTCTGGGTGGAGAGGGAGAGGCCCAGTGTCATCCGTGATGGCTAACAGGCTGATGTAGTCAAAGATCTCAGGGCAGTAGAGCTCCCTGGTCATGGGACCACATTGTGTCAGTGCTCAGCAGAGAAGCTATAGGCCTGGGCAATCTGGAGACTGGTGGCCTGGGATCAGGGTAATGTGTCAGGATGTCCAAGCTTAAATTCCAAGAGCTGGACTGTCTTGATGCCATAGAAACTGTGATCCACAAAGTCTTCCCTGAAGAAGTAGTTGGTCCAGGGATGTGGCCACTCTCTCTGAACAGCTCCCTGAGGTCATAGAATCATCCTTGGCTGCAGCCCTATGCTGTGACTAGCCAGTCCAGGCTCTGCATGTTGCTTTCCATCCTACTGCATCGGGCCTTGACTTCTCGCCTCTTAATGATCTCACAGAGTGGCAGCTGCTGGACCTGCAGGTTTAGGTCCGGTTCTTTGCAGTGGTCCACCTCTCCCCACCCCTACAGGTCAGTGAGGGCTGCGGAGCACACAAGTCTGCGCCCCTCCCACTCTGACTCCGGCTCTTGGCTCTCCGGCTCCCTGCCTTCCCTCTTCCCTGCCACCACTCCTTACCCTGTTACTCACGCTTTCATCCTGGATCTTTTTGGTAACTTTTCTCCCTTCTCAGCTGTAGTTTTTCCCAATTTTCTTGATTGTCATTTATTTTTTCTTCAGATTAATTTGGTGATTTCTTTATTTTCTATTTTTCTTTTTTTTCTGTCCTAGTTACACCTTTTGTTCAAGATATTCCACCCAAGAAAAACTTAAATCTCTAAAAACTGTCTACCTACATAGAATATTATATTTAGTATAGATGCAATGTTATACACAAATAATGAAAATATAACTAACATTTACTGAGAAATATATGCTAAGCACTTTTCTATGTGCTTTACACAAATGCATTCATTTAATTCTCTTAAAGTGTGCTTTGATCTAGATAGTATTTTATCTAGATTGTAAATAAGGAAATGGAAGCCCAGAGACATTAAACATAATGCCTCAAATTTATATAGCTGAAAAGTGATGGAGCCAAGTTTCAAACTCTGACATTTTTACTTCATGCTTTTAACATTAGAATATAATGCACCCCGAATATGTGAAAACTGCCCTCATTAAATTTTGGGAACACATGTAATGTTTTGTCTCAAAGTGAGTACTACAGAGAACTATACCCCATGATAACTGGTTTCATGTAAACAACAAGAAAAGAGAAAATACATAAATGATCTAAATAGGTAATAAGATAGTAAAACATATGAATGTAATGGATGAAACTTCACTTTATATTGTCTTTTGAATTTAAATGAAGGTTTTGTGTTCTTTTGAAGATAAACAATGGCATGGACATTTTCCTTTCATTTAAATTAATGAGTTTTGCCTTGTTTTTCAATGAATGTTAAAAATAGAAAGTATGACACATTGTATATACATTCTTATTTTCCTAATCACTAGTTTGCAAGGAAGAGGATTTAATAGGTAATTTAAACTTTCAGAGACTTGAAATTGACTCTGGAAAGTAATTTTATACAACTGTGATTAGCTTAGTCAACAGGGTGTATGTGTGCATGTATGTGTGGCCATCATCTGCAAGCCCCTGGGCCAGAGAGGGACACCATTTGTCTAGGGTGGTCTACACTCAAGGTCAATAAATCTTGGCAAAATTTATTATAGTCAAATACAGACAAAACAATTCTATAAAAGCTGAGTAATACATGTTTTATGTACTTTAACTTATAAATTAGACAGTTTCCTGAAAGTATTTTTTTAATGACAAAATCAGACTCTAGCAATGGTGTTACAAAGCTGAGTTAAGAAAGGGAAAAGATGAGAACAATTACCTATCTTTAGAGCACAGCAAATAATCATGTAAATTAAGGTCTTTAGAGAGGGAGTAAATTAGCACTCAATTCTACATTATAGCTTAAAAGTGAACTATGCTCATGAAATCTGAAGTCACAGAAGATGAACATAACCCTCTTGGCCAGATCTGAATGTGTAAAGGTGAATAATTATGGTTAGATCCTAAGTTTGTTTTTCCATCTTCTTTTTCATGCTGTCTTCATAGGAGAGTGTCAGTATGTATGAATCTTTCTTTTTTATTTTTTTTATTCATGTGCGTGCATGCTAAGTCACTTCTGCTGCTGCTGCTGCTAAGTCGCTTCAGTCGTGTCCGACTCTGTGCGACCCCATAGACGGCAGCCCACGAGGCTCCATCATCCCTGGGATTCTCCAGGCAAGAACACTGGAATTGGTTGCTGTTTCCTTCTCCAGGGGATCTTCCCAACCCACTGATCAAACCCACGTCTCATGTCTCTTGCACTGGCTGGCAGGTTCTTTACCACTACTGCCACCTGGGAAGCCCACTTTATTAGGTCTGATTTTAATATGTTTCAGTCAATAGGAACATATTTAGTTAGTTTTTAAATTTTATTGGAGTTTACAATGTTGTGTTAGTTTCTACTGTACAGCAAAATGAATCAGTCAGACATAAACCTAGATCTCTCCTTTCTAGGCTCCCTTCCCATTCAGGTCACCACAGTGCATTAAGTAGAGTTCCCTGTGCAATACAGTATGTTCTCATTAGTTATTTATTTTACACATAGTACAATAGTGTATATGTGTCAATCCCAATCTCCCAATTCTTATCCCCCTCCCCTTTCTCCCTTGGTATCCATATATTTGTTCTCTATATCTGTGTCTCTATTTCTGCTTTGCAAATAAGATCATCTATACCATTTTTCTAGATTCCATATATATGCATTGACACAGGATGTTCATTTTCCTCTTTCTAACTTACTTCACTCTGTATGACATTCTCTAGGTCCATCCATGTCTCTCCAAATGATCCAATTTCGTTCCTTTTATGGCTGAGCAGTATTCTATCGTATATATGTACCACTTCTTTATCCATCCGTCTGTTAATGGACATTTAGGTTGTTTACATGTCCTGGCTATTGTAAATAATGCTGCTATGAATATGTGGGTGCATATATCTTTTATCTTTCTTTACTATTGAGTTTTCTTCTTAGTGCTCTGCCTTCAGAGACCTTAATTCTTTGGTATGCTATCACATTCCAACAAAAGAACAACCTAACCAAGGTCTAATAATTTTGTAATATATGGGAGAATATGTTTACTTTAAAGAATTCTTCCTAGACTACCAGAAAATATTTTAACAAAAAAGAAGGTTGTTTTTACCAGAATAAGTTTAGGTGATTTTGTCTTATTTTTCTAGAAACAATACAAATCTGAAGAACTTTCTGAAGTTTGGAATTTCCTGAAGTATGTGAGACTCAGGCAAATAAATAAGATTTGTCTGGTTCAAATGTGAAAACATGATTAGTTTCATGGTAACATTTTCAATATGCATGCCAAGGATTAGAAGATGTACAAGTTAAGAAGCAAATGCCAAAAGAGAGGACAATTGTGGTTTGCTAACCACTGCTTAAAGCATAGAGTGTTATGCTATTATGACATTTGTAATAAGTAGGGTTTGGAGTTCATATAAAATTATCAACTGTCCTAAACTGAATTAATAAGTGTTATGTGTAAGTGTAAGGAAGTCATTTTTAAAGTATCATCTTGCAGAAAGTTAGCTTTTAATTATCAGTGACAAGGAAGAATAGTGACAAAATCTCATTCACCACAAGGTAAACTTTCATTTTAACAAAGTTGAAATAGTTGCATTTGACATCTAAAGGCAGACTGGAGGGCAGATACCTATACAGAAGGATTAGATTCAAAGCAAAATGTATATTTTCTATATACTAGAGTGCTGTACTACCCAAATGTAAGCTGATTTTATAATACTGAGCATATGTTACATGCCTAGCAGTAAACACTATAAGTAGTTTAACAAAATGTCTTTCTGTTATAAAAAAATATTACTAGAGAGTTAAATTTCCCATTGAACTCTGGACAAACACATTTCTTCAAAATTACTCCTGTCTTTCCTTAGAGGATTAAAGATATTATAATATGTAATCTGATTCTTTCAGAGTGCATGAGCCTGCTTTCACTTGTCTCAAACTTTAATATAGTTTCTTCTTTTAAGCATTTTTACTATAACATGATGCTCATAGTAAAAAATTCACAACTGAATTTCTATCCAGCAAAATTTCTAACATTATTTGACTCTAGCTTCCTGCTCATTATTCTAATTGATAATCCATAATATTTTACTTTTTATGGTTTATTTTTTTAATGGCCATATAATCTGTCATCAGATAAAGTGACAGTGAAGTCGCTCAGTCGTGTCCGACTCTTTGTGACCCCATGGACTGTAGCCTACCAGGCTCTTCCATCCATGGGATTTTCCAGGCAATAGTACTGGAGTGGGTTGCCATTTCCTTCTCCAGGGGATCTTCCAACCCAGGGATCAAACCCGTGTCTCCTGCATTGCAGACAGACGCTTTACCCTCTGAGCCATCAGGAAGTCATCAGATAAATATATTATATATTACCTGTTTACTTGTATCTAGGTTTTCCTAAATTTTTCCAGCTTTATGGAAGTATAATTGACATATAAATTGTGTAAGTTTAGGGTGTCTAATGTGTTGATTTGATATACTTATGTATTGTAAAATGATTCCCACCATAGTATTAGCTCTGATACCTCCATTAGCACATAATTATCATTTCTTTTTTTGTAGTGAGAACATTTAAGATCTACTCTCTTAAGCACAGAATACAGTATTGTTAATTATCATCACTTTCCTATATATTTGATCCCCAGAACTTATTAATCTTATGTCTTGAAATGTAAACCCTTTGACTAGCATCTCCCAATCCACCCGCGCCCCTGCCATCCAAGCCCCAGCCCTTGGTAGCCACCTTTCTGTATTCTGTTTCTGTGTGTTCAGGTTTTTAGATTCCATGTATTAATGAGATCATACAGTATGTGTCCTTTCTGACTTATTTCACTAGCATAATGCCCTCAAGACCCATTCATGATGTCTTACATGGCAGAATTTCCTTCTTTCTCATGCTGAAATATATATATATATATATATATATATATATATATATATATATATCTCACACCTTCTTTGGGATTCCCAGGTGGCTCTGAGGTAAAGAATCTGTCAGCTAACACAGGAGACATAGGAGATGTGGGCTCAATCCCTGGATTGGGAAGATCCCCTGGGGGAGGGAATTGCAACCCACTCTAATATTTCTTGCAGGGAAAATCCCATGGACAGAAGAGCCTGGTAGGGTACAGTCTATTTGGTCGCAAAAACTTGGATATCACTAAGGGACTGAGCATGCATGAGCACACTTTCTTTATCCATCTGTTCCTGAACCTGAATGACAGAGAGAGGAGAGAATAGAGTATAAATTACAATTAGACCTTCATGTCTGAACATTTAAGAGTATGTTAGAAATTTAAGGGGTTATACATATTTCCATTCCCCTCATTAGGAAATTTCCATTTAGATTTAGGATTTATGAGCCCTTTATTCTTGTTACGTTTTATAGATTTTAAGTGGCTCACAGTTAACCTTTCTTCAGGAATTTGGAATTTTCCTTAGGTTTTCTTACATAATTAGTGGGCTGCCTATTACATGAAATGCTAAGTTGAGAGACTTGTGGTAGCTCCAGAATTTTATTAAATATGGGTGTGAAAGCATGGGTTTCAGCACAAATGACATAATTAAATACATGGAAATTCTAGGGATACTGCCATCTGAGTTGGAGGATTTCTTTAAACTGTGTTTGAAACTGTACCTCTTATCTATTTTTACAATTAAATAATTAATTAATGTTGCCTTTTTTTTCTTATTGTTAGTGGGGCAGATGGATGGGAGGAGTATAGCAGGTGTAGAAGTTTAGATAAGGATAGATTTGAGCCTTGGAGAAGGCAATGGCACCCCACTCCAGTAGTCTTGCCTGGAAAATCCCATGAACGGAGGAGCCTGGTAGGCTGCAGTCCATGGGGTCGCGAAGAGTCGGACACGACTGAGCGACTTCACTTTCACTTTCATGCGTTGGAGAAGGAAATGGCAACCCACTTCAGTGTTCTTGTCTGGAGAATCCCAGGGACGGGGGAGCCTGGTGGGCTGCCGTCTATGGGGTCACACAGAGTCAGACACAACTGAAGCGACTAAGCAGCAGCAGCAGCAGATTTGAGCCTAAAAAGCTAAAACTGGCTAACACATATGACTTCATTCTCAACAATGCATTTTATATATATGAATAATTATTTTTCATAAGGAGACAAACTATAGCTAAACCCTTTTTTCTATCCTTCTTTCCACTCCTTTTTATCTGCATTCCACTCTCTCTTTCCCCACCAGGGACAAAATTTTTTAATGTATATCCTTTAGTTTGGGAGCTCTTTTATAAAATGTATATTACTTTTTTGTATGCATTTACTTTTACATAAACAATTCTGCATATTTGTATATATATATTTTACATGTGTACATATATCCTTGTTTCTTTTTTACCCAAAACTATATGTTTGATACCACAACATATATATATTTAAGCCAAGATATATATATATATATATATATATATATATACACAAAAATGTACAACTTGAAGAATGTTTGCATGCTCAACATACGTGAGTTATCAGCATCCAGAGATATAACATTGGACCTCCCTGATAGTACAGTGGATAAGAATCCGCCTGCCAATCCAGGGGACATGGATTCGATACCTGGTTCAAGAAGATTCTACATGCCAAGGAGCAACTAAACCCGTGGGCCACAATACTGAGCCCACACTCTAGAGCCTGCAAGCTGCAACTACTGAAGCCCGTGAACCTAGAGCCTGTGCTCCACAAGAGAAGCCACAGCAATGAGAAGCCCACACACTGCAAAGAAGAGTAGCCCCTGCTTGCCTCAACTAAAGAAAGCATGCACACAGCAACAAAGATCCAGTGCAACCAAAAATAAATAAAATTATAAAAAAAAAGAAATATAATATTAGCAGTACCCTAACTGTCCCCTAATGTCCCCTCTCAGTCACTTCCTCTCAGAAAGGGAATGCTCATCATGACTTCTAACACTTAGTTGTTGTTGTTTAGTCGCTGAGTGTCCATTGTTCAGTCGCAACAATGTCCAACTCTTTGTGACTCCATGCACTGCAGCTCAACAGGCTTTCCTGTCCTTCACTATCTCCTGGAGTTTGCTCAAACTCATATCCACTGAGTCTCATGCCATTCAATCTTATCATCCTCTGCTACCCCTTCTCTTCCTACCCTCAATGTTTCCCAAACATTATGGTCTTTTCCAATAAGTTGGCTCTTCACATCAGATAGCCAAAGTATTAGAGCTTCAGCTTTAGCATCAGTCCTTCCAATGAATATTCAGGGTTGATTTCCTTTAGAATTGACTGGTTTGATTTCCTTGCAGTCCAAAGGACTCTCAAGAGTCTTCTCAAGCACCAAGATTAAAAAGCATCAGTTTTTTGGCCCTCAGCCTTCTTCATGGTCCAACTCTCACATCCATACATGATGACCGGAAAAACTATAGCTTTCACTATACGGACCTTTGTTGGCAAAGTGAAGTCTTTGCTTTTTAATACACTGTCTAGTTTCATCATAGCTTTTCATCTAAGGAGCAAGCACCTTTTAATTTTGTGGCTGCAGTCACCGTCTATAGTGATTTTGGAGTCCAAGAAAATAAAATCTGCCACTGTTTTCACTCTTTCCCCTTCTATTTGCCATGAAGTGATGGGACAGGAGGCCATAATCTTAGTTTTTTGAATGTTGAGGTTTAAGCCAGCTTTTTCACTCTCCTCTTTTCACCTTCATCAGAGGGCTCTTTTTTCTCTCTTGCTTTCCGCCATCGGGTCATCTGCATATCTGAGGTTGTTGACATTTCTCCTAGAAATCTTGATTCCAGCTTGTGATATTTGAACTTTCTATAGTTGGGATCATGTGATACATACTCTTTGTGACTGCTAAACATTATGTTGCCAAGAATCATCCACGTGATTGTTTAACAGTTTCTTCTCTTTTTTATAGTTTTCTATATTATGAATATATCATACTTCCCTCTATTTTTGTTGGATGTTGAGATTTTCCAGGGTGAGTTACTTGTACATATAATTTGGTAAACATACAAATATTTCTGCTGGCTACATACTTAGGAGTATAACTGCTGGTGCATTGTGTACAAGTTCAGGTTTAGGAGACATCATCAAATAATTTTCCAGAGTAGTTTATCACATAATACTCTCATAACTGTGTGTGAAAATTTCACTTTAACTAATATCTGGTACTTTCTGCTTTTTTATTTTATCAATTTTTGTGGCCATGGCAGTATGCCATAATGAAGTTGTGAACAGGTATGATTGACATGAAATAAACTGTGCGTATTTAAAATGTATATTATGAAACATTTTGATAAATGTATGTGCCTGTGAAACCATCATCACAATCAAGATAATGAAATATCCATCACCCTTAAAAGTTTCCTCATACCCCTTTGTACCTGTTCCATCCTGTCCCCACTTTTCTCCATTTCCCCCAGGATAACCACTGATATCTTTGTTCCCATGTATGTGTTTCTTGTCTTTTTTTTTCTCCTCTAACTGCTTCTAAGATTTTTCTTTGTTGCTGTTTTAACACAGCATTTGATGTGTCTTGGTGTCAGTTTCTTTAAATTTCTTTTGGTGGGCTTTGTTGTACTTCACAAACAGTGGGTTCATTATTTTATTTAATTTGAAAAAATCTGGCCATTCTTTCTTTTTTTTTTATTTAGAGGCTAATTACTTTACAATATTGCATTATTTCTTTAAATTTTTTTTTTTTCTGGTTTCCCCCTCTCTCTTCTCCCTCAGTGACTCTGATTACTAATATATCAAGCTGTTTGAATTTGCCCTGTAGCTCACTGATGTTTTACTGGGTTTTTTTGTTTGTTTCTCTTATTTTTTTCTGTGTTTAATTTTGCAGCTTATTGCTACATCTTCACATTTACTCTTTATTCTGCAACATCTAATTTCCTGTCAATTCCATCTGATTTAGTTTTGTTCCCTGAAACTTTGTTTGTCTGTTTGTTTTTAATATTTATCTACTTGACTGCATTGGATCTTAGTTGTGCTACTCAGGCTCCCGAGAGTATTTGCAGCTCATGGATTTAGTTGCTCTGCAGCATGTGAGATCTTAGTTCCCTGGCCAGGAATTGAACCCACGTGCCCTGCATTAGAAGGTGAATTCTTAACCAAAAAGGGAAGCCCCTACACTTCTGTTCTTTTCTGTCTAGATTTTTACAATATCCATTTTTCTCATTTTTATTTTATTTTCCATATGTCTCATTAACATACTTATGTTTTTTCTACCTTCTTGAACATGAAATATAGTAACAAAAGTAGATCTTAATGCTGTTTTTTTTTTTTTAACTGATTCTATCATCTGAGTAGTTTGGGGGTCTGTTTCTATTGACTGATTTTCTCTGCATTCTGGATGTTTTTCTGCTTCTTTTAACAGTTTGTAATTTTTTTATGGAATGCAAGGTAGTGTGAATTTTAACTTGTTAAGTGCTGGATATTTTTGTTTTTCTGTAATTATTTTGGGGATTTGTTCTAGGGCTAAGTTATTTATTCAGAAACAAATTTGATCCTTTTGAGCGTTTCCTACTAAGCTGTGGCTGGCATGACCAGAACAGCCTGAATTGTAAATGTCTGTTCAAATCATTCATCTATTTTTCTGTTGGGTTATCTACAGAATTATCATTTTTAGGATATGTATTCATTCTATATATGAATGCAGTAGAAAATAAAAATAAGCAAAATGAAAATATATGTATTCATTCTACATGGGGCTTCCTGGTGACTCAGATGGTAAAGAGTCTGCCTGCATTACAGGAGACCCTGGTTTGATCCCTGGATTGGGAGGATCTCCTGGAGGTGGAAATGGCAACCACTCCAGTATTCTTGCCTGGAGAATTCCATGCACAGAGGAACCTGGCAGGCTATACTCCATGGGGTCTCAAACAGTTGGACACAACTGAGTGATTAACACACTACTCTTCATTCTACATATGAGCCATTTATTGAATATATAGGAAATATCTTCTTCCACTCTATGGCATGCTTTTTAAACTTTTCTCAATCAAAATGACATAATAAATATTTTCTATGAAGGACATAATAAATATTTCCTTTCAGGACAAGGCTATTTGCATTGTAACAGGGACCTAAAGGGCTTGTCAAAGGATGAAAGTCTAATGGTAGAATTTCCATCACCAATTCACTATGTTGGGAATTCATCATAGCCCTTCCTGGTATCTCTTTAGTCATAACACAGTGTTGACATCTCCTTTGCTTATTGCTAGGATTGATTGGACCCATTATAGAAAAGTAAAGACCAGTTTCTGTATGACATATGTTTGCTTAGAGTGGCCCCTGTAGATAGCAAAAAAAAAAAAAAAAAAAATTCTGTAGATCATTCACAAAGAAACATAACAAAATAAATATACAATCTCCCTTTTTATTAAATATATTCTTTTAAAGATGAATGTATATTCAGAGATGAAAATGCCTATAGGAATATTTTCCTGGAAATATGAATCATTCAGTACTTTGGCTTTGCATGAAAAAAAAAAAAAAAAGGAAATGAATCTCTGCTTAAGTGCTTCAGAATGTGAATCTGTTATATCAGCTATTTGTGTTTCAAAGGGAAAAGGGTTAATTAAATAGCTTCAATTAAATCACTATAAATTGAGTAATTTCTATTTTTGTCCAAATAATTTCCAAATGTTTATTATCCCTAAATCATAATAACTGGGAAATTGACCTCCCTATTTTTTCCTACCTTCAATACAGATAATGCTAATTCATTTATCTTTTCAGAAATAATTAACTACTATGACACTAGACTGGAGAAGGAAATGGCAATCCACTCCAGTGTTCTTGCTTGGAGAATCCCATAGACAGAGGACCCTGGAAGGCTACAGTCCATGGGGTCGCAAGAGTCGAACACGACTGATCAACTAAACCACCACCACCATCACCACCATGATACTAGACACACTAAATTAAACACTAACTCTTCCTCAAAGGAGTTTATAGTCTAAAGAAAAGAGGTATGAATCAGTAAGCAACAGGGATCAGTACAGCCTTTCCATACCAGATGCTGTTAGTGCAAGTTCCTGTGCCCAACACACAGTGAGGCCAAACAATTGACAAGTAGGGAGTTTGAAGCAGAGAAGGGTTTTTTTGCAAGGCCATGCTAGGAAATGCAGTGACTCATGCCTTGAAAACCTCAAGATCCGTGAAGGGCTTTGGCAAAGCATTTTTAAAGAGCAAGTGAGGGAGAGTTGTAGGGTTCATGATCAGCTTGTACACAGTTCTCTGATTAGCTGATGGTGAGGCAGCAGAGTGGTGTCACAGGGTTTAACATTATCAGTCCTTAGGCTCCAGGAGGCCTGGGGCTATGTGCATGTGATCATTAAGAAGTTAGCATCTTCTATTTAGTGTGTGCTGTGCATATGTGTGTGTGTGGGGGGGGGGTGGTAGAGGGTGTCTACTTCTCCAAAATTTGCATCAAATACTCAGGAAATTTGCATCCAAAACCATTGCCTAGTTACTTCAAAGAGGAGTTAAAGCAGAGGATACATGGGGAAGGCCCCATAAAGTCCTGCTCAGTTACTGTGCTGGTGGGTCTACCTCATTAAGGACTAATGCCTGAAGGAAGAAAGATCTAAGCTGACATTGGTGTAAGATTTTAAATGTTAAATCTTAGCATGTAATGAAGTTAGTAGAATCTCTCTAAGGCAGGACATGGTTGTCTTTTCTAAGTAAATGAATATTGCAGATCTTTAAGTATGATTGTGCCTGATGTGTGTGCAAGGGAGAAGAATGAGGTAAAGGAGGAGGAGGAAAGAAGAAATCTGTACAGAAATAGCCAGGTTCTTTTGAAGAAAACCATACAAGACAGAGGAGTATATCCCCACCAGTCATCATCATCCTTATCATCATTAAAACTACTATTTATTGAGCCTCAACTCTGTCCTGGGTGACCAACATTCATTGAAATCTAGTTTTCATTATGACCTTATTTAAGGTCTTGCTGATAGTAAATAGCAGATCAAGAACTGGATTCAAAAGATAGGCCCTTTCCCTTAGATGGCAGACTAACATCTCAAAATAACCATTGTGCTATTTACCAACAAGATGGTAACAAGATAACCATCTTGTTACCTGGGTCTGAATGCCAGGTTCTTTTATGGATCAGAGATGGGGGAGAGGGGGGTGAGGAAACAAAGTAAAAAGGCTATTTAACCTTGCACTTATCTCCTAGAATGTAGGTAGGGGTGTGTGTTAATTTCTTCCTTTCTGCCATTTACAGGTGGACAGGGTTCTGAAGAAAGGTGCATTGAAGCTTGTTTGTTTCATAGGCAAAGGGTTAGGATTCTCTGTGGAGAAGGCAATGGCACCCCACTCCAGTACTCTTGCCTGGAAAATCCCATGGATGGAGGAGCCTGGTAGGCTGCAGTCCATGAGGTCACTAAGAGTCAGACATGACTGAGCGACTTCACTTTCACTTTTCACTTTCTTGCATTGGAGAAGGAAATGGCAACCCACTCTTGCTTAGAGAATTCCAGGGACAGAGGAGCCTGGTAGGAGGCTGTCTATGGGGTCGCACAGAGTTGGACACTTAGCAGCAGCAGACTTAGTGACTTAGCAGCAGCAGCAGCAGCAGAATTCTCTGAGTCAGGCCATTAGGTGTGATTATAATAACATTATTGGCTAAAGAAACAGATCTAAAATTGAAGAATCAAAATTGACTCTTCCCTGCAATGAATCAGTGGGTAAAGAATCTGCCTGTAATGCAGGAGACACAGGAGATGTGGGCTCAATCCCTGGATCATGAAGATCCCCTGGAGAAGAAATGGCAACCTACTCCAGCATTTTTGCCTGGAGAATCCCATGGACAGAGGAGCTTAAAGAGTCGAACACAGCTGAGCAACTAAACATACACACATTTTATAGTAAGGAACAGCTTAATTGCTTGAACTTGATGGTACCCATAAGAGAACTGTATAAGGCTCAGAGAAGTAGAGTATCTTCTATCTATAAACTAAAAGAACTGCTGAAAATATTGGGTAATTTAAAATGTTGGGTAATATTAAAGTGTAATATAGAAACTTTAAGTGGCAGGGCCTAGAAAAAACACCCAGAGACTAAGTTGGGGAGAGCAGCTGGTAATTGTGCCTGGAGAAGTTGCTTAGATCAGATCAGTCGCTCAGTCATGTCCGACTCTTTGCGACCCCATGAATCACAGCACTCCAGGCCTCCCTGTCCATCACCAACTCCCAGAGTTCACTCAGACTCACGTCCATCGAGTCAGTGATGCCATCCAGCCATCTCATCCTCTGTTGTCCCCTTCTCCTCCTGCCCCCAATCCCTCCCAGCATCAGAGTCTGTTCCAATGAGTCAACTCTTCGCATGAGGTGGCCAAAGTACTGGAGTTTCAGTTTTAGCATCATTCCTTCCAAAGAAATCCCAGGGCTGATCTCCTTCAGAATGGGCTGGTTGGATCCCCTCAGAGCTTTCATTAAAATTAGCTATTTCATGGGAAAGTAGAGGTGTTACATATCTTCACTCTTGACAGTTTGAAAGGGATCAGGATATGCTACCCCCAAATATACCACTTTGACATAAGGATTATTTTGAGCTGAAGGCAACTGAGAATCAACACATACAAGGAGTTCTCTGCTCTGACTAAAACGAGGGCATAAATTTTTCTTTGAGGAAGGTGCTTAGGAAGAGGAGTCTGACATCACCAGAGGTAGAGTCACACAGAGATAAATCTGTATGAAAAAAAAACTTATTAAAATAACCCCTGTCTTCCATTATGTTTATCCCCTGTGTATTTCCTAGTAATTTCCCCACAGTTGACCACTGCTAGAAACTCAAAACCCATTTCTTCTTTCTAGTTACCTCTCCACCGTTTATTGCCCTTTGTTAAAATGGTATATAAGCCCCAAAGTCTATCCACTTCTTTTAGGTTTCATGTCTTTCCCGTGAAGCTTCATTACACGTAAAAATGATGACCATCCATAAAAATTGCACTTTTTCTCCTGTTAATCTATCTTTTGTCAGTTTAATTTGCAAGCCTCATCACTGAATACAAAAGGGTATAACCTTGTGGGACCCTGTGGGGCTCTCCCGGATGGACCTTTCCTATGTCTTCTGCTCTTTTAGTACTTTCTGGGATACTCAATAACAATGCAGATGCACGTTTCCTGATTTGTTGTTTTACAGATGCTAAAATCCTCAGAAAATGGAAGATGTTAACTACTTGATGATCATGACACTAGCCCCCAGACCTACTGAAGCCTTAGGATTGATAATGTTAATCCCTGTGACACTGCCCTGTTACTCACCATCAACCAGAGAACTGTGCACAAGCTGAACACATACCATGCAATTCCCCTTCCTCATCTGACCTTTAAAAATGCCTGAAACCCACTAGGTAGTTTGGGCCTTTTGAGCATTAGCTGACTCAGACTCCTTATCTGGGACCTTACAATAAATGCTGTGTTTTCCTTTACCACAACCAGGGGTCAGTAAATTGGCTTTACTGCGTGAACATAAATTTGATTCAGTAACAAGCATAAAGGAAAGTTATTTTCCTTCTGCCTCAATCTGTACCCTAGTTTTTTTCCACTCAAGAGATAATATAATGTGTTGGGGAAAATACCTGCCTAGGAAATGAGGTACTTATCAGTCTTGGCCTGGACTGTAGTTACTTCTGGGACTATGTTAAAATGATTCTACTACAAATCTTTGTGCCTTAATTTCCTTATCAGAATAACAGAAGAGTTAGACTAGAAGAGGATGGCAAATAGGAATCACTTCATGACTGGAGGGCTTGGTCAAAGATTGAGAAGCCACATGCATCATGATTAACTGCTAACAACTATAATAGGCACTGGAGCTGACTAACTCCATATATGTACAGAATATTTGTCATTCTGTGGAATAAAAGATGGATTTAAAAAAAGATGGATAAAATTTATTTTCATCTAGCATTCAATACATTGGCTTGTGCCTTTTAATGGATTGCTTATACAGGCTGGGAAGAATCAGCCTGCTTCAAATTCCACCAGAAGAAAAAATTAGGCAGCTGTCTGAAGCAATAATACAATGTTTAGAGGAGAAATGAAGTCCTTTTTGAGTCCTGGGTGGTCAGAGAAGGAGCAATCCAAGCTGTACCAAGGATGCAGGTTTCCATCACACCCCTTTTTATCCAAACTGTGTTTGGGTGTTACAGATGCCTGTAGCAGAATATAACTAATATAGAGTGATTGATAGCCCCACTGTCTTAATTCTAATGTTCAGGTTAACTGGAGATTATGGAAGGAATATCAATGTATCTATGGGGAATAATTTTTTGTTAGTTGTTTTTTTTTTTTGAGGATAATTGCTTTACAATGTTGTGTTGGTTTCTGCCCTACAGTGTGAATCAGCCATAAACACACACACACACACATGTGTGTGTGTGCTTGAGTCTCCTTCCCACCTCCCCCCATCCCACCCCTCCAGGTCATCACAGAGTGCCAGGCTGAGCTCCCTGTGTCATACAGCAATTTCCCACTAATACATATTTTAAGCATGGTAATGCATTTAATAGGGCTTCCTTGGTGGTTCAGTGATAAAGAATCCACTTGCCAATGCCTGCCAATGCAGGAGACTTCAATCCCTTGGTCATGAAGATCCCCTGGAGAAGGAAATGGAAACCCACTACAGTGTGCTTGTCTGGGAAATCCCATGGACAGAGGAGCCTTGTGGGTCACAGTCCACGGGGTCGCAAAGAATTGGACACAGCTAAATGGCTAAACAACAAACAAAAGCGACTAAACAACAACAATGTATTTAATACAATCCAAGACTTGGTTTTGACAAACTGATCATGGACATTTGGTTTTTTCACTGTGAAACAAACAGTTAAGATGACTGTCTTTATGACATGCTGACATTTGAAGTTTAAGAAACTCATTCCCACATATTTTAAATGTACTCCCATTTCTTGCTCCCAGATGCTGATGTGATGTAATTTATGTAGAGGCGGACATTAAAATAAGTCACTCAGGGCAGACATGCTCTCATTTACATAAGGTTCTTATAGGGGAAAGTATTAAATCAATTTTAACCTGTTTGGGCCTGTGTCCAAATAATGTGCAGGACTGTTTGAAGAGAATCAGTTTTGAAATTTATAAAAAGAGATTGTATGAAATGCATTACTCAATTAAGTAAAGGCATTTATACTTTAGTATAGAGTACTGTACCATCTGCCGGATGAATAGAACTAATTAAATTTGACTTGGTATGTGATTCAAACAAACAGTTGGAAAATGAAAATTCTACAACGAATTCTTCGGCAGCACCTGAAATGATGGATACCCACTGGGAAAGATTGCATCCAGCCCTGCTCAGGTTGCAAACAGACTTCCCATTGTCTGGGTGCAGTCTGCATAATGTTTGCATTAAAAAGCAGGTCAGTTTCAGGAACTGCTCACCAGCAACGAAAAACCCAAATGCAGTGTTTGTCTGCTTTTGTCAAAGAACTAACAAGCTAAGAGGATGAAATTGAAATGGTTGCAAAGCTTCCTTGGTCACAGAAAAAATGACTTTGTTCTGAACTGTACTGCTAAGATCCCTGTTTAAAAAGAGACCAAAAATTAAAAAAAAGCCCTGTACAAAATAGCCATTGTTTGTAAAACTGCAATTAAATTGAAATGCTACAGTGACAAATCAGGCTAAAGCCATATAACCCTTTGGTCTTGAATCTGAGGCAATCAAAGGTAGCTGTCTCTACAGGTATTGGTTGCATCTGTCAAATGGAAGTTGTATTATGTCACCTTGTCAGGAAACCTCTTAGGGGAAAACTGTTAGAGGATTTAGAATGAGCTTTATACCAAACAAATAAATTTATTTACATAGATGCTAGGACAACAAAATGGTTAGTTAAGAAAGGAACATTTCTATGCAAACATGACTACTCAGTGCCAACTACTGAAGTATCATATTTGACTTTTTCACTTTTCATCCAGATGTTCTTATTATGTATTGACACAGCCTTGGTACTTCGTATCAGCTGAACAAATGCATGATTGATTGAGTGCCCACAAGAATGCTAAATCTATCTTTTGTAAGAACAAGTCTTCTGAAGATCAATCATCATTTCTCCAGGGAATTTTGGCGAAATTAATACGTTTTCATATTCAAATAATCTTTTAAAAAAATATCAGTATATCACTTGCTTAAAGAAAAGGGGATTTCAAAGCATTCCTTCATTTGTTCAAGCTGTTGAACATACAGTAGCATTTAATAAGAAGATGAATGACTGCAGCTGGCTCTGGGATCCATAAACAGAAGAGAACAAGGTTGAGAAGAGGATCTATACAATTTGGTGATAAAGGCTTCTGAGTAGCATATGCTTTCACTTTGGACTAATGGTGTTTATGAAGCACTCAGTACCATCACTCTTCAGAGGAGAATTGGAGTTGGACAGAAAAGAAATCAGAAGGCTTGTCTGAGGAGCAGGAGTTGATCCCAGTAGCACCTGAATGAGGACACAGGTTTCTCAAGTTTCGTTTGTGCAGGGATCAAGAATCCACAGGAAATGAGCACTGTGGAATCAACTAGCTCCTTCTAATACAGAGGTTATTTTCCTATAACCATTTTCCTTGGTATAAAAATTGTGGCTATCTTGAGGGCCTATGTAAGAGAGCAGAATTCAAAGTAACCAGTTGACATATGGGAATGATAGGAACACATGCCAAATTGAAATAAGCAGGAAGGACATATGAAATAAATCACTACAAAGCAGAACACATGTAGGCAGAGCTGGCCAAATTAGACTTTAGGAAAATCAAGAAAAAAAACAGAATGAGATAAATGCTTGAGGTTGGAGTTAGGGAATACAGTCAATCTCCTGAGGTTAGAAGAAGCTTCAACATACAAACCTGAACTATAGGATTTGAAGGTAAGCTACAACAAAATTGCATCTAGCAAAGCCATCAAGCTTGATTCTTTAATTGTATATTTATTAAAGACACTTCACAGATGATCCCTGTTAAGCTGACCTGCCTGTTCACAATATGTGTCCCCTTAAGAATGGATTTATAAACACGTATCACTTGCCAGGGTTGAAAATCCCCAGCATCTTTTATAAACACATTATCCAGGCGTTATTAAAGAACTTGAACTCTTGTTTTAGTGAAAGGATTTCTGGCAAGTATCTGCTGGATTTCCTGTTCTAACATTGTCTGAGTTGTTGATGATCTCATGTCAGTCAGGACAAATGGTGACTTGAACCTGTGCTCCATGGAAACCCCATCCTCTCAAATCAGGGCTCTGGACTTTCCCTCCAGTAGTCTGTCTGAGGTGGTGCTGGCCTGAGAAGAATCTTGTGGTACTTTTCAAGTTTCCTTTTAAAATTGCTTTGAGACAATCTGTCAACAGGTGTATGTGTTTCCTGCCAGATAGCAGCAATTAAGACGTCAACTGCTATTTTCCTGATTGCAGAGAAGGAGCAGGAGGCAAAGATGTGTGCACAGCATGGTTTCGGTTAGAGGCAGCATCTGGGTTTCTGTAAGGAACTTGTTTTAACCAGTTTGGTAATTGACTTGATTGAGAAAATGGCATCAAGTGACATTTTTTTTTTTTTTTTTTGTCACAAAAAGGTAATGTGGGTCAGAACCTTAGAAAGAACTGTCATTAAGGCCCTCTGTCCCCACAGAGACTGGATTTAGCCACTCTTGAGACCCCAGTTCAATTCCTGGGTCAGGATAATCCACTGGAGAAGGGATAGGCTACCCACTCTAGTGTTCTTGTGCTTCCCTTGTGACTCAGCTGTTAAAGAATTTGCCTGCAATGCAGGAGACCTGGGTTGGATCCCTGGGTTGGGAAGATTTCCCTGGAGAAGGGAAAAACTATCTACTCCAGTATTCTGGCCTGGAGAATCCTATGGACTATACAGTTCATGGGGTCGCAAAGAATCGGACCTGACTGAGCGACTTTCACTTTCACTCCTTGCTTAAGAGGTGTGAATTTATATAACACTTTAGGTTTTTATTGGGTATTTTAAACTTATCTTCTTAGAGACAGATCTTTGGTGTACATATTTAATTTTAGAAAAATAGACATTTTTGGATACAATTCTGCTTTTCTCTATTTGAGGTGACTCACCCACCATCATCCAGGAAGCACTATCAGCTGTTACTCCTCCTGACTCATAACAGTTGGTTCCTTAAAGGCAGGATCTGAGACAATATTAATGATGATTAGAGCTATTATTCATTAAGTGCAACTTTGTACCTGGCACTGTTCCAAGCACTTTGCCATATTATATCCTTTAATTCTCACAAGACCACTGAGATAGGTACTATTGTTATTTCCACTTACAGATAAGAAAATTGAGGCACAGAAAGTATATTTAATATTAGAGTCTTCATATTTATCTAACTCCACCTAACATATTTCCCAGGACAGAGTAGTTATGTGGTAGGTTTCCATTGTAACTTGCGTTTAATGTCCTGCTTTCAGTCTCGACTGTGGGTCCTGCCTTAACCGATTTCAACTCCCATTCTGAGTCCACTGTTTTAAGACAATTGCCTTTAACTCCTACCAAAAATAACCACTATTAATAAAGATGTATTATGTCCATCTTCTTCTCCCTTGGTGGGAGGGAGGTTCTCAGAGGGAGAAAATATATATTGCTGATTCACTTCATTGTATAGCAGAAACTAACACAACATTGTGAAGCAATTATATTTCAATAAAAAATAAAGATGTATGATATTAGCATATTTTTTAACATTCACACCCAAAATCCATCAGGTGTATCTCACTTTAAATAATACCAATTGATTGATCACTTCATTCATTTATTCACAAGCTTAAAAGCTATTCATTGAGTGATGAAACCAAAATGTAGAGTCAAGAGCTCACTTCTAATCTGGTTTCTGCCATTTTCCAGTTAGGATTCACTAGCTAAAAGAGCTGGATATTTAGAATCAGGTAGACCTGAGTTCTTAATGAATTGCTGGGCTTGGATAAATTATTTTAAGTTCTCTAAGTTTCACTTTCTTTATTTGTAAAAAACAGGATTCTTGGGAGGAGAATGAATATAAGTAGAGTGCCTAGCATTGGACTGAGTATAGAGGATGGATATATTAAACTGTGCCTATTGTTAATATATAACTCTTCAAGGAGAACATACCTGTTATGTGAAGGCAGATGAAAACTCATTCCCAGAGAAAAGTAGGAGTGGTATGACTGGGATTCCAAGGTCTACCTTGTGCCCCTACCACCCTGCACTTCTATTCCAGGGAGCCACCCTGTCTTGAAGGTCCAGGATCAGGAGTGAGCAAGTGGTAGGGGAGGCATGAATTAGAAGGAGATGACCCACTCCTCCTCCTGACTGGCCTATCTTCTCACCAGTTTTCAACTTTCAAAGTAGATAGTACATATTTCTTCCCCCTAAGCAGCTGTGTGTGGGCATTTGTGGATTGTGCAATCTAAGCGAGCCTTGAAGTTCTTGAAGATCATTCACCTGGATTTGACTGATTATGAGGATGATTGCTAACATGAACAGATGTAGAAATTATTGGTGCTTCTTACTTGAAGAGTACCAAGAGTCTGAAAATCCAGCCATGAATAGTCATATGTAGAAAGAGAAATTTTAAGGAAAAAGAAAAAAAGAAGAAATGAGATTACTTTTTTTTTTTTCTTAAGATCTCTGCTTAATGGAGTAGCAATACTCATATCAGATAAAATAGGCTTTGAAATAAAGACTGTGAAAACAGGCAAAGAATGACATAACATAATGATCAAAGGTCAATCCAAGAAGAAGATGTAATAATTATAAATATATATGCACCCAATACAGGAGCACCACAATATATAAGGCAAATGCTAATAAATGTGAAAGAGGAAATTAACAGTAACACAATAATAGTGGGAGACTTTAATACCCCACTTGCACCTATAGATAGATCAACTAAACAGAAAATTAGCAAGGAAACACTAACTTTAAATGATACAATGGACCAGTTAGACCTAATTGATATCTATAGGACATTTCACCCCAAAGCAATGAATTACACCTTTTTCTCAAGTGCACATGGAAACTTCTCCAGGATAGATCACATCCTGGGCCATAAATCTAGTCTTGGTAAATTCAAAAAAAACTGAACTCATCCCAAGCATCTTTTCTGATCACAATGTGGTAAGATTAGATGTCAACTACAGGGGAAAAAAAACTACAAAAAATACAAAAATATGGAGGCTAAACAATACGCTTCTGAATAACCAACAAATCACAGAAGAAATCAAAATATGCATAGAAATGAATGAAAAAGAAAACACAACAACCCACAACCTATGGGACTCAGTAAAAGCAGTGCTAAGGGGAAGGTTCATAGCAATACAAGCTTACCTCAAGAAATAAGAGAAAAGTCAAATAAATTACCTAATTCTACACCTAAAGCAACTAGAAAAGGAAGAAATGAAGAACTCCAGGGTTAGTAGAAGGAAAGAAATCATAAAAATTAGGGCAGAAATAAATGAAAAACAAAACAAAACAAAGGAGACCATAACAAAAATCAACAAAGCTAAAAGCTGGTTATTTGAGAAGATAAATGAAATTTAAAAACTAATAGCCAGATTCATCAAGAAAAAAAGGGAGAAGAATCAAATCAACAAAATTAGAAATTAAAATGGAGAAATCACAACAGACAACACAGAAAAACAAAGGATCATAAGAGACTACTACTAGCAACTATACACCAATAAAATGGACAACTTGGAAAAAATAGACAAATTCTTAGAAAAGTATAACTTTCCAAAACTGAACCAGGAAAAAATAGAAAATCTTAACAGACCCATCACAAGCATGGAAATTGAAACTGTAATTAGAAATCTTCCAGCAAACAAAAGCCCAGGACCAGACGGCTTCACAGCTGAATTCTACCAAAACTTTAAAGAAGAGCTAAAACCTATCCTATTCAAACTCTCCCAGAAAATTGCAGAGGAAGGTAGACTTCCAAACTCATTCTATGAGGCCACCATCACCCTAATACCAAAGGAAGACAAAGATGCCACAAAAGAAGAAAACTGCAGGCCAATATCACTGATAAACATAGATGCAAAAATCCTTAACAAAATTCTAGCAAACAGAATCCAACAACATATTAAAAAGATCATACATCATGACCAAGTGGGCTCTATCCCAGGGATGCAAAAATTCTTTAATATCTGCAAAGCAACCAATGTGATACACCACATTAACAAATTGAAAGATAAAAACCATATGATTATCTCAATAGATGCAGAGAAAGCCTTTGACAAAATTCAACATTTATGATAAAAACCCTCCAGAAAGCAGGAATAGAAGGAACATACCTCAACATAATAAACACCATATATGATAAGCCCACAGCAAACATTATCCTCAATGGTGAAAAATTGAAAGCATTTCCTCTAAAGTCAGGAACAAGACAAGGGTGCCCACTCTCACCACTACTATTCAACATAGTTTTGGAACTTTTGGCCACAGCAATCAGAGCAGAAAAAGAAATAAAAGGAATCCAGATTGGAAAAGAAGAAGCAAAACTCTCACTGTTTGCAGATGACATGATCCTCTACATGGAAAACCCTAAAGATACCACCAGAAAATTACTAGAGCTAATCAATGAATACAGTAAAGCTTCAGGATATAAAATTAACACACAGAAATCCCTTTCATTCCTATACACTAACAATGAGAAAGCAGAAAGAGAAATTAAAGAAATAATTCCATTCACCATTGCAACAAAAAGAATAAAATACTTAGGAATATATCTACCTAAAGAAACAAAAGACCTATATATAGAAAACTATAAAATACTGATGAAAGAAATCCAAGAAGACACAAATAGATGGAGAAATATACCATGTTCATGAATTGGAAGAATCAATATAGTGAAAATGAGTATACTACCCAAAGCAATCTATAGATTTGATGCAATCCCTATCAAGCTACCAACAGCATTTTTCAGAGAACTAGGACAAATGATTTCACAATTTGTATGGAAATACAAAAAACCTCAGATAGCCAAAGCAATCTTGAGAAAGAAGAATGGAACTGGAGGAATCAACCTGCCTGACTGCAGGCTCTACTACAAAGCTACAGTCATCAAGACAGTATGGTACTGGCACAAAGAGAGAAATATAGATCAATAGAATAAAATAGAAAGCCCAGAGATAAATCCATGCACCAATGGACACATTGTCTTTGACAAAGGAGGCAAGAATGTACAATGGAGAAAAGACAATCTCTTTAACAAGTGGTGCTGGGAAATCTGGTCAACCACTTGTAAAAGAATGAAACTAGAACACTTTCTAACACTATACACAAAAATAAACTCAAAATGGATTAAAGATATAAACATAAGACAAGAAACTATAAAACTCCTAGAGGGAAACATAGGTAAAACACTCTGACATGAATCACAGCAAGATCCTCTATAACCCACCTCCCAGAGTAATGGAAATAAAAGCAAAAATAAACAAATGGGACCCAATTAAACTTAAAAGCTTTTGCACAACAAAGGAAACTATTAGCAAGGTGAAAAGACAGCCTTCAGAATGGGAGAAAATAATAGCAAATGAAGCAACTGACAAAGAATTAATCTCAAAAATATACAAGCAACTCCTGCAGCTCAATTCCAGAGAAATAAACAACCCAGTCAGAAAATGGGCCAAAGAACTAAACAGACATTTCTCCAAAGAAGACACACAGATGGCTAATAAACACATGAAAAGATGCTCAACATCACTCATTATCAGAGAAATGCAAATCAAAACCATAGTGAGGTACCATCTCATGCCAGTCAGAATGGCTGCTATCAAAAAGTCTACAAATAATAAATGCTGGAGAGGGTGTGGAGAAAAAAGAACCCTCTTACACTGTTGGTGGGAATGCAAACTAGTACAGCCACTATGGAGAACAGTGCAGAGATTCCTTAAAAAACTGGAAATAGAACTGCCATATGACCCAGCAATCCCACTGCTGGGCATACACACTAAGGAAACCAGAACTGAAAGGGACATGTGTACCCCAATGTTCATCAAAGCACTGTTTACAATAGCCAGAATATGGAAGCAACCTAGATGTTCATGGGCAGATGAATGGATAAGAAAGCTTTGGTACATATACACAATGGAATATTACTCAGCCATTAAAAAGAATGAATTTGAATCAGTTCTAATGAGGTGGATGAAAGTGGAGCCTATTATACAGAGTGAAGTAAGTCAGAAAGAAAAACACCTATACAGTATACTAATGCATATATATGGAATTTAGAAAGATAGTACGATGACCCTATATGTGAGATAGCAAAAGAGACACAGATGTAAAGAACAGTATTTTGGACTCTGTGGGAGAAGGAGAGGGTGGGATGATTTGAGAGGGTAGCATTGAAACGTGTATATTATATGTGAAGCGGATTGCTGGTCCAGGTTCGATGCATGACACAGGGTGCTCAGGGCTGGTGCACTGGGATGACTCTGGGGGATGGGATGGGGAGGGAGATGGGGGGTGGGTTTTGGATGGGGAAACATGTGTGCCCGTGGCTGATTTATGTCAATGTATGGCAAAAACCACTACAATATTGTAAAATAATTAGCCTCCAATTAAAATAAATAAATTAATTAAAAGATCTCTGCTTAAAAAGCTTAATTTCTCCCTCATTTTAGAAATATTGTATTGTGTTGTATACGTATGTTATATAACAATAGTTTCTTCTTAGTATTCAGTATTCTCTAGAAGGGGTGATTTTTGTTCTATTGCTTTTTCCAGACCTCAGGTATAGAGGCTTGAGGTAAAATGCATCTTGGTTTATGACTTTCATATCAACTGGTAATGAAAAGCCCTGATTTGACTGACTGATTGATTGCCTTCTGTACCCTTTTTCTGTATTCATCTGCCTCCCTCCATCCTTAGGCTACCATTCTAATGTCATTAATATAAGTTATTTTATTTCCATGCATCCTTATAAAACATAGATAGGCAATTTTAATTTAAATAAATGGAACTTACTCCATTTGCTCATATTATCTTTATCTAACATGATAGAATGAATGGTACATGATAGAGGTATCTATATTCTTGATTAGGTTAATGCCTAGATATTGTCTTTTTATATATTTTATATCTAGAATTATTGCTATTATGTTTGGAATCTCATTTTTAATTATATTTTCAGTTTGTTATTATTGACTGCTGTATTTAACTCTTACCATAATAAGTACTGGCTTCCCAGGTGGCACTGGTGGTAAAGAACCCACCTGCCAATGCAGGAGACGTAAGAGATGCGGGTTCTATCCCTGTGTTGGGAAGATCCTCTGGAGGACGGCATGAGAATCCACTCCAGTTCTTGTCTGGAGAGTCCCATGGATAGGCTCGCACAGAGTCTGACACGACTGAAGCAACTTAGCACACACACATAATAATGATAAGTTACAAACAGCCTCAAGCTCAGTGACGTATAACAAAGACTTAATTTTCAATCTTTATTATATTTAAGATTACTTATTTCTGGCTGTCTTAATAGCTGTCCCAAATTACTTATTGATGGCTATATTAGTAGCTATCATTCCAATAATGTGGGATAACAGATCAATCCAAAACTCATTGGCTTACAAAACTAAGCACGTCTATTTCTCTCACAAGGGTCTACAGGTTGGTTAGGTATCTGTAGACTTGACTAAGATCTGCTGGACTCAGCTCTAGGTTACAAGTTGGATATAAGTCTAATCTATTACATATCTTCATTCTCCTTGGAACACTAGCTACCCAAGAAATATTCTTCTCTCAGTGACTAGCAGGAGTGAACCATCAGGCAGGTTTAAATCTCTTCTCAGTCTTCTAACAGGCCATAGGCCAAACCAAATCACATAGCAAAAGCAAAATCACTCTGTATGGAAATATACTCTGTCCAAGGGCTTCCCAGGTGGCACCGTGGTAAAGAATCCACCTGCCAATTCAGGAGACTCAGGAGACAGAGGTTTGATCCCTGGGTCAGGAATATACTTTGGAGTAGGAAATGGCAACCCAATTCTGTATTCTTGCCTGGAAAATTCAATGGACAGAGGAGCCTGGTGAGCTATATTTGATGGGGTCGCAAAGAGTCGGACATGACTAAGAACACGCTCACACACATACTCTGCCCATGATGGGGGGCTAGAGGATGGTCCTGCCTAGTATATGGTAGAGGGTATGGATAATCCAGATATATAATCTCTATTCACATAGATAAATTCTGCTGATTTGTAGTTTTTTAAATCCGCACTGAACTTGTATCACTCTGATAGTCGTTGAAAAACTTCTGGGTTTTCAAAGCAAATAATCAGATAGCGTGTATGTAATGACAGTTTAATGTCCTTTTTAATGTTTATACCTATCATTTCTTTTCTCTTTCCCTAGAGTATCGGCCAGAACATACTCCATTGAACAGTAGTGGTGATAGCGAGCAACTTTGTCTTGTTCCAGATCTTACAAGGAATAATTATGAGGCTTCTACTTAACTACAATGTTTCCTGTAGGTGTTTTATATACAATTATATCAAGTTAAGGAAACCTCCTTCCATTATTAATTTTCTGAGAGTTTAACCACAATGATTTAGTTTTATCAACATCTGACATCTGATATTTGATAATTATATAATTTTTCTCACATGGTTGTTAATGTGGTGAGGCACATTGATAGAAAGTCTAATGATGATCCTATAATTCCTATTTGAACTGTATTAATTTTTAAATAACCTGAAGGTTAACTTCATCTCTGTTCATTAATGATATTAACCTATAAGCTTTTTCAGTCATTTTTATTGTTTTTAATCTATTATGTAAGATTTTGCTAGTCTGATAAAATTAGCGAGGTATCTTTCAATCTTACATTTTATCTGAAATAAACTTTTACAAAATACGACTAAATCTTCCTTAAATGTTAGGTAGAACTTACCTACATAACAGTTGTGACTGAAGCTTTTTGGAGGTAGAGATTTTTGATTGCTGTTTCAATATTTTTAAATGTTTTGGACATTGCTCTGTCCTCCTTCCAACTTTTCTTTCTCCTCTTTTCTTCCTCTTCCTCCTCCTTCTGCTATAAACTCACATTGACTTAATTTATAAAGACCAGTTCTTCTTTTACAGCAGTTTTTGCCAATTTTTCTGAACAGCAAAAAAGAAATATGCTTCTTAGAGAAATATGCTCCAGGCATGCCTTTGCTAATTTCAATCAGCAACTGGATAACCTTTTGTACCAGTTTGGCATTTAAAAAGTTTTCTACAAATTTGCTCATTTTATTTAAGCTTTGAAATTTATGTTTCATCTGGGTATTTATATTCATTGGGTATCATATTTATTAACATATATTTATATATAATACTCTCACCACTTTTAGTTTCTATTAAGTCCATGATTGTTTCTCACTTTTCATCCTTTATTGTTTATCTTATTTTTTCTTTATTTATCAGAGGTCTTATTAAACTTATCAAAGAACTAGCATTTGGTTTTATCAATCTCTTCTATTTTTATTTTACTTTGCATTTCTTTTATTTTGGCCTTTATCTATATTATTTTCTTCATGTTTGCACTATTTTATTCATGTTTGTACTACTGCTTTCCTTACAACTTCTTGAGTTGAATAATTCACTTACCTTTAACTTTTATTTCCTTATAAATATATTTGAATGCAATAGTGTTTTTAAATGTAGATAGAGCTTTAATCTGAATACAACACACATAGAAATGTAAGTATTGTTATTTAATTTTATAACTTTTTGTATGTTGTCCTTTTTGAACTCAAGAATTATTTAGTATTGTTCAATAATTTTATATTTTATATGGTTATATCTAGTATTTATTCATTTCTTTAAGACTTAAGCTTGTTGAGTAGGGAATGAGGGCATATACAGGGCAGTGAAAAGGTGATAGGAAATGGATGGTAGTTCCCTGTGTGTGTGTGCTTAGTTGCTTCAGTCCTGTCGATTCTATGAGACTTTATGGACTATAGCCAACCAGGCTCTTTTGTCCATGGGATTCTCCAGGTAAGAATACTGGAGTGGTTTGCTATTCTCTCTTACAGGGGATCTTCTCAACCCAGGGCTCTAACCTGAGGTTCCTGTATTGCAGGTGGATTCTTTACTGCTGAGCCACCTGAGAAACCTGAAGTCCCCTGTAGAGTTGGTTAATTAAAGAGATTTTGGGATTAAATTGAGCTATAAAAAGCTTATAATATGTAGTCATAGCCAAGATTATGAAGTGGTTGAAGCTTGCAGTGTTGACAAGGTCTAGGGAAAGCCTTCAGCCTGAGCATTGAGGTAGGGTGGCTCAGATGGTAACGATTCTGCCTGTAATGCGGGAGACCTGGGTTTGATCCCTGGGTTGGGAAGACCCCCTGGAGAAGGGAATGGCTACCCACTCCTGTATTTTTTCATGGAGAATTCCATGGACAGAGGAGCCTGGCAGGCTATAGTCCACGGTGTCACAAAGAGTCAGACATGACTGTGACTTTCATTTTCATTTGTGTGTGAGGATACCCTCATCATTTGAAGAGAAAGGCCATGGTTATGGAAGACCAAGAACATCATCCATGTGGATATGGAAGTCACCTAAGACTTATGACAAAGTAACGTTGGATAGAATGAAAGGAGCCAGGAGCTAGATCTTTGAGGAGTGACAAGGAAGTAGATGACTGTAGCAGAAAGAAATACACTAGAGGATTGACCTAAGGACCAAAGTCAGGGAAATGGGACAGGGACTGGACTAGAGCAACAGGGAAATAGGAAGACTCTTTCAGTATTTTCAGGTTCAAAAGTAAGAAAGGTATAGCAGAGAAAAGAGTCACCACTTAAGAATGCTGGGAAGAAATGGTGTCTTCAGGGGAGATCCAAGTTTTTGTAGAGCTTGAAGGTAAAGAGAGATTATAGCAAACAGGTCAAAGATATGAGCAATACTCTAAGGGCTGATTGTCATATCTGGGGGCCCAAGGGAAATGTTTTAGGCTTCAGAAAGGATGGGAGATGGATCAGAGAGGGGAATAAAAAGATATAAGCCAAAGAAGATACGGCATGACCTAGGATTTAATACAGTGGCCAATATAGAGAAGGTTAAAGCCATAATGGGGTAGGTCCTCCTATTCTAATGTAGATAGAGATTGTATCAATAAGACTAGACATTATTTCTGATAGAGTGCCTGAAGAACCATGGATGGAGGTTTCTGACATTGTACAGGAGGCAGTGATTAAGACCATCCCCAAGAAAGAAATGCAAAAAGGCAAAATGGTAGTCTGAGGAGGCCTTACAAATAGCTGAGAAAATAAGAGACGTTAAAGGCAAAGGAGAAAAGGAAATATATACCCATTTGAATGCAGAGTCCCAAAGAATAGAAAGGAGAGTTAAGACAGCCTTCCTCAGCTAAAGCCTTCCTCAGCTCAGTCAGTAAAGAATCTGGCTATAATAAAGGACAACTGGGTTCAATTCCTGGGCACGAAAGATATGCTGGAAAAGGAAATGGCAATCCATTCCATGATTATTGCCTGGAGAATCCCATGAACAGAGGAGCCTGTGGGCTACAGTCCATGGGGCTGCAAGCTGCTGCTGCTGCTAAGTTGCTTCAGTCGTGCCCAACTCTGTGTGACCCCATAGATGGCAGCCAACCAGGCTCCTCCACCCCAGGGATTCTCCAGGCAAGAATACTGGAGTGGATTGCCATTTCCTTCTCCAATGAACGCATGCATACTAAGTTGCTTCAGTAGTGTCTGACTCTGTGAGACCCCATGGACAGCAGCCCACCAGTCTCCTCTGTCCAAAAAATTCTCAAGAGTTGGACACAATTTAGCATCTAAACACCAACCACTACCCTCAGTGATCAATGAAAAGAAATAGAGGAAAACAACAGAATGGGAAAGACTAGGGATCTCTTCAAGAAAATTAGAGATGCCAAGGGAACATTTCATGCAATGATGGGCACAATAAAGGACAGAAACAGTATGGACCTAACAGAAGTAGAAGATATTAAGAAGAGGTGGCAAGAATACACAGAAGAACTATACAAAAAATATCTTCATGACCCAGATAACCACAATGGTGTGATCACTCACCTAGAGCCAGACATCCTGGAATGTGAAATCCCGTGGGCCTTAGGAAGCATCACTACAAGCAAAGTAAATGATGGTGATGGAATTTCAGCTGAGCTATTTCAAGTCCTAAAAGATGATGCTATAAAATTGCTACACTCTATATGACAGCAAATTTGGAAAAAGCAGCAGTGGCCACAGGACTGGAAAAGGTCTGTTTTCATTCTAATCCCAAAGAAAGCCAATGCCAAAGAATGTTCAAACTACTGCACAATTGCCCTCATCTCATACGCTGGCAAAGTAATGCTCAAAATTTTCCAAGCTAGGTTTCAACAGTATGTGAACCAAGAATTTCCAGATGTTCAAGCTAGTTCCAGAAAAGCAGAAGAACCAGAGATCAAATTGCCAACATCCACTGGATCATCGAAAAAGCAAGAGAGTTCCAGTAAAACATCTACTTTTGCTTTATTGACTATGTCAAAGCCTTTGACTGTGTGGGTCACCACAAACTGTGGAAAATTCTTCAAGAGATGGGAATCCCAGACCACCTGACCTGCGTCCTGAGAAGTCTGTATGCAGGTCAAGAAGCAACAGTTAGAACTGGACATGGAGCAATGGACTTGTTTCAAATCAGGAAAGGAGTACATCAAGACTGTATATTGTCACCCTGCTTATTTAACTTCTATGCAGAATATATCATGCAAAACGCTGGGCTGGATGAAAAACAAGTTGGGATCAAGATTGCCAGGAGACCATACTACACAGCAATCCCACTGCTGGGCATATACACTGAGGAAACCAGAATTGAAAGAGACATGTGTACCCCCAATGTTCATTGCAACACTGTTTAAAATAGCCAGGACATCGAAGCAACATAGATGTCCATCAGCAGATGAATGGATAAGAAAGCTGTGGTACATATACACAATGGAATATTACAGAGCTATTAAAAAGAATGCATTTGAATCAGTTCTAATGGGGTGGATAAAACTGGAGCCTATTATACAGAGTGAAGTAAGTCAGAAAGAAAAACATCAATATAGTATATTAACGCATACATATGGGATTTAGAAAGATGATAACGACGACCCTATATGCGAGACAGCAAAAGAGACACAGATGTAAAGAACAGACTTTTGGACTCTGTGGGAGAAGGCGAGGGTGGGATGATTTGAGAGAATAGCTTTGAAACATGTATATTATCATATGTGAAATAGATCACCAGTCCAGGTTCGATGTATGAGACAGGGTGCTCAGGGCTGGTGTACTGGGATGACCCTGAGGGATGGGATGGGGAGGGAGTGGGGAGCAAGGGTCAGGATGGGGAACACATGTATACCCATGGCTGATTCGTGTGAATGTATGGTGAAAACCACCACAATATTGTAAAGTAATTAGCCTCCAATTAAAATAAATTTTAAAAAATTAAAAAAAAAGATTGCCAGGAGAAATATCAATAACCTCAGATATGCAGATAACAGCACACTTACAGCAGAAAGTGAAGAGGAATTGAAGAGCCTCTTGATGAAAGGGAAAGAGGAGAGTGAAAAAGCTGACTTAAAAATGAACATTCAAAAAACTAAGATCTTGGCATGTGGTCCCATCACTTCATGACAAATAGATGAGGAAACAATGAAAACAGTGAGAGACTATTTTTCACTGCAGATGGTGACTGAAGCCATGAAATTAAAAGATGCCTGCTCCTTGGAAGAAAAGCTATGACAAAGCTAGACAGCATATTAAAAAGCAGAGACATTACTTTACCAACAAAAGTCCATCTAGTCAAGGCTATGGTTTTTTCCAGAAGTCATGTATGGATGTGAGAGTTGGACTATAAAGAAAGCTGAGCACTAAAGAACTGATGCTGTTGAACTGTGATGTTGGAGAAGACTCTTGAGCGTCCCTTGTATTGCAAAGAGATCCAACCAGTCAATCCTAAAGGAAATCAGTCTTGAATATTCCTTGCAAGGACTGATGCTAAAGCAGCAGCTCAATACTTTGGCCACCTGATGTGAAGAACTGACTCATTTGAAAAGACCCTGATGCTGGGAAAGATTGAAGGCAGGAGAAAAAGGGTACAACAGAGGATGAGATGGTTAGATGGCATCATGGGCTTGATGGCCATGAGTTAGAGCAAGCTCCGGGAGTTGGTGATGAATTCAGCTCCTGGTGTGATGAAGTTAATGGGGTCGCAAAGAGTTGGACACAACTGAGTGACTGAACTGAACTGAACCATATCTCCTTAAAGTTAAGGTCTAAGCCCTTGGCTTGGCTCCAAGGATACATATTGCCACAGCAACATGGACAATAGACAGTGTTATTCTATCCTTGTACCTAGATAATAGACAGTGGAGAGAGGAGAACTCTGAATTCTGTGGGTTGGCCCAGGCTTTATGGATGTGTCATCTACCTGTCTTTACGGGTAAATTCTCAGTGAAGTCCATGCTATAATTTCTGGAATTTTCTAGTTTCCCTCGGTAGTTACAAACTCCTGTTGAAACCTAGGACTTCATTATGAAGTCACTTGAAATGACGAACTTTGGGGGATAGTTTACTTACTAAAGTATATGGAACTATATGCAGTCTCACAAAAGCAACTTGGAACTTCTCCAAGCAATTTTTTTTTTGGTTTCCAATTGTACTTTGAGCTGTTGCCTATAAAGCAGCCTTCAATTCAGGCCACTAAGTTACACTTTTAGTTAAACTGTATAAAGTCACAAGAGACTGTTGCTCCCACCCTGACAAAAAACAAGCCAGATAAGTTTTTGTACCATAGTTTTGTAAAACAAATCAGAGGACTGATAAAAAGATGAGGTCTTTGTAAAAGAGAAGAGATGTCCCTATGAGCATTGTGGGAAAGAGCAAACCTGGCACATATTGATAGAAAAAGAGACCAGGAAAATTTTAAATATTTCATGGACACATGTGTACCAGCATGATGAATTTGAATCCCAAGGAGCAACAGGCACAAAGTGAATTGGTATGCATATATCAGTTCTTTTCCATGGTATCCTTACCCAGTGTGTAATAGCAGCATATCAAAGTCTAGGAGCAGGGTAGCAGGGCTGAGAAAATACCTCCAAGTTGCATGGAACTTCTTCCAAATGATAAGCATTTTAACAAAGACTGGGAGCAGGGCATTAAAGTTTAGAGAAAGTTCCCATAATGCACACAGTATTACTGATTTCTTGGCAGGAGCCCATCAAAAGAAAAAGGCAGGGTAGGAAAGCTAAGAGAGATTCTCCACAGAGTTATATTGGTTCTTCACTTGCTACATGTCCTAGGTCCAACATAGAGAAATTAATGATGTATTCCATCTTTACCTTTGAAGAGCACCAGGCCTTTACTATGTGGAACATGACAAACCACAGATGGGTGCTGGGAGAACTCCTGAGGTGCAGAGAGTACATGGGGCTGGCTCCCTGGAAACATTGAAGCTATCTGCTGTATTATAAATCAGAGAGATCTCTCACAGGTCAAGGATAATAGCTGGGCTACAAAATATATGGAGATCTCTGGAATCCTGCTGGTATGTAGATCTCAAGCCCTGCAGATTCCATCCTCAAAACTGTGAACCCAGAGATAAATAAACTGAATCTAACTAAAGCCATAATAAACCAGGACCAACTCAACTAGTGATTAGATTGTCTCAAATCCCCACAGTAATACCTTACAGAACAATACACATGCCATTTTCTACAGGTGAATACTATGTACTTCCATCTCCAGCATTCATTTATACACAAAGTTGGAGACACAATGAAAAACTATGAGACTCCAAAAAGAAACAGGAATATGTGGCTCAACGGAAAAAAAAAAAATTCCGTAGACACAAACCAGAGATGATTCAGATGTTGGAGTTAACAGACAGGAGCTTTAGTATAACTGCAAATTACTATGGCAAAAGGTCTAGTGAAAAAGATAGGCAATATATGTGAAAAAATTGAAAAATTCAGCAGAGAAATGGAATCTATTAAAAAATTAAATGGCAATAGTAGCACTGAAAAAGTGTGATACCAAAATTGAGGCATTCATTGGATATATTCAAAAGAAGACTGAATACAAAAGAATAGATTAGAGAGTTTAAAAGCAGGTTAATATATATTATCTAAATTGAAACTAAAGAAACAAAAATCAGAAAAAAAAATTAAAAGATAGTCTAAGTCCTCTTGGGTCATATCAAATAGTTTACCAACATATAATTTGAGAACAAGAAATAAAGGAGAGAATGAATGGTGTAGAATAAATGTTTTGGGTGTGGAGAAAAGGGAACCCTCTTACACTGTCAGTGGGAATGTTAACTAGTACAGCCACTACAGAGAACAGTATGGAGATTCCTTAAAAAACTGGAAATAGAACTGCCGTTCAACACAGCAATTCCACTGCTGGGCATGCACACCAAGGAAACCAGAGTTGAAAGAGACACATGTACCCCAACATTCATTGCAGCACTATTTACAATGGCTAGGACATAGAAGTGACCTAGACATCCATTGGCAGACAAATGGATACACAGTTTGTGGTACATATACACATGGAATATTACTCAGCTATTAAAAAAAATAATGCATTTGAGTCAGTTCTAATGAGGTGAATGAAACTGGAGCCTATTATACACAGTGAAGTAAGTCAGAAAGAGAAACACCAATACAGTATATTAAGGCATACATATGCAGTTTAGAAAGACAGTAATGATGACCCCATATGCAAGACAGCAAAAGAGACACAGATGTAAAGAACAGACTTTTGGACTACATGGGAGAAGACGAGGGTGGAACTGAGAGAAAAGCCCTGAAACATGTATATTACCATAGGGAAAGTAGATGACCAGTGCAAGTTTGATACATGAAGCAGGGTACTCAAAGCTGGTGCTCTGGGACAAACCAGAGGGATAGAGTGGGGAGGGAGGTGGGAAGGGGGCATTCAGGATGGGGGGACACATGTATACCCATGGCTGATTCATATGGATGTATGGCAAAAACCACCATAATATTGTGAAGTAATTGGCCTCCCATTAAAATTAATTAATTTTAAAAAAAGAATAAATATTTGAAGAGAAAAATCTAAGATTTTCTGAAATTAATAACTATATCAACACAGGTATCCATAAAGTCCAGTCCAATTTCAAGAGAAATAAATACAAATAAAAATCATATATAGACATTGCTACTTAAACTGTTGATAAAGTATACAGAGAAGAAAGATACATTAGATTTAGAGAAATAACAATAAAAACTACGGTTAGCTTTTCATCTAAACATGAATCTTTAAAGTGCTAAACAATGAAATGAAATGAAATCCTTAATGTGCTAAACAAAATTCTGTTAACTTAAAATTATATACCCAGTGAAAAATTCTTCAAGAGAAAAGATATTTTCTGGCTTACAAAGTTTGAGTCTGTCTCTAGCAATTTTGCATTAAAAGAAAGGCCTTAGGCAGAAGGAAAATAATGGCAGATAAAAAAGTGGATCTTTAGGAAGGAAAGAAGAGAACCAAAAATATGTGGGTAAGTTTAGAAGACCATTTTTACTTCTTTATTATATGTGTTTGTATATACTTAATTGCTTTAGATAGCTATTGACTCTCTAAAGAAAGATTAATAATATTATGTTATGGGTTCACAACATATATAGATATAAAATATATAACAAGAAGGTACAAAGGGTGAGGACAGGAAGTAAATGAAATCATACCATTAGAAGTTTATTACATTGTTCATAAAGGAGGATATTATTAGAAGGTGAACTGTGGTATGATATAATCTCTAAAATGCTAGTAGAAAGTTCAAAGTGGTATATCTAAGAAGTCAACAGAAAAGATAAAATGAAATAAAAACATTTAATTGATCAAAAAGAAAGCAGAATAAAAGAACTAAGAAATAACAGGTGGAATAAATAGAAAACAAATTAGTAAGACTCAAGCTAAACCATATAAAGAATTATATTAATAAAATGACATCAATTATCTATGTAAAAGGCAGAGATTGTTAGACTGCATAGAAGAAAACGCAGCTATGTTCTATTCACAAAAAGCGCACATTAATTGTATCGACACAGATGTGAAAGTAGAATGATGGAAAAAGACTTACTGTGCAAACAATAAACAAAAGGAAATTGGTGAGGCTATATACATATTCAACAAAATAGAATTTAAAATAAGATGCATTATCAGATATTATCTTTTATTACTGCTTAGATAGAAATATCTCATTACTGACTACAAAAAGCTAATCCTTTGAGTGTTCTCTAGAATTTGTCTCTAACAATTTAAAATATGTGTATAACTAATGGATAAAATTGGGCTTCCCTGATGGCTCAAAAGGTAAAGAGTCCGCCTGCAATGTGGGAGACCTGAGTTAAATCCCTGGGTTGAGAAGATCCCCTGGAGGAGGGCACAGCAACCCATGCCAGTATTCTTGCCTGGAGAATCTCCATGGATGGAGAAGCCTCTAGGGCTACAATCCATGGGGTTGCAAAGAGTCAGATATGAGTAAGTGACTAAGCACACAGTAGATACAATCATATATTGGAAAAGCATAAAAGCAGTTACAGGCAAATATGGAATTATGGTTGGAGTTTTTGAAACAAATTCTTGGTTGATAGAGCAAGTGGACAACAATACTTAAAAGAATAGAATCTTTGAACACCAAGAGTCTACATGACCTAATTGACATTTATAAGGTGCTACATTCAACAGTCACAGAATACACTTATTTTCAGGTGCATATGGTCTATCTTGAAACATTTGCCAAGATAGACCATATAATAGGCCCTTAAATTATAAGAAATTTCAAGAGGCTGAAATCATAGAGAGTATATTTTTCAATGGAGTTTAACTAGAAACTGGTAATAATAAGATATTTGAAAATCCTCAAATTTTGAAAATTAAGTGTTACACTTCTAAAAACCCATGAACTAGAAAAACAAAAACCAAAAACTCCTGCAAGGAATAGAACACATTTTCAACTAAATGATACATCAGAGTTTGTGAAGTGTTCCTAATTAGTGTTTAGAGGGAAATTTTCTCTCTAAGCTTTCATTTTGGAAATTTGCTTTTTGGGGAACATTAGTGCAACTGATAAACCTCTATCAAGACTGATCAGGGAAAATCAATGTACTCACATCAGAAATGAAAGAAGGGTCACAACTACTGATACTATATATATTAAACATATAATTAGAATATATTATGAAAAACTTAATGGCAATAAACTCAACAATCTAGATGAAATGGAGAAATTCCTTGAAAAATGTAATGTAACAATATAGATATTAAAATAATTAGAAAGCAAAAGAGATCTATATTTATTAAAGAAATTGAATTCACATTAAAAATTTTCCTGTAATAAAACTCTAAGTTCAGAAGCTTCACTGGTCAATTCTATCATATTTACAGAAAATATAATACTAATTTTACATAAACCCTTTTCAAAAATAGGAAAGGAGAAAACACTTTCCAACTCCCTTTATGAGACCAGCATATTTATATAAAGGAAAATGTAATAGAGATATTATCAGAAAATACAGTTACAGATTTCTCTGATAACATACAGGCAAAAGAAAAATAAGGAAAAAAATAACAAAATGTTAGAAAAAGAAACCTATAAACCTATATAAAATATATCAACCCTGTATAAAATACAGCATGATGTAGCAGTGTTTCCAAGGTAAACCAGGTTATTTTAATATGCAGAAATGAACCAATGCAGTTATACATATTAACAGAATAAATGAGAAAGACAATGTGATTGTTTAAAAAGATGCAGGGAAAAAAAAAAAACATGAAACAAAGTTTAACACTCATTCATGGCAAAAACTTTAAACATATTATAAATAAGATATGTTTTTTATTGCATAAGGGCATCTATGAAAAACCTACAGCTAAAATCATATTCAATGATAATACATTGATTATTTCCTCATAAATTAGTCTAGAGATTCTTTAAAATTCCAATTTAAAAAATCTCAGCAGATTTTTAATAAAAATTTTAAAATTTACTCTTACATCAAAAAGAATAAAATACCTGGGAATAAACCTACTAGGGAGGTAAAATACCTGTATTCAGGAAACTATAAGACACTGATAGAGAAATTGAAGATGACACAGATGGAAAGATATACCATGTTCATGAATAAGAAGAATTAATATTGTTGAAATGACCATACTACCCAAAGCAATCTACAAATCTGATGCAATCACAATCAAAATACCCATGTCATTTTTCATAGAACTAGAGCAAATAATCCTAAAATTCATATGAAACCAAGGAAAACCCTGAATTTTCAAAGCAATTCTGAGAAAAAAATTATAAAACTGGAGTTATCAAACTTCTTGACTTCAGACTATACTAGAGAACTTCTGTAATCAAAATAGCAGAGTACTGGCACAAAAACAGACACAGATTAATTGAACAGAATAGGCAGCCAGAAATAAACCCACACTCATGGTCAACTAATCTATAACAAAGTAGGCAAGAATATACAATGGAGAAAAGACAGTGTCTTCTATAAGTGGTGCTGGGAAAATTGGATGGTTACATGTGAAAGAATGAAATTTTGAAAGTTTCTGACACCACATGCAAAAATAAATTCAAAGTGATTAAAGACCTAAAAGTAATACCAGAATTCATCAAAATCCTAGAGGAAAACATGGGTGGAACACAAGTTGACATATATCTTAGCAATATTTTCTGGATCTTTCTCCTAAAGTAATGGAAATAAAAGTAAAAATAAATAAATGGACTGAATTAAAGGCTTTTGCAAAGCCAAGGAAACCAACAACAAAACAACAAAATACACTGAATGGGAGAAAATACTTGCAAATAATATGCTCAATAAAGGGTTAATACCCAAAATACATAAACAGCACATGCAACTCAACATGTAAAATACAAACAACTCAATTAAAAAATGGGCAGAAGCCTTGAAAGACAGTTTACAAAAGAAAATAAAAGAATATTAAGTAAGCAAATTGAAAGGTGTCTAACATCATTAGCCAACAGAGAAACGTAAATTAAAATCATATTGTTACAATGTCACCTACTACAACTGCTAAAAGACTGACAGTATGTACTGAATGGTTGTGTTCTTCCAAAATTTGTATGTGGAGCCCTAACGCCCAATATGATGGTATTTGGAGGTGAGACCTTTGGTAGGTAATTAGGTTTCAATGTGAGGTCATTGGAGCAGAACCCTCACTATGAAATTAGTCTCCTTATAAGAACAGGAAGAGAGATCAGAGCTCTCGCTCTCAACCACACGAGGACACAGGAAGAAAGCAGCCAACTACAAGCCAGGAATAGGGCCCTTACCCAAAACTGGACCATGCAGGAACCCTGATCTTGGATTTCCACCTCCAGAACTATGAGAAAAAAAATCTGTTATTTAAACCACTGAGTCTATATTTTGTTATAGCAGCCAGAGCTAAGACAGCTGACAGTAACAAATATTGGTGAGGATTTAGGCCATCTGGAACACTCATATATTGCTAGTAGAATATACAAATGTTGCAATCACTTTGGAGTTCTGTTTAACAGTTTATTGTAAAGTCAGAAATTTCACATCTAGGTATTGATCCAGAATGTTCACATCTGCCTATTCACCACAACTTCAAATTGGAAAACAATCCAAATATTTATTGGTAAGAAAATGGATAAGCAAATTGTGGTATAAAACTCAGTAACTTAAAATTTTGTTTTTAAATTACAGCTGCTTGTAGCAACATGGATGAATCTCATGTACACTAAGAAGCCAGAGGAAAAAAACTGTATGAGTCCATTTATGCTAGGCTGAAGAATAGGTAAAACTAATCTATGCTGATAAAAATCAGAAAGAGGGGTGGTAGGGTAAACTGCTTGAAAGGAAACAAAGGAAATTTTTGAGGGAAGGAAAACTCTATATTTTTATTTAGTGATAGTTACATGGAGTCATATAATTACCAAAATTGATCAACCAGAACATCCAAGGCTTTTGCATTTTATTGTGAATAACTCAGGGTCAATAATAAATAAATTAATGAACAAATAACTAAAATTTCATGCTGTCAATTCATTTTGAAACAAGTTCATCTTCAGGATACAATTCCTACACAATATTCCTCGAATTATACAGCCACCTGCATAGAGAAAACCTAACGGGTGTGTTAAATATTAGATTCCAAATGCTTACCAACTGTGGTTCAGTTTCTCAGTCATGTCCAACTCTTTGAGACCCCATGGACTGTGGCATACCAGGCTTCCCTATCCTTCATCATCTCCTGGAGCTTGCTCAAACTCATGTCCATTGAATCAGTGATGGCATCCAACCACCTTGTCCTCTGTTGTCCCCTTCTCCTCTTGCCTTCAATGTTTCCCAGCATCAGGGTCTTTTCTGAGTAGGTTCTTTGCATCAGTTGACCAAAGAATTGGAGCTTCAGCTTCATCATCAGTCCTTCCAATGAATATTCAGAATTGATTTCCCTTAGGATTGATTGGTTTGATCTCCTTGCAGTCCAAGGGGCTCTCAAGAGTCTTCAATATTGAATATATTCAAGTCTATAAATATATACACATACCTGTTTACATACTGTGTGTATACATGTTGATGTAAAATCAGAGGAATTTTAAAGTTAAATTCTAAAGTTATTACATTTAATTAATATTTGATACTACTAGTTGCATTTTATTAATTAAAATTGAAGGAAAATAACCTTAGTTGAACAGTGCATCCCACCTACCATTTACTGGCAATTTATTAAAAGAATTTTATGAACTTTCTATTCTATGAACCTCTCATCCTCCTAGGTAGAAGAAGAGAAGACATATGGGAAGAAAAGATATAATGTGACTGGCATTATTTTAATTTGTTATATTATAACTGAGTTTTCATTTATATATCATGCATATAATTTAAATACCAAAGATTCCTGAAGGCTTAAAAAAAGAAAGAGTAGTCACATACCCTACTCTCTTCCTTTCCCTGGCTTATCACTTTTTATTACTTTAGCAGAGTTTTCAGAGGGACCAAACAACTCATAACAGTCTGCAATGTTTAACTTGAAGTCATATTATATAATCTCATTTAGATAAGTGGTGCCCATCATATGCATTATTGTTATGCTGGGTAAAAACTGATAATAAGAATGTGACCCTAGAATGGTTTCTTTCTGGTAGCTGTCAGTTCCTCTTTGAGTGCTATATGAATGATAGCCTGTTTTTGTCTCTTGTTATGAAAGTAAAGGAGCTCTCTAGGCCCTAATATTTTGGTGGAAAGAGGACTTTTCAAATTGAGCTTATTTTTCCACTGGTCAGAAATAGTCAATACTTGTTATTCCTAACTTCCTGATTAGTCAGCCTGTCCATGCAGCCCATCAGGGCATTTGGGAACACCATGTCTGCTCTGTCATATAAATTACTTCCTCCAGTTTTACTTTACCTGCCTTCATTAGGTCAATTTAAATCACCGCCAAAACTATATTAAACAGACTTCTCACTGGACTGTAAATTTCTTGAGGGCAAGTATTCTTTCTTCCAAACCATTTTAATCTCAGAGTCTGGCACATGCTAGGTGCTTAGTAAATAATTGTTGATTTAATGCACAAATCAACAGAGCTAAAAACTGTCCTGTAGTATATCCCAATTAAATTGCCTCTCTTTGTCATTAATCTGTAGCAGAGATTTTCAACAAGTTACTAATCCTTTCTATTTTCCTCAGTTGTAGTCTATGTCTTTCCATTTTGACTTCAGAATACCATGAAAGAAGTAAGCCCTTTCCTACACCTCCCCCCAGATGTGTCACACTCTGCTGAGAGCTGTGGACTCCAGGAATACTGAATTGCTTGTATCAAATGTGGACATACCAGAATGTGTCCTACCGCCTTTCCTTTGGCTAAGCTCTCTTCCCTGGCTGGAATACCCTCTCTCCATCCACAACTATTCTTCTGACAAATCCTTACCTTTTTTTAGGCATCCCCTTAACCAGAAAATCCTCCCTGATCCCTTGGCCCCAGCAATGTAAAATTCTCTCCTGGGTGCCAACAATATCACACACTCCCTGAAATATCACTCCCTGAAAAATATCTATCATACTACATTTATCTGCAACATATTCAGTTCAGTTCAGTTGCTCAGTTGTGTCTGACTCTTTGTGACCCCATGGATTGCAGCACGCCAGGCTTCCCTGTCCATCTCCAACTCCCAGAGCATATTACATGTTGTGAATCCAGCTCTTTCCTATGAGCCTGTTAAGCATAAAATGTAGTGACCTCTATATATGAAAAATACACAACAGGTGCTTAATTCATGTGATGTGAGAGAGTGAATTCTTTCAAATGCTGAGTTTACACATAAATTGCTCATGTTAGTGTACCAAACTTGAGTCTCCTTGTCTGTGAGCAGTAAAGATAATCCATTGACATTGAGTTGTAAGGAAGGAAAGTACAGTGTTTATTGCAGGGCATCAAGCAAGGAGAATGGGCAGCTCATCCTCAAAGACCCAAACTCCCCCATGGCTTTCAGGGAAGGCATTTTAAAGACAGTGTGAGGGAAGGGACTACAGAGTGCATAAGCTCTTGCACAATTCTTGGATTGGTTGGCATCAAGGTGAAGTTTCAACCATCATCAACCTTCTGGTTTCAACCAGTCTAGAGTTTATGTTCTTACGATTAGCAGATTTCATCTGGGTGGAGGGAGAGGTCTGCTTCCTGTAAAAACAATTTAGGAATGCCTGCCATGTCTTTATCTTTGTCTTTCAGGGGACTGTGAGTTCAGTGATACTGCCGTGTGGTGGATTTATAGCCTAAATTGTTACCAGTATCCTAGCCCAGCAGCTATTCTTTGCTTCTACATCTTCACATTTCCTAATCACTAACTCTTGAGTCAGACTTTTGAGACTCAAGAGAGGCCTGGGTGATTAAAGCAAAAGCTTTTTACTTCAAACACAGAGATTCAGGGGCATGTTATATGGTTCCACCTACATCCTCTCACGCAATACCAGCCAGTGACGTTAGGAAGAACATCAGATCATTTCTCCTTTTATTACTTTTTAAATTATAAATTCTAGAATTTTGAGAGTAGAGTTAATATCCACATCACTAAAATCTGTTTATAACTCTTTCTACTTATTTTTGAACAAGGACATTTGCCTATTTCTAGTCTTCTGGAAACTCTCCCATTCTCTGCATAAAGTGCCAAGAATTGGGGCTAAGACGGTAACTATGAGTAAGGAAAGGAAGGACTGGTGGTGGTGCTGCTGCTAAGTCGCTTCGGTCGTGTCCGACTCTGTGCGACCCCATAGACGGCAGCCCACCAGGCTCCCCGGTCCCTGGGATTCTCCAGGCAAGAACACTGGAGTGGGTTGCCATTTCCTTCTCCAATGCATGAAAGTGAGAAGTAAAAGTGAAGTCGCTCAGTCGTGTCCGACTCTTAGCGACCCCATGGACTGCAGCCCACCAGGCTCCTCCGTCCATGGGATTTTCCAGGCAAGAGTACTGGAGTAGGGTGCCATTGCCTTCTCCGAAAGGAAGGACTAGCTATGAACAATACAATCAGTCGAACAGTTGCTTCGCCTGTGCATGAGGCTGAAGAAGAAGCAAAAAGGAGATAGATGACTGTAAAACACTGAGCCTGACAACTTTCTGGGACTAGGAGACTGACCACCAGTAACATGCCCATAGCTTTGGAGACAGAGGGGTGTTATTTCAAGAAAAGGCAATAACCATAAGTAAGAACCTCAGGCAAAAACTTAGCTCTGAAAGAACTGGTGGGGAAACACTAAAGGCTGAGAGCTAAGATTGGATACTTCTTTCTTTTTCATGTGCTGCTGAGACACCCCTCTTTTTTTAAAGATTTCATCTAGCTGACTGCTACGCACCCTTTGGGGCTCCCCAAATATTTGTTTAGAACTTTACAGTTCATAAAGCCCTTTTACATCCACTGTTCATCAATCCTGAGCAATAAATATGCATTTTCATTTTAGTGTCAAGAAATCTGAATGGTAGTAAGGGGTAGAATTAGGGACTGAGCAGAGGTAACGTGATTCTGTATTTATTCAATTTCTGCTATTCAACAGCCTGGTAGGCTGCAGTCCATGGGGTCGCTGAGGGTCAGACACGACTGAGCGACTTCACTTTCACTTTTCACTTTCATGCATTGGAGAAGGAAATGGCAACCCACTCCAGTGTTCTTGCCTGGAGAATCCCAAGGACGGGGGAGCCTGGTGGGCTGCCATCTATGGGGTTGCAGAGTCGGACATGACTGAAGCGACTTAGCAGCAGCAATAGGTATATAACAATATGTTAATTAAATGGTTATGCAACAACCTGCCACTTTAAATTCAGTATTTTATTTGAGAGGGACTATTTTATTTATTTATTTATGGCCCCGTGGCTTACAGGGTCTTAATTCCCCCACCAGGAGAGCCCGGGACCCTAGCAGTGACAGCGCCAAGTCATAAGCACTGCACAGCCAGGAAATTCCCAAGAGAAGAATCTTTTAAGTATTTATTCAATCTCAGTGGCCAAAGACATAGAACAATACAGAACTGGAACATTTCTAGAGATTTTTATAAGACCTTTAGACTCAATTTCACTACATAGGACCTGGGTATCTTGAGAAACTAAACTTCTTCACTTAAAAAGTGCAAGTAATTTTTTCTTGTCTATTGCCAAATCAAATAAAGCATACATATAAAAGCTCCATAAAGTCAGCATGGATATAAAAAGAAAAAGATAAAATAAGAATATTTTTTAAATAATATATCTCTTTTATGTATTTGAGACTGAAATGGGAAGGAACTCCTGGTGTGAATGATGGAAATATAACTTTAATATACAAACTTCACATTCATTAACTATTTTGTACTAAAAATTCACTCCTTAATAACAGAAGAAAATAAAAATTTGATTTCAAAAGGGAGTCATTTAGTTCTAGAGGAAATCATTTTGACCCTGATTTAAAATAATTTACAGAACATGAATCCCCTCTAGAAATCATGCTTTGCATTTTGTGGACTAGTCTTTTCCAAGCAAGAGGTAATTAGAATTTTTACAAGTTAGTGTTTGTACAAAAAAAGAGGCCGTTTGAGGATTCTTCTCAAGTCAGCACTCTACCCCAGGACCCAGACCTCAACAAAGTTGCATAAAAATAGGTTTTAGTCTTAAAGACATATCACCAAATTCCATGGTTTTTACAAAGAAAAAAAATTTTTTTTCTTATTTTGTTCTCCAAAAATTAAAAAAAAAAAAAAAAAAAAAGCTTTAAATCACTCTTCCTGGGTTATTCATACAATACCTTCCTTCTGCTTTTTACTGCTCAGAAGACAAAATCTCTATTTTAGTTTAACGGTGGATTCTGAATTAGAAGAACTTACTACAAACAAAAACAAAGAAGGGAGGGAATGTTCTGTAAAAAAGGGGCTTGGGTTAGAGAGGGAGCAGATAATTAATTTGATTTTATTTGTTAAATTAAGCTAAGCTAGTCTCTTCCTCTTCCAAGAAGGCTGTATAGGAAGTGCATAAACATTGAAGGCCTACGTCCACGAGGAGAAGAGTGAGTCATCAAAGCACACAGTTGTGTGTGGGAGTTGTCACTGGGGGAGGAATTCTAAGGCCAAAAACAACTGGGCATGGCTCTGGTTCTGGAGCTGTTTCATGTCAGAGTTAACTCCCACTTCAAAGAAACCCAGCAGATGGGAAATGAAAGTTCAAGACATCTTCCTTTGAATCTGTTTTCAAAATGGACTCATGCAGTTTGCTGTCTGGTATCTTTGAAAAGTGTATTTCAAGATTTATCATTACTATTTGCTTTTTATCAAGAGCCAGTAATATGCACTGAAGACGTACATGTACATGTAAATTATTATTCTTCACTTATGAGATTGGTGATGATAACATTGCTATCCTTTGGAGAAGTATACCTAGAAAACCTGATGAGTGACTCCTATATATCCTCAATAGAAGACCAGGTTCAAATCAAGTAGCTGGAAAAAGGATTAATAAAAGATGAGAAGACTTTAAAGGAAAGATATAAGACCAGGATCTAGATACAAATTTCATGGAAGGGAGCAGATAAGCATTTCAAGGAAAAAGAAAACAAGGACTTCCCCCATCCTCATCCCTGCTTCCCTCCCTAGTTTACAAAGTCAGATAAATAAACAGATTGTCTCAGTTGAATCATCTGTGCCTTTCTGGTAAATAGATCTTCATCTTATAAGGAAAACAAACATCTCTCTGAGCAGCTTTAGACTCTCATCTTCAGACATTTTCTGGTCCTCAGAACTTGATGGGTTAATATATTCTCTCTCCTTTGCTGTCACATGTAATGCTAATTCTTGACAATCCAGATTTAACTAGGTCATATGAAGCAAGACAGTAAAAACAAAGGTCATCATAATTGTAAGCAAATTTGTTTTATCTAGTCCTATCCTAAACCAACCAATGTAGAAGTTTCCAAGAGGTATCTCACAGCTCAGTTAAACAAAACAAAATAAAACAAACACATAAAACAGCTCTCCTTGCTCTTTTTTGTGTGGGGAGATGCCGCTTACTCTTTTCTAGTAGATAGTCTGATCCTGTGATACTTCTTTCTCAATGTAGCCTGGCCTGGTTCTGCATACACACTTCCTCCAATTCAGGGCTCCATTAACCACTGGATCAAAATGTGCTTAGTCTCTCAGTCCTGTCCAGCTCTTTGCAACCCTATGGAGTGTGGCCTGCCAGACTCCTCTGTCCATGGGGATTCTCTAGGCAAGAATACTGGAATAGGTTGCCATGCCCTCCTCCAGGGGATCTTCACAACCCAGGGATTGAATCCAGGTCTTCTGAACTGCAGGTAGATTCATTACTATCTGAGCCACCAGGGAAGCCTGGACCAAAACAGGGAAAACCATGACTAAGGAGATTCTAGAATTAACAAACTCACAGGCAAGCTCCTTGATATAACCACTTGGACTCATTAAAAGGGCCTTGCTATTATTATTTTGCACAACTGATTTAAAATGTTCTTTCCTTTATGGTAAATATTTTTACAATGTTAATTAAATCTTCATCTAATAATTAAATAGTTAATACCGTCACATGGCTTAAAAGTAAAAACATACTAAAAAGTCTGAAGTAAAAATTCTTTCTCCTATCTGAGGCTCACAGTTCTCCTTAGTTCACACTACTGTACATCACCGCTGTCACCCCCCAACAGTAACTCGTTACAATAACAGGAACTCTTGTTATTTTGTTACTCCTATGTATATACAGAGTTTCATCACACAATATATATATCAGTTCAGTCAGTCCAGTCACTCAGTTGTGTCCAACTCTTCATGACCTCATGGACTGCACCATGCCAGGCTTCCCTGTCCATCACCAACTCCTGGAGCTTGCTCTAATTCATGTCCATCAAGTCGGTGATACCATCTAACCATCTCACCCCTTCTCCTCCTGCCTTCAATCTTTCCCAGCATCAGGGTCTTTTCCAATGAGTCAGTTCTTCGCATCACGTGGCCAAAGTATTGGAGCTTCCACTTCAGCATCAGTCCTTCCAATGAATATTCAGGGCTGATTTCCTTTAGGATGGACTGGTTTGATCTTGCTGTCCAAGGAACTCTCAAGAGTCTTCTCCAACACCACATTTCAAAAGCACCAATTCTTTAGCACTCAGCTTTCTTTATGGTCCAACTCCCATTCCATACATGACTACTAGAAAAACCATAGCTTTGACTAGATGGACATGTCAGCATAGTAATGTCTCTGCTTTTTAATACGCTCTCCAGGTTGGTCATAGCTTTTCATCCAAGGAGCAAACATCTTTTAATTTCATAGTGAAGTCACCATCTGCAGTGATTTTGGAGCCCAAGAAAATGAAGTCTGTCATTGTTTCCATTGTTTCCCCATCTATTTGCCGTGAAGTGATGGGACCAGATGCCATCATCTTCATTTTCTGAAGGTTGAGTTTTAAGCCAGCTTTTTCACTCTCCTCTTTCACTTTCATCAAGAGGCCTTTTAGTTCCTCTTTGCTTTCTGCCATAAGGGTGGTGTCATCTGCATATCTGAGATTATTGATATTTCTCCCAGAAATCTTGATTCCAGCTTGTGCTTCATCCAGCCCAGCATTTCACATGATGGTTTCTGCATATAAGTAAATAGACAGGGTGACAATATACAGCCTTGGTGCGCTCCTTTCCCAATTTGGAACCAGTCTGTTTTTCCATGTCCAGCTTTAACTGTTGCTTCTTGACCTGCATACAGATTTCTCAGGAGGCAGGTAAGGTGGTCCAGGATTCCCATCTCTTTAAGAATTTTCTACAGTTTGCTCTGATCCACACAGTCAAAGGCTTTGGAGTAGTCAATAAAGCAGAAGTAGATGTTTTTCTGAAGCTCTTTTGCTTTTTCTATTATCGAACAGATGTTGGCAATTTGATTGCTGGTTCCTTATTATTTTATCCAAAGATAGATACTTCACACAGTATTTATATTTTTCCTTAACTTAAAGATGTAAATTAGATAATTTCCATGTCAAATTATAGAGAATTCCCTCATTCCTTTTTATGGCTCCTTTTTACCTATTATAATAGGTAAAATAATGAACAATCTCACTAGTTACCTACACAGGGACATTTAGGTGGATTCCAAGTCTCAACTGTTATGGCAATGAATAATCTTGCATATGCTTTATTTTTCAGATATTTAAGTACATCAATAGCCCAAATATTAAAAATAGAATTTGGAACTAAAAATGTATGCATTTGTAATGCCTAATAATATTGTCAAATTGTCCTTCATTGGAGATGTAATAATTTATACTCATCAGAAATGTATCAGATGAGTTTCTTATAGTTTCCTGTTTCCTACAATTTCATCATCAGAAATTTTGGATCTACTTTGGATTTTTGTTTATTTATATGCAAAACTTAAAAAATATATATTTCATTACAATTTTTATTTTCCATGGCTTTTACTGTGAGTGAGATTGAGTCTTCTTTTATAAGTTTAAAAGCCACTTGTTTAAATGTCTGTTCAAATTTTTGGTCCTTTTGGGGCAGGATTCAGTATTTTTTCTATGGATTTTTAGAGTGATTGAAACATTAAAATTAGTTATTTCCCCCAGTAATATGGGTTGTAAGTATTATTTCTGAGCTTATCCTTTACTCTGGTGCTTACTTTCTCCCATGCATTTTTATTTTAATGTATTTGCATTTGTCAATTTTTTTTTCTTTTATGACATCTGGATTTTGATTTAGAAAGTAGTAAATCAATATGCCCAATAAAGTTTCCAAACCTCAGGATGACCTTATAAGGAAATATCTGCACATTAGCTTGTATACCAAGTTTTTCACTAGTCATGCTTTTTTCTGTAGAGACAATCTAAAATTTATATATAGTACAAACCTAGAAATTGAAGGAAAAGTTCTTAAACCTACTGAATGACTTAGCAAATACAGGAAGAGCTCGAGTTTCTTTAAAGAAAAAACTGCTAAACTCTAGAATGAAAAAAAACCACAATAGAAAAGCAAATATGCTCCCCAGAGAAATAACTAAGGAATTCGTCAACATAAATCATATAATGAGAAATTATTCAAAAGAATGAGAATATTAAGTCCATACAAAACCAGAATAATTAAATCTATATAAGACAGTCAGAAGAAAATAAATAATAAGTTGTATAAGTCACAAAATTTTGAATCCTACTCTCATTTCTAATACTTAGGGCATTATAAAGAGAGGCCTATTTTCTTCTTCTTTTTTTTTTTTGCTGTTTATTTTTTTATTTTTTAATATAAATGTATTTATTTTAATTGGAGGCTAATTACTTTACAGTATTGTATTAGTTTTGCCATACATCAACATGAATCCACCACGAGTGTACACGTGTTCCCCATCCTGAACCCCCCTCCCACCTCCTTCCCCATACCATCCCCCTGGGTCATCCCAGTGCACCAGCCCCAAGCATCCTGTATCATGCATCAAACCTGGACTGGTGTTTCATTTCACATATGATATTATACATGTTTCATTGCCATTCTCCCAAATCATCCCACACTCACCCTCTCCCACAGAGTCCAGAAGACTGTTCCATACATTTTATTTTCCTTTATTTTATGCCATCACATCTTCAAAGCACACATGGTATTCTTTACCTTATAAGATTTAAGCCCAAGGAGTTTTCCCTTCTAAGAAACATCCTTGTCAAGAAACTTGGAGCTGTCCTTTCAAGAATATTTGCCTATTCAGCTATAATTTAAAATTGATTTTACAAAACAGTTTCCTAGAACCATGAATGATTGTAAGAAACTTTTAGAAAGAAGCTCAAGCATTAATTGAAATACTTAAGCACTGGAATCTATAAAATAACAAGCTAATCTTGTACACTCTCTTCCAACAATGCAAGAGAATACTCTACACATGGACATCACCAGATGGTCAATAGTGAAATCAGATTGATTATATTATGTGCAGCCAGAAATGGAGAAGCTCTATACAGTCAGCAAAAACAAGACTGGGATCTGACTGTGGCTCAGATCGTGAACTCCTTATTGGTAAATTCAGATTTAAATTGAATAAAGTAGGGAAAACCACTAGACCATTAAGGTATGACCTAAATGAAATCCCTTACAATTATACAATGAAAGTGACAGATAGATTCAAGGGATCTAACAGACAGAGTGCCTGAAGAACTATGAATGGAGGGTCATTACATTGTATAGGACACAGGGATCAACCATCCCAAGAGAAAGAAATGCAAAAAGGTAAAATGGTTGTCTGAGGAGGCCTTACAAATAGCTATGAAAAGAAGAGAAGCAAAAGGCAAAGGAGAAAAGGAAAGATATACCCATTTGAATGAAAAAGTTCCAAAGAATAGCAAGGAGAGATAAGAACGACTTCCTCAGTGATCATGAAAAGAAATAGAGGAAAACAATAGAATGGAAAAGACTAGAGATCTATTCAAGAAAATTAGAGATACCAAGGGAATTTTTCATGCAAAGATGGGCACAATAAAGGACAGAAATGGTATGGACCTAACAGAAGCAGAAGATGTTAAGAAGCAGTGACAAGAATACACAGAAGAACTATACAAAAAAGATCTTACAACCCAGATAATTATGATGTGTGATCACTCACCTAGAGCCAGATATCCTGGAATGTGAAGTCAAGTGGGCTTAGGAAGCATCACTACAAACAAAGTTAGTGGAGGTGATGGAATTTCAGCTGAGCTGTTTCAAATCCTGAAAGATGATGCTGTGAAAGTGCTGCACTCAATATGCCAGAAAATCTGGAAAACTCAGCAGTGGCCACAGAACTGAAAAAGGTCAGTTTTCTTTCCAATCCCAAAGAAAGGCAATGCCAAAGAATACTCAAACTACCGCACAATTGCACTCATCTCACACGCTAGCAAAGTAGTATTTAAAATTCTCCAAGCCAGGCTTCAGCAGTACATGAACCCTGAACTTCCAGATGTTCAAGCTGGATTTAGGAAAGGCAGAGGAACCAGAGATCAAATTGCCAGCATCCACTGGATCATAGAAAAAGCGAGAGAGTTCCAAAATAACATCTATTTCTGCTTTATTGACTGTGCCAAAGCCTTTGACTGTATGGATCACCACAAAGTGTGAAAAATTCTTCAAGATATGGGCATATCAGACCAGCTGACCTGTGTCCTGAGACATCTGTATGCAGGTCAAGAAGCAACAGTTAGAACTGGACATGGAACAACAGACTGGTTCCAAATAGGAAAAGGAGTACGTCAAGGCTGTATATTGTCACCCTGCTTATTTAACTTCTATGAAGAATACATCATGAGAAATGCTGGACTGGATGAAGCACAAGCTGAAATCAAGATTTCTGGGAGAAATATCAATAACCTCAGATATGCAGATGACACCACACTTACGGCAGAAAGCGAAGAAGAACAAAAGCGTCTCTTGATGACAGTGAAAGAGGAGAGTGAAAAAGTTGGCTTAAAGCTCAACATCCTGAAAACTAAGCTCATGGCAACCAGTCCCATCACTTCATGGCAAATAGATGGGGAAACAGTGGAAACAGTGACAGACATTTGAGGGGGGCTCCAAAATCACTGCAGATGGTGACTGCAGCCATGAAATTAAAAGATGTTTGCTCCTTGGAAGAAAAGTTATAATTGACCTAGGCAGCATATTAAAAAGTAGAGACATGGTTTTGCCAACAAAGGCCCATCTAGTTAAAGCTATGGTTTTTTCAGTAGTCATGTATGGATGTGAGAGTTGGACTATAAAAATAGCTGAGTGCTGAAGAATTGATGCTTTTTTAACTGTGGTGTTGGAGAAGACTCTTGAGAGTCCCTTGGACAGCAAGGAGATCCAACCAGTGCATCCTAAAGAAAATCAGTCCTGAATATTTATTGAAAGGACTGATGCTGAAGCTGAAACTCCAATACTTTGGCCACCTGATGTGAAGAACCTACTCATTGGAAAAGACCTGGATGCTGGGAAAGATTGAAGGCAGGAATAGAAGGGGATGACAGAGGATAAGATGATTGGATGGGCATCACCAATGCGATGGACATGAGTTTGAGTAGGCTCTGGGAGTTGATGATGGACAGGGAAGTCTTTCGTGCTACAGTCCATGGCGTCACAGAGTCGGACATGAATGGGCGACTGAACTGAACTGAACTGAACTGAATCTTGTACAGGAGAGGAGCCTATAGCATAAAGCAGAGGTCCCCAACCCCTGGGTCATGGACCAGTACCAGTCCATGGCCTGTTAAGAACTAGGTGGCACAACAGGAGGCAGGGGGTGCACAAGCAAGCAAAGCTTCGTTTGTATTTACAGCTGCTCCCTGTCACTCACATTACTGCTTGATCTCTGCCTCCTGTCAAAGTCAGAGCAGCAGTGGCATTAGGAGTGCAAACTACTGTGCTTGAATTTTTCTGAAGCCATTTATCCACCCCAAGTCTGTGGAAAATTGTCCTCCATGAAACCAGTCCCTGATGCCGAAAAGATTGTGGACAGCTGGCATAAAAGATGAAAAATAAAATCAAATAAACATGCAGGACCTAAAGATGAAATCAGATGAAAAGTTAATATTTCCTTTTTCTCTGTTTATCAATTCACTGTCTTTGATTTTAGAAAATTCATAAAATTTAGGATAAATTGGAATAATTTCCTTTGGAAAAGAAAATCATCTAGCAAGAATATTCTTGCTAGAGAATCTTCTAGCAGAGGGCAAATTTTCAGTTCTAAGGACTGGCACTTCCAACTATACCCATTTCTCATCACATACACACTAATAATGAGGAAAGGGTTCAATCACTATATCTTAATAGTGGTAATAGTAGTTATTTATTGATTGATCCCTGATAAATAGCCTACAATATTTTCCTTTTGTTCCAGGGGAAAGAATTGTAATTACATGAAATCCATGATAATGTATTAAAAATCTCATGTCACTACTCTACAGAGCACTTAGATCGAGGTAACATTACTTTGTACATGGCAATTAGAGTGCAAGTAATTAGTGTCACTTACTGTGAGAAGCAACTGATTAATTATGTTTAGACAGTGTTACTGAGAGAAAACTCAGAGCCTATAGCTTCTAAATTGTGTGCTCTGCCATTCAGCTAATAGAACACCTCTGCTAGCTCCAGAGTCACTCCATATTTAATTCAGCCTCACTCTGGCTAATACAGGCACCCCTGAAGTTCTGCACTAATGCTATGCTCATGAAACAACTGTACATCAGAATTATAATGTGCTTTTCCCTCTGTCACATTAGGAGAGTAATTAGTGAGACAGCTGTGCAGCTACAAACTTCCGGGCTCAACTCAGTGGGCAGTAATCCTTTTCATTGTCATAGAAACCATATCCTGGTACCTCCAGCATTTAGGCAACTTTCTTCAATTAGGAAAATGAGAATTGCTCAAGGGTCAGAAGAAGAGCTACAATACCTTTGTCATCTGTGAAGCTATTGTGTCAAGAAGACATTTTCTAAAGGATCCAACACCTCATGCCTACATTTTACCAAATTCTCATTTATCCTCCAATCTCCAGTCCTGTGTTCTCAAATTGAATCTGATAATCGTCTCTCTACTGTCATCTCCATGTTTACGCCACACCAGGGTGGGAAGTGAGGCCAAATGGCTATTTGCAAATGTCTCAGCTGGCTTTGCAGCTGTTCCCAAATTTGTTTCTAAGGCTGAGAAAGGGAGAACCCAGCTCCATGTCTCCTCTGTTCAGGGGCACTAGAGGGGAGAACAAGGTGAGCACTATTCTTTCTTACAATTCTAATGAGCTCTCTACCAGGAGCAGTGGGTCTAAAATTCCAATGACCCATTGGAGTTATGGAGAGGGAGGGGCCCTCTGGCATGGATTTGTAATGCTTCCTTTCTTCTCCCTCTTCCACTGCCCAACCCAGGCTTTGATGGGCTTCCATCAGTACTATTTACATTATAGGCCAGTCATCTCCTATATTAGTATGTGAATGAATTACCCATCAATCTTATCAATGTGCATCATGACTACTTAACAATGCCATAATGTATCCTAAAGGAGATCAGTCCTGGGTGTTCTTTGGAAGGACTGATGCTGAGGCTGAAACTCCAATACTTTGGCCACCTCATGCAAAGAGTTGACTCATTGGAAAAGACTCTGATGCTGGGAGGGATTGGGGGCAGGAGGAGAAGGGGACGACAGAGGATGAGATGGCTGGATGGCATCACCGACTCGATGCACATGAGTTTGGGTGAACTCCGGGAGTTGGTGATGGACAGGGAGGCCTGGTGTGCTGCAGTTCATGGGGTCGCAAAGAGTCGGACACAACTAAGCAACTGACCTGAACTGAATGTATACTTGAAATTTGCTAATAGGCTAGATCTTAATTCATTCCAGAGGGTCCCTCCCTCTCCATAACTCCAGTGGGAGAGTTTTCTTGTTCTTACAACAAAAAGAGAAGGAGAAGAAGGAAAAAGAATAAAGAAAACAGAAACTATATGAAGTGATGAATGCAAGTAGCTGGATTGTGCTATTTCACTATATATAGTGATATATATGTATAAATGCATATATATATAAATATTATGTCATAGATACACCTTAAATTTATACAATTTTTATTTTTCAGTTGTACTTCAATAAAGTTTTAAAGGACTCTATATATAGATATCACCAGATGGTCAATACTGAAATCAGATTTATTATATTCTTTGCAGTTGAAGCAGAGGAGCTCTATATAGTCAGCAAAAACAAGATCAGAGCTGACTGTGCCTCAGATCATCAGTTCCTATTACAAATTTCAGGCTTAAATTGAAGAAAGTAGGGAAAACCATTAGGCCATTCAGGTATGACATAAATCAAATCTCTTATGATTATACAGTGGATATGACAAATATATTCAAGGGATTAGATCTGGTAGACAGAGTACCTGAAGAACTATGGATGGAGGTTCTTAATATTGTACAGGAGGTGGTGACCAAAGCCATCCCAAAGAAAAAGAAATGCAGAAAGACAAAGGGTGGTCTGATGAGATCTTACAAAAGGTCTGAGAAAAGGAACTGAAAAAAGAAGAGAAAGGCAAAGAAGACAGTGAAAGATACATAACTGAATGGAGAGTTCCAGAGAATAATAAGGAGAAATGAGAATGCCTTCTTAAGTGAACAATCCAAAGAAATAGAGGAAAACAACAGAATTGGAAAGACTAGGGACATCTTCAAGAAAACTGGCTATACCAAGGGAAAATAAAGAAGGCTGAATCCCAAAGAATTGATGCTTTCAACCTGTAGTGCTGAAGAAGACTCTTGCAAGTCCCTTGGATAGCAAGGAGATCAAACCAGTCAATCCTAAGGGAAATAAACCCAGAATATTCTTTGGAAGGACTGATGCTAAAGCTGAAAGTCCAATAATTTGTCCACCTGATGTGAAGAGAAAACTCACTGGAAAAGACCATGATGCTGGGAAAGATTGAGGACAAGAGGAGAAGGGGGCAACAGAGAACAAGATGGCTGAATGGCATCATCAACTCAATGGACATGAGTTTGAGCAAACTCCAGGAGATAGTGAAGGACAGGGAAGCCTGGTATGCTGCAGTCCATGGGTTCTCAAATAGTCAGACACAACTGAGCAACTGAATTGAACAGAACTGATGTGTAATTGAATTGAACTGAACAGAGTTCAACATGACTGAGTGACTGAACTGAACCGCAGGTAATATGGTATGAGAAGATGGCTCAATAAAAGAAACAACAAGGATCTAACAGAAGCAGAAGAGATTAAGAAGAAGTGGAAAGAATGCACAGAAGAAGTATACAAAGAAGGTCTAATGACCTGATGACCACGAAGGTTTGGTTACTCACCTAGAGCCAGACATCCTGGAGGATGAAGTCAAGTGGGCCTTAGGAAGCATTACACAAACAAAGCTTGTGGAGGTGATGGAATTCCAGCTGAGTATTTAAAATCCTAAAAGATGATGCTGTTAAAGTGCTGCACTCAATATGTCAGCAAATTTGGAAAACTCACCCGTGGCCAAATGACTGGAAAATGTCAGTTTTCATTCCAATCCCAAAGAAAGGCAATGCCAAAGAATGTTCAGATTACCATTCAATTGTACTCATTTCACATGCTAGCAAGGTAATGCTCAAAGTCCTTCAAGCTAGACTTCAGCAGTACATGAGCTGGGAACTTCTAGATGTACATGCTGAATTTAGGAAAGGCAGAGGAACCAGAGATCAAGTTGCCAACATCTGTTGATTGTATAGAAAGCAAGGGAATTCCAGGAAAACATCTACTTTTGCTTCATTGATGTGCAAAAGCATTTGACAACGTGGATCACAACAAACTGTGGAAAATTCTTAAAGAGATAAAAAATCAGGTTACCTTACTTCTCTCCTGAGAAACCTGTATGTAGGCCAAGAAACAAGAGTTACACCAGACATGGAACAACGGATTGGTTCCAAACTGGGAAAGGATTATATCAAGGCTATATATTGTTGCCCTGTTTATTTAACTTATATGCAGAGTACATCATGTGAAATGCCTGGATGACTCACAAGCTGGAATCAACATTGCTGGGGAAAATATCAATAACCTCAGATATGCAGATAACACCACACTAATGGCAGAAAGTGAAGAGGAATGAAAGAGCATCTTGATGAGAATGATAAAGGACAGTGTAAAGTTGATTTAAAACAGCATTCAAAAAACTAAGATCATGACATTCAGTCCCATCAGTTCAGTTCAGTTCAGTCGCTCAGTCATGTCCGACTCTTTGCGACTCCATGACTCGCAGCATGCCAGGCCTCCCTGTCCATCACCAACTCCCTGAGTTCACTCAGTCTCACATCCATCGAGTCAGTGATGCCATCCAGCCATCTCATCCTCTGTCATTCCCTTCTCCTCCTGCCCCCAATCCCTCCCAGCATCAGAGTCTTTTCCAATGAGTCAACTCTTCGCATGAGGTGGCCAAAGTACTGGCGTTTCAGCTTTAGCATCATTCCTTCCAAAGAACACCCAGGGCTGATCTCCTTCAGAATGGACTGGTTGGATCTCCTTGCAGTCCAAGGGACTCTCAAGAGTCTTCTCCAGCACCACAGTTCAAAAGCATCAATTCTTTGGCGCTCAACTTTCTTCACAGTCCAACTCGCACATTCATACATGACCACAGGAAAAACCATAGCCTTGACTAGATGGACCTTTGTTGGCAAAGTAATGTCTTTGCTTTTCAGTATGCTATCTAGGTTGGTCACAACTTTTCTTCCAAGGAGTAAGCGTCTTTTAATTTCATGGCTGCAGTCGCCATCTGCAGTGATTTTGGAGCCCCAAAAAATAAAGTCTGACACTGTTTCCACTGTTTCCCCATCTATTTCCCACGAAGTGATGGGACTGGTTGCCATCATCTTTGTTTTCTGAATGTTGAGTTTTAGCCAAACTTTTTCACTCTCCTCTTTCACCGTCATCAAGAGGCTTTTTAGTTCCTCTTCACTTTCTGCCATAAGGGTGGTGTCATCTGCATATCTGAGGTTATTGATATTTCTCCTGGCAATCTTGATTCCAGCTTGTGCTTCTTTCAACCCAGTGTTTCTCATGATGTACTCTGCATATAAGTTAAATAAGCAGGGTGACAATATACAACCTTGACGTACTCCTTTTCCTATTTGGAACAAGTCTGCTGTTCCATGTCCAGTTCTAACTGTTGCTCACTTCTTGGCAAATAGATGGGGAAAAACTGGCAACAGTGACAAACTTTATTTTCTTGGGCTCCAATATCACTGCAGATGGTGACTGCAGCCATGAAATTAAAAGATGCTTACTCCTTGGAAGAAAAGCTGTGACAAACCTCGACAGTGATTAAAAAGCAGAGACATCATTTTGCAGAAAAGGTCTGTTTAGTCAAAGCTATGGTTTTTCCAGTACTCATATAGGGATGTGGGAGTTGGACCATAAAGAAGTCTGAGTGTCCAAGAATTGATGCTTTTGAATGGTGGTGCTGGAGAAGACTCTTGAGAGTCCCTTGGACAACAAGGAGATCAAACCAGTCAATCTTAAAGGAAATCAACCCTAAGTATTCATTAGAAGGACTGATGCTGAAGTGGAAGCTCCAAAAATTTGGCCATCTGATGGGAAGCGATGACTCATCAGAAAAGACCCTGATGCTGGGAAAAATTGAAGGCAGGAGAAGAAGGGGGCGACAGGGGATGAGATGGTTGGATGGCATCACCAACTCCATAGACATGAGTTTGAGCAAACCCTGTGAGATAGTGAAGGACAGAGAAGCCTGATGTGCTGCAGTCAATGGGTTCTCAAAGAGTCAGACTCGACTTAGTGACTGAACCACAACTACAACAAAAGCTTTTTAAAATGTTGATTCTGATTTCTTGTTTTTTTCTCTGGACCAAAGTTCTCCATTTTCTGAGTGCCTAGATCATCTCAGTGCTGTGAGCTAGCAACCCGACTTTTAGTAATAAGCATCTAAATGACCTCCTTGTGTTCGTTTTCTCCCCTTCCAAATACCCTTTGTCTTGCATCTGGATCAATTTCTCTAAAGTGGCATTTTTCATGAAATGTGACTCCAGGACTTTCTGTAACAGAACCAGTTGGATCCCATATCAGATCTAACTAGGCATAACTTCTCAGAGTGAAATCCTCAAATCTGCAGGTTTAACAGTCATCACTAGGGTTCTCATGTACCCTAAAATTTGAGAACTACTATTATTGAGAACTATTATTGAAATTAAAGATTGAGGGCAGGAGGAGAAGGGGATGACAAAGGATGAGATAGTTGAATGGCATCACCGACTCAGTGGACATGAATTTGAGCAAACTCCGGAAGATGGTGAAGGACAGGGAAGTCGGGCATGCTGCAATCCATGGGATCACAAAGAGTCGGACACAACTTAGAGACTGAACAAAGCAGTGTCCAAATCAGGTTAATTTTTCTTAAAATATTTTTAATGGTCTCATTGATTATTGAATAAAATTTCTAATTTCTTAACCTGGCATTTAACTTCTTTCATTTTCTGATTCCCATGCCTTTTTCTTGCTGGTTCACACACCTAGAAGGAGGAAATCTGACATAATAAAAATGATAATAAGAACTGTCATTACTGAGGACATGCTGATATCTCATGTAATGTATTGAAATATCGCTATTCATGGGCAATAATTTAACTCATCTCATTATCTTTTAACCCTTTGAAGTAGGTGTTATTTCCTCCATTTTACAGATGACAAATCTGAATCTCAGCAAAGGAGACAGGTTTATAAGTGTGATAGATTCAAAAGTTCATGTTATTTTGTCCCCCATGTTTCCAACTCTGGAAAATCACTTGAATTTGTTTTATAAAAAGTTCACTTTCAAATAATTGTTAATACTGCAAATGATTGTCATGGGCCTTCTCCTTTTTTGTTACCCCCAAATACAGCAATTTCTAGTGCATGCAATGAAAACTTGACATATATACTAGACAAAAGTAACAGTTGTGCCTCATTGATGAAGCATAGTGTTTTTATTCTCATTTTACTTTGTAAAGTTCTATTAAATCTTATTTATCATGTTCTATAACTCAGAATAACTCTCCAGACTAGCTGCAATAAGTTGCTGTGTACTACAAATTACACAGGCCATAAATCCATAGTAAAAATTTAAAACCATCTGTGTTGTTTGTCTAGTATAAAATGTATTTATTTGGACATTTCATGTACATTCTGTTGTCACAGTATCTCCACTAATCATAAAGAGCTGTTGACGAATTTGAAGTAATATTTAGTGTTGTTTACAAAAGACATTACTGGGAAAAAATGTAAAAACTGTCTCAATTTAGTGAGATGAGACTGAATGTGGCCATTTTTTACATTAACACCTTGTAAATGGAGTGTATAAATCAGTCATCAAGTAGCATGTATTAAGAATCCACAAGCATGCAGTGCTGGTCAAACCACAGCGTGACTAGGCAGACACATCTCCAAAATCTCCATTCCTACAATGTAAACTGTGATACTGCAGAGAGCACACAATAACAGTTTTGTCTCAAGGATTCATCCCATTTGTCACAGGGTTAAAGAAAAGAGTCAGGACAATTTACTACAAACAATTACTTATTGTAGGATGCAGAGTTTGGGAGAATCAAGGAATTTTTTTTGCTACTGGTGTAGTATCTCTAGTATTCTTGGAAAATACAGATGACCTGATATTGATTGGATATCATCAGTGTCATGCCAAGAATTTTGAAGGATCAATTGGTGCTCTGTTCTGATTTTCAGAATACATCAAAGACAGCAAGTCAGTCAGTAAGAAAACTTTAATTGTCATCTATAACATCACACAAGAAAAACCAAATCATTTCAAATAAACTAAGAGAAAATATCTTCTCAAGTATTTTAATGACAATTTTGATCAAACAAGTCACAGTCCAATTTGGAATGCCTAAACATCAAAAATTGCAAGTTATATAAAAAATTGCAAGGTATATGTAACATCATAGAGCATATGGGACACAGATGCAAATTAAAATTATTGTAACAATAATAACATAACATTACTACACTATTGCTATGATTTCTGGTTTAAATTTTTCAGTTTTAATTTGAAGGTTTTAATTTCTGGTTTAAATTCAAAGATTTTCCATCTTTGAATCGTTATAGCACAACAAAATGCTTAAAATGTTATACTGCTGCTTGCCATTCTAAGATTCCATTCTTCTGTGTTTCCACAGCATCTTTTCTTATATGAGTCTTTTACCTAATGAAAAAAAGCAAATGGGTTTAAATTTCAGGTTTAATAGTTGAGACACAGTTCATTATTTTCAAACCACAGTGAAAAATTTTCCATGTAAATTTTTTTTAAGACATTTGACGGATACCTTAGATCAGGGCTTTTTCATTCAGACACACATGACATAGCCTTGTGTGGCTATCTGTTCTGTAATAGAATTTATTTGCTCTAGAAATTGAGAAATGTATTAGCTCCAAATTTTCGGTCACTAAACTCAGAAGTTCAAATACGTGAGTTAAAAGAGCATTAAATATTAGAGATTCAATTGTAATTAGAGGATTAGGATTAGAGATTCAACATTAGAGATTCAATCCTATTAAGATTCTTTGTTATCCAAGGTTAGGCTACTGGGACAGGTTATCTGAGCATGAATAGTAACCTTCCTTGGAAGACACCTACTCCCTTGCCTTCTGTTCCAGATCTAGCTATTTTTGTAACTCATTCCTGATAATTAGGAATGTGTCTGTCAAGTCACTGACAGAGATGATCCAGCCCCATCATTCTTTCTTATTCAAAGTAGCAATTTTCTCTGGACACAGATATTGAATTTCATAAACCAATAAAAAAAGGAATTAGAGTCAAAACAATAGCCCTGATTTCTACTTTTCTAACTATGTGCCCTATTGAAGCCAGATACTCTCTTTGTCCCTCTAGCTCCCAGTTCAAAGATGGACATTCATCAGTTCCTCTCTAAATCCTTAGTCTCTCTCTCTTCATTCCCCTTCCCTTCACCCTCCAGTCCTTCTCTCCTTCCTTCCTTCCTCTCTTGTATCAACTCATATTCCATTTACATTTTACATACTTTATAACACTTTCTTAGAAACCACCCATCATTTATAATTTAATAACAAGTTTGTAATAGTCACTTGATTGTATGTAGGTTTAAAAGAAATCTTATACTAAACAGCAAATTCCCAATAAATTGACTTTTCACCCTAAAGGCTATGGGCCATTAACATTCATTTTTGGTCTGAGGCATCATTCTTAAGAGAGAGATCATCCTGGGATTTACCATTTCAGAAAAACAAAATGGAGTTGGAAAGTCATGTTAACATGTGAAAGGAAACCAAAAAACTATTCTATTTGCAATTCTTTCTGTAGATATACGTGTATTTATCCATGAATATAATGACACGGAGACTGACCTTCATGACAGTAGTCATGAAACTGACAGTCAATCTGAGACCTAAGATATCAGAAACTTGACCACTTAATTGAGTCTAACAGGAAGTATACTTAAATCCACACAGACTCAGTTCTAATTCAATATAGACCCCACTGGAAGTTATTCTTTCTTTACAAAATGAATGAAATATTACCATAGCAGCTTGCAAAGTACCAGGAGAGGTCAGTTCTGTTGCTCATGAGTAACCTGTAGCAGTCATTTTGCACTACAAACATCCTTAGGACTGGCCACTGAGAAAGTCTGGAAATAAATTACAAGAAACAAAAGCCTTGATACAGAGAAATGACTTCTTTGCTATAGAACAGAGTAGGACACAAATAAATAGATAATTATTAATAATTTGGAAAATAAAAGACAAGAAATTTGCACAGAACTTGCCCAGAGAATGGGCTTCCCAGGTGGCTTAGTGGTAAAGAATCCGCCTGCCAAGGCAGGAGACTTGGGTTCCATATCTGGGTCAGGAAGATCCTCTGGAGAAGGAAATGGCAACCCACTCCAGTATTCTTGCTTGGAGAATTCCATGGACAGAGGAGCCTGGCATGCTGCAGTCCATGGAGTTGCAAAAGAGTCGGACATGACTTGGCAACAAAACAAGGAGCGTGTGCGTGCATGCTAAGTTGCTTCGGTCATGTCCGACTCTTTGTGACCCCATGGACTTAGCCCACCATGCTCCTCTGTCTATGGGATTCCCCAGGCAAGAATACTGGAGTGGGTTGCCATTTCCTCCTTCAGGGGATATTCCTGACCCAGAGATGGAATCCACGTGTCATGTCTCCTGCATTGGCAGGTGGGTTCTTTACCACTAGCGCCACCTGAGAAGCCCAACGACAAGCATAGCGAATGCAAATTCATTTCAAAACCCTGCTATAGACTATTGATAAGTCATTTTATTTATTTATGACCCAGTAAAGGCATGAACTCTCTCGAGTCAGATGGCCTTTATTTAAATCATTTCTCCACCACTTCTAGTTCTGTGACCGTGGGCAAATGGCTAACTTCTTCAAGTCTCCTTATCTTTAAAATGGAGAAAATAATACATGGTAGTTATAAGAGGTAGTAGCATAGATACTATTAAGTTATTGTATTTTTTAATGTATTTTGAATCCCTCTGATGTACTTCACAGGTTTATTTGGTGAAAAAGCAGAGATCGTCTGAGGCAACACATCACAGATACATGAGCAATGATTGATGGAAATGAATTAATGTACCACATTCAATGTAACTGCACAGCACATTAAACACATCACATACTGTAATGTCATATCTGTAAGTCATTCATAATGTCTGTTATGTTTCCAGATATTAAGGCCTCCTTCTCTGTCTCACTGAGTTTTTAGAGGGATTAAATGGATTCAGGTGTCAAAAGTGCTGAGACATCTAGGCCATGGTGAACACTGGATAAGTACTTGGTAAGTGGACTTACTTTTTATTCTTCACTGTGATTTTAATCATTATTGTATTATTCTTTTTTTCTATATTGTCTTAAAAGAACCTTCAGGATTTTACTATATGAGGATGTTTGGACTGGTTTACGCATTTGACTTCTGAAGTTGTCATTCTAGGAGCCAGAATGGTTATATCATAGGAGTGGTACATCTACTGGAATGTTACTCTAACCAAGCATATTTTCCTCTGGGTGATAAACATATTGCCATTGTATAAAATACCATTTGCCACTAAGACGGTAGCAAATCAGCAGTGTTACTCCTTTGCATGAGGCATTTAGTTGTTCATTCAAAGGAAGCACTTCTTAGGCCCCAAACAAGAGGACCAGATGAAGTACCCATCATTTGTGGACTCTATGCATTTGTGGTATGAAGTGTTATAAAACAAACCAGTTATGTGTAGCTTAACACATTATTCTAGGATTGCTTTAAGTCACACTCTTAGCAGGTTCCTGAAGCAATAAAACAGGTAAAGAAAGACCAGACCTTTAACAAGTGACTTTTGTAGCTGCGAAAGCTACTCCACCCTGAATCAGTGAAAGCAGAGAGGATTGGAAGGAAAAATGGACAAAAGTATGATTGAATCATGGGGCAATCTGGCATATGTAAGAATCCACCTTAACTGAATGGTCTTTAATCATCAGGGGTGGGCAGTTTGTGGGGAGTTTTATGGTGACTGGAGAATGATATTTTGCTTACTTTATTTATGTCTCCAAAGACTTGTCAGAAAATATCATGAAAATGTTAAGACTAGATAAATCTAAAGAAGCTTTTCTTCCAAAGCATAAGCGGTAAATTATCTCATTAGCCTTTCTGAAGAAATGGCAATCTAAGTTCAAAAAAGTTTGCAGATCTGAACACCCTGCATTCTAAATACATGTCTTAGAGACTTACAGGGCATGCTGATATAGTAAGGTTCTGGTAAATTCTGTTGTGAAGAAATTTGATTTTGCTTCACCCAGTGGTTTCCAATCATATTTGGCAGTGGAACTTTTTTGATCATTTAGCGGAGATTTTTATTCTTTCATCATGTTCCATGGAATAGGCTTGGGAAACGCTTTTCAGAAACTGAGCTTCTAGAGTCCACCTATAGTCACTTATAAAACACCAATGTTCATAGCAGCAGGAACTGAATTAAATCTGCCTTGACTACCTGCTCTTCAGTTCAGAAACAATCCCAGGATTTCTTTAATTCCTCAAACCTTTCCTTCTTCCAGCTGCCACCCTTTGTGCCTGGCTTATTTGGCTTTATCCCAAGATGCCACAACTTTTGCCCAGCCCATTTGGAACAAAAACTCGATGTGGGCTTTTGGTTTACAGTTCCATATATAGGGAACTTGGAAATTGCTGCTCTGTCCCAACAAGTAAAAATATGAACAGACCTAAAAGTCAATTCTTCTTGGGTCCATAAGAGAGAAAAGGGCACAAAGCAAATCACTGCCCTGAAGTCTGGAGAGTCGGAAGGCAACTACAGAGTTATCTCTCGGCTTATCAGAGCAGAGACTTGGGAGCAAAAATCTTCTGGAGTATGAAAGCTTGAACCATCACTGATGACCTGCTGGAAGCTCAGTGTGGACAAGGCAGAGAGTTAAAAATTACAGGGGAACCCAGTCAGAGAGAGGCTGCCACACAACTGTGAGATTTACTTCTAGGAGAAGGCAATGGCACCCCACTCCAGTACTCTTGCCTGGCAAATCCCATGGACGGAGGAGCCTGGTAGGCTGCAGTCCATGGGGTCTCGAAGAGTTGGACACGACTGAGTGACTTCACTTTCAATATTCACTTTCAACTTTCATGCATTGGAGAAGGAAATGGCAACCCACTCCAGTGTTCTTGCCTGGAGAATCCCAGGGACAGGGGAGCCTGGTGGGCTGCCGTCTATGGGGTCGCAGAGTTGGACGCGACTGAAGCGACTTAGCAGACTTAGCAGCAGCAGCAGCTTGACCTGATTCCCGTAATATCAAAGAGGAGTTGCCTCCAGCTTCTGGCAGAGAAAGGGGAAGAGACCCTTTTTAAACATGCCAGAGCATTCTGTTGTTTTTAACAAAGCCTGCCCTCAGGGAAAACCAGTTAACCAGAGTTTAACTTGCTGGAGTATTATCAGAACCTGAGTGACCTGGGGAGGGGAAACACCCAACTTCAGCCCACTCTAGCTATCCTCCTCTCCTACCTAGAGGGAGAAAGAAAAAAAAAACAAGAAATAACTTGTGAAGTTTACATTCCAGGAGCATGGAAAAAAGCATACTAAAAAGACTGAGACCTAACCCTAAGACTATAGAATGCTTCCCCACCTCCTGTGAAAGACAGTGTTAGCAGAATGAACAGACAAGCCATAGACTGGGAGAAAATATTACAAAAGACATCTGATAAAATATTGTTATTCAAAATATACAAAAAACTTAAAACTCGCTAAAGAAAAAAACAACTCAATTTAATAAAAGGCCCAAAGCCCTTAACCCATACTTCACCAAAGAATATACACAACTGATAAATAAGCATGTGAAAAGAGGTTCCACATCATATGTAATCAAGGAAATGCAAGTCAGAACAATGAGATACCACTGTGCTCCTATTAGATAAACTAAATCCTAAACATTGACAGGATGAGATGAGATGGTTGGAGGGCATCACCAACTCAATGGACATGAGTTTGAGTAAACTCCAGAGTTGGTGATGGACAGGGAGGCCTGGCATGCTGCAGTGCATGGGTCGAAAAGAGTCAGACACGACTGAGCCCCTAACTGAAACTGAAACTGAGGAACCAGAGATCATATTGCCAAAATCCACTGGATCATAGAAAAAGCAAGAGAGTTTCAGAAAAACTTTTGCTTTATTGACTACGCCAAAGCCTTTGACTATGTGGATCACTACAAACTGTGGAAAATTCTTCAAGGGATGGGAATACGGGACCAGCTGACCTGGCTCCTGAGAAATCTGTACACAGGTCAAGAAGCAACAGTTAGAACTGGACATGAAACAACAGACTGGTTCCAAATAGGGAAAGGAGTACATCAAAGCTGTATATTTTCACCCTGCTCATTTAACTTATTGGCAGAGTACATCGTGTGAAATGCCAGGCTGGATGAAGTACAGCTAGAATCAAGATTGCCTGGAGAAATATCAATAACTTCAGATATGCAGATGACATCACCCTTATGGCAGAAAGTGAAGAAGAACTAAAGTGCCTCTTGAAGTGAAAGAGGAGAGTGAAAAAGTTGGCTTAAAACTCAACATTCCGAAAACTAAGATCATATCATCTGGTCCCATCACTTCATGGCAAATAGATGGGTAAACAATGGATATGGTGAGAGACTTTTTTTGGGGGGGCTCCCAAATCACTGCAGAAGGTGACTGCAGCCATGAAATTAAAAGACGCTTACTCCTGGAAGAAAAGCTATGACCTACCTAGACAGCATATTAAAAAGCAGAGACATTACTTTGCCAACAAAGGCCCATGTAGTCAAAGCTATGGTTTTTCCAGTAGTCATGTATGGATGTGAGAGTTGTATTATAAAGAAAGCTGAGCACTGAAGAATTGAACTGTGGTGCTTTTGAACTGTGGTGTTGGAAAAGACTCTTGAGAGTCTGTAGGACTGCAAGGAGATCAAACTAGTCCATCCTAAAGGAAGTCAGTCCTGAATATTCATTGGAAGGACTGATGCTGAAGATGACACTCCAAAACTTTGACCATCTGATGTGAAGAACTGACTCACTGGAAAAGATCCTGATGCTGGGAAAGATTAAAGGTAGGAGGAAAAGGGGATGACAGAGGATGAGATGGTTGGATGGCATCACTGACACAATGGACATGACTTCCATGAGTAGGAAGCCTACTTCCTTGAGTAGGCTCTGGGAGTTGGTGATGGACAGGGAGGCCTGGAGTTCTGCAGTCCATGGGGTCACACAGAGTCAGACATAACTGAGTGACTGAACTGAACTGAACTGAACTGAATGCTGGTGGGGATGTGGAGCAACTGGAAATCTCATACAAAAATGGGAATGCAGTTGGTAGAGCCAACTTTGAAAGACAAGTGAACATTTCTTATTTAAGCTTATTCTTACCAAATGATCTAGCAATCATGTTCCTTGATATTTGCCCAAAGGAAGAAAAAGCTTAAGTCCATACAAAATCCTGCACATGGATGTTTACAGCAGTTTCATTTATAATTACCCAAACTTGGAAACAACCAAAATGTCCTTCAGTAGGAGAATAGATAAATGAACTGTGGTACATCCAGACAATGAAATATTATTCAGAGGTAAAAAGAAATGAACTATCAGTCCATGAAAAGATGTGGAAGAGACTTAAATGAATATTACTAAGTAAAAGATGCCAACAAGAGAAAAATGCCAACCTTGAGAAAAACTATCAGCATTGGGTGATTATAAAGTGTCAAGGTAGGTTCATCCTTGGTTAAAAAAAAAAATGTACTATTCCAATAAATGATGTTGATTATGGTGGAGGCTATTAAGTATGGGGACAGTGGAATCTTTGACTTCCTTCTCAATTTTGTTAGGGCTTCCCTGTAGCTCAGTTGGTAAAGAATCTGCCTGCCGGAGACCCCGGATTGAGTTGGGAAGATCCCCTGGAGAAGGGAAAAGCTACCACTCCAGTATTCTGGCCTAGAGAATTCCATGGGCTGTATAGTCCATGGGGTTGCAAAAAGTTGGACACGACTGAGCCACTTTCACTTTTCTCAATTTTGTTGCAAATCTAAACTGCTGTTAAAAAAAAAATAAAGTCACTACTAATAATAAAAAATAAAATGACTTCAAAGTACTTTTGAAGTATAATTTGATTAATGAGAAATTTGCTGTCAGTCTTGTTATGGGCCTTTTATGGTCACCTGCCTTTTCTCTTTGATAGCTCTGCAGACAGTCTCCTCATGCTTGATGTTCTTAAATTTCCTTTGGATGTATATTTGTTTAGATTTTATTCATTCTACCCTGCTCTTAATGTATTATTTCTGCTTGATGATTTTTCTTCTTCCAGTTCTGGAAATTCTCAGCCATTATCTTTTTGACAGCTTCTTCACAATTTCCATCATTTTTAGTTCTGGGACTTTTATTAGAAGTATACTGGAGCCTTTTCATCTAGCTATCATTTCTCCCATTTCCTTGTTTTTCTTGTTATCTCCCTGTGCTTCATGTTGGCGGAATTTTAAATACTATCATATTTTTTTCTGCAAGTAGGTCCAGTCTAAAATTCCGATCTATTGAGCTCTTCAACCTAAAACCTGTATTTTTTATTTCAAGAATTTCTAACTGGTTACTTTTTACCTTAATTTATAGCTATCTACAGTATTTCATAATTCATTTTTATGGTTATTTTCATTACCTGTTTGATGATTAACATATGTTTAAGCCATTTTAAGATTCTATATTGCTTGCATTTCTGTCACAAGTGAATGACTCCTTTTTGTCAATTTCGTTCCTCCTCTTCCTTAATGCTACCTTTTCTGTATGTGATTGAAAAATTCAAGTTTGATTTCATAATTGGTGGAAACTACTTACCATTCCCTTCCTCCTCATCTCCTCTTATGGCCATTAGTGGCTTCTGTCCCAAGGCAACACTGGAGAAGTTGCAAGGTTAGTCACTGAATCAGCAGGTGGTTTGGCCCAGGTGCTGCTTGCTTAGCTGCTGCTTTCTTCAACAGCTTTCAGAAGCCCCAGCCCCAGGCAATAGTCACAGAATTCTCTGATCTCTTTTCAAGGATAGGAAAGAGATATCCTATCCATATCCCCAGGTTTCCGTCATGAACTTTTATCCATTTTCCCAGTATATGGTGCTTTCTATCCTTGTTACCCTGTAAGAATCCATCTCCAAGGCTCTTTTAGACTAGGTCCAAAGCCCATAACATCATCCTTCATGCAGCTTATATGTTGTGTTTCTGGCTTAAAGCGATTTTAGCTTAAAGATACACCTATAACTTTTGTTTTGGTTCTAATAATTTATTTATCATTGTTATATGGTTAGGTTTGGATGTATAGATTTTTAAAGCCTAAATTCATAGTACTACCATGGCCAGAAATCTTTGAAAAAAAATTATGTAAACTCTATTTAAGTATAGGAAATGCTATTGCCCAAAACTGAGGTGTTCAGTAATCCAAGTGTTATAAATAACTATCAGGAACCACTGGTTGTTAATGTTAGGTTTACAATGGATGACAGAAGAAGATACCTATAAAAATAATAAATTTTTTTCTTTGTAACAATTTAGGAAAAGTCAAAGTTGTTGATCTTTACTTTTTTATTTGGTCATCATGTGGCATATACTATGAATATTTACATACTTTTATTTTTTTTATTTTTTTTTTACATACTTTTAATATCATGATGTTCTCTATGTCACCAGACCTAATCTTTAATCAAGTTTTTAATGTTAAGAGTTTCTAAATATGTTGTTTGAATATATCCAAGATAACATAAAAATCACTTCTCATAAGGACAGAAAAAAGATTTCTCAAGAAACAGTCAGTTATGAGTGAGAAAATCAGTGAAAAAATTATAATATGCATGAATTCCTTGAGTAGTTGTTCTTCTGACATTTCATCATTGTAAAGCGGTATTGTCGACTAAAACAAAGGTGTACAACTTGAGAGTTGTGAGATAAGTTTTATTTGGGGAGGACTGCAGCCCAGGAGGCAGTATCTCAGATAGCTCTGTGAGATTGTTTCAAAGCAGCAGTGGGGGAAAGTTAATATATAAGGTTTTGGTGAAGGGGGAGTTCAATACCATGAAGCACTCATTTTACAAAATGGTTTTTGTTAGTCATGAGGATCTGATGTCACCTAAAAACATCCAACTATCTGAAGACCTGTCCCACCAGATTCCCTGGAACACAGAGTGCCTCACTCCACCCTGAACTTCCACGGGGCTTGTTGAAGGTCAACAGCAATAGCAGCTTGGGGTTCAATCTCCATAGAGTGAAGTGAAGTCACTCAGTCATGTCCAACTCTTTGCGACCCCATGGACTATAGCCTACCAGACTCCTCTGTCCATGGGATTTTCCAGGCAAGAATACTGGAGTGGGGTGCTGCAGATGGCAAATACCTTTGTTGTTCAGTCCTTGGCAATGCTCTTGGTAAGTGCCAATTTGTAGCTGACAGTATGAAAAGGTATGATCTGAGGTTATTGATATTTCTCCCGGCAATCTTGATTCCAGCTTGTGCTTCCTCCAGCCCAGCGTCTCTCATGATGTACTCTGCATATAAGTTAAATAAGCAGGGTGACAATATACAGCCTTGATGTACTCCTTTTCCTATTTGGAACCAGTCTGTTGTTCCATGTCCAGTTCTAACTGTTGCACTGGAAACAGTGTCAGACTTTATTTTTTTGAGCTCCTAAATCACTGCAGATGGTGACTGCAGCCATGAAATTAAAGGACGCTTACTCCTTGGAAGAAAAGTTATGACCAACCTAGATAGCATATTCAAAAGCAGAGACATTACTTTGCCAACAAAGGTCTGTTTAGTCAAGGCTATGGTTTTTCCAGTGGTCATGTAAGGATGTGAGAATTGAACTGTGAAGAAATCTGAGCACCGAAGAATTGATGCTTTTGAACTGTGGTGCTGGAGAAGACTCTTGAGAGTCCCTTGGACTGCAAGGAGATCCAACCAGTCCATTCTAAAGGAGATCAGCCCTGGGTGTTCTTTGGAAGGAATGATGCTAAAGCTGAAACTCCAGTACTTTGGCCACCTCATGTGAAGAGTTGACTCATTGGAAAAGATTCTGATGCTGGGTGGGATTGGGGGTAGGAGGAGAAGGGGACAACAGAGGATGAGATGGCTGGATGGTATCACTGACTCGATGGACGTGAGTCTGAGTGAACTCCGGGAGTTGGTGATGGACAGGGAGGCCTGGCGTTCTGCGATTCATGGGGTCGCAAAGAGTTGGACACGACTGAGCGACTGAACCAAACTGAACTGAAAAGTATGATAGAAGGACAACATAATCAGAATGCAATAACTGGTGACCTAAGGAAAGGGTTTTAGAAATTAATCTTCTAATTTCCAGGGAGGTAGGTGACAGAAAAGTTCAAGTTGCATATATGGTTACCTAAGTAAAGGTGTATGATTATCCTTAAAAAGGAATCCTCAAAAAATAGTCTGAGAAGTCCATATTTCATTAATTGGAAGAGCCTGCCAAAAGTGGTTATGGGAATTTTTGGCTCCCTTGATAACTGCTGAAGCTATGTCTGTTTATGTATAATGTATGTGTCATTGTTCTTGCATAGTGAGCAATTGGTTTCTCAATGCCATCTGGCATTTTTTTTTGGCTAAACACAGATGCAGCACCATAAGGCAAAATACCAGCAGTAAGAAGTAATAGTTGATATTTATCATAATGTACTAGCACAGAACCAGAAGCCAGTAACTGCTTAATGTCCCCAAAAATCTGTCTTAGTGTTTATTGTTTTTGTTTCACTTTTGCTTTGTCTTCTTTTTGGCATCAGTAGACAATGAAGTAGTTCAGCAATGATTGGATTTTGAGTAGAAAAAGATGGCAGAATTTACTGGGCCTGCCTTTGTTTTTGGAATAAGCACACTTTTTAAATAGGGTTAATTAATGGATACTGCCATCTAAAACATGCTTTTGGAAAATTTAATTCCCTTTGTTATCACATAGCCAAGAACTGGCTATTGGCATCACAGATACAATGATGAATAACATGGACATGAAAACCTTCATGTGTGGCATCCAATCAAATATCCTGAAGTCATTTTTGGTAATGACCTGCAGCTGACAGCATGGTCAAGATATTTTTATTTTTTAATATTTTTTGGCCGCACCATCCAGCATGTTGGATCTTAGTTCCCCGACCAGGGATTGAAACTGCACCCCCAGCACTGGAAGTGTGGAGTCTTAAACACTGGACCACCAGGGAAGTCTCAAGACATTTTTAAAAATATAGCATCATAATTGAAGTTTCAAGGGAGCAGAAACTCATTTTCATCTTCCAGAGTCTTTTGAAACTGTGTACTGAAAGAACTTAGGTTATTGCTTTTATTATGGAAGATAATGAGTAGATGTAATTATATATCAAAAAAACAGTTTTAAATACATTTGACCATATAACATTTATTTTTCTCCTGAAAAAATGACACCACGCTGATGGTAGACAGGTACAGAAGATGAAGCTATTTGACCGTCTCGTTCCCTAGACATATGTGTTCTCACAGGCACACCTTTCTGTGAGGTTTTTGCGTTGACAGCAGTCCACAGCCCTCCAGATATGTGGAAATGCTTAGAGAACATTTTTTTTTAAATTAAAATCAGAAGCCTTTTCTACAGTATTTTTCCTATGGAAAAAGGTAAACTTATAATCTTGAAGTGGTTAGAACTAGATAAAAAGACAGCTGTAATCTTTAGTTCCCCAAAGAATATCTTGAAATATGTGTAAAAAAATCCCTATATATATTTATACTCTTCTACTGATATAAATAGCTTGACGACAAATTATATCAGTAGAAGCATCTTTTTAAAATATCCCTCTAAGAGACGACGAGTTATACCTGATTGTTCTATTCTCCTCATTTTCTTCAGATTGAAATCTTTTGTATCTAATTCATAGTCTTCCTGTGTGATACTCCAGTTACATCAAGATCCAAGGAGATATAGCAACCATGCAAAAATTACATATCATCCCCAAACTTCACCATTTTCTGGGCTCCTTAGACGGAGATCTGCTCTGTCCAATGTAGTCACTATAATCACATATGGCTACTGATCATTAGAAATGTGGCTAGCTCTAATTGAGAATTGCAAAGTGTAAAATACACTCCTGATTGGGAAAGACTTAGTATGAAAAAGTGAATGCTACATATATATAGTTATATATTGATCATGAAAAGCGAAAGTGTTAGATGCTAAATTGTATCTGACTCTTTGTGACCCATGGACTGTAGCCTGCCAGGCTCCTCTGTCCACGGAATTCTCCAGGCAAGAACACTGGCATGGGTTACCATTCCATTCTCCAAGGGATCTTCCTAACCTAGGGATTGAATCTGGATCTCCTGCATTGCAGGCAGATTATTTTACTGTCTGAGACACCACGGAAGCCCATACATTGATTATGTGTTGAAACAATAAAATGTTAAATGTTGGGCTAGTTAAAATATATTATTAAATTTAACCTGTTTATTCCTATTTTTTAAAAAGTAGCTACTTGAAAATTTAAAATTAAATGTGTTAACATTTTTATGGGTAAAAATGTACATCGATGTTTTTACGGGTTAAATTTGTTCTTGTGGGTTAACAGCTGATGTTGAAGCTGAAGCTCCAATACTTTGGCCACCTGATGTGAAGAACTGACTCATTGGAAGAGACCCTGATGCTGGGAAAGATTGAAGGCAGGAGAAGGGGATGGCAGAGGATGAGATGGCTGGATGGCATCACTGACTTGATGGACATGTGTTTGAGCAAGCTCTTGAAATTGGTGATGGACAGCAAAGCCTGGCGTGCTGCAGTCCATGTGGTTGCAAAGAGTCGGACACAACTGAGTGACTGCACTGAACTGACTATTCTAGACAACTACTATATGATTAAAAGTACATATGAGCAGGAAGCAATCTAAATGTCCATCAACAGATGAATGGATAAAGAAGATGTGGTATACATACACAAGGGACCATTACTTAGCCATAAAAATAATGAAATAATGCCACTTGTAGCAATACAGATGGATCTAGAACTTATCATAATAAGTGAAGTAAGTCAGACAGAGAGAGACAAATATCATATGATATCACTTACATGTGGAATCTAATAAAAATGATACAAATGAACTTATTTACAAAACAGAAATAGACTCACAGATAAAACAAATCTGTGATTACCAAAGGTGATGGGGCAGTAGGGGGTGGGGATAAATTAGGAGATTGGGATTAACATATACACACTATATATATTTAATTGGATATATAAAATAGGTAACAATAAAGTGAAGTCGCTCAGTTGTGTCCGATTCTTTGCGACCCCATGGACAGTAACCTATCAGGCTCCGTGGTCCATGGGATTTTCCAGGCAAGAATACTGGAGTGGGCTGCCATTTCCTTCTCCAAGGTAACAATAAGGACCTACCATATAGCACAGGAGACTATACTCAATATCTTGTAATAATCTATAATGGAAAAGAGTCTGAATTATTGTTATATGAATTATTTTGCAGTACAATTATTTTACACTTGAACACAGCATTGTAAATTAACTATATTCCAATTTTAAAAAGTAGTAACAATTTAAAAAAAAAATTAAGTAAAAAAAAGAATGTATGTGTGTGTTATACACATTTCACTTTCGTCTCCTAAGCCTATTCTGAGCTCATAGTCTTAGTTTTTTACTTTCTCTTAATTCTCTTTATTTCTCTACTCTTCCTTATCAGTAATCTTGATGCTTCCTTTTCACTCAGCTTAAACCTGGGAATGATCTGACTTCCACCTTCTCCAGCTCTCCATTCCCATGTGATGTTATCTTTTCACCATGTGCACATCACAAAATCTGACTTTAAATCAATGCTATACTTCTTTTTTTGCTATATGCAGACATAGAAGACAGCAATAACTATGCAAATTTGTACTCCTGCAAATTCAGAGCACAAACACGAAACTCCTCATTGCCGCCTGGCAATCGGGTAACTTGTGTCTGGTCAGCAATCTTTTTCATTCCTCTCAATAACAACTGACTCTCTACAGTTGCATTCATTGTGTTCATTTACTTATTTATTATTTCCTTTTTTTCCCTCACCAAGGTTTTATTGAATTGTCCTTTTTATACGAAGAGCAGGAAATAAAAAGATGAAAAAAAAAAAGCATAGTCCCTTATTTCAATGAATATATAATCTCATACAGTATTTGTAAAGCAATTGGAATAGTTTCAAGTTCATAGGAAGAACAACAAAAGTGCTTGTTAAAATAACATAGTGCACACAATATAATCATTACCATAAATCAGAAGAAGGAGGAACTTAATAAGGATGAGATAAATAATGTCAATCTGAGCCTTCTTGGAGTATGTGGTGTTGTCAACTTTCCAGGTGGAATGGCTGTTACTAAGCAGTTATAAAAATGATACTAGATTGGATTTAAGATTAAAAATACCAGAATCTTCAAAGTTTAAATCATGATTAAATATTTGATAAAATCATCAAGAAACAGTGAAAATGAGAAGAGAATCAAAGGAAAAGTTTGCAGGATATTAAGAAGCCAGTACAAAGAAAGGGGTTTCCAAAGGAAACAATAATAAATATACCCAAAAAGATGGGTCAGAAAACTAAGAGATGACCTCCACAGAACTGGCTCCTTCCCACCAACAAAGGCTTAAGTCAGAAGTGCCCTCTTCAAGGAGGTCTTCTCACATCATCAAAATAATACACGCACTTCCTCAGTCACTTTATATTCCATGTTCTGGTTTTATTTTCTTCATAGCACTCCCTACTTTTGAAATTATCATGTTATTGACTTTTTATTTACAGTCTGTCCCTTCTAGCTGCAAGGTAAGCTCTTTGAAGGCAAGAATGCTGCTTATTTCATTAACCAATGTCTTCCCAGTGTCTCTTGGGAGACACTAGCAGAATATGTATGAAATTAATGACAAAATAATGAAGAAAATGGGAGGAAAGGAGGAAGCAAGAAAAAGAAAGCAAACCAAATGGAACAGCCATTACTTGACAGAGCTATTGTTGCCAAGAGAGGTCACAGCTCTAGCATGGCAAATACTTCAATTTTTGAAAGAAGACAGAAATCCAGTTATTTACCATATTTCACTGTTTCTAAAATATTTTTTCATACTTCAACAACTCTTAAATTAGGATGTGTCTCCAGTGATTGGTATCTTAGAGTCAATGAAATTAAGGATGTGGAAGTTTCTATTTTAAAATCACAGAACATTGTTTGGGTGAAGAAAAACCCTGTGTTGCCTAGAGTTATCTGTTTCCTGTTGTCTTACTTCATCCTCCAGTGGTTTTCTATTTTATTTCTCCTCACAAAGAAAATGGACACATGAACATGGGGCATAGTAGTCAAGTCATTATCATAGTAGTTTACTTAAGGATGGTATTAAGCAAAAAACAAAACAATATCTCATTATTCTTCACTTCTAGGCAGTGTAGAGTGTGTGCCAAATGCCATGTAATTGCACATAAGCAGATGCTTGGTCTTTGACTTTAGTTCTCAAATCATGGAGGAGAATATGAAGAATAAATTAAAAAAAGAAGGAAAGTATCACCAAGGTGTTTTTGTCTGGCATTCACATCTTCCACTGATGAATACATTTCTAGTTTACTGTCAGTCTATTTTTCTTTGATTATTGTGTAAACCATTTCTTTATAACTTTTACCATATGTTTGAAAGTGAAAGTCACTCAGTTCTATCTGACTCTTTTTAACCCCATGGACTATAGAGTCCCCTGAATTCTTCAGGCCAGAATACTGGAGTAGGTAGCCATTCCCTTCTCCAGGGTATCTTCCCAACCCAGGGACTGAACCCAGATCTCACACATTGCAGGTGGATTCTTTACAAACTGAACCACCAAGGAAACCCAAGAATACTGGAGTGGGTAGCCTATCCCTTCTCCAGGTGATCTTCCCGACCCAGGAATTGAATCGGGGTCTCCTGCATTGCAGGTGGATTCTTTGCCAGCTGAGCTGCCAGGGAAGCCCCCTTACCATATGGTTAAAACTATACATATGAAAATATATACAAATAAATTCCTCTATGCTAAAAAAGCAAATGGGAGAAAGAGTTAAAATGTGCTTTAGAAGTTCCAAGATATAAGGGGAAGAATGCAAAGTCTACATGATTCTCATTTCACTTAGGAGAAGGGAGCCCAAGAAATATAATTTTCTATAAGAGGAAAGCACTGTTGTTTCTTCCTTGCCTCTCCCCCTTTCATACTGAGGTCTATTTTTAGTAGGAAATAGGACTTGAGCTTTAGCTGATGTACTGTGCTTAGAAAAGAAATACAAAGTGCATGTTATTACCTTTTTAAAATACAGCTTAAAAACAGCTTCATATTTCTACTTATTATGAAAGAATGTACTTCTGTCATTTTGATCTCATGATGTGTTTAATAAAAAGCATGTAGAAATAAATGGTAGTGTTGGGTTCATTGGTGACATAAGTCAATTTATAAACTCCAGGTTATATTTAATGAGTATTTTACATGTTGCAAATAGCACTCTGAGAACAGTTCAAACATTGCTGCTTTTTATTTCATCACATTAATGTCAACAATAATCTTTGATGTACTAAAATGTTAAATCACCTCTAAGGCCTTAGCTTATAGTAGAACCATCTAGAAATCCCATTTGCATATAGAAGTTAGGCAAATAAATCTGAGAATGACTTTTGACTAGCAACCTTTCCTTTCTAAATTACAAAATGCAGAATAATATAAAAGGATTAAAATGCAGTTTAGTATATACATTTTAAACATGAATAGCTTTCTTTAGGAATTAGAATGTTAAGGAAGGAAATTTTATGCTATAAAAAAGAATGCTACTTTTTAAATAATTGTATTTTAAGTAGTACTTTAACATAAATGTGGAGCTTGACATAGGATTGAATATTTCAGTTGGTAAATTTATGTGTGCTCTCTAAATTTATGGTGTCTACAGACAATGAAATTTCACAGATAAGTAGGAACTATATTATATGGCAAAGAGAAAATTAGACAAGATTAGGACTTTAGGTAATTGAATGTAATAGTCTATGAAACAGGCTCAGATTACAGAATTTGGAGTAAATTATGTCTGAATTCAAAGTTCATCTTTGCTATTCCCTTGATGTGTGACCTTCAACAATACCTTTCACCTGTCTCAGATTTGTCTTTCTCATCTGCAAAAGGCAGATAATATTATTTTATTTTTAGGGTTATTATAAGGATAAATGAAACAACAGTATGTTCTCATGGTACCTGGTTAGCACACAGTAAACTTAATTGCTTATACTGCTTCCTTTTTTGTGAAAGATGAATAGAGTATAGGATTCTATTTTGAGAAATTCAGATTCTGAAGGGGAAAAGATGTAAATACATAATTATGGGAAAATATACAGAAGTATGAATAACGTAAGGGGGCATTAGAGGAACACAGTCAATCTCAAGTGCCATTTTTATTAGAGTCTTAAATGAGTAGTTTGCCCAATACCTAAGAAAAGGTGAAGGTACTCATGGGGATTGAAGGGAAGTAGGGGGATAATTTTCCAACAGGACAATATGAGGGGTTACACTCAGGTCTTACATAAAAGGTATGTGGTTCAGAAATATTGGAGCATCCTGAGGTTAACCATTTTTAGACCCTATTATTAAGTAATATATTTCTTTTACTAAGTAGTACTGTAGGAATCACTGTTTCAGTTAAGTCAGCAGATATCTATTGAGTATCTACTATGTACAGGCTAGGTTAGTGGAATACAGTGGCGAGGAAAATATGCACTTCTTACACTTGGGAACCTGAAAATATAGTAGGGGAGATCGATATTAATTTGGTTCAAACAATTTTAACATATTCAAAGGAGAAGCGCTTGTTTGCTAGGAAAATCAGAGTTTTATTTTGATATGATATTTGGACATTATTTGTATATTCAGCCTCTCACAACTATGCTTTTTCAAAACTATAAATAAACCAAAACAGGTATCAGCTATGAATGGACTGAAATAAATGAACACAATACAGTAGACCTTTGCTTGAACATGCAGGGTTTTTTTAATGTTAAGCAGCTCACAAATTCAAAACATCAGGAAGCAAGGAAATCCACTGAGTCCCACTAGTTCTATATTGAAAAGACAGAGTGAATACTTTAACATATGGAACTTTGCACCCAAAAAAGCAAAAATGTTTACAGCAAAAATCCTTTACATTTTTCTTCTACCTATTCTGTTACTGATAAATTGGTTTACTAATGAAAATTGAAGGAAAATTTCTTTATTACATTGTTGTTGTTCAGTTGCTGTCCTATCTGATTCTCTGCAACCCCATGGACTGTAGCACATCAGGCACCCCCGTACTTCGCTATCTCCCAGAGTTTGCTCAAATTCCTGTCCACTGAGTCAGTGATGCTATCTAATAATCTCATCCTCTGCAGCCCCCTTCTCCTTTTGCCTTCAGTTTTCTCACCAGGGTTTTTTTCCAATGAGTCAGCTCTTTGCATCACGTAGTCGAAGTATTGGTCCTTCAACTTCGGTATCAATGAATATTAATTCCAATGAATATTCAGGGTTGATTTATTTTACAATTTATTGGTTTGATCTCTTGGCAGTCCAAGGGACTCAGGAGTCTTATCCAGCACCACAATTAAAGGCATCAATTCTTCGGCACCCAGCCTTCTTTTTTTTTTAATTTAAATTTATTTTTAATTGGAGGCTAATTACTTTACAATATTGTATTGTTTCTGCCACACATCAACATGAATCCACCATGGGCATACACGTGTTCCCCATCCTGAACCCCCACTCCCACCTCCATCCCCGTCATCCCTCTGGGTCATCCCAGTGCACCAGCCCCAAGGATCCTGTATCAAACCTGGACTGGCGATCCGTTTCTTATATGATATTATACATGTTTCCATGCCATTCCCCCAAATCATCCCACCCTCTCCCTCTCCCACAGAGTCCATAAGACTGTTCTATACATCTGTGTCTCTTTTGCTGTCTCGTATACAGGGTTATCATTACCATCTTTCTAAATTCCATATGTATGTGTTAGTATACTGTATTGGTGTTTTTCTTTCTGGCTTACTTCACTCTGTATAATAGGCTCCAGTTTCATCCACCTCATTAGAACTGATTCAAATCTATTCTTTTTAATGGCTGAGTAATACTCCATTGTGTATATGTACCACAGCTTTCTTATCCATTCATCTGCTGATGGACATCTAGGTTGCTTCCATGTCCTGGCTATTATAAACAGTGCTGTGATGACAAACCATTAGCCAGACTCATCAAGCACCCAGCCTTCTTTATGGTCCAACTCTCACATCCATACATGACTACGGGGCTTTTGACTATATGGACCTTTGTCGGCAATGTGATGTCTCTGCTTCTTAACACACTGCCTAGGCTTCTCATAGCTTTCCTTCTAAGGAGAAAACATGCTTTAGTTTCATGGCTGCAGCCAAGAAAATACAATGTGTCACGACTTCTTCTACTTTTACCTTTTCTATTTGCCATGAAGTCAAGGGACAGAGGTTGTGATCTTCATTTTTTGAATGTTGAGTTTCAAGTCAGCTTTTTCACTCTACTATTTCACTCTTCTCATTAAGAGGCTCTTTAGTTCCTCTTCTCTTTCAGTCATTAGGTTGATATCATCTGCATATATGATATATTAATATATATGTGGCACAGTGAGTAAAGAATGACCCTGCAATGCATGAGACTGAGGAGATAGGAATTCAATTCCAGGGTCAGAAAGATCCCCTGGAGAAGGAAATGGCCACCCAGTCCTGTATTCTTGCCTGAAAAATCCCATGGACAGAGGAGCCTGGTGGACTATAATCCATAGTTCGCAAAGAGTCAGGCATGACTGAAATGACTGATCATGCATGCATACATTAAGAAGAGGTGGCAAGAATACACGGAAGAACGGTACATAAAAAGTCTTCATGACCCAGATAACCATGATGGGTGATCACTCATCTAGAGCCAAACATCCTGGAGTATGAAGTCAAGTGGGCCTTAAAGAAGCATTTCTATAAACAAAGCTAGTGGAACTGATGAAATATCAGATGAGCTATTTAAAATCCTAAAAGATGCTTCTGCTAAAGTCTTGAGAAACCTGTATGCAGGTCAGGAAGCAACAGTTAGAACTGGATATGGAACAACAGACTGGTTACAAATCAGGAGAGGAGTATGTCAAGGCTGTACGTTGTCATCATGCTTATTTAACTTATATGCAGAGTACATCATGAGAAATGCTGGGCTGGAAGAAGCACAAGCTGGAATCAAGATTGCCAGGAGAAATATCAATAAACTCAGAAATGCAGATGACATCACCCTTATGGCAGAAAGTGAAGAGGAATTAAAAAGCCTCTTGAGGAAAGTGAAAGAGGAGAATGAAAAAGTTGGCTTAAAGCTCAACCTTCAGAAAACTAAGATCATGGCATCTGGTCCCATCACTTCATGGGAAACAGATGGGGAAACAGTGGAAACAGTGTCAGATTTTGTTTTTTGGGGGCTCCAAAATCACTGCAAATGGTGATTGCAGCCATGAAATTAAAAGACGCTTACTCCTTGGAAGGAAAGTTATGACCAACCTAGACAGCATATTGAAAAGCAGAGACATTACTTTGCCAACAAAGGTCTGTCTAGTCAAGGCTATGGTTTTTCCAGTGGTCATGTATGGATGTGAGAGTTGGACTGTGAAGAAGGCTGAGCGCTGAAGAATTGATGCTTTTGAACTGTGGCGTTGGAGAACACTCTTGAGAGATCCAACCAGTCCATCCTAAAGGAGACAAGTCCTGGGTGTTCATTGGAAGGATTGATGCTGAAGCTGAAACTCCAATACTTTGGCCACCTGATGTGAAGAATCATTTGAAAAGACCCTGATGCTGGTAAAGATTGAGGGCAGGAGGAGAAGGGGATGACAGGATGAGATGGTTGGATGGCATCACCGACTCAATGGACATGAGTTTGGGTAGGCTCCGAGAGTTGGTGATGGTCAGGGAGGCCTGGTATGCTGCAGTTCATGGTGTCACAAAGAGTCGGACACGACTGAGCAACTGAACTGAACTGAACTGAAAGTGCTGCACTCAATATACCAGCAAATTTAGAAAACTCAGCAGTGGCCATATGCTAGTGAGGCAATGCTCAAAATTCTCCAAGCTAGGCTTCAACAGTAAATTAATCGAGAGCTTCCAGATGTACAAGCTGGATTTAGAAGAGGCAGAGGAACCAGAGACCAAATTGCCAACATCCATTGGATCACAGAAAAAGCAAGGGAATTTGAGAAAAAAAATCTACTTCTGCTTCCTTAAATATGCTAAAGTCATTTACTGTGTGGATCACAAAAACTGTGGAAAATACTTAGAGATGGGAATACTAGACCACCTTACCTGCTTCCTGTGAAACCTGTATGCAGTTCAAGAAGCAACAGTTAGAACTGGACATGGAACAATGAACTGATGCAAAATTGGGGAAGGAGTACATCAAGGCTGTATATTGTCACCCTGCTTATTTAACTTACAGGCAGAGTACATCATGTGAAATCTGTGGGTAGATGAAGCTCAAGCTGGAATCAGTATAGTGGAAGAAGTATCAGTAACCTCAGTTATGCAAATGATATCATCCTAATGACAGAAAGTGAAGAGGAACTAAAGAGCCTCTTGATGAAGGTGAAAGTGGAAAGGGAAAAAGCTGGCTTAAAACTCAACATTCAAAAAATTAAGATAATGGCACTGCACCCATCACTTCATGGCAAATAGATGGGGAAACAACTGAAACAGTGACAGATTTTATTATCTTGGGTTCCAAAATCATTGTAAATGGTAACTGCAGCCATGAAGCTAAAAGACACTTACTCCTTGGAAGAACAGCTATGACAAACCTAGACAGCATATTAAAAAACAGAGACATCACTTTGCTAACAAAGGTCCATCTAGTCAAAGCTATGGTTTTTCCAATAGTCATGTACAAGTTTCTCAGGAGACAGATAAGGTGGTCTGATAATCCCATCTCTTTAAAAATTTTTCACAGTTTGTTGTGATCTACCAATCAGAGGCTTCATTATAATCAATGAAGCAGAAGTAGATGTTTTTCTGGAACTCCTTGCTTTATCCATGATCCAAAAGCTGTTGTCAATTTGATCTCTGATTCCTCTGCCTCTTCAAAACCCAACTCGTACATCTGGAAGATCTTGGTTCACATATTGCTAAAGCCTAGCTTGAAGAACTTGGACCATAACCTTGCTAGCATGTGAAATGAGGGCAATTGTTCAGTAGTTTTAACATTCTCTGCATTGTCCTCCTTTAGTCCTGTGGTTGCTGCTGAGTCTTCCAAATTTGCTGATGTATTGAGTGCAGCACTTTAACAGCATCATCTTTTATGACTTTAAATAGGTTCAGCTGGAATTCCATCACCTCCACTAGCTTTGTTTATAATAATGCTTCCTAAGGCCCACTTGACTTCACATTCCAGGTTATCTGGCTCTAGGTGAGTGAATACACCATTGTGATTATCTGGGTAGTGAAGATCTTTTTTGTACAGTTCTTCTGTGTATTCTTGCTACCTCTTCTTAACCTCTTCTGTTTCTGTTAGGTCTTTACCATTTCTGTCCTTTATTGTGCCCATCCTTGTATGAAATTTTTTTGATATCTACAATTTTCTTGAAGAGATCTCTCATCTTCCCATTATACTATTTTCCTCTATTTCTTTACATTGTTTTTAAGAAGGCCTTCTTCTCTCTCCTTGCTATTCTCTGGAACTCTGCATGCAGTTGGGTATATCTTTGCCTTTCCCCCTTGCCTTTTGCTTCTCTTCTTTCCTCAACTATTTGTAAAGTCTTCTCAGACAACCATTTTGCCTTCTTGTGCTTCTTTTTCTTTGGGATGGTTTTGATCACTGCCTCATGTACAAATTTACCAACTTCCAACCGGAGATATACAGGCATTCTGTCTACCAAGTCTGTTTCCATTGTTTCCCCATCTATTTTCCATGAAGTGATGGGACCGGATGCCATAATCTTAGTTTTTTGAATGTTGAATAGTAAGCCAGCTTTTTCACTCCCCTTTTTCCCCTTTTTCACATCCAGAGGCCTGTATGAAGCAGGCCTCTCTGCTTTCTGCCATAAGTGTGATATCATTTGTTGCATATCTGAGGTTATTGATATTTCTCGCAGCAATCCTGATTCTAGCTTGTCCTTCATCCAGCCCAGCATTTCACATGATGTACTCTGCATATAAGTTAAATAAGTAGGGTGACAATATACAGCATTGTCATACTCCTTTCTCAAATTGGAACCAGTCCATTGTTCTGAGACAGCTAATCCTTCAGTTCAGTTCAGTTCAATCCACTGCTCAGTCATGTCATTGTGACCCCATGGACTGCAGCACACCAGGCCTCCTAGTCGATCACCAACTCCCAGAATTTACTAAAACTCATGTCCATTGAGTCCATGATGCCATCCAACCATCTCATCCTCTGTCGTCACCTTCTCATCCCGCCTTCAATCTTTCCCAGCATCAGGGTCTCTTCCAATTAATCAGTTCTTTGCATCAGGTTTGCCAAAGTATTGGAGCTTCTGCTTCAGCATCAGTCCTTCCAATGAATATTCAAGACTGATTTCCTTTAGGATTGACTGGTTTGATGTCCTTGAAGTCCAGGGGACTCTCAAGAGTCTTCTTCAACATCACAGTTCAAAAGCATCAATTCTTAGGCACTCAGCTTTCTTTATAGTTCAACTCTCACATCCATACATGAGTACTGGAAAAACCATAGCTTTGACTAGATGGGCCTTTGTTGGCAAAGTAATGTCTCTGCTTTTGAATATGCTGTCTAGGCTGGTCATAACTTTTCCTCCAAGAAGCAAGCATCTTATAGTTTCATGACTGCAATAACCATCTGCAGTGATTTTGGAACCCCCAAAATAAAGTCAGCCACTGTTTCCACTTTTTCCACATTTAGTTGCCATGAAGGGATGGAACCGGATGCCATATCTTAATTTTCTGAATATTGAGTTTTAAGCCAACTTTTTCACTTTCCTCTTTCACTTTCATCAAGAGGCACTTTAGCTCTTCTTTGCTTTCTGCCATTAGGGTGGTGTCATCTGCATATCTGAGGTTATTGATATTTCTCCCAGCAATCTTGATTCCAGCTTGTGCTTCATCCAGCCTGGCATTTTTCATGATGTACTCTGCATATAAGTTAAATAAGCAGGGTGACAATATACAGCCTTGACGTACTCCTTTTCCTATTTGAAATCAGTCTGTTGTTCCATGTCCAGTTCTAACTGTTGCTTCCTGACCTGCATACAGGTTTCTCAAGAGGCAGGTTGGGTGGTCTGGTATTCCCATCTCTTTCAGAATTTTCCACAGTTTATTATGATCCACACAGTCAAAGGCTTTGGCATAGTCAATAAAGCAGAAATAGATGTTTTACTGGAACTCTCTTGCTTTTTCAATGATCCAACCGATATTGGCAGTTTGATCTCTGGTTCCTCTGCCTTTTCTAAATTCAGCTTGAACATCTGGAAGTTCATGGTTCATGTACTGTTGAAGCCTGGCTTGGAGAATTTTGAGCATTACTTTACTAGCATGTAAGATGAATGCAATTGTGCAGTAGTTTGAGCATTCTTTGGCATTGCCTTTCTTTGGGATTGGAATGAAAACTGACCTTTTCCAGTCCTGTGGCCACTGCTGAGTTTCCCAAATTTGCTGGCATATTGTGTGTAGCACTTTTCACAGCATTGTCTTTTAGGATTTGAAAGAGCTCAACTGAAATTCCATCACCTTCACTAGCTTAAGTAGGTTGATAAGGGCCCTTGAGAAGGAGAAAGGGGCTCTCAAAGAGGAGAAAGTTCCATGTCTGGTTTTAACTGTTGCATATTGAACTGCGTATAGATTTTTCAGGAGGCAGGTAAGGTGGTCTGGTAATCTTATCTCTTTAAGAATTTTCCACAGTTTGTTGTGATCCACAGGGAAACAATGGAAACAGTGACAGACTGCATTTTCTTGGGCTCCAAAATCACTGCAGATGGTGACAGCAGCCGTGAAATTAAAAGATGCCTGTTCCTTGGAAGAAAAGCTAGCTATGACAAACCTAGACAGCATATAAGCAGAGACATTACTTTGCTGACAAAGGTCCCTTTAGTCAAAACTATGGTTTTTCCAGTAGTCATGTATGGATGTGAGAGTTGGACCATAAAGAAACTGAGTGCCAAAGAATTGATGCTTTTCAACTGTGGTTTTGGAGAAGACTCTTGAGAGTACCTTGGATTGCAAGAAGATCCAACCAGTCAATTGTAAAGGAAATCAGTCCTGAATATTCAATGTAAGGACTGATGCTGAAGCCGTGCTCCAATACTTTGGCCACATGATGTAAAGACCTGACTCCTTAGAGAACACCCTAATGCTAGGAAAGGTTGAAGGCAGGAGGGGAAGTGGATGACAGAGGATGAGCTGGTTGGATGGCATCACTGACTCGATGGACATGAGTTTGAGCAAGCTCCAGGAGTTGGTGATGGACAGAAAAACCTGGCGTGCTGCAGTCCATTTGATCATAAAGAATCGGACATGACTGTGGGACTGGACTGAATTGAACTACTGGGTCTAGCCCCTTGAATACCTCTATTGTGTAATCATAAGGGATTTGATTTAGCTCATACCTGAATGGCCTAGTGGTTTTCCCCACTTTCTTCAATATAATCCTGGATTTTGTAACAAGGAGCTCATTATCTGAGTCATAGTCAACTCCATGTCTTGTTTTTCACTGACTGTATAGAGCTTCTCCACTTTGGCTTCAAGGAACATGACCAGATTTCTGTATTGACCATCTGGTGGTGTCCAAGTATAGAGTCATTTCTTGGGTTGTTGGAAAAGGGTGTTTACTATTACTCACATGTTCTCTTGAAAAAATTTTGTTAGCCTTTGCCCTGATTCATGTTGTACTTCAAGGGCAAACTTGCCTGTTTTCCCAGGTATCTCTTGACTTCCTCCTTTTGCATTTCATTCTCTTATGGTGGAAAGGGTGTGGTAGAGGGTGAGATGGTTAGCTAACATCACTGACTCAATAGACATGAATCTGAGCAATTTCTGGCAATGTTGGAGGACAGAGAAGGTTGGTGTGCTGTAGTCTGTAGAGTTGCAAAAGTTGGACACAACTTAGGGACTGAACAACATGATGAAAAGGACATCTTTTTTGGTATTAGTTCTAAAAGATATTGTATGTCTTCGTACAACTTCAGCTTCTTCAACTTCAATGGTTGCAGCATTGTCTTGGATTACTGTGATGTTGAATGGTTTGCCTTAGAAACAGACTGAGATCATTCTATCATTTTTGAGATTGCACCCAAGTACTGCATCTCAGACTCTTTTGTTGACATGAGGGCTATTCCATTTCTTCTAAGGCATTCTTGCCCACAGTAGTAGATATAATTTTTTTTTTTTTGCTAAATCACTTCAGTCGTGTCCAACTCTGTGTGACCCCATAGACGGCAGCCCACCAGGCTCTCCCATCCCTGGGATTCTCCAGGCAAGAACACTGGAGTGGGTTGCCATTTCCTTCTCCAGTGCATGAAAGGGAAAAGTGAAAGTGAAGTTGCTCAGTCGTAACCGACTCTTAGCGACCCCATGGACTGCAGCCTACCAGGCTCCTCCACCCATGGGATTTTCCAGGCAAGAGTACTGGAGTTGGGTGCCATTGCCTTCTCTGAGTAGATATAATAGTCATCTGAATTAAATTCACCCATCCTCATTCATTTTAGTTTACTGATTTCTAAGATGTTGATGTTCACTCTTGCTATCTCCTGCTTTACCATGTCCAATTTACCTTGATTCACAGGCCTAACATTCCAGGTTCCTATACAATATTGTTTTTTACATCATCAGGCTTTACTTTCCCACCAGAGAGATCCATAACTGAACATTGTTTTTGCTTTGTTCCAGCTGCTTCATTCTTTCTGGACATGAAAATCACTCAGTCTTGTCTGATTCTTTGCAACCCCATGGGCTATACAGTCCATGGAATTCTCCAGGCCAGAACACTGGAGTGGGCGGCTGTTCCCTTCTCCAGGAGATCTTCCCAACCCAGGGATCAAACCTAGGTCTCCCACATTGCAGGCAGATTCTTTACCAGCTGAGCCACCAGAGAATCTATTAGTAATTGTCCTCCACTCTTCCCTAGTAGCATATTAGACACTTTTGGACTTCAGGGGGCTCATCTCTGGCACTGTATCTTTTTACCTTTCCATACTGTTCATGGATTCTTCAGGCAAGAATACTGGAGTGGGTTGCCATTCTCTTCTCAAGTGGACCATATTCTGACAGAACTCTTCACTACAACCTGCCCATCTTAGGTGGCCCTACACAGCATGGCTCATAGTTTCATTGAGTTATACAAGACCCTTTGCCAGAAGAAGGCTGTGATCCATAAGGGGTTCATGTAATCAAGTACATAAAGATCTAAGAACAGCATATAATTACTGCATCTTGCCTCAAATTTAAATTAAGTTTAATAGTGTATAAGGTTTTTTCCTACGAGTGATAATTTCCAAATATTTTGTGCATATTTAAAAAAATCCAACTTTGTTCCATATTTATCCTTAAAACCCAGCAGGATACAGGTTTTCAAGTTATTGCTGGGTTCTGTTTTAACACAGAATAAGTTTGGACATTTCTTTTGGATGAATTTGTACTTTGAAATAGCTCTTTCCCTGAAGATAGACTTTTGAGACATCTGTCTTTAGTATTTCCCCCTATCCTTTTTCTCCTTAAGTGGGGTAGGCTTTATAATTGCTTGGTTGTGGAGTCATATTCATGAGGAACTGTCCCATAAATGGTTTCCTTCAGTAACCTCTTTTCTAACAGAAACCTGGGAGTTTCTACAAACTGGATCACATTTTTAATTTAAAAAAAAAAAACAAAAACTGATTATTGTCTCCTGAGAAACAACAGTTAGAATTGGACATGGAACAACTGACTGGTTCAAACTTGGGAAAGGAGTACAATAAGACTGTATATTGTCACCCTACTTATTTAACTTATGTACAGAAAACAACATGAAATATGCCAGGCTGGATGAATCAAAGAATGAAATCAACATTGCCAGGAGAAATATCAACAACCTCGGATATGTAAATGATACCACTCCAATGGCAGAAAGCAAAGAGGAGCTAAGTCACCTCTTGATGAAGGTCAAGGAGGAGAGTGAAAATGCTGGCTTGAAACTCAATATTTGAAAAATGATGACCATAACATCCAGTTCCATGACTTCATGGCAAGTAGAAGGGGAAAAATTGCAGATTTTATTTTCTTGGGCTCCACAATCACTGTGGATGGTGATTGCAGCCATGAAATTGAAAGATGCTTCCTCCTTAGAAGGAAAGCTATGAAAAACCTAGACAGCATATTAAAAAGCAGAGACATCACTTTGCTGACAAAGGTCTGTATAGTCAAAGCTATGATTTTTCCAGTAGTCAGGAATATGGACGTGCAAATTAAACCATAAAGAAGAGTAAGTGCTGAAGTTTGATGCTTTAGAATTGTGGTACTGAAGGAGACTCTTGGACAGCAAGGAGATCCAACTAGTCAATCCTAAAGGAATCAGTCCTGAACATTCATTGGAAGGGTTGACGCTGAAGCTCCAGTACTTTGGCCATCTGAGGCAAAGAGCCGGCTCACTGGAAAAGACCCTGATGCTGAGAAAGACTGAAGGTATAAGGAGAAGGGGGCGGCAGAGGATGAGATGCTTTGATAGTATCACTGACTCAATGGACATGAATTTGAGCAAACTCTGGGATGGGGAGTCTGGCATGCTGCAGTTCATGGGGTTCCAGAGAGTCAGACATGACTTAGTAACTGAACAACAACAAAAATGTTCAAAATTCCTCACAAAAACGTTACTTGGAATCTAGGCAGCTAAAATCTAAATTCCCCCTTAAAAAAATGGAAATGATTAGCATTTTGATGATAAAATCTTCAAATTTCAAAACTTATTCAAACACACTATTAAAGATGAAAAATATTTTCTATGAGTTTTGTCTTGAAGAAATTTGATGTTTCTTGAGTGACTGAGATGTACAGTTTATAAGGATGCTCTTGCTGCTTTGTGTGACACGTCATCACCACCAGGGCAAGAATGAATTCCAGACCCATGCTAGGTTGGAACCAATGTAACTAGGTTTGAGCTCCCCAAGGAACAAATTTTCAGTGCCAAGTAGATGAATTAGCTCATGCACTGTTCTTTTCTCCCATCGGAAAGCTTCTTAGGAAAAAAAGAAAATGTTTTGGGGATGAGGTGATTTTGCTTTTTGTTTTTTCTGCAGCAGTTTACAGAATTTACTCAAGAGCCACCACTAGGCATCAAATCTAGGCTTCACCATGTAAGTTCTACATTTTCTGGACACAATTGGCAACTTGTTTCTTCCCCTCCCTTCTTTTCTCCCTCACACTAGTCAAATCTGCATACCAACATGTATCTGTACATTTGTTTTCCTTTAAATCAAACTGAGTTTCTCTCCTCTATTCAAAGGCCATTTCATTTCCATGCGAGTGAAGTCCCACTATTTTTAACTTCTCAGGGTCCTCATTTCATTTCAGATCTCTATCTTATGTGTCTTTAATCTCTTTCTCTCTCTAGAGATTCTTTCCCATGAGCATTTAAATTAGAATTAGTGTTTCCTGTATTTATTTTTTTAAAAAATCAGTCCTGGTCCTACATTATTCTCATACTAACCCTACTTCTCTTCATATTGAAAAAAAGTTATCATTTTTTCATTCACTCAAAAAAGTTTGTATTGATTGTCTGCTTGTTATCGTTGCTCAGTCGCTCAGTCGAGTCTGACTTTTTCAGAACCCATCGACTGTAGCACACCAGGCTTCCCTATCCTTCACTATCTCCTGGAGTTTGCTAAGACTCATGTCCATGGCATTGATGATACCTTCCAACCATCTTATCCTCTGTCACCCCTTCTCCTTCTGCCCTCAGTCTTTCCCAGCATCAAGGTCTTTTCCAGTGAGTTGTCTCTTTGCATCAGGTGGCCAAAGTATTGGAGCTTCAGATTCAGCATCAGCCCTTCCAATGAATATTCAGGGTTGATTTCTTTTAGGATTAACTGGTTGGGTCTCCTTGCTGTCCAAGCGACTTTCAAGAGTTTTCTCTAGCACCACAGTTTGAAAACATTGATTTTTCGGTGCTCAGTCTTCTTTATAGTCCAACTCTCACATCCGTGCATGACTACTACTTTGTACCTCATATTACGTATTGTCTACTATGTGCCAGACAGTATTCAAGGCAAGACAGAAAGACTCAAACAAAAACATGGAGGAAACCTGGAAAGGAACTAAAATATTCTAGAAATTTTAGAAAATGTAATGGTAAAAATGCTTACTAAAGAGATAGAGAATTGAAAGTTGTGCTGATTTCATACTTTCCTTGAATTTCTTTCGTATTAAAAATATTTTTCTCTCCATTTCTATTTTTAATATTTGAAAGTCAGATATGTTTTTCTTTTTTCCAATGCCTTTAACTCAGTGACTTATTTCCCTTTGTTTTGTGATTTTTAAGTGTAAACTATTTTCTTTAGAACTTTTTAAACTTTAGAAACAGTTTTCCTCTAATTTGCTTCTGCAAAGTGGCTTTAAGCCAAATCAACATGACTTTCAAGTGAATTGTAATCCTAAGCTTTCACACACCATACAGGTAGTATTGATTCAGGTTATAAATTCCTTTGAAGGCTGCCTTCTGACTATGAATTCTCAAGGAGGCTTTTTATTATCCTCTTTACAGCATTTAGGCCTAAAAATGTCATTTTCCTCAGTATATCTTTTGCACAATTGGTTTATTTCTGATGCTCCACCGTCCTTCTAGGCCCTAGATTTGTGTGGAGGTCTCTAGTTAGAATCTTAACACTGAAAGGGCCTTAATCCTTATCATTTCTTCTCTTCCTTTCCAACTATTAGTATAGAAGTTTAAGATTTCTTGAGCTTAGTTGAAACCCTTAGGACAAAAGCATTTTTGGTATTTAATTATCTTACAGAGGTTTTACTTTATTTTTGGCTTCTGAAGATTACTCTGCATTCTAATTTCACCAGGTATTTAAAGTAAAACATTTTTAGGATATGTTTTTAACCTAGCAGGTTTTCCCACTGGGACATTTACTCAGAGAGCTTATTCTGTCATTTGCTAAAATCTTAAGGTATTATTTTGATTCTTTCTTGCTTGAGTTAGTCATAAATTTCAAAGGTCAATCCATGTTTGTATATCTCTCCTAAATGTCTTCTGGATGGAATATTTTCTACAATGGTGCTGCAAGATCTGGAAATTCATATGGGAAAACAATGAATGTTTAATGTTATCTTTCAGTATACACAAAAATTAATTGAAAATTGGCTATATTTCTAGATATAAAATACATTAATATAAAGTTTCAAGAAGAAGATACAGGATGTTATCTTTGTTACTTGGGATAAATCAAGATTTCTTAGGTCACATAAATCATACCTTAAAATAAAAAAAATGCTAGGTTTAATAAGAATTAATAACTTCTGCTTTTGCACAATGAAGGAAACTATAAGCAAGGTGAAAATACAGCCTTCAGAATGGGAGAAAATAATAGCAAAAGAAGCAACTGACAAAGAATTAATCTCAAAAATATGCAAGCAACTCCTGCAGCTCAATTCCAGAAAAATAAACGACCCAATCAAAAAATGGGCCAAAGAACTAAAAGACATTTCTCCAAAGAAGACACACAGATAGCTAACAAACACATGAAAAGATGCTCAGCATCACTCATTATCAGAGAAATGCAAATCAAAACCACAGTGAGGCACCATCTCACACCAGTCAGAATGGCTGCTATCCAAAAGTCTACAAACAATAAATGCTGGAGAGGGTGCAGAGAAAAGGGAACTCTCTTACACTGTTGGTGGGAATGCAAACTAGTACAGCCACTATGGAGAACAGTGTGGAGATTCCTTAAAAAACTGGGAATAGAACTGCCATACGACCCAGCAATCCCACTGTTGGGCATACACACTGAGGAAACCAGAACTGAAAGAGACACATGTACCCCAGTGTTCATCGCAGCACTGTTTAAAATAGCCAGGACATGGAAGCAACCTAGATGTCCATCAGCAGATGAATGGATAAGAAAGCTGTGGTACATATACACAATGGAATATTACTCAGCTATTAAAAAGATTGCATTTGAATCAGATCTAATGAGTTGGGTGAAACTGAAGCCTATTATATAGAGTGAAGTTAGTCAGAAAGAAAAACACAAATACAGTATATTAACACATATATATGGAATTTAGAAAGATGGTAACAATGACCTTATATGCGAGACAGCAAAAGAGACACAGATGTAGAGAATAGGCTTTTGGACTCTGTGGGAGAAGGCGAGGGTAGGATGATTTGAGAGAATAGCATTGAAATGTGTATATTATCATATGTGAAACAGATTGCCAGTCCAGGTTCGATACATGAGACAGGGTGCTCAGGGCTGGTGCACTGGGATGACCCTGAGGGATGGGATGGGGATGGAGGTGGGAGCGAGACTCAGGATGAGGAACACATGTACACCCATGGCTGATTCATGTCAATGTATGGCAAAAACCGCTGTAATGTTGTAAAGTAATTAGCCTCCAATTAAAATAAATTGATTAATTTAAAAAAAAAAAACCTCCCTTGCTCAAATCTTTATAATATCATCCCTCTTCTTCACATAAAGTCTAACATCTCTGCCAAGCCCTGAAGTTCAACTCTTTGCTACCCCCTGGGCTATACAGTCCATGGAATTCTCCAGGCCAGAATACTGGAGTGGGGAGCCATTTCCTTCTCCAGGGGATCTTCCCAACCCAGGGATCAAACCCAGGTCTTACACATTGCAGGCAGATTCTTTACCAGCTGAGCCACTAGGGAAGCCCAAGAATACTGGAGTGGGTAGCCTATCCCTTCTCCAGCAGATCTTCCCAACCCAGGAATTGAACTGGGGTTTCCTGCATTGCAGGTGGATTCTTTACCAGCTGAGCTACCAGGGAAGCCCATTAGGGAGGTAGGCAGCAGCCAAATTATGCAGAGACTTCAGGGTATGTCAGAGGTGTTAGATTTTATATGAAGGGATGATATTACATAAACTTTGTTTATGTTATAGAAATTGTCAACATTCTGGGTCCTTTTGCAAATATGGTAACTTTGCATTAGGCACCTGCTTTGTTGGAGATTATTTAAACACTGCCCTTGTCTTGGGCTGTATCAAGTAGTATGAATCACAACTCAGCCCAGTAATCATGGATAGAACACCAGCTATGAGCCTAGCAATATGAACTTGCTTGGATAGCAGCAGCAACAAAAGGAACAACAGCAGCAAATGATCAAGGAAAATCTTGCCTGTTTAGATATCTAAATATTTTACAGAACTGTGTCAGCTAAATAACCTTAAAAATTCCTTCTGGCTTCTATAGCTCTCTTGCAGAGGTCATATCTAAATTCTAATATTGAAGCACACCATATTGATAAAGCTTCAAAGTTTATAAAGACAAGCAGTTCTGTTTGCATTCATTCAATAAAACTGTTAACAAAACAGTTTTGCCAGATTACCACACTATTTTTGCAAAGATTCATTACATTTAATTCAGATACCAAACTCTGCTAAAGACTTACCTATCAAGCTAAAATATACAATTTTATGGGGCTTCTTTGGTGGCTCGGTCAGTAAAGAATCGCCTGCAATGCATGACATCGCCTGCAGCTCTTGTAATTCCTTACCTATCTCAGATATTAAAGTAGTTAAGATAACTGGTTTTTGCAACTTGATCAAAAACAGGAAAGAATAGGGTAAAGTAAAAATACTTGAATAGCAAGCTGGTGGTGTAAAGTGTCTTCCCCTTTACTCTGTTTTTTGAAGTAAAGCAAATAATTTCCAGTGGTGTCATCCTCATCACCTGATCACTTAGGAGTCACATTCTTAAGGGACAAAAAGAACTTCATTTTTTGCCTTGTTATGAAAGGCATGCATGCATGCTAAGTCACTTCAGTCATGTCCAACTCTGCATCTCTATGGACTGTAGTCCATCTGGCTTCTCTGTCCATGGGATTCTCCAGGCAAGAATACTGGAGTGGGTTGTCGTACCCTCCTCCAGGGGATCTTCCCTACCCAGGTATCGAATTCGTGTCTCTCATATCTCCTACATAGCAGGCTGGTTCTTTACCATTAGTGCCACCTAGAAAGCCCTTGTTATGAAAGGCACACCCTCTTAAATGAGTAAAGTTAAAAATGAGTAATAGAAAGCATACATTCACTCCTGAAGTGTGTGTGTGTCTGTCTGCCTGTATGTATGTTTAATATTTCTCCTAACCTCCACTATCAAATATTATTCACCATGAGAAAGAAACAATAATGTCTTCATATTGGCCTTTGCCTTTGGCACTCTTTCTTGAATCACCAAAGAGTCTGTAAAAGGGCACTTTTTATTGTCTAGATGAATGACACATTGTCTGGATGGAGGGAGAGCCAGTGTGCTCGTGTTATTTTCATGGGCACTTTATTCTTCAGTGGAAAAGTGTTTTATCTCTTCTTGTGTCATTGGTGCAAACCCATAAAATTTGAGAGTGGGGGTCCTACACGTTCATGAAAAATAATTGAAGCCAAGCAATTAAATCTGGAATGCTGACAATGGCCTGGATCTCAAAATGATATGCTATCAGCTTTGAGGTCCTCACAAATTTGATAGTCATTAATATCAAAGATAGGTTTATGTTGACAACTTCCTCCCCTGCAATAACAACAAACTAGTTAAGGCCTCAATGAAAACAACAAAATGACCCTGAAAACAAGAGCATTAAAGCAGATGACAGGAAGAACTACTGTGCATTTCTAAGCAATATTCAAAGAAAAACTCTGCCAGGAAGTTTTCAGAAATGAGTAACTTGTTTTGCTTAATCTCAGACCACCTACTGAAACAATGCATTTTTTTTTTTATTGCTCATTGTAGAATTAATGTATTCTTGCTCGTTTTTATTCCCCTTTTAATGAGGAATCCAAGATTTTCAGAAATCAGAAAAAATGACTGATGACACAATAATTTCCAAACATAACTTGATAATTACTGTTCATTCAAATGGATTTATGTTTTATCAGATATACTAAGTAAATTATTTGACTTAAAAATCTATATTTCTTGTTTGTGACACAGGAAGGCTAAGCTGAAGTATATAAATCCCTTCCTTTTTGAAGAATTTTTTACTGTGAAGCAAAATGGAACTTGAAGAGAAATGTTAACACTCAGTACATCAGTAGAGCTGGGAAGAAAATAAAAGTCTATGCTAGAAAACTAGAGAATAAGCCAAATACATTTCATTGTGATTTCATTTTTATGATATAACTTTTGAGAAAAATCCTTTTGTAGAAAAAGTTGGTATGCCCACCAAGGTCCTAAGGCAACTATCAGAAATTGATTCAGACCTGTTAAAGCAATAAGAACAATTTATTTAAATAATTTTGAGAGATGCTGATAATCATATGGAAGGCTAGAGAACTGAGCCCCAAAATCAGACCGCTGGGTCGCTAAAACCCCAGGCAAATCACTCCATACCACCAGCCAGTGGGGTAACAGAGCAGTACCACTGAGAGCTGGATGTCCAGCTTGTCTAACTGGTATAGCTGATGCTGCACACTGGATATCATCCTTGTAACTCAGGACATTCTTATCACTTAATCCCTAGAAATTGAAGACTACTACTAGCATCTGTGGGCTTCCCTGGTAGCTCAGCTGGCAAAGAATCTGCCTGCACTGCAGGAGACCCTGGTTCAATTCCTGGGTCTGGAAGCTCCTCTGAAGAAGGGATAGGCTACCCCTCTAGTATTCTTGGGCTTCCCTGGTGGCTCAGCAGGTAAAGAATCCACATGCAATGCGGGAGACCTGGGTTCAGTCTCTGGATTGGGAAGATGCCCTGAAGGAGGGCATGGCAACCCACTTTAGTATTCTTGTCTGGAAAATCCCCACAGACAGAGGGGTTGCAAAGAGTTGGACATGACTAAGCACAGCACAGCACTAACATCTGTGCATCCAAAGGAATTTATTTGCCACTCTCTCTGCACAGGGGCCTGGGAAAGTGAGTATGCAGCAATTTTAGATTCTAGAGACAATTAACTTCTCTCCTCATTAAAAGCTAGGAAATATCCACCTCAGTCCATACTAGTACAATATTAAGATCATCCTTTTTTCATACTTCAAATTTGAAAAATTATGCCTTTCTAACAAAATGTGACCACTGCTCATACAAATCACTCTCAGCCCTCAACAAATGGAGCACCTTAGTTTTTCATTAGGGGATGCACTCAAATCCACATTCAGAATTTGCGAGTATATCTATTCCCCCTCTAGTCCCAAGATGCTGATTCAATCATATCAACTAGTTAATAACTATCCCATAATGTATTTAACAATGAAATGTACATATAAACTTATGTACACACACATGAATATATACATACATTTTCATGTATATGTATGTGTGTAAACATATATGTATATGTTTATACATTTATATATACATACACATAAAAGGTGACTACAATTGTCATGTCCACAGTTTGTCATGAGTATCAGCTGAATACTTGACTTCCCTTTTCTACTTTATAGCCTAGGTTCCTTTATCCTTTATATACATTTCAGTTGGTTAGGGATCTAACCATCTTACAGCAGCCTTTAACTTTTACTACCAGACATGGCAACAAAAGGAAGTGGCCCTGGAAGTTACCTGTGTTTCATCCATAGTCCTTCCAGCGCTCAATTGATAGCAGCAATTTCATCTCTCCCCAATAGTAAGGATAAATAAAATCTGCTTTTGCCTATTTAGTGATGTGAAATGGTGTGAAAATTCCCAAATGATAAGTTGGCAGTTTTATTTTCTAGTTCAATAGAGCCATTGGGTTATGTCACTTGGTTGAAAAATTAAACAAAAGACCCAAGAATCTTGGGAATAGAAATAAAAAACAAACATTTTGTGAGTAGGTTGTTTGATATGATATGAGAAGTCCCCACATAAACATTTTAATTCTGACTCCCGTGTTACAGTTAAAGAAGAAACAGAACCACTGGTTCAGAACATATACCCTTTCCTGCAAGGACAGCATCTCAACCTCATAGGGCATTATTCCCAGATGGTGAGATAAACAAGTCTTTTCAAAGCACTCAACCATTCTGTAAGGCCTGATGCTTATGGGGAATGGAGTCTTCATAAGGACAGTGAATTTACGGGCATTAGCTCAGGGTCTGGAATCTTTAATTGTAGAGCAACGAGAACACATTTGGTCTGGGATATCATGATGGCATATGAAGCATTAATAAGTCTACTGATCATGGTGCTGCAAGAAGTATGGTAGACAGGAAGAGAAATTCATTTAGAATAAATATCTTCTAATGGGAACAAATTGGAATAGGTACTTCCACCCATGAAGAAAGCATTCCATTACAGTCAACCAGCCACCAAGTAACTTGACATAATGGAAATTCATGGCAGGTTGCTGCCACTTGCAAAATGGGAAGTCATTGATGGCAGTAGCTGAGTCAACATTAGTGAAAGCAAGTTCTTTCTCTTTTGCCCATGCCAATCATCTATCCTTGAGAATATGGCCCTTTTCAAGTTTCTCTGCTTCTAAAAGATATAATAATAGATTTATTTGCATTTAAGGACAATGTATAGTACATAAAATATAATACTTTACTTTTGAGCAGAAAGTAATCATTTTTGATTGGGCTCAGGACAAGAGGAGATCTATATAGTCCAGACTGCAATGAGTGAACTTCTGCTACCATAAACTCACCAGCGATGGCTGAAAAGTGAGGTTCAACAACTTCAACTGAATTTGTCAACAATTGTGAACTTTCTGGTGGGCATTTGCATGGGACATATTCTAAGTTGATTCTAAGAGTTTTATCTCCATATGTCTTCCTAAAAATTCGTGAGTCACAGGCTTAAGATTTATATGTATCCTCAATTTATTACACCATCATGTCTCCTTCCACTGTAATATAAAAATGAGATATTTCAATTGATTTTTATTATGGTGAAATATCACTTCTCCATTATTTGCTAAGATCATAATTTAATTGGGCTCTAATATATCCACAGACCATTTCCAGTTGGTGCCAGAATATCACAAAAATATATTTGCAAAATAAGTCAAAATGAATGATTGCTTCTTAGTGATCTCATGTGCAGTCATGATATTAAAAGATGCTTGCTCATTGGAAGAAAAGCTATGACTAACTTAGCATATTAAAAAGCAGAGACATTACTTTGCCAATAAAGGTCTGTCTAGTCAAAGCTATGATTTTTCCAGTAGTCATGTATGAATGGGAGAGTTGGACTATAAATAAAGCTGAGCACCGAAGAATTGATGCTTTTGAACTGTGGTGTTGGAGAAGACTCTTGAGAGTCCCTTGGACTGCAAGATCAAACCAATCAATCCTGAAGGAAATCAGTCTTGAATATTCATTGGAAGGACTGATGCTGAAGCTGAAGCTCCAATACTTTGGCAAACCTGATGCAAAGAACTGACTCATTGGAAGAGACCCTGATGCTGGGAAAGATTGAAGGTGGTAGGAGAAGGGGATGACAGAGGATGAGATGGTTGGATGGCATCACTGACTCAATAGTTTGAGTAAGCTCCGGGATGGGCAGGGAAGCCTGGTATGCTGCAGTCCATGGGGTCACAAAGAGTCGAACATGACTGAGTGACTGAACTGAACTGAGTGATCTCATCATGGAGAATGCCCCCAGAGACCATAAATTGTGTTCAACATATACTGGCAAAGCAGATATAGAAAGACAAGAAGTTTAAGCAACTGATTCAGGCATGTATTTGTTTTTACAGAATCAGTTCAAAGCCAATCCTATTTTATTTTACTTCTACTTGTTCATAAAGTACTGCTTGGAATGTTTAACTTTGTGTCCATGTAGATTATAGAGCCTCTAGTTTGTGATGAGCATCTAGATTATAGAGCATTGAGAACTCTAGATGTGCTCTAGATGTAATCCAAAGTACTTTGGATTACATGATTTAGTTAATAGTCAATGTATGCCAGGTTAAAGTTTTTCCAAAGTAGATACTTGCCAAAGAATTTAAGGCTGTGCTCTGAAATCCCCGGATGCTCCACTGTGAATTATTCCTTATATGGTCTTTTAATCTGCTAGAAAAACTCTGAGAACCACTGAAATCACTGTGTCAGGTGAGTAGCAGAACTGCATTCATTGTTGTCTGATTGAATTGGAGCACTCTTTCTTTCTATGGACCCAGTCAAAACTGGCCTTTCAGGCTAAAAGTAAAATTATATTTTATCTCAATGTAATACAACTGGCCTCCAAAATGCAAAGAAGCTCATGGATTGCTGCATCTTTTAATGGCATAGGGTACACTAGCAACTTCTTAACTTTAAAAGGGATGTCTTTACATACTTCATAAAGACTAGGAGTTGGCAAAAATACAGTGTACAGGTCAAATTTAGCATGCCAACTATTATTTTTAAGAGCCTGCCAGAACTGCTAGAAGGGATAGCACTGTAAGCCATGGGTACTTATATAATATTTTGGGTCATGCATTTTTACCTATTCTACCATTCTCTGTCTTTTGATTGCAAAGTTTAATTCATTTACATTTAAAGCAATTACTGATAGGAAGAAATTCTTTTCACATTTCCTTTTGTGTATGACTGCCTTCCTTTTTGTCCGCACCTCTATGATCAGAAAGAAGCACCAATCAGAGCACAAATTCACAATATTTGGAGGGTCCTTTTACCCTAATTGGATACCATAAGCTGTGTGCAAGCTACTCCAGAAACATACGCACAGCTGCTTGCCATGTGACTTGGCGGGGGTGGTTGTGGTGAAGGGTAGCTGCTGCTGTGCTAAGAACTAAAACTGACTGAAATTAATTACAATTTACCATCTAAGTCTTTTCCTGGAAGCTGCAAATCTTCAACAAACTAGAGTTCTGAAATAGTTATATCTGACAGATTCTGCCAGTGCAATTTTTTTTCCAGGTAGAGAGACAGATTTCTGGTGCATCATACTGTCATCTTTAGCTAGTATCAGTTTTGAATCAAGGTTTTAGTCAACAGACTAAGTACATTAGAACTACTTTTACCTGTTTAAAATAGTGCATGGAATCTGTGATAAGTGTTCCCACATCTATAAATTCACCCTAAGTTTAATGTTTATTCCTCATTTCTCCAGCATCCTTTTAAACTATTTTCACAAATATGCCCCAGATATTTCCTGGTGTAAATTAGCAAGCTTTACAAGCCTCCTTTAGCTTGATTTTAAGAAGTCGTGATAAAAAGACATTCTACAACCTCAAGCAGCTTATATCTGATGTAATTCCTTGTCATTATTTCAATCCACATAAATAAAATGCATACCTAAAGATTGCAAACTGTTAGCCTAAAGTTGTGGTTTTTAAATGGGGAAGCTTTTGTGTCCCAGGAGGCACTGAGTAAAGCCTGGAGATATTTTTGTTGTCACAATTGGAGGGTGCTGCTAGCGTCTAGTGGAGAGGAACCAGGGATGCTGCTTAACATTCTAAAATGCAAAGGACCGTTCTTCTATCCCCAAAAATATAGAATTACCAAGCCACAAAGTCTACTCTTCTGAGGTTGAGAAACCTTGATTTTAAAATTGTGATTGGCTGTCTTCACTGCCCTTATCAAGAATATTTTACTAATTGCTTTTTAATTATCGTTCAAAGTGTGTCTGAGGGAGTCTGATTTCTCTGATTCTTAGTGACAAAAGTCTAAAATGAAATTTTAGAATTTTATATAAACCTACACTTTATGTAGTCCTTCAGTAAGTTCCTCTCTTTAGATTCTATTGGATAGGATTGGTTTTAAAATAACCTATTCCACTATAACAATCTGCTTTGACTTCAAGACAACACATATATCTTAAACTCATAAGGGCAGATCACTAAATAGCTTAACAATTAGTCTCTTGTTGAAGCAAAATTTCCCTTAAAAAATTATTTGATTGGTGCAAACATAATTGCTCTTTTGGACTATGGATTTTAAATCATTATAACTAGGCTCAAACACATCTTTATTAATCAAAATAGGAACCATTACAGTCAACACATTTTTGCCAATGAGAAATAAGTTTGTTTGTACCTGTAGTGTAAAAATGCATGCTTTGGGATTCAAAGAACTCTGAATTTTCTGCATCCTGCTGGTTGTGGAAGCATTTTATCTGCAAAAAGTTGTCGAGATGCTTAAAGAAGTGGTAGTCAGTTGGTGAGAGGTCGGGTGAATATGATGGATGAGGCAAAACCTCATTGCCCAATTCCTCCGACTTTTGAAGCATTAGTTGTGTAACTTGTGGTGGGGCTTTGTCATGAAGAAGAATTGAGCCCTTTTTTGTTCCCCAGTGTTGGCTGCAGGCATTGCAGTTTATGGTGGATCTCATGGATTTCCTGAGCATCCTTCTCGCATGTAATGGCTTCTCCAGGATTCAGAAAGCCCTAGTGGATCAGACCGACAGCAGACCAGCAAATAACGATCATGTCCTTTTTTTTGGTGCAAGTTTGGCTTTGGGAAGTGCTTTGGAGCTTCTACTTAGTTCAACCACTGAGTTGGCCTTTGCCAGCTGTATAAAATCCACTTTACTTTGCATGTCACAAGCCGACTGAGAAATGGTTCATTATTGTTGCATAGAATAAGAGAACAGCACTTAAAAATGATGATTTTTTGTTTTGTTTTGTTTTAGGTCAGCTCATGAGGCACCAAAGTATGAGTTTTTCTCCCTTCCAATTTGCTGCAGACACTAAATGTCTATAGAATGGTTAATGCTGAGTTCTTCAACTTCTCCTGTAGTTGTAAGAGAATCAGCTTTGATGATCCTCTCAATTGGTCATTGTCAACTTCTGATGGCTGACTGCTGAAAAATTGATGTTTTTGAACTGTGGTGTTGGAGAAGACTCTTGAGAGTCCCTTGGACTGCAGGAAGATCCACCAGTCCATGCAAAAGGAGATCAGTCCTGAGTGTTTACTGGAAAGACTGATGTTGAAGCTGAAACTCCAATACTTTGGCCACCTGAAGCAAAGAGCTGACTCATTTGAAAAGACCCTGATGCTGGGAAAGACTGAGGGCAGGAGGAAAAGGGGACGACAGAGGATGAGATGGTTGGATGGCATCACTGACTCAATGGACATGAGTTTGAGTAGACTCTGGGAGTTGGTGATAGGCAGGGAGGCCTGACGTGCCATGGTCCATGGGGTCACAAAGAGTCGGACATGACTGAGTGACTGAACTGGCTGGCCACTGTGTTCCTCATATTCAAGGCTCTTGTTTCCTTTCAAAACTTCTTGAACCTCCATTGCACTGTACATTGTTAGCAGTTCCTGGGCCAAATGTGTTGTTGATATTGTGAAGTGTCTCCACTGTTTTATGACTCATTTTGAACTCAAATAAGAAAATTGCTTGAATTTGCTTTTTGTATAACATCATTTCCCTAGTCTGAAATAAGTACAAAATAAACTGGACCCTGGCCAGCCTCCCCTGACACAGGCCACCTATGGGCTCCTGAGACCCACCCTCTGGCAAAAGGCTGCCTGAATGTAGCTTATTTTGCTGGGGGTGGAGAGCAGGAGGGTGTACGCTAGACCTTGAACTGGTAAATAGAGGCCTGGGGTGGGGAGTCAGTGTGCTTCAGTTTCCTCCCCAACAACTGAATGTTTTTAACACCTGAAAACTGAGGGGGCTTCCTTGGTGACTCAGACAGTAAAGAATCTGCTTGCAATGCAGGAAATGTGGGTTCAATCCCTGGATCAGGAAGATCCCCCGGAGAAGGAAATGGTAACCCACTCCAGTACTCTTGCCTGGAGAATCCCTTGGACAGAGGAGCCTGGTGGGCTACAGTCCATGGGGTCGCAGATTCAGACACAACTGAGTGACTGACACACACACAAACAGCAAGTAATGTCATGAGCAAAAAATATATAAAGCAAGAAATTCACATTAAAATGATGTATGGGGGGGGAGGAGCCAAGATGGTGGAGGAGTAGGACGGGGAGAACACTTTCTCCCCCACAAATTCATCAAAAGAGCATTTAAACGTCGAGTAAATTCCACAAAACAACTTCTGAATGCCGGCAGAGGACATCAGGCACCCAGAAAAGCAACCCAACTCTTCGAAAGGAGGTAGGAAAAAATATAAAAGACAAAAAAAGAGACAAAAGAGGGAGGGACGGAGTTCCGTCCAGGGAAGGGAGTCTTAAAAAGAGAGAAGTTTCCAAACACCAGGAAACCTTCTCACTGCCAAATCTGTGCCGAGCTTTGGAAGCACAGAGGGCAACATAACAGGGAGAAAAAATAAATAAACAATTAAAACTCGCAGATTGCGAGCCCTACGGTAACTCCCCCAGCGGAGAAGCAGTGCAGACGCCTGCACACGCCATTAGCAAGCGGGGACTGGGCAGGGAGGCACGGCGCGGGCTGCATCGCTTAGAGTAAGAATCTGGACTGAATACCATGAGCGCTATCTGAGTGAAATAAATTGGGCTAGCAAACCAGACTGTGGGATATCTACCACGTGAAAAGCCAGCCCTAACCTAAGACACCGCCAGGCCCGCGCATGGAACAAAGGACTGAACAGAGATAGCCGGCTGAAGACCTTCCCCCTCTGGTGACAGGCAGCCAGAGCTGGAAGGGGGCAATCGCAGCCCCAGAGAGACATTATCTATAAAACTGTAAGCAGGCTTCTTTGCTAACTAAAACTTCTTGGGGGTCTGGACGGTCAACATCTGCCTGAGAAGGTGTGCCAGTTTTACACCCAGATAACCGAGTGGCGGGGAGGCGATAAGTCGCAGCATTGGTGCTCGCCAAACACCTCATCACCTGAGCTGCTCGGACCTCAGAAGAGCACAAAACGCAGGTCCAACTGAGTCTGCGCCTCTGAGGACTACCCGAGTGCCTGAACCTGAGCGGCTTGGACCTGGGAGGTACATGCAGCCCAGGGCCGGCCTCGGATTGTTCCCGGTGGAACAACCTAGAGCCCAAGCAGTGTGGGCACGGAGGCTACATGCGCTGTGAGCGGGGGCAGACCCAGTGTGGCTGAGGCACTGCGAGCGCACGCCAGTGTTATTTGTTTGCAGCATCCCTCCCTCCCTCCCCACAGCGCGACTGAACAAGTGAGCCTAAAAAAAAAAAAGTGTCCTCCACCGTCCGCTTTGTGTCAGGGCAGGAACCAGACACTGAAGAGACCAGCAAACAGAAGAAGTTATAACAGAGGGAAACGCCTTGGAAGCTACAGGCAATAGATTAAAACCCTGTGGTTACTACAGACTACATAGGAAGGGGCCTATAGATCTTGAGAAATAAAAGTCGGACCAAGGAACTAGCCAAAAATGAACTGAACCCACAATACTCACAACAAAACCAGAGAAAGTCCTAGATTTACTATTTTTATGATCATTCTTTCTTTTTTTTTTTTTTTAATTTTTTTGGAAAAAAAATTTTAAGTCTTCTATTGTTCCTTCAATTTTCAATTTTATAACCTATTACTTTGCAAAAAAAAAAAAGATCCTATTTTTTTCTTCTTCAGCAAACTTCATATACATATATTTTATAATTTTTTGACCTTGTTTTTTTATTTCTATTTCTTTTCTTTAACATTGTATTTTTGAAATTCCAAACTCTACTCTAGATTTTTAATTTTAGCTTTTTGGTATATTTTATCAATTTTGTACCTATAGTTTTTTTTATAATTTCTGTGACTTTTTTTCCTCTGTTTCTTTCTCTTCTTCTTTTATATAACATTGTATATCTGAAATTCCAAACTCTATTCTAGATTTTTAATTTATGCTTTTTGGTATTTGATATCAATTTTGTACCTGTATTTTCTTTATAATTTTTGCGACATTGTTTGTTTTTTTTGTTTGCTTGTTTTCTCTCTTTATTTTTCTTCTTCCTTTTTTTTTAACATTGTATTTTTGAAATTCCAAACTCTACTCTAGATTTTTAATTTTTGCTTTTTGGTATTAGTTATCAATTTTGTACCTGTATTTTCTTTATAATTTTCGTGACCTTGTTTGTTTTCCTTGTTCATTTTTTCTCTCTTTCTTTTCCTTCTTCTTTTCTTTAACATTGTATTTTTGAAATTCCAAACTCTACTCTAGATTTTTAATTTTTGCTTTTATGTATTTGTTACCAATTTTGTACCTTTAAGAACCCAATCTTCAGGACCCATTTTTCACTATGGAGCGAGATTACTGGCTTGACTGCTCTCTCTCCCTTTGGACTCTTCTTTTTCTCCACCAGGTCGCCTGTGTCTCCTCCCTAACCCCTCTCGACTCTACCCAACTCTGTGAATTTCTGTGTATTCCAGATGGTGGAGAACACTTAGGGAACTGATTACTGGCTGGATCTGTCTCCCTCCTTTTCATTCTCCCCTTTTATCCTTCTGGCAACCTCTGTCTCCTTCCTCCTTCTTCTCTTCTCTGTATAACTCCGTGAACATCTCTGAGCGGTCCAGTTGTGGAGTGCACATAAGGAAGTGACTACTGGCTAGCCCACTCTCTCCACTATTGATTCCACCTCATCTCATTTGGGTCACCTCTAACTCCCTCCTCCCTCTTCTCTTCTCCATGTAACACTGTGAACCTCTCTGAGTGACCCTCACAGTAGAGAAACTTTTCATCTTTAATGTAGATGTTTTATCAATGGTGCTGTATAGAAGGAGAAGTTTTGAAACTACTGTAAAAATAAGACTGATAACTGGAAGCAGGAGGCTTAAGTCCAAACCCTGACTCCAGGGAACTCCTGACTCCAAGGAACATTAATTGACAGGAGCTCATCAAACGCCTCCATACCGACACTGAAACCAAGCACCACACAAGGGCCAACAAGTTCCAGGGCAAGACATACCAAGCAAATTCTCCAGCAACAAAGGAACACAGCCCTGAGATTCAAGATACAGGCTGCCCAAAGTCACCCCAAAACCATAGACATCTCATAACTCATTACTGGACATTTCATTGCACTCCAGAGAGAAGAAATACAGCTCCACCCACCAGAACACCGACACAAGCTTCCCTAACCAGGAAACCTTGACAAGCCACCTGTACAAACCCACACACAGCGAGGAAATGCCACAATAAAGAGAACTCCACAAACTGCCAGAATACAGAAAGGACACCCCAAACTCAGCAACTTAAACAAGATGAAGAGACAGAGGAATACCCAGCAGATAAAGGAACAGGATAAATGCCCACCAAACCAAACCAAAGAGGAAGAGATAGGGAATCTACCTGATAAAGAATTCCGAATAATGATAGTGAAATTGATCCAAAATCTTGAAATTAAAATGGAATCACAGATAAATAGCCTGGAGGCAAGGATTGAGAAGATGCAAGAAAGGTTTAACAAGGACCTAGAAGAAATAAAAAAGAGTCAACATATAATGAATAATGCAATAAATGAAATTAAAAACACTCTGGAGGCAACAAATAGTAGAATAACAGAGGCAGAAGATAGGATTAGTGAATTAGAAGATAGAATGGTAGAAATAAATGAATCAGAGAGGACAAAAGAAAAACGAATTAAAAGAAATGAGGACAATCTCAGAGACCTCCAGGACAATATTAAACGCTACAACATTCAAATCATAGGGGTTCCAGAAGAAGAAGACAAAAAGAAAGACCATGAGAAAATACTTGAGGAGATAATAGTTGAAAACTTCCCTAAAATGGGGAAGGAAATAATCACCCAAGTCCAAGAAACCCAGAGAGTCCCAAACAGGATAAACCCAAGGTGAAACACTCCAAGACACATATTAATCAAATTAACAAAGATCAAACACAAAGAACAAATATTAAAAGCAGCAAGGGAAAAACAACAAATAACATATAAGGGAATTCCCATAAGGATAACAGCTGATCTTACAATAGAAACTCTTCAAGCCAGGAGGGAATGGCAAGACATACTTAAAATGATGAAAGAAAATAACCTACAGCCCAGATTATTGTACCCAGCAAGGATCTCATTCAAGTATGAAGGAGAAATCAAAAGCTTTTCAGACAAGCAAAAGCTGAGAGAATTCTGCACCACCAAACCAGCTCTCCAACAAATACTAAAGGATATTCTCTAGACAGGAAACACAAAAACGGTGTATAAATTCAAACCCAAAACAATAAAGTAAATGGCAACGGGGTCATACTTATCAGTAATTACCTTAAACGTAAATGGGTTGAATGCCCCAACCAAAAGACAAAGACTGGCTGAATGGATACAAAAACAAGACCCCTACATATGTTGTCTACAAGAGACCCACCTCAAAACAGGGGACACATACAGACTGAAAGTGAAGGGCTGGAAAAAGATTTTCCATGCAAATAGGGACCAAAAGAAAGCAGGAGTAGCAATAATCATATCAGATAAAATAGACTTTAAAACAAAGGCTGTGAAAAGAGACAAAGAAGGTCACTACATAATGATCAAAGGGTCAATCCAAGAAGAAGATATAACAATTATAAATATATATGCACCCAACACGGGAGCACCGCAGTATGTAAGACAAATGCTAACAAGTATGAAAGGAGAAATTAACAATAACACAATAATAGTGGGAGACTTTAATACCCCACTCACACCTATGGATAGATCAACTAAACAGAAAATTAACAGGGAAACACAAACTTTAAACGATACAATAGACCAGTTAGACCTAAATGATATCTATAGGACATTTCATCCCAAAACAATGAATTTCACCTTTTTCTCAAGCGCACATGGAACCTTCTCCAGGATAGATCACATCCTGGGCCATAAAGCTAGCCTTGGTAAATTCAAAAAAAATAGAAATCATTCCAAGCATCTTTTCTGACCACAATGCAGTAAGATTAGATCTGAATTACAGGAGAAAAACTATTAAAAATTCCAACATATGGAGGCTGAACAACATGCTGCTGAATAAACAACAAATCACAGAAGAAATAAAAAAAAATCAAAATTTGCATGGAAACGAATGAAAATGAAAACACAACAACCCAAAACCTGTGGGACACGGTAAAAGCAGTCCTAAGGGGAAAGTTCATAGCAATACAGGCACACCTCAAGAAACAAGAAAAAAGTCAAATAAATAACCTAACTCTACACCTAAAGCAACTAGAAAAGGAAGAAATGAAGAACTCCAGGGTTAGTAGAAGGAAAGAAATCTTAAAAATTAGAGCAGAAATAAATGCAAAAGAAACAAAAGAGACCATAGCAAAAATCAACAAAACCAAAAGCTGGTTCTTTGAAAGGATAAATAAAATTGACAAACCATTAGCCAGACTCATCAAGAAACAAAGGGAGAAAGATCAAATCAATAAAATTAGAAATGAAAATGGAGAGATCACAACAGACAACACAGAAATACAAAGGATCATAAGAGACTACTATCAACAATTATATGCCAATAAAATGGACAACGTGGAAGAAATGGACAAATTCTTAGAAAAGTACAACTTTCCAAAACTCGATCAGGAAGAAATAGAAAATCTTAACAGACCCATCACAAGCACGGAAATTGAAACTATAATCAAAAATCTTCCAGCAAACAAAAGCCCAGGTCCAGACGGCTTCACAGCTGAATTCTACCAAAAATTTAGAGAATAGCTAACACCTGTCCTGCTCAAACTCTTCCAGAAAATTGCAGAGGAAGGTAAACTTCCAAACTCATTCTATGAGGCCACCATCACCCTAACCCCAAAACCTGACAAAGATCCCACAAAAAAAGAAAACTACAGGCCAATATCACTGATGAACATAGATGCAAAAATCCTTAACAAAATTCTAGCAATCAGAATCCAACAACACATTAAAAAGATCATACACCATGACCAAGTGGGCTTTATCCCAGGGATGCAAGGATTCTTCAATATCCACAAATCAATCAGTGTAATACACCACATTAACAAATTGAAAAATAAAAACCATATGATTATCTCAATAGATGCAGGGAAAGCCTTTGACAAAATTCAACATCCATTATGATCAGAAAGCAGGAATAGAAGGAACATACCTCAACATAATCAAAGCTATATATGACAAACCCACAGCACACATTATCCTCAATGGTGAAAAATTGAAAGCATTTCCCCTAAAGTCAGGAACAAGACAAGGGTGCCCACTTTCACCATTACTATTCAACATAGTTTTGGAAGTTTTGGCCACAGCAATCAGAGCAGAAAAAGAAATAAAAGGAATCCAAATTGGAAAAGAAGAAGTAAAACTCTCACTATTTGCAGATGACATGATCCTCTACATAGAAAACCCTAAAGACTCCACCAGAAAATTACTAGAACTAATCAATGACTATAGTAAAGTTGCAGGATATAAAATCAACACCCAGAAATCCCTTGCATTCCTATACATTAATAATGAGAAAACAGAAAGAGAAATTAAGGAAACAATTCCATTCACCATTGCAACAGAAAGAATAAAATACTTAGGAATATATCTACCTAAAGAAACTAAAGACCTATATATAGAAAACTATAAAACAGTGGTGAAAGAAATCAAAGAAGACACTAATAGATGGAGAAATATACCATGTTCATGGATTGGAAGAATCAATATAGTGAAAATGAGTATACTACCCAAGGCACTTTATAGATTCACTGCAATCCCTATCAAGCTACCAACAGTATTCTTCACAGAGCTAGAACAAATAATTTCACAATTTGTATGGAAATACAAAAAACCTCGAATAGCCAAAGTGATCTTGAGAAAGAAGAATGGACCTGGAGGAATCAACCTACCTGACTTCAGGCTCTACTACAAAGCCACAGTTATCAAGACAGTATGGTACTGGCACAAAGACAGAAATATAGATCAATGGAACAAAATAGAAAGCCCAGAGATAAATCCACGCACATATAGACACCTTATCTTTGACAAAGGAGACAAGAATATGCAATGGATTAAAGACAATCTCTTTAACAAGTGGTGCTGGGAAATCTGGTCAACCACTTGTAAAAGAATGAAACTAGACCACTTTCTAACACCATACACAAAAATAAACTCAAAATGGATTAAAGATCTAAACGTAATACCAGAAACTATAAAACTCCTAGAGGAGAACATAGGCAAAACACTCTCTGACATACATCACAGCAGGATCCTCTATGACCCACCTCCCAGAATATTGGAAATAAAAGCAGAAATAAACAAATGGGACCTAATTAACCTTAAAAGCTTCTGCACATCAAAGGAAACTATTAGCAAGGTGAAAAGACAGCCTTCAGAATGGGAGAAAATAATAGCAAATGAAGCAACTGACAAACAGCTAATCTCAAAAATATACAAGCAACTCCTACAGCTCAACTCCAGAAAAACAAATGACCCAATCAAAAAATGGGCCAAAGAAGTAAATAGACATTTCTCCAAAGAAGACATACAGATGGCTAACAAACACATGAAAAGATGCTCAGCATCACTCATTATCAGAGAAATGCAAATCAAAACCACTATGAGGTACCATTTCACACCAGTCAGAATGGCTGCAATCCAAAAGCCTACAAATAATAAATGCTGGAGAGGGTGTGAAGAAAAGGGAACCCTCTTACACTGTTGGTGGGAATGCAAACTAGTACAGCCACTATGGAGAACAGTGTGGAGATTCCTTAAAAGACTGGAAATAGAACTGCCTTATGATCCAGCAGTCCCACTGCTGGGCATACACACTGAGGAAACCAGAAGGGAAAGGGACATGTGTACCCCAATGTTCATCACAGCACTGTTTATAATAGCCAGGACATGGAAGCAACCTAGATGCCCATCAGCAGATGAATGGATAAGAAAGCTGTGGTACATATACACAATGGAGTATTACTCAGCCATTAAAAAGAATAGATTTGAATCAGTTCTAATGAGGTGGATGAAACTGGAGCCTATTATACAGAGTGAAGTAAGCCAGAAAGAAAACACCAATACAGTATACTAATGCATATATATGGAATTTAGAAATATGGTAACAATAACCCTGTGTACGAGACAGCAAAAGAGACACTGATGTATAGAACAGTCTTATGGACTCTGTGAGAGAGGGAGAGGGTGGGAAGATTTGGGAGAATGGCACTGAAACATGTAAAATATCATGTATGAAACGAGTTTCCCGTCCAGGTTCGATGCACTATACTAGATGCTTGGGGCTAGTGCACTGGGACGACCCAGAGGGATGGTATGGGGAGGGAGGAGGGAGGAGGGTTCAGGATGGGGAACACATGTATACCTGTGGCAGATTCATTTTGATATTTGGCAAAACTAATACAATTATGTAAATTTTAAAAAAAAAATAAAATTAAAAAAAAAAGTTAAAAAAAAATAAAATAAAATGATGTATAACATAACTACATTTATTTAAGCATGCATTCCCTTATCAAAAAGCAAAGCTCAACAGTGCAAAACCACAATTACTTTTGCACCAAGCTAATAATAGTATCCACCTAACATTATTTTGGATGGAAAGCTTAGGATGTTGCACTCTTTATTTTCTAACAATTATATAAAATACTTTACATAGTTTATATAATTGTGTAAAGAATACAAATTTATATAATTTATATAAGTATGCTATTTTAACCACTTAAATGAAAAAAAATAAATCCTTGCTACTATTATTCCATCTTCCTACAGGTGTTTATTAACACTTTAATGATCTAAAACTCATTGTCATCTCTGTCCTCAGACTCTCTGACTTTCTCACTCATAACCTGTTTAATATTTTTGTGGGGATGCACAAAACAGATGTATAGGTTCGTCAGACTGTTGGATTTAAGTTACATTTTTCAAACCTTATTTTAAATCAGGCTTCAAGTCCTCATATTCTTCACAAGATCTTTTAAATCTCATAATAAAAAAGAAAATATTATTTCAACCTAATAAATTTCAAAATTAACTTCTAGGCAAATCCTCCTTAAGAGATTTATTTCCTCAAACAAATAAAGACAGAGGTTAAAATAAAAATATGATGTTCTCTGAGAAAGTTTAGTGGTGAAAATGTGTCAATGGATTAATGGTTGCTCCAGGGGAAGGTGTAATTCACATTCTGAGAGGAGCAGCTGTCCCATGATAAATGTCCTCAGGGTTACACTTCTGGTTTTTGATACCAGACATAACACGTGACTGACATCTAGCAAGAGTTGATCAGATTTATTTTTGTTTTTGTTAATGTTTGTTTCTTACTATAACCCTAAGATGGGGCTAGTTATATTAGACTGAAGAGCCTGATCATTATTTTCTTCACATAGCAGTGGTATTTTGGGTGGTATTAATTTTGTTGTCAAAGATACAGCTGTTGTAGAAAATATTTTGAATTTTTAGTCCCATCTGGTGTGCTGAAGAAAGAAGTAATGCTCTGAGCATTGGCATCAATCCACTTTCTAAGTGGGTAATACCAGTGCTTTGAAAAAGTGTCTGTCAAAATGGGAGATGAAAGAGTCATTAATCTGAACTGTTTTCATCTTTGTATTGCACTACAAATACTGCAATACACCAATTAAAATAAACATAATGTATGTGTGCATGTTAAAAATCCTTCAGAGTAGTTTGTCAGTACATGTAATGTTTGCATTACTAACAGTTTATGTCCAGGAATGTAAATGTCAAAATAAAGTAATAAAAATTGAAATGGCAACTATCAGTAAGGAGAGGAAGATGTGTCCAATTGGACTAAAATTGTTAAGAGAGGCAATAAATTAGTACTCAGAGTTATATTTGCTTTCCCCTCCATCACTTGCTATCATCAAATATTTTCTTCAAATGCCCATTGAACTTACCTTTCTCCTCAAAAATAGGTGTTGTTTGAGTTAGTATGAACTAAAAACATGCAGTTATTTATGATATAATTTATTTTGCTTCAAAGAGTTGAGATCTTTTTTGCCAGATTGTTTCAATACCTAAAGTTCCTCAGAGATCAAAATAAGCGTAAATAAGATAGGCAGCTAATTTGCCTGGGATATAAGTCTATGTAAAGTAGTAAAACTTCATTGGGGCATAACACATAAAATAAAATAAAGACAATGTGTATGCCAGAAATCCTTACAAGAAACCCTTGATAGGACAGTTTGAATGTAGGGTAAAGAATATTCTTAAGGAAATTATTTAAATAATAGATTACTATTAAAGTTAATTTAAAACAAGTGTATTGGATTTTGCTTTTGCTTTGAAATAAGATTTGGGTATCCAAGGCTGACTTTTTGGAGAGAACAGTTTGAATGAAGGTGGTTAACTTCTGTTCATTCACCACACAACATTCATGCTCTTCTCCAAATATTGTAAAAACATACTTAGAATGTATCTTTTTTGAAAAAGCACAAAATGATTAGCTTCCCAGGGTTCTTACAGGTTTCATAATAGCTTCTGCAAATCCTTATATGACAAGGAGTACATGTGTGGTCTAAAACGCTTTGGCGTTTCAGAGAAGTCAGACTTCTTTAAAGTTGGCCAAATGGGCGGAATTAAGGAAAAAGTATACTGGAAAAACAAGCATTTTAGCTAAACCTTAAGTAAAAAAGAGGGTTTCAATCATTGATTTTAATGAGATGTACAGGCAGAAGGAAAATATGAATTTTCAAACAAAAGAAAATTCAGAGTGTTTGTAAAGTAGTAGGTAGTCAGATTTAGGACATAATAATGGGACATCAGATTGTAAGATTTGAATGTAAACAGGATATGGAAGAGCTTAAGTGGTGAGTTTGAATATTTATTGGGAAACTTCCAAATTTTTTTTGAGACAGTACACAGCGACATGGCCACAGGCAGAAGGACAGATGCTGGCAGGGGATAATGAGAGAATAGAAGTGGGTAACACATTCTTGGTGGCTACTATAGTGATTTCAGGTTGCGGATGGTTAAGAGTTGATGGCAGTGTGAATGAAAATAAACGAAAATGGAAAGACAGAGAAAAATACAAGCAAATTTTGGAAATAGAGGCAGTAAGACTGAGCAACAGAGAAAATGTTAGAATCCTAGTTAGATGAGGGAAATCAGAGAATGATGGAATATCTACCACATAAATTGGGATATAATGAGGAAATAAAGCTGTCACGGAAAAAATGTGGAGGTGAAGATATGAGGAGTAGAGTTTGGTACATATTAAGTTGATTTTAATATTATTTAATTTCATTCCCTTCCTTGTAGCATATCATGAAAGAGGACCACCTCTATGAAATAGTATAATAACTTATTGACTATTTATAATTCATCAGTTATAAGTAAGATGTTTCACAAATGCATCCCTCCTAAACGAAAATAATGCTGGAATATAAGTGTTCAGTCATCCCCATTTTAAGATGATAAAACTAAACTTCTGATAGGTTAAATTATCTGGTCAAAGTGACACAGCTAATAAGGAGGAAATATGGAATTTGAATCTATGTCTGTCTGACTATTAAACAGAAGAATAAAAATACATGGAAAGAAGATAGTCTTGGGAGAGCAACAGAGGAACATTTGACTTTAGAAGGGGGATTTTATCTCTTTAAGATATTAAGAGAGAAGTGAGAGACTGAGCAATTCTATACAGTCTAGATGGCATGTGACATAGTCTTCTGGTTGATGGCTACTAACTGGTTAAAGTTGTAATTGTAGGGCACACTTGATTTCAGAAACATTAAATCCTGAAATAGTAAACATTTTAGAATTAAAACTATGTTGTATAAAACTATATTTTATGAAACTGCATTATATGAACTTTTCTATTATTTTGACTGATACTGTCTATCTCTAGAAGAAAGCTTCCTTCTGTTCCTTGTTTCATAGACTTTTTTGCCCCTATTTTTGTTGTTTTTAACTAGGAAGAGATGCTGGATTAAATTAAATTTCTTACAGCTAAGCTTGTGTTTTTTATTTTTATCTTCTACTTCTCTGATTTTGCCACGCACTTACATCCAATCAGTCTTCAGGGCTTCCCCATTTTGTCAATACCTCCTCCTGGATTATCTCCTAAATCTCTCCATTTGTCCCTGACTCCAGCGCTATCATCTTTCCCAATCTTGAACACATTCCTGCTGTTTTACAAATGATTCTCTGAACTGCAGCTCTTGTGATTATTTAAAAGTATAAACCTCTCTCCTGTATAAAACTCTCCAATAGATTCTCACTGTGCTTTAGATAAAGACCAAATTTTTAAAATTACTTGGACTAAAGTCTGTGTGAGCTGGGCTCTGCCCATATTTTCAGAGCCAGGTATAGACAGCTGATATCTCAAAGAGTCATGCTGCTTTGAGGCTGTCTTTCCTATTTAGGATCATGAAGACGGGAATATTCATGGGCTTCAAAACCAATGCAATTACTGTCTTTTTACCCTGGATTTTTGACATGTTCTTTCCTTTTACTTCTTAGGGGTGACACCAGTTTTGGTCTTTAAACTGTACATTCACGGACGTTTCAACTAGAAGTAAAGGGAAAGAGTTAGAATCGGAAATTAGAGCCTTGAACCATTTCTGACTTGTGATATTAAACTAGAAATCCTTATTGTTGTTTCAAAGGTCTGTTGCAGGTTTTTGTCTTTGGTGAGCATGTATGAAGTAGAACTCAAAGAAAAGCTGAGGTAATGGTTCCAGGGGAGTTAACTTTCTTCTCTCAGCACACTTCTCTTTTGGGGATTTATTTCAGTGTCAGATTCAAGGTACAGAGTGATGAAAATCATATTTCAGAAACAAGCCAGCATAAAGGTTTTGCTCAGCTAAGAATTAATTGTATTTCTATATACATCAGACATTAGAGCTCAGTTGTGTAAATGTGGGTGTTATATTAATACATTCAGTTTACTGTACTTATTATACAACTTACCACTAACTTGAACTCAAAACACAAAAGCATCTCATTTATTACATGGAAATACTTACACTTGTACAACCCAAGACATTTATATTGTTCCACGTAAAACTATTTTCTGAAGCTTAAAATCACCATACATATACTATGTTCAGTTCAGTTCAGTTCAGTCGCTCAGTCATGTCCAACTCTTTGAGACCCCATGAATCGCAGCACGCCAGGCCTCCCTGTCCATCACCAATTCCCAGAGTTCACTCAAACTCACTTCCATCGAGTCGGTGATGCCATCCAGCCATCTCATCCTCTGTCATCCCCTTTTCCTCCTGCCCCCAATCCCTCCCAGCACCAGAGTCTTTTCCAGTGAGTCAGCTCTTCACATGAGGTGGCCAAAGTACTGGAATTTCAGCTTTAGCATCATTCCTTCCAAAGAAATCCCAGGACTGATTTCCTTTAGGATGGACTGGTTGGATCTCCTTGCAGTTCAAGGGACTCTCAAGAGTCTTCTCCAACACCACAGTTCAAAACCATCAATTCTTCGGTGCTCAGATTTCTTCACAGTCCAACTCTCACATCCATACATGACCACTGGAAAAACCATAGCCTTGACTAGACGGACCTTTGTTGGCAAAGTAATGTCTCTGCCTTTCAATATCCTATCTAGGTTAGAGGAACATAATTGAAAAACCAAAAGCAAGGCAGCAGAATGGGACTAGAACAGCTGGGCCAAAATTTAAACATTTTTGGAGAGAAACATAACACTGAATTGAATTCGCAAGAAGGAGTTAAGAAAAACGCTGAAATAATTAAGTAGACAACAGTCTTTCAAGAAAGCCACCACCTTCATGCTGTTCAGGTAGGGCAGGGCTTTTCCTTGCAATACCCCTTCTGGTAACACGCAATTTCCCAAGCTCCCTCCTTCTCTTCCAAAATGTATGTTCTGTGCTCCCTTCATTCTAGACAACTGACAACTAATCTTTTAAACTAAATACAAATATTTTAACTGGATCTAAAAGGTGACTGCTACTTCCCCCATTAGGGATGAACTGTTATAACTCAAAGAAGTTACATTAATGGTGTTATTGTAGACACCATGGCAGGCCAGAGGGTGATTGGAATTTACTATCTTTATTGGTGCCCCTTAAATCATGCACAAAAGCAATTGCTTCTGACCAGCTCTGGAAAGTCGCCTTTGTTCAAAACCTCTGTTGTATACTTGGTATGTGCCTTTGGGTAAGTGCATGTCTTGGAGGTAGAGAACAGAGTATCAGCCAGCTAACATGTTGTCTTACTCAGGCCTAGAAGAATGTACTACTTACTACTAATTTTGCATGATTTGGGGGGAACTATGGAAATTTCCCCTCCCACTGTCTCTAAACATGCTGATGCCAACCCACCCTTCTTCCCTGACTTGTTTGTAACTAAAACTTGAATTCTAGAACTGAAGTTTTGTTAAATATGTCTTATTTGCAGTGCAAATTCAAATCCAACATTTTAATTTGTAAACACCTGGGAAGACAACACATTAGATTACCAACAACAGAGTAGAACTGCAAGAAAATTAGGCAATGATAAAGAGGGTTGGGATATGCAAGGTAGGTCTCTATTTTCATCCCTGGAGTATTTCTCCTCAGCCTAAGTTTTGAGGTCAATAGATCCTTGGAGTTATCATAAATCCTTAGAGAACAAAGAAAGGGTGTGTGTGGTATGTGTCCATGTGTGTGTGCCTGCACGTGTGTGTGTGGTATGTGTGCACAAGGAGGAAGAGGAGGAAGGGGACAGCCTACACATATTTGCATTTTGCTATCTGCCAAATGACTTTGCCTTTTAATATCAGAGAAACAAGAGCAATCTCTAGAAAGTCCATACAGAAGATCTTGTAACACTGTCTTAAGAAGCCTCAGCGAGAGGCCAGAGACAGAATAATAAATGAGTTTAAGTGCAGTTAGCTTCATGCAGGAACATCAGCTTAGCAGGGACAAAACATGAAACAGACCTATGGTTCAAATATACCACTGAATATCTAGACTATTTCCTGAAATGAGCTTCTTGGATATAAATAGCATAGTAACACAAATATGCATACTTTTTACTACCACCACTTTAACTGTTTCTGGACTCTACTTGGCAATAAATCTGAAAATGCAATGCAGTTGGTTAAGGAGAGTTACTTTTTTGAAGTTTAATGAGCATGATGGCTAATAGGGACCATGCTTTAAAATTCCACGTAGGGACAAAATAATATTGAAAAAAAACTTTTTTTTTATTAATGATACCACTATCTTTTTTTATTTCACACATAGTCAAATGCTTTATAAGTTAATTGTACTAAAAAAAGACACCCAATAGCTAATAATTTGATTACCATTCTTAACCAGATTAAACTGGTCTTGTTTAACAAACACATCATTAGTTTAGTCATGATAATGGATAGTTGCAATGGTCTTTTTAATATTTACTAAGAAATTTAGAAAATTATTATATGGTATAAAGAGATAATTTTAAAAGTTTCAACTTTACCACACAGAAAAATATTGTATTTTTATTAGTTCCTTCTAGAGTTTTTCTTGTGTGCTTGCGTGTACAGTTGATATTCTGATTGTAGCTGTTACTTTGGTTTAGATTTGCAATCATCCTAATTTTAACAAATAAAAAAATTTAATCACTAAAAATATATTTTATTATTTAGTAACAATTGTTCATTTTTAACATAATAACATTTTTGAAATTATGTATCAGAAATAAAAAGTGAAAGGTAGCTGATGAATGGTGTGATGCCTTGGATTTCCTTTAAAATAAACCAGAGTGAGATGGAGTGATAAAGAGTACGAGTTAATTGTTATTGAAGATGAATGATGGGTACATGGAGGTTTATGACAGTATTCTTCAATGAAAACTTTAATATAGTTAAGTGAGTTTTAGTCTATGATTTGTGATATTATATATTTTATATACATATTTATTCATAAGCACCTTGTTTAACTTCACTAACTATATAACTTAAGATTTCTATACTCATTAATTTTTTAGCTAGTTTAACTTGTTAAAAGCAGAAATGGGTGTATAATGTCACTCAAATCACTGTGTTTGGTTAATTTTTTTCTAAGGCTTTTTTTTTGGCTTATTTTTGGCTTGAAATTAGTTTGTTATATTAATATTAATATATGTTATTGTTCTTCCTTCTTTTGTGTGTATACATTTGATTGATGCCTTTCTAGTCCTGCTTAAGTTTTTTACCTTACATTTTAACTTCTACATCTTTTTTGTTTCTTTGTCCTTGCTTGATAATTCTTGAGCATCCATTGTTGTTCTGATTATTGTTTAACATTCTCTGACATTTTGAATTTATGGTATCTGTTTAAGAAGCATATAGTTGTTTTTTGTAAAAATAAACATGTCTGGTGGCTCAGATGGTAAAGACCCCACCTGCAATGCAGGAGACCTGGGTTCAATCCCTGAGTTGGGAAGATCCCCAAACATCCTGGAGAAGGAAAAGGCAACCCACTCCAGTATTCTTACCTGGAGAATTCCATGGACAGAGGAGACTGGTGGGCTCCAGTCGTAGGGCCGAAAAGAGTCGGATATGACTGAGTGACTATCACTTTCACAAAATTTATTTTGTCTCAAATTCTAATTGTAGTTTTCATCTTGGGTTTCATTTATTTATTTTTCTCATTGGTAAATATGTGTGGATGCATGCACACTCATACGTAAGTGTGCACACACACAACATAAGGACCATATGTACATATATACAACATATGGACCATTTATATTTCCTCTCAAATTCAGCAGAAACTTGGTAGTTATATAAGCTGCTTTTACTTCTAGCATTAATAAAATTTAAGTACTATAAAAACATTTTATTCCTATTTTTAATATTTGAAAGCCAGAAATGAAAAGGTTAATTCTACCATATATAAGATGAGAAACCCCACACATCTTCACTTTCTGTCTACACCCTCCCCATTACTATTAATTGTAGATGCAATATAAGCTTTGCTTTCAAAATATTAAATTGTTTACACAAGATAGCTTCTCTTTTAGATTGTCTGAGTTACAATTCTCCTCTGTAGAATTCACAATAACAAACATATCTAGATAACGTATTTTATTGGTTTTAATGTTAATTTGTAACTTTACATTATGGAATATATGTGGTTTTTAAAACTTTTATTGGAGTACAGTTGCTTTACAATGTTGTGTTCATCTCTGTTGTATAGCAAGGTGAATCAGTTATATGCTTTCATACATTCCCTCTTTTTTAGATTTCCTTTCCGTTTAGGTCCCCACAGAGCACTGAGTAGAAATCTCTGTGCTATACAGTAGGTTCTTATTAGTTATTTATATTTCTATATAGTAGTACATATAAAACATTATAGTATGTATATTGTAAAACATTATAAAACACAGAATTCCAATCTCACCTTATGTTATTTATTTCTAAATCTATAGTACTAGAAGAATTTATTTTCTTCAAATTATCCTGTGAGAAAGTATAAGCAAAAGGAACACTTCCTTACTCAGTCTACAAGGCCAAACTACAGATACCAATGCCATTCAAAGATATTACAACAAAGAAAGCTACAGGCCAATACACTGTGAACTTAACTGCTGAATTCTTAAGGAAACATGGCAAATAGAATCCAGAAACTAGTTTTAATACTACTAAGTAGTGTTCATCCTAGGGATAGTTTTATAAGCTGATGAACAATCAATGCAATTTAACACTTTAGCAAACTCAAGAAGAAAAAATATTATCTTCTAAGTAAACACATAAAAACCTTTTGGCAAAATTCAGCGCTCATTCATGATACAAAATCTTAGGAAAGAGGAATACAAGGAACTTCCTAAAATTGATAAAAGCCGTCTAACATAAATCCACAATGTTGTACTCAATGGCTTTTTTCTATAATAAAGAACAGATAAAGGAAGTTGACTCTTATCCTTTCCATCCAATACTGTTCTGGAAGTCCTAGATGGATTGGGAAGGGAGAAGTAAAATAATTTTTGTTGAAAACAGTACAATCCTAATTTCTGCAATGCAATTTGAAGAGATGTGAGTAGGCCTAGAAACTATCATACAGAATGAAGTAAGTCAGAAAGAGAAAAACAAATATTGTTTTTGTTATATGCAGAATTGCTTATATGCAGAATCTAGAAAACTGGTACAGATGAACTCATTTGCAAAGCAGAAACAGAGATTCAAATGTACAGAGCAAACCTATGAGAACCAAGAGGGAAAGGGGTAAGGGGACACACTCTTAAAGGGAATGGACCCAGCTCAGACCTGAACCTCATGGCTGCTGGTTCAATAACTTGAGGTCCATGCTGCCCCTGATAGGGTAGTGATAGCCACTGGGGAGAGGAGAAGTTCAAGCTAAAACCTCACTCTCTAAACAGAGTTCCTAACCCATGCTTCTCCAGGCTGACCTCCTACCGATGAGATAGATGGCAGAAGAGCCTGAGGATAAATATGGCTGTGTTCATGTCAAATCCAGCTCTGCCACTAAAGTCTCTGGGTACATGAAGACTGTATAAGGATACACCCACATAAGGACAAATCTTCAAGACAGCCATAGGAAATCGTATCACCTAATTTCAAAAAGAACAGAAAGTTAAGAAAATGAGAAGACAAGAATTTATCTCAACTGAAAGAAAAAGAAAACCTCTGAAAAAAACAACTAACAAAACAAAAGTAAAACACCAGATGAAGAATTCAAAACATTAGTAATAAAAATGCTAAGTGAATTAGGGGAAAGAATAAACAAATACAGGGAGAATTTTAACAAGGAATTACTATATATATATATATATATATATATATATATATATAAAGATAAGGTCAGAACTGAAGAATACAAAAACTGAAATGAAAAACACAATAAAAGACTTAAAGCAGAGTACGTGATACTCAATAAAGGACAGAAATGGTGTGGACCTAACAGAAGCAGAAAATATTAAGAAGAGGTGGCAAGAATACACAGAAGAACTGTACAAAAAAGAGCTCACGACCCAGATGATCACGATGGTGTGATCACTCACTTAGAGCCAGACATCCTGGAATGTGAAGTCAAGTGGGCCTTAGGAAGCATCACTATGAACAAAGCTAGGTGGAGGTGATGATATACCGGTTGAGCTATCTCAAATCCTAAAAGATGATGTTGTGAAAGTGCTACACTCAATATGCCAGCAAATTTGGAAAACTCAGCAGTGTCCACAGGACTGGAAAAGGTCAGTTTTCATTCCAATCCCTAAGAAAGGCAAAGTTGCCAAAGAATGCTCAAACTACTGCACAGTTGCACTCATCTCACACGCTAGTAAAGTAATGCTCAAAATTCTCCTAGCCAGGCTTTAATAATTTGTGAACCGTGAACTACCAGATGTTCAAGGTGGTTTTAGAAAGGCAGAGGAACCAGAGATCAAGTTGCCAACATCTGCTGTATCATCAAAAAAGAAAGAGAGTTCCAGAAAAACATCTATTCCTGCTTTATTGACTATGCCAAAGTCTTTGAGTGTATGGATCAAAACAAACTGTAGAAAATTCTTCAAGAGGTGGGAATACCAGACCACCTGACCTGCATCTTTAGAAATCTGTATGCAGGTCAGGAAGCAACAGTTAGAACTGGACAGGGAGCAACAGACTGGTTCCAAATAGGAAAAGGAGTACGTCAAGGCTGTATATTGTCACCCTGCTTATTTAACTTATATGCAGAGTACATCATGAGAAATGCTGGGCTGGTTGAAGCACAAGCTGGAATCAAGATTGCTGGGAGAAATATCAATAATCTCAGATATAAAGATGCCACACTTATGGCAGAAATCAAAGGAGAACTAAAGAGCCTCTTGATGAAAGTGAAAGAGGAGAGTGAAAAAGTTGGCTTAAAGCTCAATGTTCAGAAAACGAAGATCATGGCATCTGGTCCCATCACTTCATGGGAAATAGGGAAACAGTGGAAACAGTGACAGACTTTATTATGGGGGGCTCCAATATCATTGCAGATGGTGATTGCAGCCATGAAATTAAAAGATGCTTACTCCTTGGAAGGAAAGTTTTGACCAACCTAGACAGCATATTAAAAAGCAGAGACATAACTTTGCCAGCAAAGGTCCATTTAGTCAAAGTTATGGTTTTTCCAGTAGTCACGTATGGATGTGAGAGTTGGACTGTGAAGAAAGCTAAGCACCAAAGAACTGATGCTTTTAAACTTTGGTGTTGGAGAAGACTTTTGAGTCCCTTGGACTGCAAAGAGATCCAACCAGTCCATCCTAAAATAGATCAGTCCTGAGTTTTCATTGGAAGGACTGATGTTGAAGCTGAAATTCCAGTACTTTGGTCACCTTATGTGAAGAACTGACTCATTGGAAAAGACCCTGATGCTGGGAAAGATTGAAGGCAGCAGGAGAAGGGGACAACAGAAGATGAGATGGTTGGATGGCATCACTGACTCAATGGACATAAGTTTAGATAAACCCTGGGAGTTGCTAATAGACAGGGAGGCCTGGTGTGCTGCAGTCCGTGGGGTCGCAAAGCATCGGATATGACTGAGCGACTGAACTGAAGTGCACTGAGGTGATACAGAATGCATAAGTGATCTGGAAGATAAAATATGCAAGTTGCCCAATTGGATCTGGACAAAGGAAAACAAATTCATAAAATGAGAACATTTTCAGGGACCTGTGGGAAATTAAGCATATCAACATTCACATTACAGGGGTTTCAGAAGAAGAATAGAGAGAAAAGAGGGTTGAAACTGTATTGATAAAATTATGGCTGAAAACTTCCCAAACCTGAAGAAGGAAATATATATCTATGTATAGGAAGGACAGAGGGTCCTAAATAAGGTGAAACAAAACATACCTTCACCAAGACACATCATAATTAAAATGATAAGAGGAAATTCTAAAATGTTAAGAGGAAATTCTAAAGTCAGCAAGAGTAGAACAAAGAGTCTTATCCAAGGAAATGACTGCAAGGATAATAGCTGATTTTTCTGCACAAACTTTGTAGGCCAGAAGGGAATGGTATGATATATTCAAAGTGTGGAAAGGGAAAAGGATGCAACCTGGGATATTCTACTGGGACTGAATTAACAGGAGAGTGAAAACGGGAATAAGACACAAGATGGTTGCTTCACTTTCAGATGTGGACATCTGTTTGCTTTGGGTTTTTGAAGGCAGCAGTTGGCTATTATGATAATGTTTTGTTCAGTTGACATTACCCCCCAGTTCCCTTCCTAGGAGAGAATGTCATAAGCATCAGTGGTGGTGTTTCAGACCCCTCCTCCAGGCTCCCAGTTTCCCGAGTTGTGGTCTTAAAACTCTTCTTTGACCACGTGTTCCCAATTCTCTCTTTCACCTCCCTCCCTGCTCAGGTGTCTTTCATCTACAGACTATTTACTGTTGAATCTGGCAATGTTTTTTACCCTGAGAAAAATCTAAGTGCTTTTCTTTTATGAAATAATTTTCATACATTAATTGCTTCTTCTCTGATGATGAAGTTTCTAAAAATGTCAAACATATTGACTACTGCGAGCTCTTCATCTTCCTTCTGTCTCATGGAAATCAGATTTCCAGCAAACTGCAGTCTCCCCTTGGAGAAGGCAATGGCACCCCACTCCAGTACTCTTGCCTAGAAAATCCCATGGACAGAGGAGCCTGGTAGGCTGCAGTCCATGGGGTTGCTGAGGGTCAGACACGACTGAGCAACTTCACTTTGACTTTTCACTTTCAGGCATTGGAGAGGAAATGGCAACCCACTCCAGTGTTCTTGCCTGGAGAATCCCAGGGGCAGGGGAGCCTGGTGGGCTGCTGTCTATGGGGTCGCACAGAGTCGGACACGACTGAAGCGACTTAGCAGCAGCAGCAGGCTCCCCTACATGCTCTCTGCTCTAACAAAACTTTTCTCAAGTAGCTGAGTGATGATTCAGCAATTCTCATGGACAGTTCAGTTTAGTCGTTCAGTCATGTCCTACTCTTTGCGACTTCATGAATTGCAGCACGCCAGGCCTCCCTGTCCATCACCAACTCCTGGAGTTCACTCAGACTCACGTCCATTGAGTCAGTGATGCCATCCAGCCATCTCATCCTCTGTCATCCCCTTCTCCTCCTGCCCCCAATCCCTCCCAGCATCAGAGTCTTTTCCAATGAGTCAACTCTTCACATGAGGTGGCCAAAGTACTGGAGTTTCAGCTTTAGCATCATTCCTTCCAAAGAAATCCCAGGGCTGATCTCTTTCAGAATGGACTGGTTGGATCTCCTTGCAGTCCAAGGGACTCTCAAGAGTCTTCTCCAACACCACAGTTCAAAAGCATCAATTTTTTGGCGCTCAGCTTTCTTCACAGTCCAACTCTCACATCCATACATGACCACTGGAAAAACCATAGCCTTGACTAGATGGACCTTTGTTGGCAAAGTAATGTCTCTGCTTTTGAACATGCTCTCTAGGTTGGTCATAACTTTCCTTCCAAGGAGTAAGTGTCTTTTAATTTCATGGCCGCAGTCACCATCTGCAGTGATTTTGGAGCCCAAAACAATAAAGTCTGACATTGTTTCCACTGTTTACCCATCTATTTCCCATGAAGTGATGGGACCAGATGCCATGATCTTCATTTTCTGAATTTTTAGTTTTAAGTGAACTTTTTCACTCTCCTCTTTCACCTTCATCAACAGGCTTTATAGTTCCTCTTCACTTTCTGCCATAAGGGTGGTGTCATCTGCATATCTGAGGTTATTGATATTTCTCCCGGCAATCTTGAGTCCAGCTTGTGCTTCTTTCAGCCCAGCGTTTCTCATGATGAACTCTGCATAGAAGTTAAATAAGCAGGGTGACAATATACAGACTTGACGTACTCCTTTTCCTATTTGGAACCAGTCTGTTGTTTCATGTCCAGTTCTAACTGTTGCTTCCTGACCTGCATATAGGTTTCTCAAGAGGCAGGTCAGGTGGTCTGTATTCCCATCTCTTTCAGAATTTTCCACAGTTTCTTGTGATCCACACAATCAAAGGCTTCAGCATAGTCAATAAAGAAGAAATAGATGTTTTTCTGGAACTCTCTTGCTTTTTCAATGATCCAGCAGATGATGGCAATTTGGTCTCTGGTTCCTCTGCCTTTTCTAAAACCAGCTTGAACATCTAGAAGTTCACGGTTCATGTATTGCTGAAGCCTGGCTTGGAGAATTTTGAGCATTACTTTACTAGTGTGTGAGATGAGTGTAACTGTGCAGTAGTTTGAGCATTCTTTGGCATTGCCTTTCTTTGGGCTTGGAATGAAAACTGACCTTTTCCAGTCCTGTGGCCACTGCTGAGTTTTCCAAATTTGCTGGCATACTGAGTGCAGCACTTTCACAGCATAATCTTTCAGGTAAGAGTCCAATATTTTTAAAAATCCACATTTAGCCATAAGACTTTTTCACCTTTCTCACAAATGTGATATAGAAAGACACTTTTGAAACTATCATTCTTTATTTCTTCAAGTGTAATTATGATTCATATAAATAAAGTTTATTTGTATATTTCTGAATGGTAACTAAGGTTAAATACACACACATATCCAATATAAATAGCTTCGTAAAGTTAATCACAAATAAAATCACAATCCTTTTATTCTATAATTTCTTTGGTCCTTCAATGCTACATTAGCAGGAAGTCCAGCACTGTACTCACTTTTTAATTGTTTAGAAACTCTAGAGACTATTACAAAAGGCTCACTTCATTTTACTCACAACAAGAGAACACTATACTGATAAAACCACCATTTCATTGTTCCTGACTGCCATATCCTGTTTAATTCTCTTAGACATCCTGACAGATAGTACTTGTCCATTGCTGTGAGGGATGATTCCATTTTCTTGTAAATTAGTAAAGAGTGCTCCACAATGAGCTTCCAAGATGCAGCTTTAAGCATTCATTTCTTTTGGCTCAAATTTCTAGCAGCTACCTCTCATGGTAGCTTTTGAACTGTGGTATTGGAGAAGGCTCTTGAGAGTTCGTTGGACTGCAAGAAGATCAAACCAGTCAATCCTAAAGGAAATCAGTCCTGAATATTTATTGGAAGGACTGATGCTGAAGCTGAAACTCCAACACTTTGGCCAAAGAACAGACTCTTTGGAAAAGACTCTGATGATTGGAAAGATTGAAAGCAGGAGGAGAAGGGGATAACAGAGGGTGAGATGGTTGGATGGCAACACCAAGTCAATGGACATGAGTTTGAGCAAGCTCCCAGAGTTGGTGATGGACAGGGAAGCCTGGCATGCTGCAGTCCATGGGGTCGCAAAGAGTCAGGCACGACTGAGCAACAGAACTGAACTGACCACTCATGGGGAGTACAATCTTCATATTGCTTTTCCTTCTGGCAACCACATGCATTCCACTGGGGCCATTCCTCATACCCAGAATTATGAGAACTCCCCTTCAAAGGGATACTGCCTTCAATAACACCCAAGTAATTTCCTGTCCCACTCTGTACCTTGATATTGCTGGCAATTTTTCTCTTTGAGAAAGAAAACCATCAGAAATTGTATGATGTAATCTAGGATAAGATAAGGAAGCATTCTGGGAAGTTATCAGGCTAATTATGAGCACTGCAATCCTTCACCAAATGTCCAGATTTTAATAAAAAATTTTAAAATATGAGAATAAGATGTTATATTTTGCTCTCATGGCTCTACTTGAAAACCTCAATTTAATGGGTTGCACTGGAGGAGCATTGCTGGGGAGACAAAAAGTGTTCTGGTCACTAGCACTAATAGAATGAGCAAATAAGAATGGACATGTGTAGGCAGTATTGAGCTCATGTACCAACCTAGAAGAGAAGATACTATTTAGCAAGATGAGAAAATATTGGGCAATATGCTTAGAGGAATTTCAGTAGAGTCTCCAGGAAAACACCAATGGTAAAATGTGCCCTACACTGAGGAGGGCTTAGCAGCCCACTCCAGTATTCTTGCCTGGAGAGTCCCATGGACAAAGGAGCCTGATGGGCTATAGTTTGCGGGATTGAAAAAGAGTTGGACATGACTGAAGAGACTGAGCATAAACACCCAACGTCACATTTGATTCTTCGTTTAAAGCTTGTTGGTGGAGTTTCATTTTCCTTTTTCAATCGAAGTACAGTTGATTTACAACACTGTGCTAGTTTTAAGTATACAGCAAAATAATTCAATTATACATACATATTTTTCAGATTATTTCCCATTATAGTTTATTCCAGGATACTGATACTGCACTAAACAGTAAATCTTTGTTGCTTATCCGTTTTATACAAACCATTTTAAATTCTTTTAATTTTCTCCTTTCTTCTAAGAAGCAGTAAATAAAAGGCATTTGACAATTGTTTTGTTTTAAAGTTACAGTGATCTTGCTCGACATTAAGTTTGACAGTATGGGCTTGCATATCAGGTTCTACAAGTTCAGTTTTGTTCCCTTTCAAATGTGAATAATTCAAAGAAACTCCTCAAAGGAAAGCTCAAATTGAGGCCAACTTCCCAACGTACCAAGAAATATTATTCAGAAAAAACAAACTGTAACATTTGGTACAACTTACTTTGCCCAACTTCTTGAACCATATTAGTTTTATTAGTATTAAAATTCCTAGTTGTATCATTTCTGCAGCTGATAGTGGTTTGGTCCAAACCAGAGTCAGTGGCAGCTGCAAAAATAAGGAAACATCTTGTCTGCTGCCACGAGAGGATTAGAATGTAACTCATAGCAAGCCTGCTCTATGCAGACTCCCTCAGGTTTATCATGTAAGAATCAAAGCCACATGTCTCTACATGAGCCATGTTAGCTGAAAAACTTCCAGCCTAACAAGCTGAGAAATGTAACCACAAAAACCATGAGGCCTTCTACATTTAAAGGACAAATGAGTGAGGTGTTCTTTTCTTAAAGGCCTTTTCTGCTACAGAAGCCTGTCCCCATTCCTGCAGCTCTTAACTGACTCCTCATCCCTCATCAAAGATTCCCAAGGAGACAATGGTTAGGGAGATACTTCTAACAATACAGACCTCTCCTTCAAGACCAGTGTATTCTGCTCTTCAGCTTCTGCTGCCAATTCAAAGCCCCAAGCTAGTGTTTCTCAAATGGTTTTGAACCCATAAAATCATCAAAGCAAGAAATTCATGTTCATCCAGATCCTGTATATACATATGTAAACAAAAAACAAGCTTCATGAAAAATATTTATCCTTACTGCATATAATAGACTCTGATAATCTCTATTTCATTCTGTTTAATTTTGGCACAGTTGCTTCAAACCACCAAGTTGACTTTGTTACACACAAGTACGTCATGACCCCCAGTTTATAAGGCACTGCCAAAGTTCAGTACTTCTCACGTCCAGCTGTTCAGAAAAATCACCGGGAGAGTCTTCGCAAACATTAAGTTAGGGCTCAGTTCAGTTCAGTTCAGTTCAGTTGCTCAGTCATGTCCGACTCTTTGTCTGTCCCCATGAATCGCAGCACTCCAGGCCTCCCTGTCCATCACTAACTCCTGGAGTTCACTCAGACTCACGTCCATCGAGTCAGTGATGCCATCCAGCCATCTCATCCTCTGTCATCCCCTTCTCCTCCTGCCCCCAATCCCTCCCAGCATCAGAGTCTTTTCCAATGAGTCAACTCTTTGCATGAGGTGGCCAAAGTACTGGAGTTTCAGCTTCAGTATCATTCCCTCCAAAGAAATCCCGGGGCTGATCTCCTTCAGACTGGTTGGATCTCCATGCAGCCCAAGGGACTCTCAAGAGTCTTCTCCAACACCACAGTTCAAAAGCATCAATTCTTCGGCGCTCAGCTTTCTTCACAGTCCAACTCTCACATCCATACATGACCACTGGAAAAACCATAGCCTTGACTAGATGGACCTTTGTTGGCAAAGTAATGTCTCTGCTTTTCAATATGCTATCTAGGTTGGTCATAACTTTTCTTCCAAGGAGTAAGTGTCTTTTAATTTCATGGCTGCAGTCACCATCTGCAGTGATTTTGGAACCCAAAAAAATAAAGTCTGACACTGTTTCCACTGTTTCCCCATCTATTTCCCATGAAGTGATGGGACCAGATGCCAAGTTAGGGCTAAGGAAGGGCAAATAGAGAGTGATGATACTAAAGGAAGGCAGATCATTTCTGCTAATTATTTGCTGTATGACCTTGGATAAGTCACTTAACCTCTCTGAGTCTCAGTGTTCTCACCTGTCAAAGATAATAATAGGACCTTTCACACAGAGCTGTTGTGTCATGAAATGACATAATGCAGCAAGCCACTGCATGCTCAGTCGTGTCCGACTCTGCAACCCCATGGACTATAGACCTTGCCAGACTCCTCTATCCGTGAAATTTTCCAGGCAAGAATACTGGAGTGGGTTGTCATTTCCTACTCCAGGGGCTCTTCTCAACTCAGGGATTGAATCTATGTCTCCTGCATTGGCAGGTGGATTCTTTACCATCTGTATCACTTGGGAAGCCCATAATACAGCAAAATACATTTAAGTATGAAATGTGGTAAGCATGGTAAGAAGGTATTAATATTATTCTTAACAATCTTGCAACCGTACTATTTCTCTGGTTGGGTTGCATTTTTCACAATATGTTGTCATCTACCTTAAACATTATGCCTTTGCTTGCATAAGAACTGGGTTAGAACTCAGTCACCTCATTAATGCCTTCCCTGGCTACTAAATTTGAGGTGCTTAAATAAGTAGTAATGAGATGACCGAATCCTAACCTGCTTTTGACCCTCACTAAAGGTATTAATGAGGTGACCAGGTTTTAACCTTCTCTTGGCTTCATGTATATGGTTTTCAAAGCAGGTGAGAACCTGTTTCTAAAAGGCTATTAAAACATTAAGTCATGAGCCTCATTTGGCTTTTTTAAAACATGAATGAAAGATATAAAGGGAAGAAATATACAGAGTTAATTAGGAAGCCTCTAATCTTAATCTTTCACATGGTCTTACACCAATTTTCCTAAAGAATTATAGTAGATTGCAATTCACATTATTTAAGTAAATATCTGGGTTTTTCAGAGAATTGTTTTCAATTTAACACAAAGGTCCTAAATGGAATCAAGTTGCAAGTATTTATTGAAAAGCTAACATTGACCACACTAAATGAAGTACTAGGAGGGTACTAGGAAAATGTGAAAGGTCATCTCTTCTCTTAAAGTGCTCACAGTATGCTTGAGGAAAACTGTTTTTAGAGATAGTACGGTTGACCCTTGAACAACACGAATATGAACTGTAAGGATCCACTATAGGCAATTTTTTTCAATATTAAATACTACAATTCTACAAAATCTGTGGTCGGTTGCAACTGCAAATGTGGAACCTCAGATACAAAGAGTAAAGTTATATATGGATTTTAGGATCTGTGCTTAATCCCAGTGCTGTCCAGGGAACAATCATCTGTTAGTACAAATTTGAGGCTAGTAAGACCAATCATTAGGAGATGATTGCCACTGGAAACACGGTTTGCTTCAGAGGAGGCAGGCAAGACCAGGGTGGGCCACATGAGGAAGAATCAGGGAGGAGGTGGGAAGAGAGGAAACTGGGTGAAAGACTTCGCTGTGGCTCCTGCAGGAAGGAACAGCTAGGCTTAAATTAGCTAGTTTGAATCGGTTTAGAATGTTTAAGACATGGGAATCATCACTAGTTGTCTGGCACTTTGCCCAGGATTGATTAGAGCAGGTGCGTGGTGGCCCAAGTGTGAAGGAAGTGATTGGGCTGTGAACCCTAGATCGGTTGGTTTGTGTGTGAAAAGCACTCTTGTGGGTGAGCTCTTTACCATCAGTAGGAATTGGCTAAACCTGGGAGAGGCACTTGCTCCAGGGTCAGCAAGGCCCCATGTGTCAAAGCATCTGAATGTCAGAGTATCAGAATATATAAAATAAAAGACATGCTTAATGCAGAAATAACTCAAAACTTGGTAAGTGTTAACAGCATAGTGTACCATTAATAAGTGTGTAATATACCAAAAGAATTGAAGAATTGAGAGAAAATGATTCTCAGCCTTGGCAATATTTTGGAATCGCCAGGAAATTACAAAAGTACTGCTCTTGAGACCCATTCTGGATTGTGACTTTAATATGTCTATGGTGCACCTGGGCATCAGGAATTTTAATGTGTAACCTAGGTTAAAAAGCAATGATTAAGAGTAGGAGTGAACAGGACAGGTGGGGAAAAGCAAATTTGGACCTTTAATATTCCCAAACTGGCCAGCTGATGCCTCACCTTCTGCAGTAGAGAGAAAGGAAAAAAGGAGAATAAAATAATAATATTGTAGAGAATAATGGATCTAATAATAATCTAATATGTATTAAGTAACTGCTCTGTGTCAAGTTCATTTTAGGTACTTCAACACATTATCTAATATTTGCCCTAGAACCATAAAAGAATAGTATAAAATTTCTTAACTTCATTGGAACTGAAATTCTGAAATGGTAAATGATACGCCTTCAAGCCTCAGCTAATGTGTTGATAAAATAAGTGTATCTTCTCTTCCAAATTATAATTTCGTTATTTTTTAAAGAGGAAGTTATTTTCTCTCCAAGTATACAATATTTTCCCTATCTAATAACCCAAACATAAAATGTTTTCTTTATATCCAACTTTAAATACTTCTTGCTTTGACTAAATACAAATTTATTTTGTTGCAAAGAAATCTTGAATCCTGATATAGTTTATATTTATAATCTTTTTTTGTCTAGCGTTTTAATTTCTGTTAGGCTTCTGTACCATCTCCATCTCATCTGGTTATGGCTAGACTGAGAATGAAAGTAGTGAAGTGCATAAGCCTGGGGGTTATCCAACCTTGGCCCTCCAAAATTTTATCTATACTGATTGGTCTAAAAGGGATGGTCACACGATCTAAGCTGAACCAATCGGAGTGCTTCCACTGAGATTGCAGCTGGAGAAGCTAGAGAGAATGTGTGTTTATTTCTTGTGGATTGCAGGCTGTAAGCAAAGAGACCTGAACTTCCTTGAGGTCTTGACTAAGGTATGAGAGAATGAGATCAGAAGGGAAAGAGATGAAAAACAAGTAGATGTTTAGATAGATCCAAGAGATGGATAAGCTTCTATTATTATTTGAGCTTCTGGATTTTATCAGGCTTAAATGTAAACATCTCTACCCATGGACTTAATATTTGTATGAACCAAAAAATTTCCCTTTTACTTAAGACTTTGGATTTCTGTCACTTGCAACTGTCAATTACACAATCAGATGTCTCAAAAAAAAACAAAACCACACACATTATTTGGGACAAATACCTTTAATGAATGTATACTCAAGAAAAGTTTAAACTAGGATATGTTTATCTTCTTATGTGGACAACTATTGCCTTGCACTGTGCAGGTTCCTCAGAATAAAATGTAAAATAAGACTGTTCTACACATTCAAAATTAATGATATATTACTCTGGAATGGTGCTTTACAGAAAACATCTAAGATCCCCAATGACAAATTAGTCAATCAGTCAAAATCAATTACTAATCATCTGCTGTGTGTCAAAAAGTGTGAAGTGTACTAGGAAGTTCCAAATGTGTACAGGGAGGCTCCCAAAATAGAGAGAACATGTTACTACTTTCAAGAAGCTCACTACTTGTGGGGAAAATATGGACCCAAATTAACCATTGCTCTAAGGTAATGAATACATGGTAAGTTGCCAAATGAGCAGTATGAAAATACTGTAAGGATTGTTTTGTTGTTCAGTCACCAAGTCGTGTCTGACTCTCTGTAACCCCATGGACAGCAGCATGCCAGGCCTTCGTGTCCCTCACCAGTTCATGTCCATTGAATCGATGATGCAGTCCAACCATCTCATCCTCTGTCACTCTCTTTTCCTTCTACCTTAGTCTTTCCCAGCATCAGGGCCTTTTTCCAATGAGTTGGCTCTTTGCATCAGGTAGCCAAAGTATTGGAGCTTCAGCATCAGTCCTTCCAATGAGTATTCAGGGTTACATATGTTCAAAGGAATGAGCAATCATTGTTAGATGGAACTGATTAGAAACACTTTTCTTGATTTTATTAGAGGACATATAACCTGACCTGTGCCTTGAAGAATGGAAAGATTTAACAGAGGGATTACTTTTGCCTACAAAGAGAAAATCCCACATAACATACTTGGCTATATCAAGAGTCCAGTACTAGACCAAAGGTAGTAGAATTCAGTGCAGCAGAAAACCATCTCTTTATCTCTACTCCCAAAGTATTATTACTTGTTTATTATTTGAAATGAAAAAAATAGATGTAGTAAAAACGTAAGTCACATACTGAGTTTCCTTGGTGGCTCAGATGGTAAAGAGTCCACCTGCAGTGCAGGAGACCTGGGTTTGATCCCTGGGTCATGAAGATCCCCTGGAGAAGGGAATGACTACCCACTCCAGTATTCTTGCCTGGAGAATACCATGGACAGAGGAGCCTGGTGGGCTACAGTCCATGGGGTTACAAAGAGTCGGGCACAAATGAGTGACTAATACACACTAAAGTGCAAATGAAAGTTGGCTCAGTCGTGTCTGACTCTTTGAAACCCATGGAATTCTCCAGGCCAGAATACTGCAGTGGGTAACCTTTCCCTTCTCCAGGTGATCTTCCCAACCCAGGGATCAAACCCAGGTCTCCCGCATTGCGGGCAGATTCTTTACCAGCTGAGCCACAAGGGAAGCCCAAGAATACTGGAGTGGGTAGCCTATCCCTTCTCCAGCAGATCTTCCCAACCCAGGAATCAAACCAGAGTCTCCTGCATTGCAGGCGAATTCTTTACCAACTGAGCTATCAGGGACATACACTAAGGCACATACTAATCCAGACAGTCATGATTCTTGCCCCAAAGGGATTTTATTCTATTTCAAATTTTCATAAAATTAACAAATAATTGTTTTGATTAATACCTATAGGACAGAGCACCCACCTCTGATTAAGAAAAGTGAGAATAAGATTCTTAGGCAAAGTATGTATCATTTGACCTAAAACTTTAGCAAAGGCTAAGTAGAAGTTAGCAAAGATTCTGAAATGAGAAAAAGCATACATGGTGAATTGAAAGGTCATAGTGGTTATAGTGGGGTATCTGAAAGAGCAAAAAGGGCAACAAATGAGTTTAAACTCTATAGAGGGGGGAAAAAAAGGCCATTGAGCCTTTTCTCCAAGAGTGTAAGCCTCTGGTGCTCTCTAAGACATTTTCAGAATCTATGAAGTCACCTAATTTTTGCAAAAATGCTGGTACAATATTTCCCTTTAGAAGCTCATTTTCTCATGAGTATACAGTGGGACTTTCCACTGTACATTTGGAAGATCTACGTAAAAGAATTAACCAATATATTCCAAGTAATAAATTATGATATAACAAAACAGATGCATAAAAAATACATTCAAGGTATAGACAGGCTAATGTAACAGATTACAAAAAAGTTCATGAACATGATTTCAGATTCTATATGACAATTAATCTTTAAGAAACAAGCACTTTTTGAAGTTTGAGGTAGTATAAAAGAAGGATATTCACAATGATCTAAAAAAATAGCCACTAAAATACTGCTCCCTTTTCCATCTGTCTGATACCAGATTTCCTTCATATACTGCAGTGAAAATCACAGATCACAATAGATTTAATAAAGACTCAGATAAGATAATTCCAGTTTATTAAGCCAGAACTTTAGAACAATGTTAAAACATGTAAAACAAGTGTACTCTCATAACTACAGCTGGCCTTTGAAAAATGTGGAGGTTAATCCTTCATGTAATTTATAGTCACTCCATATCTGTAATTCCTCTGCATTCATGCATTCAACCAACCAACCATAGACTGTGTAGTACTATAATATTTCCTGTTGAAATATATTGGTATGCAAATGGACCTGTGCATTCAAATCCTCATTGTTCAGGGCTCAGCTGTAATTTTGGGGGTAATGTAGTAGTTATTCTGCATAAGAAAATATTTACTACTGTATTTAAAAGATAAATTAATAAATGTTTTATTTTTGGCTATAGAGTGATATAACCCATAAGCTGTTTAAGGTTCTTAATAATTTTTAAGAGTGTAAAAGGGTTCTGAGACAAAAAGTTTGAGAATGGTGATCACAGAGTCTGTCATGGGGATTCTGTTTATATCTCTTTGAGAACTGTTTTCTTGATCCTGTGTGTTTGATGAATGTTCAGTAAGTTTTCTCAACAAATGTTGAGTCACTTCACTTTCATTCAGTCACTGTTTCGAACTGCCCATTGTTGTAAGCCTGAAAGAATAAATGGATCTTGCTCTCACATCACTACTGCCTCTTTTGTCCTGAATCCTCATTTCCCATTGATGTGTCAGAAGTAATGGCTGCTATTACAACCATTGAAGAGAAGCGTATAAGGATCGATGAGCAACAAGATCAAATTCACAAATGTGTCTACCTCTCTGTAAAGCACTCTGTCTTGATTAAAAAAAAAAAAAACCTTGAAATTGATTAGGGAGACACTGTTGTTTCCCTGTGGTTTCCAGTACATTACAAAAGGCAAGACTTTTAAAACACACAAACATTAGAATATTTGAAGGCAGCAAAAGTTATGACTTGTTCTCCAACTCTGAACCAAATACTTGTGGAAAAGATTTTAATGACTAATCCCTTATCTTTAGAAGAAGAAAAAAATCTGATTTCTTTCTTTGCTTTGAAGTTTCTGAATATTTCTGGCTGTTTGCCTCACATTTTGATCTTTGGATAAAGATGCTGTCCCCAGGCTCCTCACCTTCTGAGGTCCACTAGGAAAATCTCTCTGAAAAATGTTACACATTCTATGTTTAACACTTGATGGCTAAAATATTTCAGGAAAAATCTAAACATCCACTCAGATGCCAAACTCTATGATGGTCTGCAGGAACGTGGTCTGGACACAGAATAGAGTGGTGCTGGGGGCAAGAAGTGATAGCTGCAGCCAGAACCCAGAACAGGCTCTGCCTCTCACCTCTCTCTGTCCTGAGGCATCGCTCTCCTTCCAGGTTCCAGCCTCCCTTCGGTGGGCTGGTTCACAGCAGGTATTAGGTTGCTCCTTGGAAAGGGAGCAGGCCTCTCCTTGGAACTGAGCTGAGACCATTCCACTGTTTTCAGTTATAAATTTTGGCAATTTTGGTTCCATGTTATCAGCCAGGGAACATCTTTTCAAGTCAAAATCTAGCATCTTACTAATTTTAATTTGAAAGAAGTCTTTCTTATTTGGGATGGGGGGGAAAGTTAACATTGTTTTTAAATGTTTGCTTATTTCAAATTGAATTAAAATGAAACTCAGTAGAAAAAGATTTTTATGTTTGTTCCTATTTCAATTTGCTAGTCAAAGTCCCTTTAAAACGATATGTATAGAAAACTTCCAAAAATTATCTTTTCCTGCTTGCTTTTATTTATAAAAATATGTTTGTATCAATGTTATGTATTATTTTTACATTTTTCAACCCTTTTAAAACTGTATTAAGGATTGTTTAAGTCAACCCTTTAACAACTGAAAAAAATTATGTACAATTATATATGAAATACATGAGTGCCCTCTCTTGTCCACTTCAAAGTAAAACAGTTTTTGTTATCAAAGGATTTTCTCCCTTTAGTGTTAGGAAACCAAATCAGCCATCTCTAATAATATGTTATTTGCCTTCTTTCTTTGAAAATTTGATGTATAAATATATGATATATTTCATTAAGAGAGAAACATAATAGAGGATAATGAATTTTATCGTGAACACCATTTTTGCAAGTTAAAATGATAGCTTTTATAACACACTGATACCAGTTTTAATACAAATATATATATATATATATATATATATATATATATATATTTTAACCTCAGTCGGTACATTGAATGCAAGTAAACCTAACATTTAAAATGAGTTTCATTTTCATTTTGACTTAAAAGATCGCATTGTAAGTAAGTTCTAATTTCCCAGGAAGTTAAATCTATAAATAATAATGTTCTTGATTTCACTTTTATTAAACAACTGAAGGGAAAGCAACACAAATATATCTATTGTTTGGAGCCAATAATTCTTCATATTACTGCTCAGTGATGGAGCTGTACAAAGAGTCATACTATGGTGCTATGAATTGTAAAGAACATTTACTTACCATTTCTACAGCCCTACAATTTTCCTCAAGGGGTATTGAACCAGAAAAAAAGTCTTTGTACATAAGTCTTTGTGCTTGATCTGAAAGACAAAACTGGAGTAGAGATTTCAGAATAGAAAGACCTTATATGAAAAGAAATTTAATGTTACACTCAATGAGGACAATGAGAAATGCTCTGGTAGGTGTCAGGAGTCTTAGCCCATTTCAATTTCCATTCCTTGAAAGTTCTGAGTAAGTAAGAAAGTGCTGGGATCTGTATAGTTGCCTCCTGGAATCTCAAATAAGACAGTCTTTACCATATATCCATCGCATTCTGTGTAAAACATTTCCTGGAAGCAGGACAGGAAGTTAGATTATGAGAGAGACTTTTGCAAGAGCAGCACAAGTTTCTAAATCGAAGAATCAAGACCCTCAGCTCTCATCACCCACCCCACCAGGTTTTGCACTCTTGTCAAGTGTGCTGATTGCCACATGAGGTCCCGTTGTGCTACCACCTCGCAAATCATGTGGTAAAAATACTACAAGGATCGAGGTGGTCCACATTGAGCACAACAGAGGCCCTCAACAGGTTCTTTGCGGAGTCTAGGATCACATGCTCAAGAATGATCTAATGTCCATTTCCTTCTCCTTATGCTGTAAATGATGCGGTCCGATTACTTTCCATATCCTATTTTGATAGGGATAGAGTAGGATAAATAGTTTAGAATTCCCACTGGAGGATTAAAAAAGAAAGGGAATTTTAAGAGACTTTGGGAGACTGTTGTTAGCTAATGGCCACTCAAGAAAAGACTCTAGTAACCAAGCAACAATCACATATGTACTTAAAGTACAAGACAACAGATAAGTGGTTTGAATCTTGTTACATGAAGTAAGGGAGTCCTTAAAGAGAATTATTTCTGCATGTAGCCAAGACAGAAATATAGGTGAAAAGGGAAAGAAACCAAGTGAAAGTGGATATTATACTAAAATCTGAGATGAATTACCATATTTTAGTATATGTTATCATCCTTCTGTGAAATACATATGATTTAAAAACCACCATGATCATCCCAGGTAGACTATATGGGGTCAAAAGAGGAATTAATGATTCAAGTCTTAACATTTATACAAGACTGAGGAAGAAAGTGATCTTCTCCCCTCCCAACTCTTTCTTTGATTATAAAAATGTCTCCCTGTCTGTTCTTGGGCCTGCACTCCTTGCTTGCCCCCTTGTATCCCTCAGAAGCATCCCATGATAATAAACTCACTCTTTGCCCACCACTTGGACTGCAAGGAGATCCAACCAGTCCATTCTAAAGGAGATCAGTCCTGGGTGTCCATTGGAGGGACTGATGCTAAAGCTGAAACTCCAATACTTTGGCCACCTCATGCGAAGAGTTGACTCATTGGAAAATACCCTGATCCTGGGAGGGATTGGGGGCAAGAGGAGAAGGGGACGACAGAGGATGAGATGGCTGGATGGCATCACCGACTCGATGGACATGAATTTAAGTAAACTCCGGGAGTTGGTGATAGACAAGGAGGCCTAGTGTGCTGAGATTCCTGGGGTTGCAAAGAGTCGGATACAACTGAGCAACTGAACTGAACTAAACTTGCCTTACATTGAATTCTTTCTGTGATGAGACAAAGAAAGCTGAGCTTCAGTAAGTCCTGGGACCGGGTGAGTGGTTTCAATTAAAAGAAAAGGATTTGAGTCCCCTCCTAGGTCAGGTACTGTGGGTTCAAGTCTCAATATGAGGTGTGGCTCAGTTTGAGTACCATCTAAGTAGGAGTGTGGTTCAGTTTCACTAAAGAAGGTCTGCTAAGTATTGTAAAAACTAGATGACTGGTCACCAGAATTGAATCTGATACTGTGCCTTTATCAGGAAAATCCATTCAGTAATTAGGGATATCTTCACAACTACTCTAGAAAGTGGAGCCTGTTACCATTGCTATTTTACCTCGAGTGGTTAAATAACTTCATCCATAATGGCCAAATTTACTAGATAGAGCTGGAATTTGAACCCAGAGCCCAGCTCTAGGGTCTATGTTATACCTTATAATAGCCCTTTTCACCACACAAAAATCTTACCTATTTTTAAGGCTCTATTAAATTACGTCCTTTCAGAATCCTTCTTGATTCTCTTAAATGATCATAATTTCTCTCTTCTGAACTTCCATAACACTATCTTTTATCTTTCTCTAGTGTCAACTTGTGGCTGCTGATTTTATTATTTATCTATTTATGTTTTTTTTTCCTCTCTCCAAACAAACTGTAAGGTCATCAGAGTCGTATTCATATATATTTCATTTTTATAGGAAAGAACACTTACAAACTTGCTGGTAATTCAAGAAAAAGTTAGCATTTTATATAAAGTTGATGGACTTACAAGCTCTCAATAATGTATTCATTTATTCTCCCAATATTTATTGAGCTCCAAATGATATGGCAGAATAAGCCAAATTTCAGACAAATTTTTATGATGTAACTAATGGATTAAATGAGATAATATTCTAGTCACAAGTCTTCAATTAATGCACAACCTCATTATTAACCATCAGTTATTCACGGAAAAGTAACTTGCTGATCAACTTTACACCATTATTGACAGAATAATTCAGAGACTGTCCACTGTATGTGAGGAGGTTTCTGGGGAACATTTTGATATAAAAGTTAGTTTAGGAAGGTGAAAAATTCAGGAGATGGATGATGGTGAGAGTTGCACAACAATGCGAATGTACTCAGTGCCACTGAACTGTACAGATGGCTAAAATAGTATGTTTTATATTATGTGACTTTTACCTCAATAAAAGAATTTACATTTTAATAAAAAGTAGGCATTTTAGACAGAAAAAGTTTGCAAATCATTTTTACAACAGCAAGGATCCAATCGTTCCAAAGAATATAAAATTTTCTAATGTATAAATATGGGTTAGCCACTTGAAATGAGTTTCAGATAATATTAAAAAAAAAAAAAAAGAATTGGCAGAAAGAGTACAGAGACATGGAGTTTTTTATAAGAAAACATGAACCAGGATCTAGTTCTGTGTCATTCATCAAATATCCTCTCTATGTGTTCAACTTGCCTGAAAAAGGTGAAACTTATTTAATATCATTACTTTCTGGGTTAAATTTTTTCCTGAAAAACTCTCTTTAAGGTGTTGTCCAGACCTGACCTTGTTTATCAGATAAAATTAAACCAAATAGCCTTAAGTTGTTTTGATCACTGATGAACGAGATTTGGAAATGGGTAGTCTGGAGTCTATGAGAAATTGCAGTCACATTGAGGTGATTGAGATTGCGTGTGGTACATCACTTTGATTTCTTCTACTTGGCCCATCTCAGTAGATAACTTCTAGCCAATTCAAGTTTGCAAAACAAATAAAATAATCTGACAGCTTGTAAGGGTGGGAAAGGATGCTGGCTCATTTCCCTAAAGACTTATCTAGTAGATAGGCTATATATTATATGAAAAAGAAATATAATTCAACATTTCTCTGCCAGAAAAGGCAGCCAGAATTTTTATATTGTTCCAGAAAGAAAAAATCTTTCTGCAATTTCCATTTACTCCTTCCTTACCCAGACTTGACTCTTTTGGAGATAGAAATGGTATTGCAACAGTTTCAGGAAGTGAGCTTTAAAGTACAAAGTTTCATTGCACAAAAACCCAGCCTCCCTCCTCTTTCTCAGTTGAAACCTGTTGTGGTCTTTAGCTTCTCTGCTCTCAGTTTTGGCTTCCTGGTTACCTACATCATCTGTTTCTCTGTCTTGTCTGACCCTTCACAACACTGTGGTATTCATTGTAATAACATGTGGGACAGAATGAGCTCATCCTGATTACCACAGAGTGTGTAATTCTATAGGAATTTTATTATAATTGAGCAATCGTTCTTATATACCTATATAAAAAGTTTATCTGGAAAGCATATTACAGCAGAGTATTTCCCCAAGGCTCTTAATAACCTTATCTATTTTTAGGAGTTCTCTCTCCATATTCCTGCTCTAGACTAATTAGCTCAATGGACTTGACAAGAAAAAGAATGAAAGAGGCAGAGCTGTTTAAGTTATTTTTAGTCCAAAGCTGGGTTTATTATTAGTACTATGTCCCTATTGTGCCATTCTAGAGCATCCAAAATAATCGGAGGGGAGTAGATAGAAAACTAAATTGAACACCAATCATCTGATAAATACATGTTTTGCTATCTTTCTACCCTACCCCCACCCTCTTTACATATTCAGGTATAGAGTAAGCATATGGTTCTCTCAATCAGTAGCTTACTGTGGATTATTTTCTCATTTGTTTTGTTCTGGATAGGTGGCAAAAAAGGATGGCTATTCAGGCAGGTCTCAGGGTGGAGAGCAAAAAAAGAAATTCATATTTATTTGTTCCTTTAGAGATAATAGAATGTTATTTACACAGGTACTCTTATTCAATACTCATAACTAAGCCAGAAGTTGCTTAATATTGCCTTTTATAAATGAGCAATTGAGTCTTCAAGAGGATAACATATCTCAATATACTGTTAGTTTTTACTGTTTAAATATTACAATTCCAAACAGAGATTTATGCAATAGAAACTATTTCTTTTTTCCCTCTACCCTCTCCTCAAATCACTCCCCTAAACACATACACAAAAATGTACAAATTTAGAGAATTAAATACCTGTACCACCAGGATCTCACTTCCACTGTATAATCATAAGGGATTTGATTTAGGTCATACTTGAATGGTCTAGTGGTTTTCCCTACTTACGGCTGGATGGCATCACCGACTCAATGGACATGAGTTTGAGTAAACTCCAGGAGTTGGTGATCGACAGGGAGGCCTAGCGTGCTGCAATTCATGGGGTCGCAAAGATTCGGACACAGCTGAGTGACTGAACTGAGCTGATCCACCAGGGTCAGGAAAGCCTCCTGTTCTAAATGGGAATACAGTTAAGCATTTCAGTTGGTGACTCTTCATAGATACTGTGGCCATCAATGTGATGAATTTATACATCCTAAGTGTATATCTTCACCCCCTAAGGCAAATTGTTCTTCCTGTTGTTTCTCACAGTTCATCCCTACCCCCTCATACTACCCATTCTAGAATCAGTTGTCATAGCCATGTTTGATGATTTTCATATGGACTCTAATAATAAGTCATTTACTGCAGACCTGCCCTTGGGGAAATGACTTAGGTAACTCCCTCCACACAGTAGGAGCCCAGTTGACAACAGTGCAAAACATTTGCTTTCTTTTCTTTACTCATTTTGTTTCACTGGGAATCCAATGAACTCTTTCTTTCCTAATTACTTTTCTGCTCAGCAGCTTATCAACTTTGTCTCTTGCAAACTAAATAGATCAAACAATTCTAGATCTTAGGAAACAATAAAGTTAAATCATTTGGGGGAGAGGTTAAAAATAACTCAAACCGAATCTCTACTGGGCTTTGGGGAAAACGAAAATATGTTAATGTTTCTTTCAAATTGGCTGGCTGGGTTCATTTTTTGTTTCTAGCATGACAGTAAAATGCTTTTTTCTTTTTTTATCAACAGCATGTCAGTGTTTAGATAAAACAGGGCAATCCTAGTCAGGCTTTTCCACTCCTGGATGAAGACAAGCAAAACCGTATGTTTTGTCAGTATGGATTTTTCTCCACCAAGCTCGTCCCCAGCTTGGTTCTACATAAATGTTATTAAACTCCACATTTAACAGCCTGTGTGTGTGGGTACAGAGCCCAGAAGCGCCTGACAGCTAATGAATAAACATATACTTTATTTCTAGAAACGCTTTTTTAAGGGTATGATGGCGCCTGAATACTTTTGGCAAAAAGACCCGTTAATTTTGTTTAAAAAACACATAAACTCACATGGAAATGCAAGTAAACCCTGCAGAGCGTCACTCCAATTGTTGACTTTATAAATAGGTAAATCTCTGACGACTTTGCCTGAAGGATGTCAAAAAGACTCAGCCCCATTAAATTCATAGAAAATGCTCCTGCTGCATTTCCAGCTCCAAGCCCACCCTCAGGAGTCTGGTGTCGTTTACCCGTTGCAGGCACTCTCCAGAGCACTTGTCTCTTTTTCAAAACACAAGGACTTGTGAATATTGAGTTCAAAGGGCTTTCCTAAGCACAGCCAGTTTAGCCCTTATTTGGAGAGAGAAATAAGGTTAAAAACAATTCTAACAAAGACAGCAGGTATACCTAATATAGAGCTTGGAATTAAATTTTCATTCCTTTATTGTGTGTGTGTATGCATGTGCACGGAACTATGAGTTTATCGTTATTGTGTATCTGTGGACTTAATTTTACTGCTGTATGAAACATACACATGCCTAGATTAAAGAGTGTATCTTCTTTTAGCATCATCATGAAATGAAGGATTATTTATTACTTTTTGTCTCATTATTAATGAGTTTATTATCCATCTTGCCATAATTTCTTTCGGAGATACAAGGCCATTGATAGCTAAGGATATTAGCACAGAAATTACCTACACTACATGTATAGCATGAACTTTATTCATTCAAATAGTATGTATAGAACTACTAAAACTAGAAAAGTAAGAGTGTATAGAATTCCATACATGCATATACATATATGGGCTTTTCAGCAACAGAGCCTACTCCTAAACACACCACACTGTAATGCCTCCTGGTTTACCAAAACAGGAGGAACCACTTTGGTAATTACTCCCTTTATGGATGGCTGAAACTTGTATCACCCACCAAACACAATAAAACATTTGAGAGCTATTCCGCATAACAAAGTGGACATGTCCAAAAGGAAGTCCAGAGCAGTCATGATTGTTGACTGTTTCATGGACAATGTCCTGGGCTCATCTTTGCATCATCACCTTGGCACTGAACCTGTGACTAACAAGTCAGCCTGGGACTGTGAGCCTTCTGATGAACTCTGTGCTTTAGAACAAAGCCATCATTCTAAGGAGTAGTTTAGTGTGTTAAAATGAACTGAAAGAAGGCAGAAAGTAAAGGCAGAGAGATACAGGCACTCTGCTGGAAAGCAAGGTCATTAAAAATAATGAGCAGTCTTTCACTTCCTTCTTTTTATTAACTTTCTGCAAAGGACAACCTGACACTTTATTTTTCAGCACAGTCTCCACTTTTACTAATATCCGTTAGCAGATGGCTAAAAATTTTTCTACAACATGCCCTGTAATACTTAGAATCACCCTGGAGAACATTCAGTGTCTTTTCCTTTCCCTTTTTCACTTTGTACATTTTAAAATTGACTTTTCTAATAACTGCCTCTAAACTAAACAAAAATGTCCCATCCATCCTCACCTCTAAAATATCTAAAGGTAGCACTTTAGGGGAGAGTTGAAAGCACAAAGCAAGAACAACAACAACAACAACAACAAAGACTTGAAATGCTCATCCTAAAGGAAAATTCACTCTGAATTTCTCCCTCCAATTGCCTCTGCAGTGCTAATTCATGCCCAGGAATCTTTTGGAATGGTTTCCACAATTATGGTGCAGTATTGCATTCAGAAGTCTGATAGGAGAAGGAAAGACTGAACTAAATGGATGATTGGTCAAAAGCCAGAATTTTAGTCTTGAAGAGATTTCCAGGATGAATTATGACATTTACTGCTCTGAGTTGGTACTGTGTTCCCTTGGAAACCTGCTGCCTTAGTGCCAAATAACGGAATTGAACCCTGATCTTTTCTGCTTGTAGTTAGTAACTTAAGCCAAGCTTTTGATCAAAGGGAAGAAAGCACAAAGCTAAGAGCTAAGGAAATTATTGGCTTGATAAGAAGTCTTTGTGACCTGTTATATCCAAGTGACCCAGGCTTCTATTAATCAGAGAACAAGAGAGGTAGTATTTGAGTTCCTATTATACATCAGGTACATGCCAGGTACTTTATTTGTCCTATTGCATTTAGTTCTCACGCAAACCCCATTTTTATCCATGAGTGCTATATGGAAAGTTAGGATCCACCTATTCATTATTTCATTCAACAAATATTTCTTGCACAATAACAATGTTTCAGGCACCGTGTTAGATGCTGGAGCTACAGTGAGAAACTGGATAGACATGGTACTTGCCTTCACAGAACTTTTAGTTTAGTGGAGAGGATAGATGCTGCATAAGTATTTATAAGCCTGATGAGCATTAGAGAAGAGGCAACAAGCGCATAAGCATGTATAGAAAATAGAGAGATCATTTACTCAACCATTCAACACATGATTATTGGACTTTCACAAGACACACTAGCTTTGAAATCTATAGCAAACTTCTGGCTTGAGAAACCAAGTAGTGCTCTTATGGAAATGCACTGTGTTCTAGATCATGGGCATGTTCTATATCCTGTACATGTGGCTATTGAACTCTGTGTAACTAAAGGACTGAATTTTAATTTTTCATTTAATTTAGATTAATTTAAAGTTTAGTTTTTAATAGTTTTAAACGTATTTTTTTCCTTTTTTAATTGAAGTTTAAATTACTACGTTTTGTCAGTTTCAAGTGTACAGCGAGTATGCAGTGATTCAGTAATACACACACACACACACACACACATATACATATTCTTTTTCAGATTCTTTTCCCTTATAGGTTATTATAGAATATTGAGTAAAATTCCCCATGCTATACAGTGTGTGTGCTAAATAATCTCTTCAGTCATGTCCAATTCTTTGTGACTATGGAGTGTAGCCCACCAGGCTACTCTGTCCATGGGATTTCCCAGGTAAGAACACTGGAGTGCGTTGCCATGCTCTCCTCCAGGGGATCTTCCTACCCCAGGGATCAAACCCATGTCTCTTACATCTCATGCATTGGCAGGCAGGTTCTTAACCACTAGCGCTACCTGGGTCCTTGTTTACCTATTTTAGATATCAGTTCAGTTCAGTTCAGTCACTCAGTCGTATCCGACTCCTTGCAACCCCATGAATTGCAGCATGCCAGGCTTCCCTGTGATGCTTTTGAACTGTGGTGTTGGAGAAGACTCTTGAGAGTCCCTTGGACTGCAAGGAGATCCAACCAGTCCATTCTGAAGGAGATCAGCCCTGGGATTTCTTTGGAAGGAATGATGCTAAAGCTGAAGCTCCAGTACTTTGGCCACCTCATGCGAAGAGTTGACTCATTGGAAAAGACTCTGTTGCTGGGAGGGATTGGGGGCAGGAGGAGAAGGGGACGACAGAGGATGAGATGGCTGGATGGCATCACTGACTCAATGGACGTGAGTCTGAGTGAACTCCAGGAGTTGGTGACAGACAGGGAGGCCTGGCGTGCTGTGATTCATGGGGTCGCAAAGAGTCGGACACGACTGAGCGACTGAACTGAACTGAATATATAGGAGCCTTATTTATATTTCTAGGGTGGCTCCAAAGAAGACATAAGGTAGCTCTAGGAAACCAAGTCCAGTCTAGACTCCAATTAGATCCAGTTCCCAAACAGATCAGAATTAGATCTTAAATTGAAAAATTCTACTGGGGTTAGTCGATCTGGGATAACCCAGCATTAATTAGGCCATTTCAGTTAAGAACAGAATCCCATATTTTCCTGCAATCCCTCAAAAATGATGGGTTCCAAGCATTGCTACCATCATGGTTAGAGATGACAAGAGCAGATTTGCCTCCTAATTATCTCAGTTACCTATAAAGGAAGAGCATTTCAGTTCCATCTCCAATAGGGTCAGAGCACTGCTGCAGGAAATACCACTGTCATGCAATACATACACCTTTGGGTGCTGGTGCCTCTACCAGACTTGGTGACCGTATGTGCTTGACATAGTTATTTTAAGAGTTCTAATCAGGGAATGAAGTAAGAGAAAGGATGATTTAAGCCTAAATAAAAATGGAACTGAAATTGCTTTAGATTCTCTTGCCAAAGCACCTAATTTATCACTGATTTTAAATACATAAATGCTATCTATCAAGCAATAAATAAAATTAGTCTTGTCAGATATTTCATTATTCCATGATAAAATTTATTACACTGCATAAGTTCCCATATTTGCTGGGTCTCTTGGCCTCAGAGACATATCCTTTCAGCTCCAGACTATTTTTTAATAACATACAGTATGAAATACTTCATATTTCCTCTTGGATGGGATGACTTGACTGTTTTTTTGTTTGTTTTTTTTTTTGTCTCTGCTTTGGATCTACTGGATGCTACTTCCATAGGCAGCCACTTGACCTCTCACCCTTTAACTCTGAGATGATGCTTAATGCCTCTGACATTACTGCACCTTATTACTCACTTGGGCCAATACTGACAGACTGCTGCCTCCAGGCCTTCCATGGGATCCAGCAAACACATCAGGAAGCAACAGGAATTAGAGTTATAATTACCTCTTGCTATATTCTCAAGGAAAGGAATCAGACCATTAAAAATATGATGCTTATTGTGTTTTAGTATGCTTGCTAGCTGCCAATTATCTTTTCAAAAATTGATCTTATGCAAGCACATGGGAAATAGATGGGGAAACAGTGGAAACTGTGTCAGACTATTTTTCTGGGCTCCAAAATCACTGCAGATGGTGACTGCAGCCATGAAATTAAAAGACGCTTACTCCTTGGAAGGAAAGTTATGACCAACCTAGATAGCATATTCAAAAGCAGAGACATTACTTTGCCAACAAAGGTTCGTCTAGTCAAGGCTATGGTTTTTTTCCTGTGGTCATGTATGGATGTGAGAGTTGGACTGTGAAGAAGGCTGAGCGCCAAAGAATTGATGCTTTTGAACTGTGGTGTTGGAGAAGACTCTTGAGAGTCCCTTGGACTGCAAGGAGATCCAACCAGTCCATTCTGAAGGAGATCAGCCCTGGGATTTCTTTGGAAGGAATGATGCTAAAGCTGAAGCTCCAGTACTTTGGCCATCTCATGTGAAGAGTTGACTCATTGGAAAAGACTCTGATGCTGGGAGGGATTGGGGGCAGGAGGAGAAGGGGACGACAGAGGATGAGATGGCTGGATGGCATCACTGACTCAATGGACGTGAGTCTGAGTGAACTCCGGGAGTTGGTGATGGACAGGGAGGCCTGGAGTGCTGAGATTCATGGGGTCGCAAAGAGTCGGACATGACTGAGCGACTGATCTGATCTGATCTGATCTAATTCAAAAGAAAATTGGCTTGGGGTGTGACTGACATCAGATAATTTCATGAAAAATAAAGCTCCCATTTAATGAACACCAATAATATTCTAAGATATATATTACATTTACTGTTATATTCAGTTTTCACAACCAGTAAGATAGAAAAAAAAATTTCCTATTTTTCAAGTGAAGATACACAACCTCTATAAATCTAAACAACTGGCCCAAGTTCACCCAGTTTGGAAATCACAAACTCATCTAACTCCTGTGGTCTGTGTTATTCGCATTCTGTCATTCTGCTTTCCTGTGAAATAGGTTCCTGGAAGGAGAAAGAAAGAGAAATGAGAATTGGACAGTGAAGGGGAGGGGTACAGGGAAGGATGCCAAGTTGTCTTATTTTATCAGGTTAGCAAAAAGTGATAAAATGTCTGTCTTTCAATATATATCCCTTACCTTTCCCTCATATAATACTAGGCACAAATGAGGTATTTCTTAAGTGAAATAAATGTTCAAAAATCTGTTCTCAAAATATTCATTTGAAATATATTTTTCAGTGTGCATTATGTGCAAGCATTCTATTAAGTACTGGAACACTGGGGAGAACAAGAAAGAAAAGGCTTAAAGTCTGGTGGACAAGATAAAGAGACTAAGAACAGCAACGAGCAGCATAAATTCCAGATGATGCTGAGGACTATGAGGTGAGTAGAACAGAGCGATGTGATCTCATGCTGTGAGTGAGAGTGAGGAGCTGGGACACTAGTAATTTAGATGGAGTTGTCAGGAAGTGCTTACTTTGGACCAAAACTTGATGATTCCAATAAGGAATTATCAAGATCTTGAGAAAAGTGTCAAGTAAATGAAACATCATATTGCATGACAGTGAGAAAAGGGAGGAATCAAAGATTTTTACTGGAGTTTGGTTTCAGTAACTGAGTAGGACATCAACAGTTTACTGATACTGGAAAGATTCGAAGGAAGCAAATGGTATGGAAAAAAATCAAGAGATCAATTTAATTTCCAAAAAGCATTTCTATAATATTTACTTTTGAGATTTTTTTTTTGAACCAGGTAAACTTAAAACATCTTAAACCTGGTGACTTTATATGAAGATTTTATACACTTAGTGAATCCAACAAATATTTCCATTTTGAAACAAAAACTATAGGAAATGTTTATAATAATTTTAAAAAATTGGCTCTATTTAATAAAAAGCCATCCCAACAGGTGTGAGATGATATCTCATTGTGGTTTTGATTTGAATTTCCCTGAGAATTAGTGATGTTGAGCATCTTTTCATGTGTCTGTTGGTCCCCTCTAGGTCTTCTTTAGAGAAACGCACATTCAGATCTTCTGCCCATTTTAATTGGAGGATAACTGCTTTCCAATATTGTGTTGGTTTCTGCCATACATCAATATGACTCAGTCACAGATATCCATAAGTCCCCTCTTTCTTGAACCTTCTTCCTATCTCCTACTCTCTCTGCCCACTTTTAACAATCAGCTTACTTGTTTTTTGTTGTTATTAAGTTATATGGGTTCTCTATATTTTTTCAATATTAACCCCTTACTGAATATGTGATTTGCAAATATCTTCTCCCATTCGGTAGGTTTTGTTGATGGTTTCCAGAAATAAGTGTTGGAGAGGTTGTAGAGGAAAGCAAACTTTCCTATGTGGTTGGTGGAAATGTAAGAAGGTGCAGCCACTACGAAAACAATATGGAGATTCCTTTAAAAATTAAAAATAGGACCATCTAATTCAACTGTTTCACTTCTGGGTATCTGAAGAAAACAAAAATACTAATTCAAAAAGATATATGCACTCCAATGTTTTTTGCAGCCCTATTTATAATTGGAAAGATATGGAAACATCCATTGATGGATGAACAGATAAATAAGACATGAGATACACATACACACACACACACACACACACACACACACACACAACACGATGAAATACTACTCAGCCACAAAAAAGAAGGAAATTTTACCATTGGCAACAACATGGATGGACCCTGAGGGTTTTATGCTAAATTGAAATAAGTCAATCAGAGAAAAACTAGTACTGTATGATTTCACTTATATATGGAATCTGGAAAACAAAGCAAATGCATAAAACTAAACTAAACTCATAGGTACAGAGAACAGATAAGTGACTATCAGAGGGGTGGAGTGGTATAGGAATGGATAAAAAGGGTGAATGGATCAGTTCTATAATGAAAAATAGTAACCGTACATTGTGGTGATCGCTCTGTACTGTATGCTAATATCGATTTATTATGCTTATACCTGAAAGTAATATAATGTTATATATTGATATTACTCAATTTAAAAATTAATAATAAAGAAATATATAACAAAACTGGCTCTGTTTTACAGATTTTAATAAAGGAAAACAAATCTTTGAGATATGTCATTTCTACTTTTTCAGACTCTCTAAAGAATTTTTAACTACTCAATTGTATTCCTGAACATATTTTTTAAAAGAAAGCTTGTGTTAAGTCAAAATTCAATATTCTGTTTTATCTACTGAATAGTGTATAGAACGTCATAACAAAAGCCTTAATTTCTCATGCTCTTGTGTTTGTTTCTTGGACTTGAAGAAGATTAATAAAAATCTTTTATTTTTAAAAAATGCAGTGATTTTATAAAGTCAGTTTTGGAAGGAACAATATCCTAATTATTTGTTACAATGCAATAATTGCTACAAAGTTGGCAAGAAGAAAAAGAATTATCTATTCTCTGTGGGGAAAGGAGTCAGATCTCTTAACCCAGTCTTGGAAGATAAAACGTTGCTTTAGCTGGCAATTGTTAGGGTTGTGAGAAGGACAAGCTGAGCTAGCAGAGACATAAAAGTCTGACTCTTCCTGAGAACATAATTTGCCACATGACTGGACAATTTAACATTCTCCAGATATACGCACCTTAAAAGAAAAAAAAAAAATAGTCACTTGTAAAACATTGAGATCTGATCTTTCTTGATCTTTCTTTCAGCTTTTATCAAAGTATCTTTGCTCTTCTCGTTTTAGGACTACTTTAAAGATATAGCATCAGAGATGATAGAATCTTAAAGGTGGATTGACTTTTCAAGTCGTTCTATGTTACCTTAAAACTATTCCAAAGAAATTATTTGATGTTTTAAACATAATTATCTACATATTTGGAGAGAGATTTATTTGTCAGGGTATTGACATTTGGCTGAAATTTTTATTCTTTAATTTTATATGTTAGTATTATGTATTACTATCCTCTATAAATATATCATTTTAATATAAACTCCTTGTGATTGTAACTTTTCATGTACTTAGAGATTCCTATAAGTAAAAAAGCACATTCAGACACAAACTTAATTTGAATGTAAAGTGTATCTTAGCTAGTTTCTTGACCTAATGACTTAATCTCCATAAGTTACTAGGAATATTGACTTTATTTAAAGATAATTATAAATTCCAAATAATTTAATATATGAAGGCTATATAACTCAGTCCATTTCTGCTATTAATAATGTGATTAAAAATATGTATTTGTTCATAACAGTGGTCTAGATAAATTCTAATTTCCCATCTAGACTTAGATTTAGCTGATAGCCGTTGTTTATATAGTTTGATGATTTCTCCTTGTTATTCTAATTGTGAGAGCAGCAGAGTATGCAAATTACTGGAAAAATCTCCTACTGATAAGCTATGCAAATGAAACTTCAAGTGAGTGGATATATTCTTTTGTGCTATTAATCAGTTAATTAAACGCTCCTAAAATGCAAGCTGACATGGCTGGCCCCAGCTTTCAAGTCTCCAAAGAATCTCTTATGTTGTCAATAGTGTAGCCAAGATAACAAATGTATATGCTCTGCCTTTAGGTTTAAAGGGCTGGAGGCTTTCCGTTATCTATGCAAAAACCCCAGCCTATCTATCATACTATTTATAATAATACCATTAAAATCCCAGAGCAATACCTGGGGTGGCTGAACTGCTCAGCAGGTGATATAATAATATATGAGCTTTCCAGACAACAGTTCTAAGGAAGAAAATCTGTTCAAAGAGAAAAGAGGGCAGAATTTCAAGTATTGTTTGTTTTCTTTTTCAACTTGGCTGTTCTACATTCCTTTTTCTAAGATGCCGTTTGTACATACAAATCAGTCAGTTTATTTTTAAAACCCACACACGGAGGTATTGTTTTGTTGTGGTTCATCCTAGTCAGTAGAGGCCCAAAGCCTCCCATTGTGAGAGGAAATGAAGGCTGACTGGGTCTTTAAGAAGCCTCTGTACACGTGGCTCCTTTCATCTGAGGTTTGTAACTGCTGAGATTCAACCTCAAACTGATTTCCAAAAGTAGCCTACTGAGAAAATCCTCAGTCTCTAACTCATGATACATTAAAGAGGCTGGTCACAAAAATGAAGCAAAGTTTGTACTTATTTTAAGAAGCAAAAGAACAAAGTCACTTTCCAAGTTCATCTAAAGCTCCTTCAGATGGAGCAGTATGCTGAAGTCACCTTACTACTAGGGGAGCCAATGCACTTTGATAAAGCACAACAAAACATCAAGATGGATGAGATCCCAAGACATCTAAATGAGATTTTTTTTCTTTCAGTTGCGTATACCTGGAGAATGTTAAAGTTGTCCAGTCATGTGGCAGATACATTCTTTCAATAGAGAACTTCCCTGCGTGCCTGGGTTGGCCCAGAGTGCCCTCCCCCAGCCCTAACACTTGCTTGTTAAGGAGATGCCTTTTTTTCCCGGACTAGAGTAAGAGTCTCCCCAAATGTGATTCCCTTCTCCAAAAGGGTGGAGGACTGTCTTCCTTCTTTCTACTTTTGTAGCACTTATTACAGTACTGACTTACTTATTAGTAACCTGACCTACAGATTAGATTGGACTAAATTCCACAAGGGCAGAGGCATTCTTGCCAGGTTTGTACCTCTTGGGCACAGCGTGTGGTAGAACTCAATAGGTATTTGATGAATTGAGGCAGCATGATCTGATGATCCGAACCATGTGTTCAAATTTAGGTTCAGAAAACTGGATCATTTGAGTGCTGGTTCTGATGTCCTCTGATGATAATACACTTTCTGACACTTGCTACCATCTACCACATTTGTTTACCTGGAATGGGAAATTTAACCACTTTGAAATTGCAGGTGTTTCTCAGAGAAACAGGAGAGGAAACTAATAACTAAAGAAAGTGAACTTGAAAAGAAGGAATAGTATTATCAGACAAAAGACAGCAATGTCATATTTTTTAATAAATTCATAATCAGTTCTTCACTGTCATTTTCAGAATATTTTGTAAGCTAACAGATTTCTCTTCCCTCCTTTATTCATTTTTTAAGCACTGTGTCTGCAAGTCACCTAGGAAAAAAAGTCTCAATTTATTTGTGAGAAATTGATTACAATAAACTGTGGAAAATTCTGAAAGAGATGGGAATACCAGACCACCTGAACTGCCTCTTAAGAAATCTGTATGCAGGTCAGGAAGCAACAGTTAGAACTGGACGTGGAACAGACTGTTTCCAAAAGGAAAAGGAGTACGTCAAGGCTGTATATTGTCACCCTGCTTATTTAACTTATATGCAGAGTAAATAATGAGAAATGCTGGGCCGGATGAAGCACAAGCTGGAATCAAGATTGCCGGGAGAAATATCAATAACCTCAGATATGCAGATGACACCTCACTTATGGCAGAAAGTGAAGCACTAAAGAGCCTCTTGGTGAAAGTGAAAGAGGAGAGTGAAAAAGTTGGCTTAAAGCTCAACATTCAGAAAACGAAGATCATGGCATCTGGTCCCATCATTTCATGGCAAATAGATGGGGAAACAGTGGAAACAGTGGCTGACTTTTTTTGGTGGGGGGCAGGGAATGCTCCAAAATCACTGCAGATGGTGACTGCAGCCATGAAATAAAAAGGCACTTACTCCTTGGAAGAAAAGTTATGACCAACCTAGACAGCATATGGAAAAGCAGAGACATTACTTTGCCAACAAAGGTCCAACTAGTCAAGGCCATGGTCTTTCCAGTAGTCACGTATGGATGTGAGAGTGTGACTATAAAGAAAGCTGAGTGCCAAGGAATTGATGCTTTTGGACTGTGGTGTTGGAGAAGACTCTTGAGAGTCCCTTGGACTGCAAGGAGATCCATCCTAAAGGAAATCAGTCTTGAATGTTCATTGGAAGGACTGATGTTGAAGCTGAAACTCCAATACTTTGGCCACCTGATGAAAAGAACTGACTCATCTGAAAAGATCGTGATGCTGGGAAAGATTGAAGGTGGGAGGAGAAGGGGATGACAGAGGATGAGATGATTAGATGGCATCACCAACTTAATGGACATGAGTTTGGGTAAACTCCGGGAGTTGGTGATAGGACTAGCGTGCCGCAGTCCATGGGGTCACAAAGAGTCGGACATGACTGAGCAACTGAACTAAACTGAACTGATTGCATCTTTGTTGTAGAAATCTATTTTACAAACATTTGTGAGATACTACTGCCCTTGTACATGGTCTAAGGCCTTTAATTACATGCTGTTAAAGATAGTTAACAACTGGAAATAAAAATTTGCTATAGAAACCAATTAACAAAGCAAAAAAATATACGTCCCTCTTATCTTCCAAATAAACTAAGATAGAAGTAATACAGAATTGCTTACCAAATGATAGAAGTTGTAGTGCCAATAACTATTCAAACAAATTTTAAACCATTTCTTGAATTTTAGGAATGATTGGTGTTCTGTTTGGTTGATGCTATTGTCATCAGTTAAAAGATGTCCCTATCTGAACTACGAATTAGGCATAGAAATCCTGATTTTTTTTTCCCCATTCAGTTGAAAGTGTTAGGGACAAGCTGGTTCTTTGCTGTTGCCAGCTAGAAGCAGGACAAGTGATCCGAAGAGCCTGCACCGTGACCCCCACCAGCATTACCATTATCGCTCTGTCTGCCCTATCATGTGTCTTACGGCCCTCATCTGTGCTGGGCCACTCCAGGGCACAAGATGAGTGTCACAGATGCTTCGGTCAGCTTCTATCTCAGTGCACGCTGCAGCTGCCGAGGGTCACCCTCACCAGCAGGCACCACTGTGCCTCTTATTAGGTAGCACTTGGACTCAAGATCTTTAATCACTCACCATCTGGTACAGAAACCCTGTATTTCAATATTTTAATGGCTTGTATATTTGTAGTGCTGCTCACCAGCTGAATATCAGCCTTGCCCAGAAAGTTCTAGTCTTTATAGGTTACTAAATGATGGAAATCTAAGATTAATTCTCTTAAATTAGCCACGTCATCCTCTAGAGCCTGCATCATAATTTCTAGAAACTTGGCTTTGACACCCAGGAACATGAAGTGAGAAAGCAAAATAGACAACCTCTTATACTGTTCAATTAAATGAATCGAAGAAAAATGAGCACTTAGTACAAATCAAGCACTGTGTATTTTATCTCATTCAATCTTTATATCAAATCTGTTTTTAAAAATTTATTATAATATTACAAGTGAGAAAGCTGAAGTACAGAGAAGTTAAACAAATTGCTTGAGGATAGTATTCTGGGAAGAAGATTACACAGAATTCAAATCTTCATCACGTGGTCTTCAGAGTCTGTACTTCTAACCACCATTTATACTGTCTTCCTATTAAGTAAATGATTGATATATTTTCTCTAAATGATCAGCCTGCTGTTGAAAGAATAGAACTTTGATTTGAATTCTGGTTTCGTCACTTGCTAGTTGAACCCTTAGCAAAATTATTTTATCACTTGTAAGTGTCCATGTTCTCACCTATAAACTGAAAGAGTAAAATCTTCCTCAAAACAATTATGAGAATTCAATAATATAATAAAAATAAAATGATCAGTATTGTACCTAGAATATAATAAGTCTTTCCATCCATTATTCATTCCTAAGTGTAGCCCCCAGGCTCATCTGTCCATGGATTTTTTTTCCCAAAAAGAATACTGGAGTGGGTTGCCAGTTTCTCCTCCAGGGGATCTTTCTGACCCAGGGACCAAACCCATGTTTCCTGCATCCTCTGTATTGCAGGCAGATTCTTTTCCCCTGAGCCACCAGGGGAAGCCCTTCAGGAAGTCTTTATTTAGTGCCTCTCCTTAGCACCATGAGGGTAATGATCATGGTTGGTTCGTTGTTATAACAATAACCACACTCACTAGCTACTACATATGTAGCCCTCAGAATGTGGCTAGAGCACCACTCTCATTCTCTTACTTACATTATTTCATGCAATCTCAGCTACCTTCATTATGGATGCGATTATATTATTTTATCCCCATTTTACAGGTAAGGAAGCAGGAACAAGAGATTTTGATAACTTGCTTCAGGTTATCCGCAGAGAGCAAGTGTGGAGCCTGGATTTTCATCCAGACAGCCTGGCTCCAAAGTGTGAGCTCTCAGCCACTACATTCATTCTTAGGATTTACTAGGGTTTCAATAAACATTTGTAGAAGAAACATGTAATTCCTGAAATTCCACAATTATTATTTCTTTTGTTAGTTTTAAGACTTCTGATTCCTAAGTAATATGAGATCTAACAGTAGACTGTCATAATTTTTTACTTGAACTTTTATGAATTTGTTTATTGATAAGAAAGAGAAAATATGATGAAGGAAGAGACCCAGTTAATAATCTATATTAAAGTTGAGACTCAAAATTTGGTTCCAAATGTTCAGCAAATGGATAAAACACAAAGCAGAAAATAATTCAATTGCAATACATCTTCTTGTCTGGATTGTCTCAAGAATGCACCAAATACAATCAATAACTTTAAAATCTTCGGTATATATTAAAAAAAAGAAAATCTTTGGTAAATGCTTTTGAATACTTCTACTTTGTCCTTCAATTTATTAAGAGTTTAAAATTGATTCCTATATCATGTACAAGTAGGCCATCTGGAAACTGTTAGACACAAACATTAATAAACTTAGTTCTTGCTAAAAATAAATACCCAAATTATTTAATATGATTACTTGATCTCTATTATTTCTTTTGAGGATTTACACAAAATGTATAAGCCCAAAATAAACTTCTAAGTATCTTCAGTGATTTTGAAGAGATAAAGCTTCCCTGGTTAGATCTATTTTCTCTTCTTTACTGATGTTATCAGTGAAATAATTCCATGCAGTGAATTTTCTAATATATTTTCTCACGTTTACTGTGTTGCAAAACCCTGAACCTGACAAATGGGAAATAAGTTTAACTACACTATCCTTAATGCGGGTAAGAATTCCTTTTATTTCTGAGAGGTTGCCTAACTGACCAGTCATGTAATTAGTAATTTGTGAAGGTAAAAGTCATTTCAAGGTCATCAGTAGCATGCCTGTGGTATTAACCCTTACACGTACAACCAAGTATCAGACTATATGGAAAAGGGAAAGATCTGAAGACCACTGAGCCTCTTGACGTACTAATAACTTGAAAGTTGGCACATACCAATTTTTAAAGCAAAAGTTCTTTATGAGAGATATAGTGTAGGTTTGATTTTGAAGTCTTGGATGAAGAATAACCATCTTGCACTTGTTTGAAAATTAATAAGACACCAGATGCAACCTATTTTGAACTTGAAATGCTCTCAAGAGGAAAATTCGACCATTTAAAAAGACAATAAACTATATATGTTTAAGATTATAAATTCTAAAGCTAGTCCTGGGATAAGTCTTGCCACTATCTTTATTGAATCTCCTCTTAAATGTCCTCATCTTTAAAGGGTTGCTATAAAGAGTAAATGAAGTAACACATGTAAATTGCTAACACAGTGCCTGAACACATCCTTAAGTTTTCCTTTGCTAGCCGTTTGACATTGGGAAACTCATCTACTTTGCTGTGCCTCAATTTTAGTTCTTACATAAAATAAAAAATATAGTACAAACAAAGGAGTTTTTCTATAAGGATTAGAAACGTGCAAAAATTTTTGACATTTAGAAGGTACTTTACAATTTCAAAGCAATTTTCATATTTGTGCATTCTGAATATTCTCTCTGATGCTTTTGAATTCTTTTTCTTGCTCTTAGACCCTCTAAGATATGGTCAATATTATAATGACTCATGTTTTATCCCAGCAAAGAAAATCTTTGTTGTCGTTTCTACTTAACATAATTCTGAATCACTTTGCTGTACAGCAGAAGATAACATAATATTATAAATCAACTATGCTTCAATAAAATAAAGTTTAAAAAAATAGTGTCAGCTAATCCAGAGAGAAAACTAGGTCTATAAGAAATCAAATGTAGTTGTCAGTTTTCTGACTATCATATCATCCCACTGATGAGAATTTATGTGCATGTCCTGATAAGCCTATTCCAAATCAAATCAGACTCAAACTTTCTTTAGCCATTCGTATTTTCTAGTGTCTTTCAATGCTCCTGTCCCTAGATGCACACATACACACACACACACATAAACACACAAAACCTGAGATGGATTTATCATCTAGTAGTACTACATATTCCAGCAATATATCATTAACATAAACATGCTGGCAGGAATTGTAAGACTTTTAAGACTGGGTTCTTTTGGCAAAATGTTCTATGGAGTGGCGTAAGAGCCAGAAGCCTGAACCAACACAAGAGAGGATGGAATGGAGGAGGAAAAGGCTTAGAGGTGACGTCCAGACTTTGCTGGCGCCCTTTGGGCCAGTACCTCAGGCTGGCCTCCAGCATGACTCAATCCAAAGCCTCCTCAGAAGACTTGGCTGACGTTACTTCCTGCCCAGTCAGATTTGGCCCAACCACTTGAACAGGCCAAAGCCTGCTAAAGAGCCTGTTACTAGATTCAACATTCAGGAATAGGAAGGAAGGGAGAGAGGAAATAAGGCAAGAACTGAAACCTGTTAAAACAACATTATTTCCCCATAAATGTCATCTTTTGTCAACAGAGCTCACATTGAAGACTTGTGAAAGGTTTGAAATTTTAAAAGGATTTTTCTGTGCTGGACACTCTTCCATATCCAATGTAAGACTTAGAATAATGTTAAGTTTCTAACAATAAGAACCTGAAGAACATCAAAACTTCACTGAAAAAGAGAATCAAAATAAACTGACAGGTCAGAACAACCATCATCAAAAAGTCTACAAACAATAAATGATTGAGAGGGTGTGGGGAAAAGGGAACACCTTTACCTGTTGGTGGGAATGCAAATTGATACAGCTACTATGGAGAACAGCATGGAGATTACTTTTAAAAACTAGGAATAAACCTATCATATGATCCAGCAATTCCATTACTGGAAATATACCCTGAGGAAACCAGAATTGAAAAAGACACATGTACCCCAATCTTCACTGCAGTACTCTTTACAATAGGTAGGATGTGGAAGCAACCTAGATGTCCATTGACAGATGAATGGATAAAGAAGCTGTGGTACATATAAACAATGCAATATTTCTCAACTATAAAAAGGAAGGCATTTGAGTCAGTTCTAATGTGGTGGATAAACCTAGAGCCTATTATACAAAGTGAATTAATTCAGAAAGAGAAAGCCAAATATTGTATGCTAAATATCACATAAATATGGAACCTAGAAATAGTACTGATGATCCTACTTGCAAGGCAGCAAAAGAGACACAGACATTTTGGATACACTGGGGGAAGGAGAGGGTGGGATGATACGAGAGAACAGCATTGAAACATATACACTACCATATGCAAAATAGATAGCCAGTGGGAGTTCAATGTATGATGCAGGGAAGCCAAAGTCGGGGCTCTGAGACAACCTAGAGGGATGGGATGGGGTGGGAGGTGGGAGGGGGGCTCAAGTGGGAGGAGACATATGCATAACTAATGCCAATTCATCTTGATATATGGCAAAACCATCACAATATTGTAAAGTTATTATCTCTAATTTAAAAATAAAATATATATAAAAAAATAACCTGACACAATAAGTCTATTCCACCAAGGCAATGGCACCCCACTCCAGTACTCTTGCCTGGAAAATCCCATGGATGGAGGAGCCTGGTAGGCTGCAGTCCATGAGGTCGCTAAGAGTCGGACACAACTGAGCGACTTCACTTTCACTTTCACCAAGACTGTCTATGAAAGAAGATACCTTGTTTGTAGATGTCCATCAGCAGATGAATGGATAAGAAAGCTGTGGTACATATACACAATGGAGTATTATTCAGCCATTAAAAAGAATACATTTGAATCAGTTCTAATGAGGTGGATGAAACTGGAGCCTATTATACAGAGTGAAGTAAGCCAGAAAGAAAAACACAAATACAGTATACTAACGCATATATATGGAATTTAGAAAGATGGTAAAGATATTTGACTTAAGTTTTAGAAGAAAAAAAATACATGTGTAAATGTCAAATGAATCAGGAAAAAAGTCAGTTACATATGAAATCACAGTGAGAAATGCAAGTAGGTAGCTCAGAACATTATCCTCCAAAATGGTTTTTGAAACCTCATAGGTAAATATTGATTTTTTAAAATTGCAGTATTATATACTTAAAGTAGGCTTCCCAGATGGTTCATTGGATAAAGAATCCTTCTGCAATGCAGGAGACACAGGAGACGAGGGTTTGATCCCTGGGTCAGATTCCTTCCTGGAGGAAGGAATGGCAACCCACTCCAGTCTTCTTGCCTAGAAAATCCCATTGACAGAGGAGCCTGACAGGCCACAGTCCATGGGGTCTGGCATCACAAAGAGATGGACATGACTGAAGCAACTGAGTACACACACCTAGACTACTGTGGAGCCTTTTGGTTTTTTTGAATGATGTTGATGATGATGATAAATACCAGTCTTACTGTATGCCAAACATGACTCTGAGTTGTGTAGATAACTCACTTAATCTTCATAACAGCTCTGTAAAGTAGGTATATTCTCATTATTCCCATTTAGCTGAGCAAAAGGAGGCACAAGAAATTTAAGAAGCTATCCTTACACACTCGCAACCTGTAGAACCAGGATTTAAACCCATACTGCCTGGCTCCTGAGAACACGGCATCCACCATCTCACTGTAGTTCTTCTTAGTGAATAGCAGTCAATTTTAGCAGTCACTAAATCCTGCTAGCCTGCAGACTGAGTAATTCTAGGGATGGAAGCCAAGGATGGTACTTAGCCATTCAAGGCACACCCTCCATCCTCTGAAAGAGCTCCAGTTTGATAAGCTGTTGCCTGCTGGAAGCACGTTGTACTAACTATATTTCCTTCTCGAATTCTCATTCTCTGATGACATTACTTTTAGGTTGTTCTCTGCCATATCTCTATTTCATACTTTGCATTGTGACATTTATTCTACTTAGCTCTTAAATCTTCCTAACATAAAATATATATCTATATAATATCTTTGCTTTGCACTTCTTACCCAGTGTCTCTCTCAGAATAGGTTTGTTTGGGGTTTACTTTCCTGTCTTCTGCAGCTGGGATAGAACAGTCTGGAGAACTAGAGGACTAGAATCCATTTGAATATTGACAACTCGATGTACAAATGTGCCATATGCTTGAATGTGCAATGTCTTGAAGACACACTTTCACCATGGGCCCTGACCAAGATTGCTTATCTTTAGGAACATAACAAGTGAAGACTTTATAGCGGTTTCTCAAAATTATTGAATATATTCCCAGGCCTTCCTTCAAATCTCCTGATAAAATTATAATTGTTCACCATGTGTTTACAACACACAACTCAGCAAATGCTACCCTTTGGCTATTTACTGAAGGCTGGAGATTTATCCAGGTCCCTCCATACATAACCCTAAACCAGACATTGGACTGTTGGAGGAGACTAAGTGGTCTTTTTTATGTTCCAGCTGACGTATCACGAGCAGCAGCACCATGAGTTACTAAAGCGAGCAGAGGTGTCTCAATCATTGGTCTCTATTCAGACTCAGTCAACAACTTAAAAGAGAATGATTATTTTTCTTTAGGAATTAATCCAACAAATACTTATTAAGTATAAATTAAGCACAAAGTAGTGTGGTAGGCTATCAGTTCAGTTCAGTTGCTCTGTTGTGTCCAACTCTTTGCAACCCCATGGACTGCAGCACAGGAGGCTTCCCTGCCCATCACCAACTCCTGGATCTTGGTAGGCTATGGAGCTAAACAATTATAATAGTAGTAGTAGTAGTTGAAGTAGTAATGGTTAATATTTTTAACTTCTTTCTGTGTTAAGCTCTGGGCTAAGCACTAAAAATTTCTTTATTTCAGTTGGTCCTCACATTATGTCAATCTTTTTATCTCATTTTAAAATGAGAAAACTAAGGCACAGTAAAGTAACTTGTCAAAGTCACAGATCTAGTATGTGAAGGGGCTAGAGTCTAGTTCTGACTTCATTCTGAATCTGGAATTCTCACTTTGACCACTCCATGCACACACACATTTATAGGATAGAGATCAAACAGATGTGCTGTCTATGCTTATTCTTGCTCCAAGAATTATAAACACCTTTCTGGCTCAGTCACTCTTCAACTGTATCAGTGTGGGTGAGAGTTTTCTACTCTATGATGTCAAGAGTTCAGCCACACTATTGTGGTAGTTGTACACTAAGCAATATTTCAGACATTCTCCCTAGGTTGTTATAAAGTAGCAGAATTCACAAAAACATCTTGTCCACAACCATTGTACTTTGAATGTTTTATTATAACTCCTGATGGCTAGAGCCACAAAGTAAAAGGAACAATGGTTGTTGATTTCTTGTTGAACAAGCTGTAACAATGCTTTTTTCCCATTGCAAATGCTGTAGTCTAGAGTCACATATCACAATATTTCTTCTTCCATACGTGTTTTATCATGAGAGGTTCACAATAGAATATCATCTTGATTTTTAAATTGTCAACATACTTTGGATCATAGAAAAAGCAAGAGAATTCCAGCAAAACATCTACTTCTGCTTCACTGACTATACTAAAGCCTTTGAAGCGAGTAGCACAGGAAACTGTGGAAAATTCTTAAAGAGATGGAAATACCAGACAAACTTATCTGTCTTCTGAGAAACCTGTATGCAGGACAAAAAGCAGCAGAACTGGACATGGAATAATGGACTGGTTCAAAACTGGGAAAGAATTACATCAAGGCTGTATATTGTCACCCTGCTTATTTAACTTATATGCAGAGTACATCATGTGAAATGCTGGACTGGATGAGTCACAAGCTAGGATCAAGATTTCCAGGAGGAATATCAATAACCTCAGATATACAGATAATACCACCCTAACGACAGAAAGTGAAGAGGAACTAAAGAGTCTCTTGATGAAGGTGAAAGAGGAGAGTGAAAAAACTGGTGTAAAACTCAACATTCAAAATGCTAAGCTCCTAGCATCTGGTCCCACTATTTCATAGCAAATAGATGGAGAAAAAAATGGAAACACTGGCAGACTTTATTTTCTTGGGCTCCAAAATCACTATAGATGGTGACTGCAGCCATGAAATCAAAAGACGCTTGCTCTTGAAGGAAAAAGTATGACAAAACCTAGACAGTGTATTAAAAAGCAGAGACATCGCTTCGCCAAGAAAGTCCATACAAAGTTATGACTTTTTCAGTAGTTATGTATATGGATGTGAGAGATGGACCATGAGGAAGACTGAGCACCGAAGAATTGATGCTTTCGAACTGTGGTGCTGGAGAAGACCCTTAAGAGTCCCTTGGACAGCAGTGAGATCAAGTCAGTCAATCTTAAGGAAACCCACCCTGCATATTCTTTGGAAGGACTGATGCTGTAGGTGAAGCTCTTTGGTCACCTAATGTGAAGGGCCAACTCATTGGAAAAGACCCTGATGCTGGGAAAGATTCAGGGAAGGAGGAGAAGGGGAATACAGAGGATGAGATGGTTGGATGGCATCACTGACTCCATGGGCATGAGTTTGAGCAAATTCCAAAAGGTGGTGAAGGACAGGGAAGCCTGGCATACAGTAAATGGGGTCATGAAGAGTTGAACATGACTGAATGACTGAATAGCAACAACTAAGATGCAGCTGTCTAAGAACTACTGGGCAATAAGGTCCTTCATTGGTAATATTTTATTCCTTTTCAGATATTGGAGCTGTTGGCTAGAAGGTTAAAGCCTGGAATCATGAAAAGACAGAAAGCAGACTTGTGTGTGACATTTAGACTTTAGACTTTAATTTTATATTATTCTGTCCCAAATGCTCCAAGTCCCAATGATTTCTTCCCAAAGTCTAGCCACATATTCTTATACTAATATTTGATGAAGACTTTCTCCTTGACCAAAATTCAGTTAGGCTCCTCTGAGAGGCTCTTCAGAGAAGGCAATGGCACCCCACTCCAGTACTCTTGCCTGGAAAACCCCATGGACGGAGGATCCTGGTGGGCTGCAGTCAATGGGAAAGCTAAGAGTCGGACACAACTGAGCGACTTCACTTTCACTTTTCACTTTCCTGCATTGGAAAAGGAAATGGCAACCCACTCCAGTGTTCTTGCCTGAAGAATCCCAGGGACGGGGGAGCCTGGTGGGCTGCCGTCTATGGGGTCGCACAGAGTCGGACGCGACTGAAGCGACTTAGCAGTAGCAGCAACAGAGAGGCTCTTCTTCTATGACCTTGTGCTCTGCTTTTTCTGTGCTTTGCCCAGTTTTAGCAAAAATCCTGCTGAGTCAGATTAACAAAAATCCCTTCCTTGATATTTTGTCAATCTGGCCTAACTTCAGCAAGAATATTGTCAAGTCAGGTCAGCCAGAATCACCTTAGCTTTGATATTTACACAGTTATCTTCCATCCCCCACCCCACCCTGTTTACTGGCTGTAAATCTTCACTTGTTCTTAAACTGAGTTAAGCACTCTTTCCTACTGGAAAACTCTCTCTGCAGTTGTCCCTCTTGAAAGTTCTCCTTACCGTCTTTAACACATGTCGTGAAAAGCCTTTCATTAACACTTTTAAAATACTCTTGCCTGTCACTAGAGATGATTTTCATGTCTCTTCTCACTTTCTGAAAATACTTGTTGGTAAGTTATTACCATATGGACCAAACCCAGAAAATGGAGACCAGTTGAATCATTAAAATTCCATCTCCCTGACTTACTCGTCGTTCAGATCATTCCTATAAGGGTCCTAAATCACACTAACATTCTCCCTGAGGATTATTTCTAATTGGTAATGAAATAAACAAGACGTGTTAGTTATAATTGTAAAAGGCTTGCATAACTCAATTAGGTTTTCTAGCAGTTAATCAAACAGTTTTTAGATTATAGGATTTTCCCCCATTATTCCTTTTGTCCTCCCATACTTGTTCTTTTTTCTTAAAGAATTTCAAAATCAGGAGCAGATTCATTCTAAATAAACTCTTTCCAAAGTGTGCATTTAATGCTGGCATAAATTGGACAGGCCCCCCAATGCAAGGATATTTTCTGGGTGATCCCAACTTTCACAGTAGAAAGCTGCCTTAATCTGATCATTCCGATTACTCCTACAAGAATCCTAAATTACACTAAATTCTCCTGCAGTGGGGGATTTCATCAGTAGATTTTCTCCATGTAAAGAAAGGATAAAATGAAAAATTTCAAAAGTTTTGGCATATAAGTTTTGAAACTATGATTTGATTTTCTATAATTATGAAAAATATCAAGCATCAGATGTAAAAATTAATAAATAATCACCCATTCACTCATAACTCAAATTCATCGAATGTTGGCATTTTCACCATAATTTTTTAAAGTTACTCTTTTAATAAAGTGCTTCAGATTGTTGAAACCCATAATGTATGCTTTCTTCAGTTCACTTTCTTTCCTTCCCAAATGTAACTATTATCTTACATTTGTGACTTACTACATCCATAAATGTACTATCATCACAAATGATATATTCATTGATACATTCTATCTTTTGTGCCTATGGGGTCGCATGGAGTCGGATATGACTGAAGCCATTTAGCAGCAGGAGCAGCATTCCATGTATATACATAATTCTTGTACATTAAAAAATACTGTGTATATAATTTGGGTTTCTATGTTCTTTAATATTCCATATTTCTATTCCATTTTCTCCTGCTGATGGACATTTAGGTTGTTCTCAATTTTTTCCTACTATAAATACTTGGAAATTGGTGCTCTCAAGGTAAACAATGACAATTTTATAGAACATCAACAACAAACAAGGCCACTCTGTGACTGTGATAGATAAGACAAAAACCTGGGGTACTATTGTAATTGTACTCAATATAAACAGAAACATGAGCATTGCTCAAAAAATAAAAATGGCCAGGAATCCCTCTATCCTGGCTAGTAAAAATAACTGTTTCTCCTTTTCCAATTACAGTTTCAGATTCATTCTACACTTCCCTATTTCTATACCAATTCAGTTCAGTTCACTCCCTCAGTCATGTCTAACTCTTTGTGACCCCCATGGACTGCAACATGCCAGGCTTCTCTGTCCATTGCCAATTCCCAGAGCTTACTCAAACTCATGTCCATCGAGTCAGTGATGCCATCCAATCATCTCATCCTCTGTCATCCCCTTCTTCTTCCACCTTCAATCTTTCTCAGCATCAGGGTCTTTTCCAGTGAGTTGGTTCTTCCCATCAGGTGGCCAAAGTATTGGAGTTTCAGCTTCAACATCAGTCCTTCCAATGAATATTAAGGACTTATTTCCTTTAAGATGGACTGGTTGGATCTCCTTGCAGTCCAAGGGACTCTCAAGAGTCTTCTCCAACACCACAGTTCAAAAGCATCAATTCTTTGGTGCTCAGATTTCTTTACAGTCCAACTCTCACATCTGTACATGACTACTGGAAAGACCATGGCCTTGACTAGACAGACCTTTGATAGCAAAGTAATGTCTCTGCTTTATAATGCTGTCTAGGTTGGTCATAATTTTCCTTCCAAGGAGGAAGTGTCTTTTAATTTCATGGCTGCAGTCACAATCTGCACTGATTTTGAAACCCCAAAAAATAAAGTCTGCCACTGTTTCCACTGTTTCCCCATATATTGGCCATGAAGTGATGGGACCAGATGCCATGATCTTAGTTTTCTGAATGTTGAGCTTTCAGCTAACTTTTTCACCCTCCTCTTCCACTTTCATGAAGAGGCTCTTTAGTTTTTCTTTGTTTTCTGCCATAAGAATGGTGTCATCTGCATATCTGAGGTTATTAATATTTCTCTTGGCAATCTTGATTTCAGCTTGTGCTTCATCCAGTCCAGTGTTTTTCATGATGTACTCTGCATAGAAGTTTAAAAAACAGGGTGACAATATACAGCCTTGATGTACTCCTTTTCCTATTTGGAACCAGTCTGTTGTTCCTTTGGAGAAGGAAATGGCAACCCACTCCACTGTTCTTGCCTGGAGAATCCCAGGGACTGTCCCTGATGGCCTGTCATCTATGGAGTCACACAGAGGTCGGACACAACTGAAGTGACTTAGCATCAGCAGCAGCAGCTGTTGTTCCATGTTTAGTTCTAACTGTTGCTTCCTGACCAGCATACAGATTTCTCAAGAGGCAGGTCAGGTGGTCTGGCATTCCCATCTCTTGAAGAATTTTCCACAGTTTCTTGTGATCCACATACTCAAATGCTTTGGCATAGTTAATAAAGCAGAAATAGATGTTTTTCTGGAACTCTCTTGCTTTTTTGATGATACAGCAGATGTTGAAAACTTGATTTCTGGTTCCTCTGCCTTTCTAAAACCAGCTTGAACATCTGGAAGTTCATGGTTCATGTATTGTTGAAGCCTGACTTGGAGAATTTTGAGCTTTACTTCACTAGTGTGTGAGATGAGTACAATTGTGCAGTAGTTTGAACATTCTTTGGCATTGCCTTTCTTAGGGATTGGAATGAAAACAGACCTTTTCCAGCCCTGTGGCCACTGCTGAGTTTCCCAAATTTGCTGGCATATTGAGTGCAGCACTTTCACAGCATCATCTTTTAGGTTTTGAAATAGCTCAACTGGAATTCCATCACCTCCACTACCTTTATTCATAGTGATGCTTCCTAAGGTCTCCTTGACCTCTTTCCAGGATGTCTGGCTCTAGGTTAGTGATCACACTCATGAAGATTTTTTGTACAGTTCTTCTGTGTATTCTTGCCACCTCTTAATATCTTCTGCTTCTGTTAAGTCCATACCATTTCTGTCCTTTATTGAGCCCATCTTTGCATGAAAAGTTCCCTTGGAGAGATCTCTAGTCTTTCCTATTGTATTGTTTTCCTCTATTTCTTTGCACTGATCACTGAGGAAGGCTTTCTTTAACTCTCCTTGCTATTCTTTGGAACTCTGCATTCAAATGGGTATATCTTTCCTTTCCTCCTTTGCTTTTCACTTCTCTTTTTTTGACAGCTATTTATAAGGCCTCCTCAAACAGCCATTTTGCTTTTTTGCATTTCTTTTTCTTGGGATGGTCTTGATCCCTGTCTCCTGTCAATGTTATGAACCTCCATCCATAGTTCATGAGGAACTCTATCAGATCTAGTCCCTTAAATCTATTTCTCACCTCCAGTGTATAATCATAAGGGATTTGATTTAGGTCATACCTTAATGGTCTAGTGGTTTTCCCTACTTTCTTCAATTTAAGTCTGAATTTGGCAATAAGGAGTTCATGGTCTGAGCCACAGTCAGCTCCCAGTCTTGTTTTTGCTGACTGTATAGAGCTTCTCCATCTTTGGCTGCAAAGAATGTAATCAATCTGATTTTGGTGTTCACCATCTGGTGATATCCATGTGTAGAGTCTTCTCTTGTGTTGTTGGAAGAGGGTGTTTGCTATGACCAGTGCATTCTCTCGGCAAAACTCTATTAACCTTTGCCCTGCTTCATTCTGTACTCCAAGACCAAATTTGCCTGTTACTCCAGGTGTTTATTGGGAGAAGGCAATGGCACCCCACTCCAGTACTCTTGCCTGGAAAATCCCATGAACGGAGGAGCCTGGTAGGCTGCAGTCCATGGGGTAGCAAAGAGTTGGACACGACTGAGCAGCTTCACTTTCACTTTTCACTTTCATGCATTGAAGAAGGAAATGGCAACCCACTCCAGTGTTCTTGCCTGGAGAATCCCAGGGACGGGGGAGCCTGGTGGGCTTCCACCTATGAGGTCGCACAGAGTCAGACACAACTGAAGTGACTTAACAGCAGCTTAGCAGCCAGGCGTTTTTTGACTTCCTACTTTTGCATTCCAGTTCCCTATAATGAAAAGGACATCTTTTTTGGGTGTTAATTCTTCAAGGTCTTGTAGGTCTTCATAGAACCGTTCAACTTCAGTTTCTTCATCATTACTGGTCAGGGCGTAGATTTGGATTACCGTGATATTGAATGGTTTGCCTTGGAAATGAACAGAGATCATTTTGTCACTTTTGAGATTGCATCCAAGTACTGCATTCTGGACTCTTGTTGACTATGATAGCTGCTCCATTTCTTCTAAGGGATTCTTGCCCACAGTAGTAAATATAATGGTCCTCTGAGTTAAATTCACCCATTCCAGTCCATCTAATTCACTGATTCTTAAAATGTTGATGCTCACTCTTGCCATCTCCTGTTTGACCACTTCCAATTTGCCTTGATTCATAGACCTGACATTCCAGGTTCCTATGCAATATTGTCCTTTACAGCATCGGGCCTTGCTTCCATCACCAGTCACATCCACAACTAGGTGATGTTTTTGCTTTGGCTCTGTCTCTTCACTCTTTCTGGAGTTATTTCTCCACTGATCTCCAGTAGCATATTGGGCACCTACTGACCTGGGGAGTTCCTCTTTCAGTATCCTATCATTTTGTCTTTTCATACTGTTCATGGGGTTCTCAAGGAAAGAATACTGAAGTGGTTTGCCATTTCCTTCTCCAGTGACCACATTTTGTCAGAACTCTCCACCATGACCCATCTGTCTTGACTGGCCCTATGTGGCATGGCTCGTAGTTTCATTGAGTTAGACAAGTCTGTGGTCCATGCTATTAGATTGGTTAGTTTTCTGTGACTGTGGTTTTCAGTCTGTCTGTCTTCTGATGGAGAAGGATAAGAGGCTTATGGAAGATTCCTGATGGGGGAGACTGACTGAGGGGGAAACTGGGTGTTGTTCTGATGGGTGGGGCCATGCTCTTTCTATATAAGAATTAACAGTTACACAATTACTGTACTTCCAGACAATATCCAGTTCAGAGCAATGTCTCACCTCTTATGTCCTCCTCTAAAGCACTTATCCAAGCCTTAATCCATAACAAGTTCTTTCTGACCCTCTCTCACTCAGATGCAGCTCAGGTCACCATAGTGAGTGATCTCTCCAGTGGAACAAGTAAGAAACACAATGGTTCAGCTTTACATATGTCCATGGTGGCTTTGGCTGGAGTGACACTAAGAGGTTAAACACCTTTTCACAGGTATATTAGTCAGAATAACCATCAATGGTGAGTTTATTTTGTTTGCAAGAAAATCAGAGAATACCAAAACTCTCTAGCATCTCCTTTTCTTTTATTCATTTTTTCTGAAGTCTGTTTGTGCCCTTTGACCACTATCTATTGCTTTGTTTTTCATTTTGTTATATATTTACACTTTTCTGTTATGTATTTATGTTTTCTAGGTATAAAGCTTTTATAGATAGCACTGAAATTTTGTGTGTTTAGTCATCCTTATTGATATTTTTATGATTTATGATCTTTGTGACCTAAAAACTACTTCCTTGTATAAAAGTCATAAATACATCCTTTTGAAAAAGATCTAATATCAAACTTTTGGTTTTTCTTTCACACTAACCTCCTAGAATTTATTTTATGTGTGGTAAGAGGTATTAATATAATTCCATTTTTTTTCTAGTCTGGATAACAAAATATCCTGATATTTAAAATGTATTGGATAGTCTTTCCTTTCCCCATCCATTTATAAAAACTTGATATTTATCAAGCTTCCAAAGATGTGTGGATCTGGTTCTTGATTCTGTTTTTTTCCCACTGTTTTTTCTATCCCTGAATCAGTAAACAGTTTTCATTGCTACTGAGTCTTATTCCTTTCATTCATAATATTCATAATTTGTAATTAAATACATTTTTCAGTAATGTGTAAGTTTCTCATTAGACCACAAAGTTCTATGTGCTAAGCTCAGTGTTTTGCACAGTGTCTAATACACAGTGAAAGAAAGTAAAGTCGCTCAGTCATGTCTGACTCTTTGTGATCCCATGGACTGTAGCCTACCAGGCTCCTCTGTCTATGGGATTTTCCAGGCAGTAATATACAGTAGAGACTCACTATACATTTGCTGAATGAATGGATGAGTGACTAGAATAAAAAACTCATATTATAATATCATAATAATACTCAAGTAGTTCAAGCTGAAGATGGCAAGAGTGGCATGTTAATGGCAAGAATGAACATCAACACTTTAGGAATCAGTGAACTGAAATGGAGAGGAATGGGTGAATTTAATTCTGATGGCCATTATATCTACTACAGTGGGCAAGAATCCCTTAAAAGAAATGGAGTAGACTTCATAGTCAACAGTAGTCCAAAATGCAGTACTTGGGTGCATTCTCAAAAATGACAGAATGATCTTGACTCATCTCCAAGGATTCATTGATGAATGAATTCCAAGAATTCATTCATTGATTCAAATGAATCAATGATCTTGATTCATTCAGCATCACAGTAATCCAACTCTATGCCCCAACCACTAATGCTGAAGGAGCTGAAGTTGAACGGTTCTATGATGACCTACAAGAACTTCTGAAACCAACACCTAAAAGATGTCCTTTTCATCATAGTGGACTGGAATGCAAAAGTAGGAAGTCAAGAGAAATCTGGAGTAACAGGAACGTTTTGCCTTGGAGTACAAAATGAAGTAGGGCAAAGACTAACAGATTTTTGCCAAGAGAACACACTGGTCATAGCAAAGACCCTCTTTCAATAACACAAAAAATGATTCTACACATGGACATCACCAGATGGTTAAAACTGAAATCAAATTGATCATATTCTTTGCAGCTGAAGATGGAGAAACTCTGTACAGTCAGCAAAAACAAGACTGGGAGATAACTGTGACTCAGATCATGAATTCCTTATTGTAAAATTCAGGTTTAAATTGAAGAAAGTAAGGAAAACCATTACATCATTCAGGTATGACCTAAATTTGTTCTTGTATGATCATACAGTGGAGGTGACAGATAGATTCAAGGTATTAGATTTGGTAGACTGAGATCGGAAGAACTAAGGATGTAGATTTGTAACATTGCACAGATTTGTGATATTGACCAAAACCATACCAAAGTAAAAGAACTGCAAGAAGACAAAATGTCTTGTCTGAGGAGGCCTCACAACTAGCTGAGAAAATAAAAGAACCAAAAGGCAAAGGAGAAAGAGAAAGATATACCTAACTGAATGTAGAGTTCCATAGAAGAGCAAGGAGAGATTAAAAAAAAAAAGTCTTCTTAAGTGAATAATGTAAATATTGTAAATAAATACAGGAAAACAGTAGAAAAGGAAAGACAAGAGCTCTCTTCCTGAAAATTAGAGATACCAAGGGAACATTTCATGTAAAGATGGGCACAGTAAGTGACAGAAATGGCAAGGAGGGACCTAACAAAAGCAGAAATGATTAAGAAGAGGTAGCAAGAATACACAGAAGGATGATGCAAAAATGTCTTAATGACCCAGATAATTGTGATGCTCTGTTCACTCACCTAGAGCCAGACATTCTGGAGTGTGAAGTCAGGTGGACCTTAGGAAGCATTCTTATGAACAAAGCTAGTGGAGATAATGCAATTTCATCTGAGTTATTTCAAATCATAAAAGATGATGCTGTTAAAGTGCTGCACTCAATATGCTAGCAAATTTGGAAAACTCGGCAGTGGCCACAGGACTGGAAAAAGTTTTCAATTCAATCCCAAAGAAAGGCAATGCCAAATAATCTTGAAACCATGGTTCAATTGGTATCATTTCACATGTTAGCAAGATAATGCTCAATATTCTTCAAGGTAGATTTCAATATGACTACTGGTCATACATCCAGTAGTCATGTATGGATGTGAGAGTTGAACCATAAAGACGGTTGAACACTGAAGAACTGATGCTTTCAAACTGTGATGTTGGAGAAGACTCTTGAGAGTCCCTTGGACTGCAAAGAGATCAAATCAGTCAATCTTAAAATTAACACTGAAGATTCATTGGAAGGACTGATGCTGAAGCTGCAGTAATTTGGCCACCTGATGTGAAGAGCCATTGTCATTAGCCATGTCATTGCCATGGTCATTAGAAAAGACCATGATGCTGGGAAAGATTGAAGGCAGGAGGAGAAGGGGACAACAGAGGATGAAATGGTTGGATGGCATCACCGACTTGATGGACATGAGTTTGAGCAAATTATGGGAGATTGTGAATGACAGGGAAACCTGGTGTGCTGCAATCCACGGGGTCACAAAGAATCAGATGTGACTGAATGACTGATCAACAACAAAGACTTTAATAGTACTTGAACCAAGAACTTCCAAATGTACAAGCTAGATTTACAAAAGGGACAGGAGCCAGAGATCAAACTGCCAACACCCATTGGATCATAGAAAAACCAAAGGAATTTAAAAAAAAAATCTACTTCTGCTTGACAATGCTAAACCCTTTGACCATGTGGATCACACCAAACTGTAGAAATTTCTTAAAGAGGTGGGAATACCAGACCACCTTACCTGTCTCCTGAGAAACCTATATGTGGATCAAAAAGCAACAGTTAAAACTGGACATGGAACAATGGACTGGTTCAAAATTTGAAAGGAATACATCAAGGCTGTATATTGTCACTCCTGCTTCTTTAACTTCTTTGCAGAGTACATCATGGGAATTGCCCAGCTGGATAAATCACAAGCTGGAAACAAGATTGCCAAGAGAAATGTCAACAACCTCATATATGCAGATGATACCACTCTTATGGCAGAAAGTGAAGAGGAACTAAAGAGCCCCTTGATAGGGGTAAAAGAGGAGGGTGAAAAAGCTGACTTAAGACTCAACATTCAAAAAGCAAAGATCATGGCATCTGGTCCCCTCAATTCATGGCAAAGAAATGGGAAAAAATTGGAAACAGTGACAGATTTTATTTTCTTGGGCTCCAAAATTACTGTGAACAGTGACTGCAGCCACAAAATTAAAAGATGCTTGCTCCTTGGAAGAAAAGCTATGACAAAACTTTGTTGTTGTTGTTCAGTCACTAAGTTGTGACTGATTCTTTGCAACCCCATGGACTGCAGCATGCCAGGCTTCCCTGTCCATCACCATCTTCCAGAGCTTGCCCAAACTCATGTCCATTGAATCATAGATGCCATCCAACCATTGCATCCTCTGTAGTCTCCTTTTCCTCCTGCTTTCAATCTTTCCAAGCATCAGGGTCTTTTCTAAAGAGTTGGCTCTTCACATCAGATGGTCAAAGTATTGGAGCTTCAGTTTCAGCATCAGTCCTTCCAATGTATATTTAGGATTGATTTCCTTTAGGGTTGACTGATTTGATATCCTTGCAGTCCAGCAGACTCTCAAGAGTCTTTTCCAACACCACAGTTCCAAAGCACCAATTCTTCAGTGTTCAGCCTTCTTTATGGTCAAACTCTCATATCCACACATGACTACTGGAAAAACCATGAGTGTGAAGTCTTTCAGTTGGGTCCGACTGTTTGTGACCCCATGGACTGTAGCCCGCCAGGCTCCTCTGTCCATGGAATTTTTTAGGCAAGAGTACTGGAGTGGGTTGCCATTTCCTTCTCCAGGGGATCTTCCTGACCCAGGGATTGAACCTGGGTCTTCCACACTGCAGGCAGATGCTTTACCATCTGAGCCACCACAGAAGCCTGAAAAACCATAGCTTTGACTAGATGGACCTTTGCTGGCAAAGTAATGTCTCTGCTTTTTAATATGTTTTGCCATCCAAACATCTTATAGTCTATTGCCCTCTTATGCCCTCAGTCTTTCCCAGGATCAGGGTCTTTTTCAATGTATCAGCTCTTTGCATCAGATGGCCAAAGTATTGGAACTTCAGCAACCATCCATCCAATGAATATTCAGGGTTGATTTACTTTAGCTTTGATTGGTTTGATCTCCTTTCTGTCCAAGGGACAAACCTAGAAAGTGTATTAAAAAGCAGAGACATCACTATCACTTTGCCAACAAACAAACAACTCTTCTTCCTTTTTTCATGATCCGTTCTGTTCAGTAGCTCAGTCATGCCCAAGTCTTTGTGACCTCATGTATTGCAGCATGCCAGGCTTCCCTGTCCATCACTAACCCTTGGGGTTTGTTCAAACTCATGCCCATTGAGTTGATGATGTCACCCAATAGCAATGTCAGTAATAAATGCTTACTTAGTAATATGTCCTAAGGTCCAACTGACAAGTATCTTATAGTAGTTCATCTAATCCTCACAAATATCCCGTGTGTGTGCACTTTATTACAGCTGTTTAAAGATGAGGAAACAGGACAGAGAGTTTAAGCAACTTCCTTAAGGTCATTCAGCTAGTATATGGTTAAAACAGAATTTGAACTCAGGTAGTCTTGCTGTATGGTTCGTGCTTTTGGAGAAGGAGAGAATTTAAATGTTTGTGTTCATAGCTTATTTTATGCAGACATTGTCAAGTCTCTATTTTGAAATGTTTTTCTAATCAAACTATTTTTTAGAAAGATAATTTGTTAATTACATAAAGGGAATATTCACGGGTAGGTCTGGTTTCATTGGCGAAAGCTATGGAACTGGCCTCTTCAAGTCTGCTTAGTTATGGCTTGAAATCCTAAAGGAAGATTTTCCGTCTTTCAGGATCCACATATTAGAAATGATCATATGCATAGATACACATTACCTTTTCTTCTCAACTATCTCTGTTTTCTCCCGAGTCAGATGTTTTCCAGTGTTCAGATGGCAAGCTTCCTTCTGCATAATAGACACCTAGAGCTGAGAAGCAGAAGGAATTGAATCAGCAACCACCCCCAACCCCTCTAACTGCTCTGCCTTCCCCTCACATAGCTTTTAATCTCTTTAAAAAGAGCTTTGTTTAGCTTGAACTTACAGTCTTTGTACCCATGAAAGTTGGGGTTGGAATTAGATTGGGTTTGTCTTTTATCACTCCCTGTTTTTAAAGTGGGCAGATCTTTAACAAAATTATAAGCCTTCTCATTTTTCCCATGACTGTCTCACACAGAGCTATTAGAGATTCTACCAGGAAGAGAGTTCCCACTAGTTTTTTCCTCCAGAAAAATTTCACACCTGTCTTTCAGTTTGGATTCCTCATAGTCTCTGGACTACTGATGGCCCTGTGCTATTTGGACTTATTTTATTTAGTACACATTTCCTATAATTTAATGGGGTTGAAGAGGAAGGAAGTTTAATACATGTTCTCTATCTGTCATCTTGAACTGGCAATCAGAATAGAAACAGTTTGTGAATTCTTGAAAAAGATTTCAAATTTCCCTAGATATATTGCTTGACTTTTACAGGTACAGAAAAATTAATGATTTAATTACTATTTCAGACAAAACAGAGCCATATTCTATCACATAACTGGAAGTATGCCAATGATCACAAACCTTGTAGAATTTTGCAGAAGCTTTTCTTGGCTTCTCCATTGGTGGCAAATATATTTTGCCACTTGCTTTCATTTTCATTTCATTTAAAAATTAATTCTCCAGAGTGCTGTGCAGTGCTTAGTCACTCATTTGTGTGTGACTGTTTACGACCCCATGGTCTGTAACCTGCCAGGCTCCTGGGTCCATGGGGATTCTCCAAGCAAGAATATTGGAATGGATTGCCATGCCCTCCTCCAGGGGATGTTCCCAACCCAGGGATCAAATCTAGCTCTCCTGCATTGCAGGCAGATTCTTTACCATCTGAGCTACGAGAGAAGCCCAATTCTCCAGGGTAGGGTGTCTTTTTTTCCAGATAAGGTGAAACAAGGAATAAAACATTTTTTTTAAATATATAAAATAATAATATGTATTTTTAAAAAATCTCTCCATAGCCTTTATTGTTTGACTTACCAACCTCAAGGTTAAATGGGAAATTATTATAATAACTTTTAAAACTAATTATAAAAGTGGTTCATGTTCATTATAGAAAATTGGGGAAGACATTCAAACATAATAATGAAATAAAACATATCTCCTAATCTTATCATCAAAATGAGGAACTTCTTGAATCTCTACTTGGTCTGTGACTTCTCAAAGTGTTTAATAATGAGAACCGAGAAATTTATCAAGGACTTTGCTCATCTGGTCTTTCTAACGATCAGTCAGTAAGTTGCTTTCCCAGAGTTATACAGCAAGCAGCACTAATGAAGACTTTAGAATTAGTTTTTCTTTACCAAGGCATAACCTAAGCTCTAAAAGATTTGACAAATTGTAATTTTTTTACATGTTCTCTCTTTTTTTTTTTTTTTGGTCAAAATATAGATTCTTCAGTCATTCTGTACTGACTCTAAAAGTCAGCAATTCCAAACCTGGCTTGCCTGTATTTTTCCTCTTTTTGTTTGTGCAAGTAAGATTTGAAAAATGCATGTGGGTTTTGAAACTCCTGCTGCACCAGCCACGATTTCCCATAAAACTGGGAACATTTATTTGTATATATGAAGACCTGGACAGCAGTACTTGGTCAGACATGAGACAGATGTATGTGTGCACAGCTGTTTGTGTTTAAGGACAGAATACAGACATAAATAAGGTTAGATATTCTTGGTTTGATGCTAGAATATTTTCATACACCATATTCAAAGGAATATCTGTCAGAACTGAAAACAAGGGGAAATTTATCAGAAACAGAGCACAGACCCCATCCCTACAGCCAGGAAAAACAAAACCAATATGGGCCTATGAAGCTACAGTCTTTTAAAATAAACTTCACTGTACAAAAGAAAACCACCTTATTTATTCATAAAAATATTGTCAGAAAGTACTGTCATTTATGAAATTAAAGACTAGAGGTAGATTTCTCTGGCTTTTCTGTTGCTATCAAAATTGTTATTATGTATAAAGCTAATAACACTAGAATAGAAAGCTCCATGAAAGAACACTATCGCTGTCTTTGCCATTAAGTTTCCTTCTTTAGCTAAGACATACTGACATCCTTTATCTTTCTCATTAAAAAGCTTGTATTGAAACAAAAACCAACACTTCTATAGTATATATCAATGGCCAAATGATTTCCAAAAGATGTTTTCTTATGCGTGACACAAAAAGCATAGAATAAAAAATGACAACTCTGAGACTCAGGGTCACAGAATTTTCTAAGGAATCCTAGAATTTGTTTTTTGAGATGATGACCCTGAAGTCTGAGAAGTGTGCCTCAGAAAAAAGACTAACAGGGAATTTTTAAAATTCCTTTGTTCTTATTCTTTTTAGCTTAATCAAGAAACATTACTTACATTATGTTCTATATTGATAAAGTAAATAAATTTTAAAGCAAAATTCATTCAAATAACATTTTCTAATTAATGGTATAGATAATACTTATTTTCACACTATATCTGCCAAGATTTTCATGTTTCAAATGCTCCTTTCCCTCTCCCCAGGGCTTCCCTTCAAGAAAATCTCTTTAACAGCTTAGAACAACTCTTCAAAGTAACTACACATTTTGTTTAGAAGGTACTCTTGTTTTGATGAAAATCCTAAAACAACTCCTTTAAAGGGTTTGTTTAAAAGAATCCAAGATGCAGAGATATCAGTAAGACTGAAATGTTACACTTTATTTACACAACTTTGGACTTTGAAGAAGTGTTTTGTTTTGTTTTCTTGTCAACTCAATAAATCATATTGAGAATCATGGGTGACTTACAATGTTCAAGACCCAAAAAAGACAACTTAAAGTAGTCTGTCCTTTTAACCTCTACTATGATAACTTGGCCATTATTAGCTTAAGACATGATGAAAACAGAAGACTAAAAGAAAGAATTTGCTGTTAGAATTTTTGCCTATGTAATTGAAGCATTTTATACTATGTCTCAAATCAGAAACACTTGCTAAGATTTTACATGTATTCAAAAATTGTAAAATTTCTCTATGTAGCCCTTGATTATCACAGTTTTCAGAATTATGTATTTTAGGTCATTAAATATAAAGAGAAATATAACAGGAAAACAATGCAAAGAAAGTAAAATTATGAAGCAATGAAAAGTCCTTTTCATTCATCTCATATATTTGAAATTAATATATGAAGCTGTGTTAGAAAGAAGTTCATACTGTAAAACAAAGTGTGTTTTTATTTCCATGGATATATGGTAACATCATAATTTGGAGGGGAAAAAGTAACCTGAAGAGTTATATATTCCCAAGAGGAAGCTTTTTAAATTAAATTATTTTTTGTATAAACTTCTTGAGAGAGTTCAAATTTTGTGACTTGATTATTTTATTCTCAGTCTGTTTTTCACTTTGAGTACAGCAGTTCCTCTACATGCAAACCTTCAAGTTGTGAACTTTGAAAGATGCAAAAGTGTGTTCCATCAACTTCAGGCATGAGTAGAAACTGCAGCCTGCCTTCCATCTCCTATTGCTGATGATCCTTCAGCTCTACCGTCTCCCACCCCCTCTCCCTCCTCCAGTCAATAACTCTTCTTGCCTATTCACCTGATGCCAGTTCCTGTCTGCCATCTGTTGTACTGTACTACTGTACTTTTCAAGGCACTGTACTTAGAGATTAATTTTTTTTTTTTGGTTTGCTTTTTATGTCTTGTTTGTGTGAAAAGTATTATAAACCTATTACAGTACAGTACTATATAGTCAGTTGTGTTAGTTGGATATGTAGGCTAACTTTGTTAGACTTAATGAACGAATTGGACTATTGAACGCACTCTCAGAACAGAACACATTTGTATATAGGGTGCTTTCTAAATAGTCTTAAGAATAAAGACTGAAGGCTACTAGCAGAGAAACAAAATTTGCAAATTTACAAAGTAAAGTACTGTTGTGAGTCACAGGGAAAATTATGCACTATATGGTGATGCAAAGATTTCCCTGATACCTGTTTTCCCCAGTGCTTGTTTGATGCTATGCCTGTCAACGTAATACCTACAGCACTGGATGGCAATGGCTTGTTTTCTTCTTGGTCTTTAACCTTGCACTTCACCAGGAAAAACAGGACCATATTTTAAGTCATTTTTTTATACTACCCACTTGGATAACGTTAGTTTTGTAGAAGAAAGAGCCAGTTTCCCCACATGAAAAATAAGAACGATACATCATAGTCCATCTGATAGTATCACCATTCCCAAGAGTGTATGTACTATGTGGAACTTTTAGGCCCAAGCAATTTTAACTTCTTGGTATCAGAGGAGCATCATCACTTCATCTTGTTCCCATAAACGTGTGTCCCAAATTCTCTTCTTTGATTCATTTTCTATGACACCAGCCCAACATACACACACACCATTCAATTTACTACTTCTGAGTCACCAAGCAGAATAACTATATTAGGTATAGACTTCTCATTGGGCCTGAACAGCCTCTGTGAAGCCCATGCATTGGTGTGTTTGTGTTTGTCTCCAGATTCCATCAGGGGGCTACTTCCCCACCTTAACGCCTCAGTGGCTCAGTTATAGAGTTCCTGGCCAATGAGATGTGAGTGTAATGGGAAAGAGTGAGAGTTTTGCCCATCTCATTATAAATTAAATATTCCAAGCATACAAAAAATTGTACACAATGAATCTCTGTATATAATCTCTCTATATAATAGCCTTATTAAATCTCAATATTTTGCCATATCTGCTTTAGATCTCTCTCTTGTTTGAAACAAAGTATCAATAGAACAGATATGGTTCAGTTCATCATGCCACCCACTTTGAACCCAGTCCATCCCTGCCCATGACATATATGAAGATCAGCAGTATTCCACATTTGGTGGATATCATTTCCTTGTGTGGCTTTGTACTTTTACTGTATCCTAAATACATCTATAATCATTGTGTATTATTAACCTGTTTAGTTTACACAGAGATTTTAGTACCATTTTTGTATTTCATTCTACAACTCTTCTTTCTTTCAGTATTATATGGTTGAGATTTTTATTGATTTTGAGTTTTGGGGAACACATGTATACCTGTGGCAGATTCATTTTGATATTTGGCAAAACTAATACAATTATGTAAAGTTTAAAAATAAAATAAAATTTAAAAAAAAATTTAAAAAAAAGAGTTATTGCTATGTATACATCTAGAACCTAAGATATGCTCTTTATAATGTTTCTGCATTCTATAAAAAATACACTCATTGTAAATAACTAAATCCAAAAAATATTGCAAAAGCACTTCAAAAGTATGTCATTGTAAAACTGCCAAATTAAACTCTATGTTTACCCATTTTGCCAGTAGACAAGCAATTACTCTGTAGGAAATGTCCTCAAAAATGAACAAATTAGTTGACATACAAGACTGAATGGCATGTTCATTCCTTACTTATAAGATATCAAGAATCTCTCAGATGACCAGCTGAGAGCTGGCAGGAGTCCCTGACCACAGAGAATGAAAATATAGATCCACCCAAAACGCAGTAGGATGAAAGAAGGAAGAGAAAAAGAGGGGGAGAGTGAGCTGGGACCGGATCTGCACCCAGGGGGTTGAGGAACTGAAGCAGGGATGAGATCCCCACATTAGGGCAATCAGTTGGGACAGAGTAGACATGTTTGAGGCTGCCAGAGAGTGAAGCAGCTGATCTGTGAATGAATGGAGTGAGAACCACACAGACAATTTGTGCTGTGGGCCTACATACCCCAGACAGGGACACACGCCCACTGGAATGAGCAGCAGCTGGGAGCTGGAGTCTAGAGACTGGAGAGGACTGCTGTTGACTTCAGGAAGATGGCTGGAGAAGACAGGAGGGAGGAGATTGCAGCACAGAATGCCTTTGGAGGAAAGCCGAGCAGCCAGGGAGGCAGAGTGCTACTGCTGAGTCGTGCACAGAGGGTGGAGCCATCTCTGTAGCCACTCTTTCCCAACAGGCTGGTGCCAGCAGCTGACCAATAGAGAAAGACTCCATCAAGGGTAGACCTTTGAGCTCCTGACACATTGCAAAATAGAGAAGGTCCAGCCAGGAAGACCTTTTTGAGTGCCAGCTGATAGAGGCTAGAAAAGGATTCTAACAGTGTTATGTCTTCTGTGCTCACAGCTGCTGGCTTCACTGCACACCTGGCGCTGCTGAGGTCTCCACAATCCAAGAAGCCACAGCACCACCACACTCAGTACTCACTGGGGGAGAGCTGCCAGAGGCTAGAAAAAGACTTTAATAGCAGCATATCTCCTGCACTTGTGACTGTCAGCTTCCCTGCATACCTGGCACCTCTAGGGTCCCTAAGCAGCCATACCACTGCCACACTCAGTCTCACTGGGGAAGAGCTGCCAGAGGCTAGGAAAGAGTCCTCAAAAGGCCATATTTCCCATGTCTAAGGCCTCCAGCTTCCCTGTGCACCTCTCCCCAATGGGGTCAATGCAATCCCAGCAACCGTGACACCTCCACACCTGGTCGTCACTGGGCAGATCCAAGTCCACCAGGGCAGCCTTGGGAGAAGACTTCTGTGGACGACTCACATGCAGAGATGGGGATAAAACCACAGTTGAGCTCCAGGGGTGGAATGGCTAAGGAAGAGGATTGAAAACCTTTCACCAGCTGTACAAGCTGCAGATTAAGTCCGTATGAGTAACTAGGTAGATCCTGTGTCTATGGAATATATAAAAGGACAACCATTGTTCCCACAAAAGAAAATGCCCTAGCTCTGGCAGCTGTGGACATTGGAGGTAAGAACACACAGGAGTAGGACCAGATTAGCATCTGAGTTGTCCCCACAGTAGGTCAAGAAACCAGTCCTGCTTCAGATTTGGAGGGCCTCCTAGAAGGTAAAGGTGGGCTCTGGCTCACAGTGAGGGAAAGGAGGCCGACAGCTGAAACTCAAGAAAAACATTTATTATTCTTATATTTTGATTCATTCCATAGTTGGTTTTAGGGATTCCTAGGTGGTGCTAATGGTAAAGAACCTGCCTGCCAGCGCAGGAGACATAAGAGACGTGGGTCTGATCCCTGGGTCAAGAAGATCCCATGGAGAAGGAAATGACAACCCACTCCAGTTTCCTTGCCTGGGAAATCCCATGGACAGAGAATCCTGGAGGGATACAGTCCACAGGGTCGCAAAGAGTCAGACATGACTGAAGCAACTTAACACATGTAGCTGGCTCTGGAATATTTCTCTTCTTTTTTTTCTTCTCTGATGCTGAGGTTGTTGTTTTTTATAGTTATTATCTCCATTTAGGCTGTTGAAAACTTTCCTTTTTTCAATCACAGTTTACTACCTTTATATACTTCTACTTCTTGGCTTACTGTAGTTCTGTGTTTTTTCCTTTTTTTTTTTTTATTTCCACCATGTTTGTTAGTCTATTTATTTTCTTTGTTTTATACTTAAGTTGGCACTCTGCTATGGGCTTGTTTTGTGTTTTATTTAATTTTGTTTTGAATTGGTTGATATCATTTTGATTTTCCTTTGCCCACTGAGTCACTCTCTTATTGTTTTCTATGGACTCTTTTGGTTTTGTTTCTGTGTGTATGTGTATGTTCCTTTGTTTTTGTTTCTTTGTCTGATTTTGCCTTTACCATTTGTCTGGGGTTCTTTTATGTTTCTTTCTTGTCTGTTTGTCATTTTTTTTTTTTAATCTCATTTATTGCAATAACAAACAGTTTGTGGGATCTTGGTTCCCTGACTAGAGATCAGGCCTGACCTCTGGAGTGGGAGTGCTGAATAGAGGACACTAGACTGCCAGAGAACTCTTGAACCCAGGGTCTATTAACCAGTAAGAACTCAATGAAGGCCTCCACCTATATCCAAGACTGCTGCTGCTGCTGCTAAGTCTCTTCAGTCACGTCTGACTCTGTGTGACCCCATAGATGACAGCCTACCAGGCTTCCCCGTCCCTGGGATTCTCCAGGCAAGGACACTGGAGTGGGTTGCCATTTCCTTCTCCAATGCATGAAAGTGAAAAGTGAAAGTGAAGTTGCTCAGCCCTGTCCGACTCTTAGTGACCCCATGAACTGCAGCCTACCAGGCTCCTCCATCCATGGGATTTTCCAGGCAAAAGTACTGGAGTGGGGTGCCATTGCCTTCTCCGTATCCAAGATTATCACCACCCAACTGCCAGCAACACCCAATGCAGGGTGCCTCACCCAAATAGCAAGCAAGACAAGAACACAAACCCAATCAGCAGCAGGTAGGATTCCCACAGACACAACAAAACCTGCTTGTCATACAGACCTGCCCATCAGAGGAAAAAACTCTCCTCCCACCAGAATACAGTTACAAGTTCTTCCCAAGACAGAACCTACATAATCCACTGTACCAACCTCAGCCACTGAGGGTGGAGACCAAAAGCAAAAGCAACTACAACACTATATCCTGAGGAAAGGAGACCTCAAACAAAGTAAATTAGATAAAATGAAAAGACAGAGAAATATTGTGGAATGAAGGAACAACATAAAAACCCACAAGACCAAACAAACACAGAAGATATAGGCAAACTACCTGAAAAAGAATTCAGAGTAATGATAGCAAAGATGGTCCAAAAACCTCAAAATTAGAATGGAGAAAATGCAAGAATCACTTAACATATTTAACAAGGGCCTAGAAAAAATAGAGAATTAACAAAGAATTATGAATAACACAGTTACATAAATTAAAAATGCTCTGCTGCTGCTAAGTCACTTCAGTCATGTCCGACTCTGTGCGACCCCATAGATGGCAGCCCAACCAGGCTCCCCCGTCCCTGGGATTCTCCAGGCAAGAACACTGGAGTGGGTTGCCATTTCCTTCTCCAATGCATGAAAGTGAAAAATGAAAGTGAAGTCGCTCAGCCGTGTCCAACTCTTCACCCCATGGACTGCAGCCTATCAGGTTCCTCCATCCATGGTATTTTCCAGGCAAGAGTACTGGAGTGGGGTGCCATCGCCTTCTCAGATATACGCTAAGGAAACCACAATTCTAACAGGCCCATATACCCCAATGTTCATTGCAGTATTATGCACAATAGCTAGGACATGGAAGCAACCTAGATGTCCATAAACAGATGAATGGATAAAGAAGTTGTGGTACATATACATACAATCAAATATTACTCAGCCATGAAAAGAACAAATTTGAGTCAGTTCCAGTGAGGTGGATGGACCCAGAGTCTGTTATACAGAGTGAGGAAAGTCAGAAAGATAAAAGCAAATATTAACACATATATATGGAATCTACCGAAAGTGGTACTGATGAGCCTATTTTTAGGGCAGCAATAGAGACAAAGACAAACAGAACAGACCCGTGGGACACAGTAGGGGAAGGAGAATGCTGAATTGAGAGAATAGCATTGAAAGCTATATACTACCATATGTGAAAAATAGACAGCCAGTGGGAATTTGCTATATAATGCAGGGAACTCACCTCACTACCCTGTGACAACCTAGAGGGGTGGGAGGGGGTAGGAGGTGGGAAGGAGGTTTAAGAGGGAGAGCACATATGTATACCTATGGCTGATTCATGCTGATATATGGCAGGAATCAATACAACATTGTAAAGCAATTATGTTCCAATTAAAAATAACTGTTATCTTGATCTCAAAAATTAGAAAGTCTGTCATGGATGAACAGCCACTCTTTTGCTTGTCTAGACAAGTGAAGGTCAGTGATCTGGGTCTAGTTGCCCTTCACCATCATCAAGTAGTTCAGTGTTTCCCAAACTTTAGTGGATGTAAATACCATCTAATGTGCTTATTTGTAAATACACATTCTCCATCAGCCTTTGGCCTGTATACTCCTAGAAGTAAAATTTTAACAAGACTCCAGATGTTTCTGATGTAGGCAGTCCTTGGCCTATTGCTTGAAAAACAGTGAAATAGCTGCTTTACTCAAGAAAAATATAATGACATTGGAAAATGTGTTAGAAAAAGTAAAAATCATTTTAAGGACAAGGTGAGCCACCCTATGAAGTCTGACTGAAATTATTAGAAATGCAGTTTGAAAAAATATAAGCTGAGAAAAAAATATAATTGAATGTCATGCTGTCATGACACCCAGAGGTCAATAATATTTCTTAATGGAGAAACCAATTAAATTCAATGTTCATTTGATAGGCTGCTAACATTCTTCTGGATCCTGGCCATGGGAATTAAGGTTGATATCCTTGAACATGCAATATACATCAAAATTTAATGTTTCCTTTTCTTCACTGCAAAATTACTCATTTCCATGACAAAGTCTACTTTAATTATTTAGGTTGGCCATTCAGGGCAGAGATGATTCAATCAATCTGACCTTCTTCCAGATGATTAATTACTTCCTGATCCTGAGAATCTTCATGTAGATTAAGAAATTAAAATGAGAATGAATTTAAATGAATGAGTGAAACTAATTGTTTTTCTGCTAAATGATATAAAGGAGCCCAAATCCCAAGAAATCTTAGAAAGATATCATTAAATTACCTTGAAGTTTGATCTCTCCATATTCTTTCAAATGCTGCCTGCAGGTATTCTAGCATCTGTATTTTTAACCCTTTTTGCTCTTTCAGTAAAGTATTGAAAATGAGGGCAAGAACCAGGGGAGACATGCTAAACACAGAGATGAAAAAGTAAATACTAAAGACATTTTAATGTTAGAATGAATAGAACTTGGAAATATATTCGATATGTAGAATGAGAGTGATATCAATTTTTCTCTATTGTCATCATAATGATCATTTTATTAGTAATTCTTTCTAAGTAATATGGTGTCAATGTTGGTATCTATTGGACTATGAACAATTCAGTTTCTTTTTTCTTTAATTAGAGGATGGCTTGATGATGGCTATTCTTTTAAAATGTCCACTTTCAGCAACAGTCTCACTTCCCCTGTTTTGCTGTTTTCTCCCTTCTGAGAAGAACTGAATGCCACCAGTAGGTGACAGTTGATCAAGACATTTACATTAATAATCTTAATTTTCTACATTATCCAAATAGTTTTCTCGAGTTGTGTATACTTAAAGATAATGTTGAATAGGTTTTGACTTGCAGTTAATCTCAGAGCCATGGCTCAGTTAACTAGGCACAGTGAATCTTCAGAAAGGTAATGACATGTGAATTATTTCCCAGCCATAGTAGACACTGAAACCCTTTTTTCTGAAGTTCCTGTCATGGACCTGATGTTCCATCAAATACACATGCACAGACATACTCACTTAAAACTGTATATTTTATTTGTGTTTACAAATTTTGGACTTACAGCAGGAGACTTACATAGACTTCCTCCATGAAGATATTTTGTTGTATGTCACTACTCTTTCTGGATAGTCGAGTTGCTGGGTAAATGAGATTGTACCATTCTGTCCTCATAGGAATTACATATTCCCATCAGTAGATATCATGTGTAACCCCACCAATCTAAAGAATTCTGGGTTCTTTGCCTTTCCATGTGAATTTTTTAGTTGGCTTATCAATTTTTTTAAAAAAAGTTACTCAGATTTTGAGTAGGATTGCATCAAATCTATAGATTGGTTTAGGAAAGATGGCCAGGTTACCAAACTGAATCTTCCAATTCATGAACATGGTCTTGCAATTCATGAAAATATTCCTCCACTTGTTTAAGTCATCTTTATTTCATAAAGTTTATTTTTAAGTTCTAGAATTTCCATTTGGTTCTTTTTTTTTTTTTTTTCAGCTGAATTTTCATTTCTCCATTGAGACTTTTATCCACTGAAAACATGTCTTTCTGGGTTGTTTTTTTTTTTCTGTTTGGGGTTTTGTTTTACTTTATTAAGAAGAGTTATAATATTACTTTAAAATCCTTGTCTGATAGTTTCAATATGTAGTTCATCTTAGGTTCAAACTGTATGAATTTTTTTTCTCTTGAGAATGTTTCTTTTTCTTGGTTTTTCATATGTTGTGTAATCTTCAACTGTATCCTGGGCTTGATGAATTTTAAGTTGTGAGGATTCTAGATTCTGTTCTTTTGCTGTGATAAGCATTTGCTTTTAGCAAGCAATTTTCTCCACTGAGCTTGAACTACAAACTGCTGAATATCTTGACTGACTTCTTTCATCTCAGTTCTGGTCTTTTGCCTTTACCTGGTTGCTTGACTCTGCTTCATGCATGCATTGTTCAGGTGTCAGTCAAAAGTGTTGGCAGACAGAATTTAAGGATTCATATTTTGGCTCAGTGGATCACATTTTGGGGATACATGTTTCTAATTTCACTGGCCAGAATGTCTGGATCTTTCCACATGAACCCCTACTCTTTCTGTGTTTATTCCCTGGAGTGCACTTAGCCCAGGATAAGAGCTGCTGAGAGGGGAATTTATTTAAAGAGAATGCCCCCTGTTTGCTCAAGTGAGCATAGACTCCCCATCAGTCTGTCTTCTCCTCACTGTCCAATACCTTCTGGTAACTGTTTTATGTGTTACTTTCAAGTTTTAAATTATTTTCTGCTGATTTTTCTTCCTGCTGCTGCTAAGTCACTTCAGTCGTCTCCAGCTTTGTGCGACTCCATAGATGGCAGCCCACCGGTTCTGCCGTCCCTGGGATTTTTCTTCCTAGTAGGGTCTTAATCCATCAATCTAAGAAATGAAACCCTCTACATCAAAATCTGTTCTTACAAATTACAGAAACAGCATTGAATCTATGAATTCATCTTGGAGTTGTTTGAAATATCATCTCTACCCCACTAAAACAACTCCCTAAAATTCTGTTGAGTCCAACATGACTATATTATCTCAATTATTTAGTGATGGTCATTCTTTAACATCTAGCTTCCAGTAATCATACATGTTACTGTGATACTACATTCTTTCTTTCATCAGTATGGTCATCAAATGGCAAAAAATTCAAAGTTATAAACCCCTGGTCATTGTTCTCAGAAGACTTAAAAAAAATAGGAGAGATACTGTATAGTTTTGACTTCTGTGAGATTTAGAAGTTCCACAGGATCTGTTTTCTCATGCTGTCCTTCACACTTAGCTCTGTTTTAGGTGTACTACCATGTTCTGCCAAGTTTCTTCTTGACATCAACTTTAATTTCTCTTTTTATGCAGTGCATTCACCAATTTACTCATTGCATATTTATTTTCTAAACTTTAGCTTCCTTCTCCTAATTGCATTTTTTTCTCTACTTATTTTCTCCCCCGTTTTCTTCTCTTTTAATTGGCCACCCATAAAGCCAGTAAGTAGCCTACCTTTGCTATAATTTTTAACTGAGCAGTTTTTGTTTCGTTCTTTCATTCTCAAATCTCTACCCATTATGACAGAGACTGGTTACAAAAGTCTGCATTTCTTTCCTTCCTTGACATCATCCATTTTCCTCCAACAACTGACTTAGGGTTGTTCTTGGAATAGTGTAAATATTTGCTTAGGATTTTATCCTAATATCCCACTCTGTGAGACATCCATGCTGATAAAACAGCAGATATGTCACAGAGAATTTTTTACATTCTACAACTTAAACTTAAGGGGATCTTTCTTTAATTAAAAATTTTTATCTTATTTCTGCTCATAAACAGCACTGAATTTCCAGGCCCCTTATTTGCATTTTTCATTTCCTTTATAGTTATCATGTCTTGAGGTCTTGACTGGACATCATCAGAAAAGTCATTTTCACTTGAGTATGAGTAGGACAGGGAGGCCTGGCATGCTGCAGTTCATGGGGTCACAAAGAGTCGAACACGACTGAGCTACTGAACTGAACTGAACTGATGAGTAACAAATGGAATCTCTCTCTTAGGCATACTCTAGGTTTCCCAACAGTTTCAGAACAGAGCAGATCACTGTCAGGGCCATTATCTTTGAGTATCCAAAATCACACAGGTCTGGACATGTAATCAGAGAGGTCAGGCAAGGTATAAATCAGCTATCAATAGTTATTTTAAAAGTACTTTTTACCTGTAGGTTAAAAAAAGATAAGGTATAGTTCTATACAGATAGAAAATAGTTCTGCAGTACTTACAAAGGAAAACCTAATAGTAAGTTGTAATTAAAAACATTAGCTGTTTTAGTAAAGTCTGGGAATTAGTGATGTAGGGCTGGTGAGTTGGCAGAATTAAAATATTCTTACAGTTTTGCTCTGTCAACAAACAAGTGTGGGCAAGTAACAATGTGCTAAAGCTCTTATCTTGGTGAGGAGACACTAAGCTGGGAACAAAAATGACTTCATGTGGTGGGCAGTGGGTCAGTGTCTTATTTCTATAGAAGAGTGGAGAAATATGCATTTGATTACAAGCATCAAAAGAGGAAGGGTATTTCTGAGAAATAGACCTCCACTGCAGGCATGTAGCCAGAATCTGCAGAACAGGCTGGTCAGGAAGGGTGGTGGGCATTAAGGGCCCAACCCTTTACAAATCATCTGGGAACAGCAAAAAGGAATTTCTCACACCTGGTCAGAGCCTTGCACTCTGTGGGTGGTATGGTCCACAGCTGTACATAATCTAAATATGCTAGCATCTTTTATGAGCTGCCTGTGGTGGAACACAAGAACATAAAAATATTGTGACCTAAAGAAATTGCCCTACTTTGAACTCTGGGAAAAGTTGTAAACATTGCTGACATTTTTTTATGTCAATTGGATTGTAGTTTCTAGCATTCCTTCTTAATTGATTTTGACTTGACTGAGACATACTGATAACTACAGTATCCTTAAGAGTTATATCTACAACTGTCCAAAAGTCTTTAAGAATCAAGAGCACAGTACTAAAACTGCTTGAGATAAAAGTTTAAAAATGACTTTAATAATCGTGAACATGAATAGTCAGGAGAGACTTTTAGGCAAAAATCTGAAGATTTTTATTTGTCGCTAATGTCCATTTCCTATCCCTTGCCTATTGAACTGGATGCTCTCTGAGCCATCATGCATTCTGTGCTTGCTTGCTGTTTGGAGTGTCCTTGGAGAGGGCTGGGATTTCCTTTTTCCTTTTCATACAAAATTAGCACACTTAATAAAGACAGCATGCTTACATTCAACTCCAAGGTCATTGAAAAGGGAAATGAATTGTTCAAAACGAGGAAAAATACTAATTTGAACACATTGCTTGATATGTCTGATTTAGGATAGTACACTAAATCTAGTGAAAAGCAGGGGGGAATGTATTAATAAGCTATTATATTAGAGCAAAGTGAAAAAGACACTTATTTGAATTGGAAGTAGCAGCATGACTTATGATCTGGGAAAAGGGAGCTAATTGGAATAGGTTGAGCTTGGGACAGGCTACATGTCTATGAGGATGCTTGACAAAGACAAAAAATATAAAGCATGCTAAACAAAAGTTATACTTACTGATGGGAGTCAAAGATCAATGTCCAATGTCTGCTAAAAATTGAGACGATTCAGAGAATAAGCCATTCTATTAATAACAAGGATCAAATATTTTGATATGTTTAACTGATACATCCTCTTCCTTATAATTCTGGTTGGGAAGTGAAAAATATTAAGGAAACAAGAAACCAAAGAAATAAAGAAAGAAACATGAAAAGAAAGAGAAGGAAAAAGCAGTCCTGCTGAGTTGACACAGATGGCAGTTGGGGTCCTGGAATGGGAAATAAGAGCAGTCTTCAGACAAACTGAAGCCTGAGTTCACTGAGGAGTACTCTGGGCTTTAGGAAATTGATCTTTGTTTTGCCCAATATCTCAGTAAACATCTGGAATGTGTTGGAATTGTTTATATCAGCCACTTGCTTCTGATGAACAGGCCAGTCTTTAGAACAGCCAGATGCGAAGGAGATCAAGGAAGAAAGCCCATGTGAGAATTACAAAGAGTGAGTGATATCATTCACATCCCATAGCTTTTGTCATTGAAAACATTTTGCATCCTCTTCTGTTGGCATCTGTCAGTAACACCATTATCTCATTGTAACAAAGGATAAATTCTAACTACTAGTAGAGGAGATAGCAGAATTCACTTCTAAGTTAGCAAGTGGAAATTTTTTTAGGTAACAAAATCACATACATATACAGGAATATAAAGAGCAGAAATAAAATAAAATGTATTAATGTATTAATATTATTTTAAAATGCATTAACATTACAAAATTAAAAGTGATCAAGATTAATTCCCTTCTTAAATGATTTTTGAGATTAGGTTAAAAAAATCAGAAAATATTTTTTAGGTAAAATGTACTGCTGCTGCTGCTAAGTCGCTTCAGTCGTGTCTGACTCTGTGTGACCCTATAGACGGCAGCCACCAGGCTCCCCCGTCCCTGGGATTCTCCAGGCAAGAACACTGGAGTGGGTTGCCATTTCCTTCTCCAATGCATGAAAGTGAAGTCGCTCAGTCGTGTCCTACTCTTCGCGACCCCATGGACTGCAACCTACCAGGCTTCTCCATCCATGGGATTTTCCAGGCAAGAGTACTGGAGTGGGGTGCCATTGCCTTCTCCGAAAATGCACTAAAAACTAGGTAATACTACATATATGCACACAATGGAATGGGCAAAAAGTGAAAAGCAGAATGATAATATTAATAACAGAGAAGGTATAATTTAAGAAAATTACAAAATAGGGTAATAACATCATATGACTAAAAGTCATAACTCATATATATCAAATAAAAAGAAGATAAATATGCAAAACAAAAATAACATAAATACATATAGAACTTGATTAAAAACTTGCAGTGTCAGATTTTGTATAACTCCTTCAGAATCAGACATACTTAGTAGAATACATAAAAGAAAGAAATATTTTTTAAAAACCAATTTACTCCATTATTTCCCACAAACAAGCCTAGATGAAATAAAAAATAGTAGAGCTTTTAAAGGCTACGTTTTTTTATCATAAATCAAATAAAATATAAAAAGGTAATAGGAAGTCTTTATATATGGAACAATCTGTAAATTAGGAATTATCTTTCTAAAGAAACTCTAAATAACAAGCTAAAACCTAAAATTATAGAACTATATACAGAAAAAAAAAAGAAAGCATTATACCAAAATCTCAGATACAGCTAAAACTGGAATGCCTTCAAATTTAAGGAAGGAATACAGTATAAAAACTAAGACTGGCAGAATTAACCAAAAAGATGCATGGACAAAAATCAAATACAAAATTTCATAGCTGATTTTTCTCTAATCTTAAAAACAGGTAATCTCAGGATATATTGTATCTTTACCTGACTATAGTAAAAGGATATAAATATTCTTAGTTTATTTTATCAAACCAGACACCTCAATACCAAAACCTGATATGTATGCTCTGTGCTTAGTCATTCAGTCATGTCCAACTTTTTGTGACCCTATGGACTGTAGCCCACCAGGCTTCTCTGTCCATGGGAATTCTCCAGGCAAGAATACTGAAGTGGGTTCCCATGCCTTCTTCCAAGGGATCTTCCCAACCCGGGGATCAAACTCAGGTCTCCTGCATTGCAGGCAGATTCTTTACCATCTGAGCCACCAGGGAACCAATAAGAGAGGAAGAGAGAGACAGAGACAGTGAAAAAGATATAAATAGAAACATAGAGAAAAAACACAAAGAGAGAAAACTATTGGCCAATCTCTAAATACAATATTAGTTTAAAAATCTGATTAGTAACTCAAAAATGACCATTTTATGACAAAGAACAGTTTATCAAGGAATACAATGTTAGTTCAATACTTTCTTCTGCTTCTGGCATACCCATTCGATGTATTTAGACTGATAACATCCCACAGCATTTGAATGCTCTGTTCTATTCTTTTCACTCTCTTTTCTCTTTGTGTTTCAGTTTGGGTAATATTTTTTGACCTCTCTTCATGTTCACCTGTGCTTTCCTTAGCTTGTTGCGTCTACCCGTGGGCCTATCAAAGGCATTCTTTTTTTCTGTTAACACACTTTAGATTGTTAGCATTTCCACTTGATTTTGTTTGAATAAATGTACCACATGTACCTGAAAAAAACGAGATTATGTTCTTGTTGGAGGTTGTGTTCTATGTATGTTAATTACTCCTTCTGCATTTTCCATATTCAATTGAGAAAGGTGTATTACAGTCTTCACTAAGATAGCAAATTTGTCTCTTCCTTTGTTTTTAAACTGTTATTGGATGCATACAGGTTGATGATTGAGATATCTTTCTGCTGGAAGAGATCATTATGTAATGTTCTTCCTAATCTTCAATACTGCTCTGAGCTTTAATGTCTATATTTTCTTTGGTAAGAATAGTCACATCAGCTTTACTTTGGGTAGTGTTTATATGTTATAGTTCTTTTCTCTTTTTTTAATTTATTTTTTGATTGAAGGAAAATTGCTTTACAATGTTGCGTTGGTTTCTGCCATAAAACAATGTGAACCACTCAACTTTATATATGTATATGTGTGTATATATATATATATATATATATATACACATGTGTGTGTGTGTGTGTATATTTATGAAATATATATAGCCTCCTTCTTGAGCTTCCCTCCCCTCCTCCACAACTCACCTCTCTAGGTCATCACAGAGCACCAAGCTGGCCTCCCTGTGTTATACAGCAGCTTCCCACTAGCTATCCATTTTACACATAATATTGTATATACATCAATGCTACTTTCTCAATCTGTCCCACCTTCTCTTTCTCCCACTGTGTCCACAAGTCAGTTCTCTATAACTACATCTCCATTCAGTTTAGTTCAGTTCAGTCGCTCTGTCGTGTCCGACTCTTGCTACCATGTGAACCGCAGCATGCCAGGCCTCCCTGTTCATCACCAGCTCCCAGAGTCCACCCAAACCCATGTCCATGGAGTCAGTGATGCCATCCAACCATCTCATCCTCTGTCGTCCCCTTCTCCTCCTGCCCTCAATCCCTCCCAGCATCAGAGTCTTTTCCAATGAGTCAATTCTTTGCCTGAGGTAGCCAAAGTATTTGCATTTCAGCTTCAGCATCAGTCCTTCCAATGAACACCCAGGACTGATCTCCTTTAGGATGGACTGGTTGGATCTCCTTGCAGTCCAAGGGACTCTCAAGAGTCTTCTCCAACACCACAGTTCAAAAGCATCAATTCTTCTGTGCTCTATCACACCCATACATGACCACTGGAAAAACCATAGCCTTGACTAGACGGACCTTTGTTGGCAAAGTAACGTCTATGCTTTTTAATATGCTATCTAGGTTGGTCATAACTTTCCTTCCAAGGGGTAAGCATCTTTTAATTCATGGCTGCAATCACTATCTGCAGTGATTTTGGAGCCTAAAAAAATAAAGTCTGACATTGTTTCCACTATTTCCCCATCTATATGCCATGAAGTGATGGGACCAGATTCCATGATCTTAGTTTTCAGAATGATGAAATTTAAGCCAACTTTTTCACTCTCCTCTTTCACTTTCATCAAGAGGTTCTTTAGTTCCTCTTCACTTTCTGCCATAAGGGTGGTGTCATCTGCATATCTGAGGTTATTGGAATTTCTCCCAGCAATCTTGATTCCAGCTTGTGCTTCTTCCAGCCCAGTGTTTCTCATGATGTACTCTGCATAGAAGTTAAATAAGCAGGGTGACAATATACAGCCTTGACGTACTCCTTTTCCTGTTTGGAACCAGTCTGTTGTTCCAAGTCCAGTTCTAACTGTTGCTCCCTGACCTGCATACAGGTTTCTCAAGAGGCAGGTCAGGTGGTCTGATATTCCCATCCCTTGAAGAATTTTCCACAGTTTATTGTGATCCACACAGTCAAAGGCTTTGGCATAGTCAATAAAGCAGAAATAGATGTTTTTCTGGAACTCTCTTGCTTTTTCCATGATCCAGCGGATGTTGGCAATTTGATCTCTGGTTCCTCTGCCTTTTCTAAAACCAGCTTGAACATCTGGAAGCTCATGGTTCACCTATTGCTGAAGCCTGGTTTGGAGAATTTTATTTTATTTATTTTTTCATGTTTTGTATTTATTTTTTTAATATAAATCTATTTATTTTAATTGGAGACTAATTACTTTACAATATTGTATTGGTTTTGCTATATATCTACATGAATCTGCCACAGGTGTACACATGTTCCCCATCCTGAACCCTCCTCCCACCTCCCTCCCTGTACCATCCCTCTGGGTTATCCCAGTGCACCAGCCCCGAGCATCCTGTATCATGCATCGAACCTGGACTGGCGATTCATTTCACATATGGTATTATACATGTTTCAATGCCATTCTCCCAAATCATCCCACCCTCGCCCTCTCCGACAGAGTCCAAAAGACTGTTCTACACATCTCTGTCTTTTTTGCTGTCTCTCATACAGGGTTATTGTTACCATCTTTCTAAATTCCATATATATGCATTAGTATACTGTATTGGTGTTTTTCTTTCTGGCTTACTTCATTCTGTATAATAGGCTCCAGTTTCATCCACTTCATTAGAACTGATTCAAATGTATTCTTTTGAATGGCTGAGTAATACTCCATTGTGTATACGTACCACTGCTTTCTTATCCATTCATCTGCTGATGGACATCTAGGTTGCTTCCATGTCCTGGCTATTATAAACAGTGCTGCAATGAACTTTGGGGTGCATGTGTCTCTTTCAATTCTGGTTTCCTCAGTGTGTATGCCCAGCAGTGGGATTGCCGGGTCATATGGCAGTTCTATTTCCAGTTTTTTAAGGAATCTCCACACTGTTCTCCATAGTGGCTGTACTAGTTTGTATTCCCACCAACAGTGTAAGAGGGTTCCCTTTTCTCCACACCCTCTCCAGCATTTATTGCTTGTAGACTTTTGGATCACAGCCATTCTGACTGGCATGAGATGGTACCTCACTGAGGTTTTGATTTGCATTTCTCTGATAATGAGTGATGCTGAGCATCTTTTCATGTGTTTGTTAGCCATCTTTCTGTCTTCTTTGGAGAAATGTCTGTTTAGTTCTTTGGCCCATTTTTTGATTGGATCGTTATTTTTCTGGAATTGAGCTGCAAGTGTTGCTTGTATATTTTTGAGATTAATTCTTTGTCAGTTGCTTCTTTGCTATTATTTTTTCCCATTCTGAAGGCTGTCTTTTCACCTTGCTTATAGTTTCCTTTGATGTGCAGAAGCTTTTAAGGTTAATTAGGTCCCATTTGTTTATTTTTGCTTTTATTTCCAATATTCTGGGAGGTGGGTCATACAGGATCCTTCTGTGATGTATGTCGGAGAGTGTTTTGCCTATGTTCTCCTCTAGGAGTTTTATAGTTTCTGGTCTTACATTTAGATCTTTAATCCATTTTGAGTTTATTTTTGTGTATCATGTTAGAAAGTGTTCTAGTTTCATTCTTTTACAAGTGGTTGACCAGTTTTCCCAGCACCATTTGTTAAAGAGATTGTCTTTTCTCCATTGTATATTCTTGCCTCCTTTGTCAAAGATAAGGTGTCCATAGGTGTGTGGGTTTATCTCTGGGCTTTCTATTTTGTTCCATTGATCTATATTTCTGTCTTTGTGCCAGTACCATACTGTCTTGATGACTGTGGCTTTGTAGTAGAACCTGAAGTCAGGTAGGTTGATTCCTCCAGTTCCATTCTTCTTTCTCAAGATTGTTTTGGCTATTTGAGGTTTTAAAAATATGGAACACCTCATGAATTTGCATGTCATCCTTGCGCAGGGGCCATGCTAATCTTCTCTGTATCCTTCCAATTTTAGTATATGTGCTGCTGAACTGAGCACTGGTTTGGAGAATTTTTTTTTTTCTAAATTTTTTAAAAATTTATTTATTTTAATTGGAGGCTAATTACTTTACAGCTTCCAGATGTTCAAGCTGGTTTGTTTTTTTTTTAATTTTATTTTATTTTTAAACTTTACAATATTTTATTGGTTTTGCCAAATATCGAAATGAATCCACCACAGGTATACAGTGTTCCCCATGCTGAACCCTCCTCCCTCCTCCCTCCCCATACCATCCCTCTGGGTCGTCCCAGTGCACCAGCCCCAAGCATCCAGTATCGTGCATCAAACCTGGACTGGCGACTCATTTCATACATGATATTATACATGTTTCAATGCCATTCTCCCCAATCTTCCCACCCTCTCCCTCTCCCACAGAGTCCAATAGACTGTTCTATACATCAGTGTCTCTTTTGCTGTCTCGTATACAGGGTTATTGTTACCATCTTTCTAAATTCCATATATATGCATTAGTATACTGTATTGGTGTTTTCTTTCTGGCTTACTTCACTCTGTATAATAGGCTCCAGTTTCATCCACCTCATTAGAACTGATTCAAATGTATTCTTTTGAATGGCTGAGTAATACTCCATTGTGTATACGTACTACTGCTTTCTTATCCATTCATCTGCTGATGGACATCTAGGTTGCTTCCATGTCCTGGCTATTATAAAGAGTGCTGCGATGAACATTGGGGTACACATGTCTCTTTCCCTTCTGGTTTCCTCAGTGTGTTTGCCCAGCAGTGGGATTGCTGGATCATAAGGAAGAATGGCTGCGATCCAAAAGTCTACAAGCAATAAATGCTGGAGAGGGTGTGGAGAAAAGGGAACCCTCTTACACTGTTGGTAGGAATGCAAACTAGTACAGCCACTATGGAGAACAGTGTGGAGATTCCTTAAAAAACTGGTTTGGAGAATTTTAAGCATTACTTTACCAGCGTGTGAGATGAGTGCAATTGTGCAGTAGTTTGAGTATCCTCTGGCATCGCCTTTCTTTGGGATTGGAATGAAAACTGATATTTTCCAGTCCTGTGGCCACTGCTGAGTTTTCCAAATTTACTGGCATAATGAGTGCAGCACCTTCATAGCATCATCTTTCAGGATTTGAAGTAGCTCAACTGGAATCCCATCACCTCCATTAGCTTTGTTCGTAGTGATGCTTCCTAAGGCCCACTTGACTTCTCATTCCAGGATGTCTGGCTCTAGGTGAGTGATCACACCATCATGATTATCTGGGTCATGAAGATCTATTTTGTACAGTTCTTCTGTGTATTCTTGCCACCTCTTCTTAATATCTTCTGCTTCTGTTAGGTCCATACCATTTCTGTCCTTTATTGAGCCCATTTTTGCATGAGATGTTCCCTTGATAATCTCTAATTATCTTGAAGAGATCTCTAGTCTTTCCCATTCTATAGTTTTCCTCTATTTCTTTGCATAGATCGCTGAAGAAGGCTGTCTTATCTCTCCTTGCTATTCTTTTGAACTCTGCATTCAAATGGGTTTATCTTTCCTTTTCTCCTTTGCATCTCCATTACTTTCCTGCAAATATGTCCATCAGCACATTTTTCTAGATTCTGTATATATGCATTAATATACTATATTTGTTTTTCTCTTTCTGACTAACTTCACTCTGTATGACAAGCTCTAGATTCATCCACATCACTACAAATGACTCAAATTAGTCTCTTTTATGGCCAGGTACTATTCCATTGTATATATGCACCACATCTTCTTTATCCATTTATCTGTCAATGGACATCAAGTTTGCTTCCTTGTCCTGGCTATTGTTAATAGTGCTGCAATGAACACTGGGGTACATATGTCTTTCAGAATTATGGTTTTCTCAGGGTATATGTCCAATAGTGGGATTACTAGGTCATATGGTCACTTCATTCCTAGTTTTTTAAGGACTCTCCATATTATTTTCCATAGTGACTGTATTTCTTTTTAAACTTTCTGTGTACTTATATTTAAGAGGTCTCTTGTAAGCTGCCTGTAATAATCTTTTGGCCCTTCATCCGTCTGACAATATTCTTTTTTTTTTTTTTTTAACTATTTAGACCATTTACTGATAGACAGGTAGATGTATTTCCCACATCTTCTAGAAAGAGGCCTGTCACCCTGCGACAGGAAGCATTACCAGAAGAATGACTTTCACCAACAGCTCCCTCAGGGTCTGCCTCAGTTGCAAGGGAACATTCACCTCCACATTTCCCTGCTTCGTCCAGCGCTGCACGCATTTGGAGATTGAGCCAGTTGTAAATGCCTGGCCATTTCAACACAGCCTAGGACAACTCTGAGGGCAATGCCTGCCTCAGAGCTCCCTGCCAAATTGGCAAAGAATTTGTTGCACCTGAATTTCATTTCCACCTATTCCTCTGCCCAATCTCCTCCCTTCACCACTGTTAAGCACGGTTCTCATGATACTAGTTTTCAGCTAGAATTTTTCCTTGGCTTTTTGCTATAGTTGAATGTCAAATTTTTATCCCAAGGTATTTCTTGTTTTATGATTCCTATTGCTTATGGTTCACTCAAACCAAACTCTTTAGTGCTCCATTAATGTATCCCCAAAATCACCGCTACTTGCCATTTTCCAAGTTATATTTAGTCATTTTCTCTTTAAACGTTTGCTTTAGAAATCCTACCTGTTATCCAAGTCACTATTTAAGTACTACTTTTTTTTATGAAAATTTCATCTATGCTCCAGCAAGATCTCATGAGTTTGCTTGCCTCTACATCTTCCTGTTGTGTGTGTGTGTGTGTGTGTGTGTGTGAGTGTATGTGTTAGTCGCTCAGTCTTTGAGACACCATGCAGTAGCCTCTGTCCATGGAATTTTCCAGGCAAGAATACCAGAGTGGGTAGCCATTCCCTTCTCCAGGTAATCTTCCTGAGCCAGGGATCAAACCCAGGTCTCCTGCATTGCAGGTAGATTTTTTTTTTTTACCAGCTGAGCCACCAGGAAAACCCCATCTTCCTGTTATATAGTTTTAACTTGTCCTTTGGTGCTTACTATATTCTGTCTAACATTATACTGACTTGTATATCTCTACTACCAAAATGTAAAATTTAGAAATCAGGTACTATATGGTAATAAATATATATATATATATATATATATATATATATATATATATATTCATTAATCACATTTTGCTCAACAAAGAATAATAAACATTCAGTTCAGTTCAGTTCAGTCACTCAGTCATGTCCGACTCTTTGCAACCCCATGAACCGCAGCACGCCAGGCCTCCCTTTCCATTACCAACTCCCGGAGTTCACCCAAACTCATGTCCATAGACTCGGCGATGCCATCCAGCCATCTCATCCTCCGTCGCCCCCTTCTGCTCCTGCCCCCAATCACTCCCAGCATCAGGGCCTTTTCCAGTAAGTCAATTCTTTGCATGAGGCAGCCAAAATATTGGAGTTTCAGCTTCAGCATCAGTCCTTCCAATGAACACCCAGGACCGATCTCCTTTAGTATGGACTGGTTGGATCGCCTTGCAGTCCAAGGGACTCTCAAGAGTCTTCTCCAACACCACAATACAAAAGCATCAATTCTTCAGTGCTCAGCTTTCTTCACAGTCCAACTCTCACATCCATACATGACCACTGGAAAAACCATAGCCTTGTCTAGACGGACCTTTTTTGGCAAAGTAATGTCTCTGCTTTTCAATATGCTATCTAGGTTGGTCATAACTTTCTTTCCAAGGAGTAAACGTCTTTTAATTTTATGGCTGCAATCACCATCTGCAGTGATTTTGGAGCCCCCAAAAATAAAGTCTGACACTGTTTCCCCATCTATTTGCCATGAAGTGATGGTACCAGATGTCATGATCTTAGTTTTCTGAATGTTGAGCTTTAAGCCAACTTTTTCACTATCCTCTTTCACTTTCATCAAGAGGCTTTTTAGTTCCTCTTCATTTTCTGCCATAAGGGTGGTGTCATCTGCATATCTGAAGTTATTGATATTTCTCCCAGCAATCTTGATTCCAGCTTGTGCTTCTTCCAGCCCAGTGTTTCTCATGATGTACTCTGCATAAAGTTAAATAAGCAGGGTGACAAAATACAGCCTTGACGTACTCCTTTTCCTATTTGGAACCAGTCTGTTGTTCCAAGTCCAGTTCTAACTGTTGCTTGCTGACCTGCATATAGGTTTCTCAAGAGGCAGGTCAGGTGGTCTGGTATTCCCATCTCTTAAAGAATTTTTCCACAGTTTATTGTGATCCACACAGTCAAAGGCTTTGGCATAGTCAATAAACACTGGTAAATGAATAAAAGAGTGAATCACATATGTATTCAAAAATAAACTGATGTCAAATTGTATAGAGATTTTCTAGTGTGGGAGCCTATTCTCTCCCCCTTAAACTTTTATTTTCACTATATTTCTGCAATCTTGGGGGTGGGGGTATTCAGACTGCCTGTAATGATTGCTTGTACCAAGGTCAACCTCTTCTTTGCCTCTTCTCTTTAAGCCTGACCACCTTCAAACCCTTCGTACAGAGAGATGATTTGGAGCAAATACAAAATATTTCACAAAGTAGGATAATATGTTTGTTTTGATTTACAGTCAATCTTAAAGTTTAAAAATTCAGTATTTATCCACAAAGTGCTTTCAGCACCTCAGAAGGATAACATAACTCAAATCCAAAGTGCCATTGTTATCTTCAGTTTCTCGGGTTATGCGGTCATGCTTATTACTCATGTAGTTGGATACTTTACATTTAACAAATACTTCCCAGAAACAGTCCCACCCTAAATAAAATTGTTCAAAGTAAAGACCCTTAGTTTTAAAGTATAAATAAATAAATGATGAAACTTGGTAAAATGATCTTTTAAACCCTATTTGGAACAAACAAAATGTCAATGAGAAGCTTTATAAATGATGCAGAGAAACACATTTCTGCATTAGCTAAATTCCTTTCTCTGTCACCTGTGAAGGATCAATTGTCATGTTCTATAAAACTATATGAGTCATGATTTTCCAAAAAGTACTTATCATTGCCCATCATCAGCTTATGTGGACTTGGACTTTAAGAAAACAAGCACAAGAGTCTCAAGCTTGAAACATTAATAATACAGTTGAAAGAGATTATAGCAGGCGATCTCTCTCCCATCACTGGATAATCTGATAAAAGCTATTTGGGTTGTATTTACATAAGAAAAATAAAACTATTTAATTCAGCAAATCTGGCTTTTGAAATGGGTAAATTAATAGCCAATTGATGATGTATTTAATACATATAAATACATTGATGCAGCCTGTATTTAATACATATAAATCATGTAAATAAAATAACATATATGTTGTGATGTGCATAATTTTAAGCACTCCTGTCTCTACATTCCACTATTAAATTGAAAAGTAGCTGAGGATGAACATCAAGGTCAAGAGTGAGGACTCTAAAAAACTAGACTGCCTTGGTTCAAATCCCAGCTCAAAAGTTAACTATGTAATCTTAAGCAAATTAATTAAAATCAAGGTTCTTATATATTGCTTACCTTGATTGGAGAGTTGGTTACTGGATGTAAAAATTTATCAAATTCCATTTGACTGAACATTTAAAATGTGTGGATTTTATTTTATATAAATTATATCTCAATTAAGAAGGACAAAATTGCTTTAAAATTATCATTACTGTAAGAAGTGGGGGGGAAAATCACAGTAGTTATCACATAGGTTTGTTTCATGGGTTAAATAAGACAATGCATTCAAAAATTCCCATCAAATCATAACTGTTATCATTTGAATAAGCCATCAAAATTTTGCAAGGTAAAATTTGTTTTGAACTAATGAGGAAACAGTCTCAGAAATGTGTACTAACTTGCCAGAGATTTGAAACAGAGTATTAAATCATGGTCTGCTGAAAGTCAGTTTTCTGCACTCTAAGAGAAAATTACAGTGTGGACATTTTAAAGGAAGTTTAAAATTGGATTGAATGAGCAGTTAAGTGGAGATTCCGGTTTTTCTTGCAGTTTAATCATGAGAAAAGAACTCAGAGATTCAAATGTTTTAGTTTAAAATATTCTATTTGCAATAAATTTTAGTTTGAAAGTTTACAATTGAAAATCTTATAGTAGTAGTAGTGTTAATCGTTCAGTCGTGTCTGACTGTGCGATTCCAGAGACTGTCGTCCAACAGGCTCCTCTGTTCTTGGGATTTTTCAGGCCAGAATACTGAAGTGGGTTGCCATTCTTTTCTCCAGGGGATCTTCATAACCCAGGGATCAAACCCAGGTTTCCTGCATTGCAGGCAGGTTCTTTACCATCTGAGCCACGAGGGAATGAGATATAATAGAAAGGAATAGTAATATTAGGGAACATAGGAACTTCATTCTTGCTTTCTGCTAGCTACAAAGGGACTATTTCTTTGTCTCAAGTATGTTTAGAACTGGTAATTTTCATACTGACAGCCTAATGGATGATACTACAGAACAGGTAAAGAGACTCTATTTCCTCCTCAGGCACATGGAAAGATATACATAAACATATGAAATTGGCTGCAAACTCATTGGTTATATGGTCTGAAAAAAGAAAACTACCATGAAATATATGATTTGTCTACATAAACATATTTCCAAATGACACTTTGTAGGTTATGAAATATCTAAAATTACTTATCATTCCTATATTTAAAAAGTTTCCAAATTTCTGCTAAACTACAGATGAAGTTAGCTCCACTTTTTAGCTCATCACCTTTTGCCATATGACGAATATGATCTTGGGAATTAAGCAACACTTTAAATACTACATTATAAGCTTTGATTCTATGTAAGTATTATAAATTCATTTATATATAATTATTCATTTTAAGTTTTAAAATTCTAACAGTTTTAAAGTTTTTTTTTATATGGACCATTTTTTAAAGTCTTTATTGAATTTGTTATAATATTGCTTCTGTTTTATATTTTGGTTATTTGGCCAAGAGGCATGTGGGATCTTAGCTCTCTGAACAGGAATCAGTCCCACCCCCTGCATTGGAAGGTGCAGTCTTAACCACTGGACCACCAGGGAGGTCCCTGAAATTCTAACATTATAAAGAACTTATTTAAAAGATTTGACTATTTTTTAGAAACCTTATTTAAAATGCTTTTTATATTGCTTTGTTCAGTTGCTGTCCTGTTCAACTCTTTTCAACCTCATGGACTGCAGCATACCAGGCTCCACTGGCCTCCACTATCACCTGCAATTTGTTCAAATTCATGTCCAACTGAGTCAGTGATGCTATCTAACCATCTCATCCTCTGTCTCCCCCTTCTCCTTTTGCCTTCAATCTTTCCCAGGCTCTTTCCAGTGAGTCAGCTCTTCATATCATGTGGCCAAAGTTTTGAAGCTTCAGCTTCAGCAACAGTTTTTCCAATGAATATTCAAGGTTGATTTCCCTTAGGATTGACTGGTTTGATCTTGAGATCCAAGGGATTCAAGAGTCTTCTCCAGCACCACAATTTGAAAGCATTGATTCATTGTCACTCAGCCTTCTTTATGGTCCAACTCTCACATCTATACAAGACTACTGGAAAAAACATAGCTTTGAGTAGATGGAGCTTTGAGTAGATGGACCTTTCTCAGCAAAGTGATGTCTCTGCTTTTTAACACTCTGTATAGGTTTGTCATAGTTTTACTTCCAAGAAGAAAGCATCTTTTAATTTTGTGGCTGCAGTCACCATCCACAGTGATTTTGGAGCCTGAGAAAATAAATCTGTCACTGCTTCCACTCTTTCCCCTTCTATTTGCCATGAAGAGATGGAACCGAGGCCATGATCTTATTTTTTTGAATGTTGAATTTCAAGTCAGCTTTTTCACTTTCCTCTTTAACACTCATCAAGAGACTCTTCAGTTCCTCTTCACTTTCTGCCATTAGATTGGCATCATCTGCTTATCTTAGGCTGCTGATATTGCTTCTGGCAATCTTGATTCCAGTTTATGATTCATCCAGCCCAGCGTTTTGCATGATATATTCTGCATGTAAGTTAAATAAGCAGGGTGACATAATACAGCCTTGATGTACTCATTTTTCAATTTATATAGCAGAATCTTAATATAAAAAAAATCACTATGTTTCCTTTATTCATCCATTAAATAGCACTAGTAATCACATTCAGAAAGAAAATACGTGTACTGAGTTTGGTATACAAAGGCATCTTCAATGAACTTTCAGTTTAGCAAGGAGAAATCAAATTTATGCTGAAGAGGCTATGATAAAAATCAATGACATCATTTAACCCAAGACCAGTGTTTAGGAAAAGGCAATTTATTCTGAATAGAGAAAGTTTGTATGTGAAAATCTTATCTTTGATACAATAAGAATACAGTAAAGAGTATAACTAAGGATGATCTGAAAAGAGGAATCAAAATAAGCAGTGGAACAAGCACACAAAAAAAGAGCTTCAAGAGGAGAAAAATAAATAAGAAGATTAATAGCAATTGGTATAACTAAACATTTCAGGTAGTAGAGAAATGAGAGATAAGTATTTGAAAGGATGGTTGGAATCAGAATTTGAAGGTCTGAGAATGCTAAGATAAATAATTTGTACTTTTACTCTCCAGCCTCTGAAATCCTGGCTTTACCTTTATTCAAAGTAGTGGTTCTCAAAGTGTTGTCTAGGGAACATCGGAGCCTCCATGAGGTTTTCAGAATCCACGAAACTATCTTCATAATAATACTAAGATATTCATAGCCATTGTCACTCTCATTGTCCCACAGGTTGACTGTGGAGTTTCCCATGATGTGCGACATCACAAAAGATTAAATGCACAAGCTGATGTGAGAATCCATGTATCTTCTCTTAAGGCAGACATTAAAGACATTTATAAAACAAAAACACATGCCATTTTTCTCTATACGTGTGCTTTGTTTTGGAGAATATAGTTAATTTTTATAAAAATATATAATTTACATCAACATGTATTGGCTTATTAAAGTTAATTTATAATAAACTAATAAATATTTTTGAAGTTCTCAGTTTTATTTCATATATATTTATACATATGAATACATATACATATACTTATACATATATCAATGTAGATGTAACTCAGCTGAACAAAAGCTCTTTGGAGTCTTCACCAATTTTTAAGAGCTTAAAGAGGCCCTGAAACAGAAGGTTAGAGAACTGTTGCTGTAACAGTAACTTGGCCTTGGTACAATTTTATCATGGCCTCTAGAGGACACATTCAGCCATTTTGTAAACTCGGGGAAAATTGATTCAGTCATCAAAATAAAAGAACATAATTTAAAATTTTTAATAAGCCTATATGTCTAAAAATATAATTTTGACATGTAATCAATGTAAAACAAGATATAATGAATTCAAAAGAACATCATTTGAAATCCCACTTATCAATTCTTCTTGAGACTTCAGTGAAAAAGCTTTTCTACCAGAGGTGCCAAATCCAAGTTCAGCTCATTTGGTTCAGACCAAGGTCTCTCGAGGCCTCCCTGATTCAAATCACCTGAGCAGCTGTCTTCAAAGGAAGATTCCTAGGTCTTTCCAGAACTTCCAATCATCGCTTATGGAAGATCCCATATGCATTCAATCAAGAGTTGCACATTGTTCTTATGAACACTGCCATTTAAAATTCTTGTTTTAGGATATTTGTGGTGTACTTAAAGAACTGACAAAAAAGCATCACAAAATGGTGGTTAAAACATACATGGTGTCAAACATTTCACTTAACTGGAATTTCAGTTACCACAGATACAGGTGTTTTTCTACTAGAAGGTATCTCATTGTCGGGCAACAATTGAGAACCCTGACCTTTACAGAACTTGTCCAGAGAAAAACAGTTACTCATGAGTCCCTGAAAGTGAAAGTGTTCATCACTCAGTCCTGTTCAACTCTTAGCGACCCCATGGACTGTAGCCCACCAGGTTCCTCTGTCCATAGAACTCTCCAGGTAAGAATACTGGAGTGGGTTGCCATTCTCTCCTCCAGGGGATCTTCCTGACCCAGGGACTGAACCCAGTTTTGCATTGCAAGCAGATTCTTTACCATCTGAGCCACCAGGGAAGTCTATGGGACCCTGCTGCTGCTGCTGCTGCTGCTAGGTCGCTTCAGTCATGTCCGGCTCTGTGAGACCCCATAGACGGCAGCCCACCAGGCTCCCCCATCCCTGGGATTCTCTAGGCAAGAATTCTGGAGTGGGTTGCCATTTCCTTCTCCAATGCATGAAAGTGAAAAGTCAAAGTGAAGTTGCTCAGTCATGTCCGACTCTTAGCGACCCCATGGACTGCAGCCCACCAGCCTCCTCTGTCCATGGGATTTTCCAGGCAAGAGTACTGGAGTAGGGTGCCATTGCCTTCTCCATGGGACCCTAGTGAGACATAAATTCATCAGACATCACTCTGCCCTCATGGAAGAAAAAGTGTGGATAAAACCTGAGCTTTTGAGACTTTTATGGTATGTATACAAGAGAATCACCAAAGATTACAAAGCCAATATTTACTATATGATCATTACAGAAAAAAATTGCTGTCTCCTGCTCTAAATGAATACTTCTTAAACGTTAACAAATTAATCTTTCAGGACTCTTGTTAAAATGCAGATTCAGTGGATCTGGAGTCAAGATTCTTATTTCTAATCAACTCCCAGGAGATGCTACTGGCCCACTGGCCACCACAGAGCAGGTGTGAAATGCAAGACTTCAGGCCAACTGCAGTCCTACTGAACCGGAAGCTGTACTTCATCGGAATCCACGGATAAGCCTCATGCCCACTAACGACTACACCAGAACTGATGTAGATTACAAAAAAGGGTGTGACCCTTGACTTCAGACAAAGCAGAACCAGAATCCCTCATTAGTCATGGGGATGCATGTGTGCATGCAGAGTCACTTTAGTCATGTCCAAATCTTTGCAGCCCTATGAACCTTAACCCACCAGGCTACTCTGTCCATAGGATTCTCCAGGCAAGAATACTGGAGTGGGTTGCTGTGCCCTCCTCCAGGGGATCTTCCTGACCCAAGGATCTAACCTGCATCGCTTATGTCTACCTGCATTAGCAAGTGGGTTCTTTACCACTAGCGCTAAACTCTCCAAGCCCCTATTTTTTCCACTTCTAAAGTGGGGACAAGAATACTTTGTTCACCCACCTCATAACTATTGTGAAAATCAAACATGACAATGGAAACAATTTATAAATAACACTAACACATATTGAAGGATTACTGTATCCAAGCTACTATGGCAATTAATTTACAAATAAAGAGATTGAGTATCAGTGAGGCAAAACAACTTGTCAGGATTCACACTGCAAACCAGAGAAGAGTTCAATGGGTATTCAGTCCCAACCAGTAGTTAACTGCTCCCACACTTTTTATGACCATATGATTGTGCAACTTTGAAGGTCTTTCAGCCCTATTCCAATGTCTGTGTTGGTGACTTCTATTATTTTTTGCAATCGTACTCCAAAATATATCTCCATGGATAAATGAAAGAAATCTACAATCTGAGGAATAGGGAAAACGCTGCAAAGCATATTGTACACATTTGACCTTGCCAAGAAGTCAAAAAACAATGAAATAAATCAAAATTGTCTGAACCCATATATTACATCAGAGCAACTTTGTTAATTAAGGTCAAGCTTCCAGAAATCCAGGAATGGTCAACTCTTAGGCTGACTAATCGTATATTGAAGGAAATAGCAGTATACACATGCTTCAATTATACAGTCTCCTGATCTTTGAAATCACCTTTGAGCATTACTCTCAGGACAGTTTTTGGCAGCAAAGCCTCCATCTGCTTATAATTTCCCTTGCATTTTCATGGCCTTTTCAGTCCTTGCTGCTTTACCCCGCAGGAAGTCAAATTGGGTGAATCATTTCCACCAGGCAACCCCCATCTCTGCAACTCACTTTCATTTTCCCTTCATGCCCTTAGTAGAGGGTCATAGCCCTGGAAAACTGTCTCTGAAAGAGGAGCAACAGCATCCTCTACTGACTGTGCGTTACAACGTCAAAGGGGCACCAGTTCACTTCAGTATTTCAGTGTGATTTGCACCATTCTTCTTTAGTGCCCTTGTCAGTGTTTCTTCTGTCTTTATTTTAGGCTGTTTAAGAATGAAAATAAAACCTTGGTATTTAACTTTTAAAGCTACTTTATTGAGGTATGTAACTGACATGGAAAAAACTGCACATATTTAATATATACAACTTGATGAGCTTGGAGATAAGACTAAAATCATCACCACAATCTATACCATAAACATACAAATCAGATCACAAAGTTGCCTTCTACTCTCTATTATTGTTATTATTTATGATAAGCATACTTAACATAAGATCTGTCCTCCTGAACACTATTGGTGGGAACATAAATTGGTAGAGCGACTGTTGAAAACAGTATGGAGGTTTCTCAAAAAACTAAGAATAGAACTACCATATGGACCAGCAATTCCACTCCTGGATATATATATATATATATATATACCAAAAACACTAATTCAAAAAGATACCTGCACCCCAATATTAATAGCATCATTATTTACAATTACCAAGACATGGAAGCAACCTGTCAATCAACAAATGAATGGATAAAAGAAGATATGGTTTATTTATAATTAATGAACTATTCAGCATAAAAATGAAAGAAATTTTGCCATTTGCAGTAATATAGAGAGTCTCACGGAGAAGGCAATGGCACCCCACTCCAGTACTCTTGCCTGGAAAATCCCACGGACAGAGGAGCCTGGTGGGCTGCAGTCCATGGGGTCGCTAAGAGTCGGACAGGACTGAGCGACTTCACTTTGACTTTTCACTTTCAGGCATTGGAGAAGGAAATGGCAACCCACTCCAGTGTTCTTGCCTGGAGAATCCCAGGGATGGGGGAGCCTGGTGGGCTGCCGTCTATGGGGTCGCACAGAGTCGGACACGACTGAAGCGACTTAGCAGCAGCAGTAGCAGAGAGTCTTAGGAGGCATTAGGGAAGGAATTGGCAACCCACTCCATTATTCTTGTGTAGAGAATCCTGTGGACAGAGTGGCCTGGTGGGCTGCTGTCTGTAGGGTCTCACAGAGTCGGACACAACTGAAGTGACTCAGCATTCATACATGCATTGGAGAAGGAAATGGCAACCCACTGCAGTATTCTTGCCTGGAGAATCCTATGGACAGAAGGGCCTGGTGGGCTGCTGTCTATGGGGTCGCACAGAGTCAGGCATGACTAAAGCAACTTATACAGCAGCAGCAGAAGGCATTATGGTAATTGAAATAAGTCAGACAGAAAAAGACAAAAACTATATATCACTTATATGTGGAACCTAAAATATACAACAAAGAAGAAGCAGACTCACAGATATAGAGAACAAATTAGTGGTTACCAATAGGCAGGTGAGAGGAGCAATACAGAGGTGGGTGAATGGAAAGTACAAGCTATTGGGTGTAAGATGGCTCAAGGATGTATTGTACAACACAGGGAATACAGCTAACATTTTGTAATAACTGTAAATTGAAAGTAACTTTTAAAAGTGAGTCCCTGGTAGCTTAGCTGGTAAAGAATCTGCCTTCAACGCAGGAGACCCTGGTTCGGTTCCTGTGTCAGGAAGATATGCTGGAGAAGGGATAGGCTACTCACTCCAGTATTCTTGGGCTTCCCTGGAGGCTCAGCTGGTAAAGAATCTGCCTGCAATTTGGGAGACCTGGGTTTGATCCCTGGGTTGGGAAGATCCCCTGGAGAAGGGAGCAGCTACACACTCCAGTATTCTGGCCTGGAGAATTCCATGGACTCTACAGTTGCAAAGAGTCGGACATGACTGAATGACTTTCACTTCACTTCAACTTTTAAAAATTGAATACTTTTTTTTTTTAAGATTTTAAAGTAAACAGTCTCTCTACTATCCCTGAGACTCTAGGTTTCCAAAGGGGTACACACCCAATCTCTCTATACATATAACATGTTTGTATACTGTGAAACTAGTTCACAAAAGCATTATCTATGATCCCACAGGTCATGATAAAAGTAGTAATGACAGTTAACACTTTAAAAACTTATTGGAGAGAGAAATCCAGGAAAATGGTGTAGTAAGAATCATCAAGAATCTGTTTTCCCACCTAGAAAACAATTGTACTGGCAGAACCTGTCTGATATAACCATTTTAGATCTCTGGCATCTACTGAAGCTTTGCAACTTCCAGGGGATGGCTTGGACAGTAAATTGTGATCAATTTCAGTCAACTTGGAGGCTTCCCTGGTGGTTCAGATGGTAAAGAGTCTGCCTAAAATGCAGGAGATCTGAGTTTGATCCATGGGTTGGGAAAATCTCCTTGAGACGAGAATGGTAACCACTCCAGTATTCTTACCTGGAGAATTTCATGGACAGAGGAGCCTGGTGGGCTACAGTCCATGGAGTCATATAGAGTTGGATACAACTGAATGACTATCATACATACTCAATCAATTTCATATTTAACTCAACAGCATACCCATAGCCCATCCCCATTCCCAAGGAAGACAGTCATGATTTGTTCTTGGAGGAGCTTGCACATAGCTTGAGGAATCCAGGGTGAGCAAAAAGGAACTGTCCTGAAAGTGTGGGGGACATATGTTTGTTCACTGTGAGCTGCTTCTGATCATGACAATACAGATATGGAGACAGGCAGTTACTATGAAACACATCCCCACATACACACCCACTGTTGCAATCCCCTCACTCTCAGCCTAAAGAAACTTCCAGGAGATTTAAAGGGCAAGATCTTTTTCCCTCCTTTGCTTTTCTCTTTTTCCCCTTTTGGGAGCCAGACATTAATGACCAAGACATTCAAAAGCAATTTTATTTGAATTTAGAAAGTCACTGTGCATGGTTTGGAAAAGAAGCAGACTCAAAAAAGATCTGAGAAGACTTTACACTTACATCCAAGTTGATTGTTGGCACAGAGACAGCCTATAACAGTCCAAATCAAGAAAGAAACAACAAAGAGCAAATCCTTTTTGAAAAAGAGAATCTGACTGCCAGAATTTCTACATAATTAAATTTAAATGTTCCATTTTCAACAAAATGTCACAAGACATATCAAAAAAACATGTAAGTATAGACCATTCATTGGGGAAAAATAAACCAACAAAACAAAAATGCCCCTGAAAAAAGACTAGATGGCAGACCTACTAGATAAAGATTTTAGAAAGATGCTCAAAGAACTAAAGGAAGATTTAGAGAAAGTCAAGAAAATGGAAATAAATGGAAGTATCAGTAAAGGCATAGAAAACCTGTAAAGAAATTTTTAAAAACTATAATTGAAAAGTAAAATATACTAGGGAAATTCAAAGGTAGGTTTGAGTGGCAAAATAACCCATTAACTTGAAGACAGGATAATTTAAATTATCAAGTCTGAGAAACAGGAAGAAAAACAATTGTAAAAACAAGTGTGAATAGAGCCTAAGGGACCTGTGGCACACCATCAAACAGACCATCATATGAATTGTGGGAATCCCAGAAGGAGAAGAGAGAAAGGGGCAGAGAAGTTATTTAAAGAAATAATGACCAGGAACTTTCCAAATCTGATGAAAGACATGAACAAAAGTGTACAGTAAGCTCAATGAACTCCAAGTAAGATGAACTAAAAGAAACTCAAATTGACACACGTTAAAATCAAACTGTCCAAATTCAAAAAGAAGCAGAGTATTGGAAGCAGCAAGAGAGAATTAACCCATCATATTCAAGTGATCCTTAATAAGATTTTGGACACATTTGTCACCAGAAACTTTGGAGATCAAAAGGCAGTGAGCTAATACATTCAAAGTGTAAAGAGAAAAAAAAAATCAACCAAGAATCCTATATCTGGCAAAACCAGACAAAGATTAAGATATTTCCAGATAAACAAAAGATGGAGCTTATTACTACTAGTCTTGCGCTGTAAAAAATGCTACAAGTACTCCTGAAGGTTGAAATGAAAGAACACTAGCTAGTAACTTAGTTATAAGAAGAAATAAAGATGTCAATAAAGGTAAATAAGTGACTCATTATAAAAGCTAATATTATTTTAAAATTTGTTTGTAGCTCTAATTTTGTTTTCTACATGATTTAAGAGAATAATGTATTATGAAAACCAATTACTGACATGTTTTAGATCACATAATGTATAAAGCTATACTTACATGACATCAATAGCTGAAAAACATGGGAAGGAGCTGTAAAAAAATGCTTGTGTGTTTTTGAGGTTAAGCTGGTATAAATTAAAATTAGAATATTTTAACTTTAGAATATTAAATGTAATCCCCATGGTAAACACAAAGAAAATAGTTATAGAATATCACAAAAGGCAATAAAAGTGGAATTAAAATACTTTACTAAAAGTTATTGACTAAATAAAAAAGAAGACAATAATTCAGGAAATGAGGTACAAAAAAAAGCATCATAGAGCACACAGAATATAAACAGCAAATAACAGACGTAAGACCTTATCAGTATTTACTCTAAATGTAAGAGAATTAAATTCTCTAATTAAAAGATAGAGATTGGAATAATAGATAAAAAATATGATATACTGTTATGTTAATTATATGCTGTTTATAAGAGACTCAGTTCAGTTCAGTCACTCAGTTGTGTCTGACTCTTTGCGACCCCATAAATCACAGCAGGCCAGGCCTCCCTGTCCATCACCAACTCCTGGAGTTCACTCAGACTCACGTCCATTGAGCCAGTGATGCCACCCAGCCATCTCATCCTCTGTCGTCTCCTTCTCCTCCTGCCCCCAATCCCTCCCAGCATCAGAGTCTTTTCCAATGAGTCAACTCAACGCATGAGGTGGCCAAAGTACTGGAGTTTCAGCTTTAGCATCATTCCTTCCAAAGAACATCCAGGGCTGATCTCCTTTAGGATGGAGTGGTTGGATCTCCTTGCAGTCCAAGGGACTCGCAAGAGTCTTCTCCAACACCAACAGTTCAAAAGCATCAATTCTTCGGCGCTCAGCTTTCTTCACAGTCCAACTCTCACATCCATACATGACCACTGGAAAAACCATAGCCTTGACTAGATGAACCTTTGTTGGTAAAGTAATGTCTCTGCTTTTGAATATGCTATCTAGGTTGGTCATAACTTTCCTTCCAAGGAGTAAGCGTCCTTTAATTTCACGGCTGTAGTCACCATCTGCAGTGATTTTGGAGCCCAAAATAATAAAATCTGACACTGTTTCCACTGTTTTCCTATCTATTTCCCATGAAGTGATGGGACCAGATGCCATGATTTTCGTTTTCTGAATGTTGAGCTTTAAGCCAACTTTTCCACTCTCCTCTTTCACTTTCATCAAGAGGCTTTTTAGTTCCACTTCACTTTCTGCCATAAGGGTTGTGTCATCTGTATATCTGAGGTTGATATTTCTCCCGTCAATCTTGATTCCAGCTTGTGCTTCATCCAGCCCAGTGTTTCTCATGATGTACTCTGCCTATAAGTTAAGTAAGCAGGGTGACAATATACAGCCTTGATGTATTCCTTTTCCTATTTGGAACCAGTCTGTTGTTCCATGTCCAGTTCTAACTGTTGCTTCCTGACCTGCATATAGGTTTCTCAAGAGGCAGGTCAGGTGGTCTGGTATTCCCATCGCTTTCAGAATTTTCCAGTTTCTTGTGATCCACACAGTCAAAGGCTTTGGTATAGTCAATAAAACAGAAATAGATATTTTTCTGGAACTCTCTTCCTTTTTCGATGATCCAGCGGATGTTGGCAATTTGATCTCTGATTCCTCTACCTTTTCTAAAACCAGCTTGACAATCTAGAAGTTCATGGTTCACATACTGCTGAAGCCTGGCTTGGAAAATTTTGAGCATTACTTTACTAGCATGTGAGATGAGTGCAGTTGTGAGGTAGTTTGAGCATTCTCTGGCATTACCTTTCTTTGGGATTGGAATGAAAACTGACCTTTTCCAGTCCTGTGGCCACTGCTGAGTGTTCCAAATTTACTGGCATATTGAGTGCAGCACTTTCACGGCATCATCTTTCAGGATTTGAAATAGCTCAACTGGAATTCCATCACCTCCACTAGCTTTGTTCATAGTGATGCTTTCTAAGGCCCACTTGACTTCACATTCCAGGATGTCTGGCTCTAGGTGAGTGATCATACCATCATGATTATCTGGGTCATGAAGCTCTTTTTTGTACAGTTCTTCTGTGTATTCTTGCCACCTCTTCTTGATATCTTCTGCTTCTGTTAGGTCCATACCATTTCTGTCCTTTATCGAGCCCATCTTTGCATGAAATGTTCCCTTGGTATCTCTAATTTTCTTGAAGAGATCTCTAGTCTTTCCCATTCTGTTGTTTTCCTCCATTTCTTTGCATTGATCACTGAAGAAGGCTTTCTTATCTCTCCTTGCTATTCTTTGAAACTCTGTATTCAGATGCTTATATCTTTCCTTTTCTCCTTTGCTGTTCACTTCTCTTCTTTTCACAGCTATTTGTAAGGCCTCCCCAGACAGCCATTTTGCTTTTTTGCATTTATTTTCCATGGGGAATGGCAAACCACTTCAGTATTCTTGCCTTGAGAACCCCATGAACAGAATGAAAAGGCAAAATTATAGGATACTGAAAAAGGAACTCCCCAGGTCAGTACATGCCCACTATGCTACTGGAGATCAGTGGAGAAATAACTCCAGAAAGAATGAAGGGATGGAGCCAAAGCAAAAACAATACCCAGCTGTGGATGTGACTGGTGATAGAAGCAAGGTCCAATGCTATAAAGAGCAATATTGTATAGGAACCTGGAATGTCAGGTCCATGAATCAAGGCAAATTGGAAGTGGTCAAACAGGAGATGGCAAGAGTGATCGTCAACATTCTAGGAATCAGTGAACTAAAATGGACTTCAATGGGTGAATTTCACTCAGATGACCATTATATCTACTACTGCAGGCAGGAATCCCTCAGAAGAAATGGAGTGGCCATCATGGTCAACAAAAGAGTCCGAAATGCAGTACTTGGATGCAATCTCAAAAATGACAGAATGATTTCTGTTCATTTCCAAGGCAAACCATTCAATATCACAGTAATCCAAGTCTATGCCCCAACCAGTAACGCTGAAGTAGCTGAAGTTGAATGGTTCTATGAACACCTACAAGATCTTTTAGAACTAACACCCAAAAAAGATGTCCTTTTAATTATAGGGGACTGGAATGCAAAAGTAGGAAGTCAAGAAACACCTGGAGTAACAGGCAAATTTGGCCTTGGAATACGGAATGAAGCAGGGCAAAGACTAATAGAGTTTTGCCAAGAGAACACACTGGTCATAGCAAACACCCTCTTCCAACAACACAAGAGAAGACTCTACACATGGACATCACCAAATGGTCAACACCAAAATCAGATTGATTATATTCTTTGCAGCCAAAGATGGAGAAGCTCTATACAGTCAGCAAAAACAAGACCAGGAGCTGACTGTGGCTCAGATCATGAGCTCCTTATCACCAAATTCAGACTTAAATTGAAGAAATTAGGGAAAGCCACTAGACCATTCAGGTATGACCTAAATCAAATCCCTTATGATTATATAGTAGAAGTGAGAAATAGATTTAAGGGTCTAGATCTGATAGAGTGCCTGATGAACTATAGACTGAAGTTCGTTACATTGTACAGGAGACAGGGATCAAGACCATCCCCATGGAAAAGAAATAAGAGACTCACTTTAGTTCAAAGACAAAAATAGGTTTGAAGAATGGAAAATAATATTTCTTGCAAATACTAAACAAGAGAGCCACAGGAGAAGCTATACTAATAGACAAAATGACTTTAAATCAAATAAAGGTATGAGACAAAGAAAGACATCATATATAAGTAAGAGTATCAGCACAGCAGGAAGATATAATAATTAGAAGCATTTACACTAATAACAGATGACAAACATACATGAAATATAAATGGACAAAATTGAAGAGAGAAATAGACATTTCTGCAATAATTGACACCAATGCTCTACTCTCAATAGTGGATAGAGCAATCAGACAGAAGTAAGGAAATAGAGAACTCATAACACAATAAACCAATTAAATCTAACAGACGTATACAGAACACTGTAACAACAGAACGCACATTCTTCTCAACTAAACAGTGGACATTCTCCAGCACGGAATATATGTTAGGCCACAAATTAAGTCTTAATAGGTTTAATAAGATAGATATCATACAGAGTATTTTTTTATAATGGAGTATTTTTTTTTCATCCAACGATGAAGTTAGAAAATTAAATAGAACTAAAATTGGAAAATGCACAAATTTGTAGAAATTAGACAACATACTCTTAAACAACAAATGCATCAATGAAAAAATCACAAGGGAAATTAGAAAATACTTATAGATGAATACACTGAAAATTATGTGAGTGCTGTCTTGTCTGACTCTTTGAGACCCTATGGACTGTGGCCTGCCAGTTTCCCCTGTCCATGGGATTCTTCAAGTAAGAATACTGGAGTGGGTTGCCATGCACTCCTCCAGGGGATCTCATCCCAGGACTTAACCTGTATTTCTTGCATTGGTAGGTGGGTTATTTACCACTAGCACCATTTGGGAACATAAAAACAATGCTAACTAGGCAATTTATTGTTACAAGCACATTAAAAAAGAAGAGATATCTCAAATCAACAAGCTAACTTTGCAACTTAAAGAACTAGAAAAGAACCAACTAAAAATAAAACTAGCAGAAGGAAGAAAATAATGATTAGAGTAGAGATCAATGAAACAACATAAAAATAATAAAGAAAAATCAATAAAACCAAAAGTTGATTCTTTGAAAATATGAACAAAACTGAAAACCTTTAGTTGGCCTAAGAAAAGAGAGAGTAGAACTGAATAACTAAAATAAAAAATGGAAGTGGCGGCATTACCATCAATAATAAATATAGACAAGAAAAAGGATTATAAAGAGTAAGATGAATAACTTTGTGCCATCAAATTGGATAATTTAGATGAAATGGACAAATCTGAGAAACACAAAACCAATCAAGATTGAGTCACAGAGATATAGAAAACATGATTAAACTGATAACTAGTTAGGAGGTTGAATCAGAAATCAAAAGCATTCCAACAAAATTTCTCAACTTAATGGGTTCACTTGTGAATTCCATTGAACATTTAAAGAAAAACTAACACCGATTTTTCTCAAACTTTAAAAAAATAATTTGAAGGTGAGAGAACATTTTCTAACTTCAAATTTCTCATTCTCTGAGGCCAGCATTCCTCTAACACCGAAGTCAAAGACACTAGAAGGAAAGGAAACCACAGACCAACACCCTTATGAACATTGATGCAAACTATGCAACCGAAAATATATACTTGCATATAAAGGAGTAAATCCAGAATAAAACCCAACAACAACAGCAAAAACAAACAACCTAATTAAAAAATGGGCAAAGAACTTGAATAGACATTTTTCCAAAGAAGGTATATGAATGACCAATGAGCATATAAAAATGCCAAAATTATTAATCATTAAGAAAATGTAGATCAAAACCACAATGAGATAGCACCTTACATCCATTAGTGTGGCTACTATCAAAAACATTCGGAGAAGGCGGTGGCACCCCACTCCAGTACTCTTGCCTGGAAAACCCCATGGACAGAGGAGCCTGGAAGGCTGCAGTCCATGGGATTGCTGAGGGTCGGACACGACTAAGCGACTTCACTTTCACTTTTCACTTTCATGCACTGGAGAAACATTAAAAATAACCACTGTCAGTGAAGATATGGAGAAATTGGATCTGTTCATGGGATTGTAAAATGGAACAACCACTTTGGAAAACAGCGTGAAGCAGTATGCTGGGTCCTCAAAAAAATAAACACAGAACAACCATATTATCAATAATTTCACTTCTGGGTATACACCCAAAAGAAGACAGAGTCCCAAAGAAATTCTTGTACATCCATCTTGACAGAGCATTATTCACAATAGCTAAAACATGAAAGGAATCCAAACGTCCACTGACAGTTGAATGGATAAGCAATGGACTGTATATACAATGGAATATTATTAGTCTTAAAAATAGAAGTTCTGACACATGCTACAACATGGATGAACATTAAATGGGGAATTATTGTTTAATGGCACAGTGTTTCAGATTTCCAAAATGAAAAGAGTTCTGAAGATGGATGGTGGCAATGGCTGAAGTACTGAATATCCCTAAACTGAACTTTTGAAATGGGTAAGGTGGTAAATATCATGTAATGCATATCTTACCACAATACGAATGTTTAAGCAAAAATGATTTTTAACCTATGAACCTGACCTAGTGCCAAATTTTTATAGATTAATATTTTAGCCACAAAGTGAGAAAGATACTACTAACAGCTCCCATGTATAGTTACCATAATGTTCATAAAAAGTCTGTTATTTTCCCAAGGTCATAGAGCTTACATAAGCAGCAGAACTGGAGTGTAGACCTTCAGAACCTGCTGCTTGGTCACTAGAGCCCTTTTGGAATTATTTTCTATGTTTAATATTAAAGAAGATAGCTAATTTAGCACTTTCTACCATTCAAGGCATATTCACAAACAGTAGCCCATTTAATCTCATAACTTATATATTAGGAGGGCAAGCAGTGAAATTTTTCTTCCCACCATTTTACAATTTACAACATTGAGGTTAAAGTTGTGTGTCTATTATGAGACCCAAAAGATAGAAAATGCAAAGTACATCAAAAACTCAGGCAGACTTAACTATGAAACACTGTGAATGAAATCTTTTTGCTTTGTTTAGTAAACTGAACAGGTTTTGTGCGTTAAAAGTGTTGATCTACTCCATTCCACGACTGCATTATTTCCTCACAGTTAAATACTAAATTGTTTTGTTTCTTCTGGTTCAAAATGACAGAGTAGAAGGACAGGCACTCATCTCCTGCTGGAGCACCAAAATCACAACTAACTGTCGAACAACTATCAACAGGAGGATGCTGCTGCTGCTGCTGCTGCTAAGTTGCTTCAGTCGTGTCTGACTCTGTGCGACCTCATAGACAGCAGCCCACCAGGCTCTCCCGTCCCTGGGATTCTCCAGGCAAGAACACTGGAGTGGGTTGCCATTTCCTTCTCCAATGCATGAAAGTGAAGAGTGAAAGTGAAGTCGCTCAGTCGTGTCTGACTCTTCACGACCCCATGGACTGCAGCCTACCAGGCTCCTCCGTCCATGGAATTCTCCAGGCAAGAGTACTGGAGTGAGGTGCCATTGCCTTCTCCGAGGAGGATGCTGGAACCTACTAAAAGAAGATACCCCATGTCCAAAGACAAAGAATAAGCCTCAGCAAGATGGTAGGAGGGGGTAATCATGATAAAATCAAATCCCATAGCCGCTGCAAGGGTGACCCACAAACTGGAGAACAATAATACCAAATAAGTTCTCCCACTGTTGTGAAGGTTTGGAACCATGTGTCAGGCTTCCCAGCCTGGGGACCCGACAAAGGGATTGGGAAACCCCAGGGAAGCTGACCGTGAAGAGCAAAGGGACTTGATTACAAAACTTCCACAGGACTGGGGGAAACAAAGACTCAAGACTTGGAGGGTACAAACAAAACCTTGTGCACACCAAGACTCAGAGGAAAGGAGCAGTGACTCCACAGGAGACTGAACCAAAACTACCCGCTAGTGTTGGAGGGTCTCCTGTGGAAGCCTGGGTCAGCAGGGCCTCACCACAGGAATGGAAGGACTGGCAGCAGCTTTCTGGGAAGGTCCCCTTTGGCCTAAACCCTGCTGGAGGTCACCATTAACCTGATCATACAACCCTTAGATCAAAGAGCTGGGTTGCCTCAGACCAAAAAACTACCAGGGAGGGAGCTCAACCCCACTCATCAGCAGATAACTGGATTAAGTTTTACTTGATTAAGTTTTAATTGTAAGTTTTACTCTACAAGGCCCTCTCAACAGTTCAGTTCAGTCCCTCAGTCCTTTGAGACTCTTTGTGACTCCATGGACTGCAGCACTCCCTGAGCTTACTCTAACTCATGTCCATCGAGTCAGTGATGTCATCAAACCATCTCATTCTCTGTCGTCCCCTTCTCTTCCTGCCTTCAATCTTTCCCAGCATCAGGGTCTTTTCCATTCAGTCAGTTCTTCCCATCAGGTGGCCAAAGTATTGGAGTTTCAGCTTCAGCATCAGTCCTTCCAATGAATATTCAGACTGATTTCCTTTAGGATTGACTGGTTGGATCTCCTTGCAGTCCAGGGGACTCTCAAGAGTCTTCTCCAACATCACATTTCAAAAGCATCAATTCTTCAGCACTCAGCTTTCTTTATGGTCCAATTCTCACATCCATACGTAACTACTGGAAAAACCTTAGCTTTGACTAGGTGGAACTTTGTTGACAAAGTACTGTCTCTGCTTTTCAATGTGCTGTCTGGGTTGGTCATAGCTTTTCTTCCAAGGAGCAAGCGTCTTTTAATTCCATGGCTGCAGTTACCATCTGCAGTGATTTTGGAACCCAAGTAAATAAAGTCTGTCACTGTTTCCATTGTTTCCCCGTCTATGTGCCATGAAGTGATGGGACCGGATGCCATAATCTTAGTTTTTTGAATGTTGAATTTTAACACAGCTTTTTCACACTCCTCTTTCACTTTGATCAAGAGGCTTTTTAGTTCTTCTTCACTTTCTGCAATAAGGGTGGTATCATCTTCATATCTGAGGTTATTGATAGTTCTCCTGGCAATCTTGATTCCAGCTTGTGCTTCAACCAGCCCAGCGTTTCTCATGATGTACTCTGCATAGAAGTTAAATAAGCAGGGTGACAATATACAGCCTTGACGTACTCCTTTCCCGATTTGAAACCAGTCTGTTGTTCCTTGTCTGTTTCTAACTGCTGCTTCTTGACTTACATACAGATTTCTCAGGAGGCAGGTAAGGTGGCCTAGTATTCCCATCACTTGCAGAATTTTCCAGTTTGTCGTGATCCACACAATCGAAGGCTTTATTGTAGTCAGTGAAGCAGAAATAGATGCTTTTCTGGAACTCTCCTGCTTTTTCAATGATCTGTTGGATGTTGGCAATTTGATCTCTGGTTCCTCTGCCTTTTCTAAAACCAACTTGAACATCTGAAATTTTCACAGTTCACGTAGTGTTGAAGCCTGGCTTGGAGAATTTTGAGCATTACTTTCCTATCATGTGAGATGAGTGCAATTGTGTTAGACAAAATATAAATTCAAACAGTTGAATATTGCTCTCTACCCCATCAGATCAGAAAAAATTGACATGTCACTGAGAATGTAGATATTCTAATATTTGTATACAGAGGCAGTGGTAATTTAAATTTATTCCATCCCTTTAGAAAGTAGTACTCTGGCAATTTCTGGTGAAGTTGAAGACAGGTGGACATAAAATCTTATTGTTTCCAAGGATCTTCTCCCTCTCTTGGGAGAAGATTGTGAGTCCTCACTCATTTCCATACATCTGGCCATCGTGCCCTGTAGCGGAAGTATATTTCCCTGTCCCATTGCCCAGGATTTGGTCATGTGATTTAATTTGGCCAACTGAATATGAGCATACATGGTACCCCTTCTATAAATAGAAGTCATTGCAAATTTCTGTCAGCCCCATGCCCCTATTTCCATAAGGGTGTGCACTAGGCAGGAGCTATTTCCATTGAAATTGCAACAATTAGAGTAAAATATTTTAGAATTTCTGAAGAGATTTTCCAGTTACAGACTTCTTTTGGTGAAGAATTCTTTTTTCTTTTTTTTACATGTAAGGAAAATGAAAGCAAAGTCCCAATGTATCACACAAATATCTTTATTATTCAAATGTTTATAAATTATATGATTTTATTTATGCATAAAAACATTTCTAGAACATGTTATACATTTCGTAATAATGTTTGTAACTGGTTTCAGGCACATAGTGCAAAATACTTCTTTTCTGATACAGAGATCCCTAAATGTTTATTTAACCACATTGGTACAAAATTGCTTTAGTACCTTATATGGTACAGTATACCCCTAATAGTTTGAAAAAGAAAAACTTTGTGGGTAAAATTACTACACTACTATTTCCTGGCAAAAATCTATCATTAGATTCAGCTTCCTTGGTTTATAGAGGAGGTTATCATAGAAAAATATTATCTATGATTCTTTTAAAATCAAATGGTTGTATAATACACAAATTATTCACCTAAAAAAATCTCTTAATACCTGAGCATTTACTCATGAATAGTTAATTTTTATACTATCTTTCACGTTCTGGATTTGAGAGACCTCAGATATAAAATAACTTGAACTCTCTAATAAAAATTTTGCATATGTAAACATAATTTTATGTTTACCAAAACAGGTTCTTCAAAATGTCAATAATTCTTAATTTTCTACTTGATTAATAAAATACAGTACATAACTTTGAGAAAATAAATTTTTAAGAGTAGACATATAGGCATATAAGTTATAAAGACATGATAGAATATAAACATTTTAAAAACAATGTATTGCTCTTATAAGTACAATCAAATTAGAGGTAGGTGTTTTTAAGTGAAATTCTACTATATCATATCTTATTCTGTATTATACCCACAAAATTTTATGTTTAGTATTTAACCCAACTATATACTTTAATTACAAAACTATATTATATTTTAGGGTGATTTTTTTGAAGCACCATAATGCACAGTTAAAAATTAAAGGAAACATAAAACAAGGTATCTAAGCTGTATCAGTAGAAAGTATAATGGCTATGTACTTTTTTGATGTGACCATTGATTTGTTATTCTCCTGACAGATTCAATAATGTTTATGATTTAAGTTCATTTTCCTAATTTTTACTTGCTCCACTTTAACAAGTAGAATAAACATTTCATTGTACAGTAGGATGTGAGCAGAGATTTACATGTGTGTTTACAGGCATAACATAATTCTGGTCCAGTGCAATCTGTTAACAGCAGTATTATCTTAGCATAATTCAAACATCCCTGTATGCCCTACCATAAATTATTTCATCCTTTTAAGGATCCTGATTAGAGCCATGTATCATTGAGTTTATTTCAAAGGCCTTGAAAAATTAAGCAGTGATTGACTCCTCATGAGCATCCTAGAAAAAAGGCACAAATATTTTAGACATAAATCTCAGGAAGGAATAAAAAAACAAGCACCAGCTATTTGCAGGTTCCAGAGAATGTCTTCTCTTTGGGACACACTTTTCTTCTGAATGTTCACACTACTTGAATTGGGAGACCAGTAGTCATGTGAGGAATACACTTTCCACAGAATCCTCCACATCTGCCATAGACTTTGGTTCCATCCTGAAAATAGAAGAGGCAGAGATACAGGAGAATCTGTTACATGCTGGTATCTGTGTGCACAAGGCAGAAAAGCAAACACTTTGAATCATGTGGCTGAAATAATTAGCCAAGGTTTCCTATAACAATTACACTTGAGGTCAAAGATCATGCCATTTCAGGATTAGTTGAAATCTGTGGTCACAGGAATTAGAGAACCCGAGATTCATATTAGCCACTTGATGATTATAAACCACACTTTATGTTAGACAATTCATCTCAATCCACGTATTTTTCATCAAGGTGTCTATTTGCTTCAATGAGTTTATTAAAACCTCTCCCAATTTGTTATCCAGTGTTTCTCACAGACTGAATAAAAGAAAGGTATTAGGATTTTATATAAGATTCTCATGGACTAAATAAAAGAAGGATATTATGCAAACTTGACCTTAACTTCAAACATCTCCTGGAAGCATTAGAAACACAGCTTGAAGAAAATATAAAAGGTGATAGAATGGAGGGAAAGAATTGGATTGAAAGTAATAATTATAATTAGACACAGAGTCAGACACAACTTAGTGACTAAACAACAACAAAAAAGGAGATTCTTCTTCGTTTTTTTTTGTTTGTTTGTTTTTTAGAAAAGCAGAGCTGCTAACAGAGGAATGGGTGGGCAGAGGCTGGTGAAGGAAGTGATGAGGACAGGATAGATTTTCTTTCCAGACTGTCTTCCAACTTTAGGTCCAAAAGTCAAAAGGCCTTTTGATAGGATGAAACAAAAATAGTTTGAACTCTTATGGTTTCTACAGAAGGTAAGTTTTGCTTTATTTATGTTTTTGTTTTTTTAATCTAAGGAGGGAGGATAGGAAAGGAAACTGGGTTCCTGAAACTTTTGAGGATAAAGAATGTTTTGAGATCAGGGGCTTTTGAAGTTGCCTCTTCTTTCAAAAGCTTTCTACACTCTAGAGAATCTGAGTAAACAGAGAAGGGGATGGCAGTAAAAATTCCAATTTATATACATTCCTGTCCTCAAATGGATCAAGTAAACCCCTAATCTTGTTTAACTTTACTAGGAAATGAAAATATGTGTTCATTTCCATAAGTACATTTGGGTTTCATAAGTCAGAGTTTCATTCACACCATGCATCAGATCTCAGGAAATACCTTCATGCGCAAACTCTTTGACTAAGGAAGAAATTCTTAATTAAGTAAACAAATAGTCTGTACAATAAAACTTGAACGCAAAAGGAATGGTTGTACTAAATATTCATTTTTACTGCTGCCCTTGGCCAGCTGTCATTTAACCAGAAGATACCTAACAACTAGATAAAGTCAGCATTGCACTGTCTAAATTTTATACCTGCTCAGAACATATTTTAACTAAGTAATTGATTTATTTCCATTCTTCTACCCCAAATAATGAGACCTAAATTTGCCAAATAAATATTTAGAAATAAATAGCCATTTTAAAAGCCTACTATTTACCCATATGATAGAAATAATAAAAATATAAATTCTTTATTAATTAAAACACAATTTCATAATAGTCAGAAATAAAGTATTTTAAAGTCTGCAAATATCAGAAAATTGAATTTCATTTACAAGTAGTATTCATATATAGGAATGAAGTCACTTTTAGCAAAAGAAAGAAAAATTATAAAACCTTGGAGTAGGCAGGGACTGTTGATGGTACTGATTTAAATGGTGCAATATAGGTGAGAACAGAAATTATAACACAGATCTTGATTTAATGTAGATCAGGTCATGCTATCTAAGATGTGGTAATTCTAAGTACCAGGAGCCATCTCATAAATTTTATGTGCTAGCACACTACACCAGCACCAAAATTAGGAGGATAATACTTTAGATAATACTTTAGATAATACGTGTGCTATAGGAAAAATTAAAATCCCAGTGCACCAGCTCTGAGCTCCTTGTCTCGTGCATTGAACATGGACTGGTGATCTGTTTCACACATGGTAATATACATGTTTCAGTGCTATTCTCTCAAATCATGACAATGTTTTCTAAATAAAGATAGACGAGGAAAATGTTCATACAACCATAAAAATATTCCTAATTCTTGAAGAAACTATAAAAGATGTTCATTAAATGACAAATGACTCCAACATCACTAAATCACTAAATCAAAGCAGTGAGGAAAATAAACCAAAAATTTACCTCTCACTTTGAAATATTAAAATGTAACAGTCTTTAATAATTAGAGTATAGCTAAAAAGACTACCTTTTTTTGAAGCACCTGTTTTACAAACCATTAGCCCCAAACTTGAACTACTTAAATCTATATGCTCTGGCACTTGATTTCATGCACAGATATCTATAGCCTAAACATGAATGTGTATATATATAAAACCTCCACAAGCACATGAATAAAAATGAACCTCAGTCCATAATTTCATGTTAGTTATACCCCATCATAATGTAACATACCCCATTATATGAAAGAACTCATTAGTAATTAACTTCATATAATTCTGGATTTAAGGCAGAGTAATTTAACACTACTTCACATTACAGAAGTATTTCAGACAGGCTTTTTGGTCCAGCAGGACTTACCTGTGATCTGTGAATGATCACAGAGGCATAACTGCCCTGAGCCAGCCACTTTGCTGTACTGGATATCTTCATCCCAGTTCCTGCCAAATTAATGCTGAACTGTCCCTTGATTATAAATAAAAAATAAAAAAATAAGACTAGATGGAATTAGTAAAAAAAATATTTACGCATGTACTTGGCTGGAAACACATGAATTGGCATGATCTAAAAAACTTGCCTTCCTAGGTTCTTTAGAAAATGAAAGAACATTGATACAAACCATACACTTTCTTACACTAACGAAATGAGCAAGCTAAAGATTTTTTTAACTGATTACAAATAAATCTTCTTAATTACAAGGGAAAACTGAAATAATGCCAGATAGTGTTATTTGTTGAAGAGTAATTCTGTCCAGTCCTAGGACTCTAGTAATTGACAGCTAGAGCTTACATTCCTATAGCATCAGCAACAGCAAGTCTAGATAGAAGGGGCGTCATAGGGACTGGTACCAGACTAGCATTTATCCAGTTTCCATTTTTGACCCCTCACTGCTAACTTCACTGATAAGTTACACCTATTTAATGTATTTCCTTCTGTTATTGTGCCCTTACATCTATCACACAAAAACTATTGAATATAGTATTATGGTCCCAGCTATCACATCCTTTTAAGTACCCAAAAGTGTTATGCAGATGTGTGATGCCACATGAATTACACACATGGTATGTGAGCCCCCTAGTGGCATTATGGTCTAATTATTTTCAAGACACAAGAACCATTTTATGTCAAAATATTCTAGACTATCACTGTTAAAAACTAAACTTTAAATATCTGTTAAGTAAGAAAGTGCATGACTAAAATGGATAAAATTTGTGGCATTCATGTATGTGATCTCACAGTACAGAATTACACACTGAAAAGCTGAAGTATTTAATGAATGCTAATTAAGCCTACTCCAATGTTCAATATACATATAGATTTAGAGCTATATTAGGCCAATCTTAGATCACGTCACAATATTCCGTGGCCTAGGGCACAGGAATCTTGAGCAAAACTGTGATAAAACATTAAGAATTATGTTACGTGACGGGAAATACTATCTTTCATGAAAGCAAAAGTAAAATAGATTTCACATATATTTGTAATATAAATTACTACAATTGCTAAAAATTATGTATCAATTCAGTTTATTAAGTTAGATTTCTTATCACTCACATACTTATTTAAAATCAAAATAGATTCAAATGTATTTATAATACAATGATAATATATGCAGAATTTTCCCCAAAACAGAAATAATTTGTTTTAGATAAATTCCAAACAAAGTTTATTATTATATACATCATTTAGTTATGGAATTTAAAATGCCTGTATGTTTGCTTCATTGATGTAACCCTAGATTCCAAAAGAAGGCCTAGGAACCCAGTGTGTGTGTGTGCTTAGTCATTCAGTCACGTCCAACTCTTTGCTACCCCATGGACTATAGTCCTCCAGACTCCTCTGTCCATGGGGATTCTCCAGGCAAGAATACTGGAATGGGTTACCATGCCCTCCTCCAGGGGATCTTCCCAACCCAGGGATAGAACCCAGGCCTCCTGCATTGCAGGCAGATTCTTTACTGTCTGAGCCATCAGGAAGGTCCATTCAGGTACTCAGTAAGTGTTTTTAAATGGATGAATTAAGTGCAATATTATAAATATTAAATTTTAGCATCTAAAAGTTAACATATAAATACATATCTAAACCCTTAAACTTGCGATAATGACAGTAACACTAGACACATCAGAATTTTATATTAGTAAATATTTAAATTAAAACTAATTCTAAGGATATATTCTACTATTTGATACTTAGTCATCTGATACAGGTTTTGGACTAAATACTTAATCCCACATTAACTCATAAGTCAGCTTCTTGCCAAATAAAAGAAATGGAAATATATTCTGTGAAGTAGCTTTTCTGTAACTAACCATTTACGGCACTCTTGTTGTGTCATGCAGTATTTTCACAACTTAATATTTATCGTTTACCTCCCTGCTCAACATTGCTGGGAAGCATTCAAATGTATATACACTGGAAGTGAAAGAAAAAAATCCAACTGAGTAATGAGAGAGTCAAGTGGTCATTAACACAATCAGTTGGGTCTAGAAATATCTATTGCTTCATTTCTTCAGATTAATTTTCAAGAGCTTTGCTTACGTCTTTAGTCCTTCTTCAAAAACTAATACAATATTGTAAAGTTTAAAAATAAAAATAAAATAGGTAAATAGCAAAAAAAAAAAAGAAGTAAAGAATCAGAGAGAAAATGATTGATATGGAAATTGATATGGAAGGCAAACAAAAAAATAAAAATCCAACACATTTGTAAAAAAAAAAAAAGCTACATAATGGTACCAAGAAGTAGAAAAACAGATCATCTGAAACTGGGGATGATATCAATTGAGGTAAAAATACATTTCACTCATTTGTTCAAAATTGAGTGGCAGACTTAGTGTCAAGTAGCCACAGGAGTGGAAAGGTCAATCCTTATCCCAATTCCCAAGAAGGGCAGTACTAAAGAATGTTCAAACCACCAAACAATTGCACTCATCTCCCATGCTAGTAAGGTTATGCTTAAAATCCCGCATGCTAGGCTTCAGCATTATGTGAACTGAGAACTTCCAGATGTTCAACCTGGGCTTAGAAAAGGCAGAGGAACCAGAGACCAAATTGGCAACATTTGCTGGATCACAGAGAAAGCAAGGGAATTCTAGAAAAACATCTACCTCTGTTGCATTCACTGTGCTGAAACCTTCAACTCTGTGGATAATAACAAACTGTGGAAAACGGTTAAAGAGACAGGAATACCAGGCCATCTTACCGGTCTCTTGAGAAACCTGTATGCCAGTCAAGAAGCAACAGTTAGAATCTTGTACAGAACTGACTGGTTCAAGATTGAGAAAGGAGTACGACAAGGCCTGTTTACTGTCACCCTGTTTATTTAACTTATAAGCCGAGCACATCATGAGAAATGCTGGGTTGGATGAGTTACAAGCTGGAATCAAGATTGCCAGGAGAAACATCAACAACCTCAGATATGAGGATGGTACCACTCTAATGGCAGAAAGTGAAGAGGAAAAAAACAACCTCTTGATGACGGTGAAGGAGAAGAGTGAAAAGGCCGGCTTCAAACGAAATATTTAAAAAACTAAGATCATAGCAACCGGCCCATCACTTCATGGCAAATAGAAGGGGAAAAGGTGGAAGCAGTGACTGATTTCCTCTTCTTGGGCTCTAAAATCACTGTGGACGTTGACTGCAGCCATGAAATCAGAAGACAACTCTGGGAGATGCTGAGAGACAAGAAAGCCTGATGTGCTGCAGTCCATGGGGTCACAGAGTCAGACACAACATGGTGACTGAATAACAACAACTGTGGGAGTACAGAGAAAGGTCTTAGTCTTGATCTGAGAAGGGAAGCATAGATTGATGGTTGCCAGAGGCAGGAGTCAAGAGGAAGGGAAGTGTGTGAGGGTGGACAAAAAAGAAAACCTTCCAGTGACAAGATAAATCACAAGTGGAAGTACGGTGATTCCAAAGAACTAAGAATTCGACAAATAGGAATGTCTTCCTTGAATAATTAGCTTCATTAAAGGAAAATATACTTATGGATACAGAGGGAAAGCATAGAAATAGATGCAAGCTTTAAAGTTCCACTTCTTGGACTGACTGCTTGGTTCATACGTCCCCATTATGTCATTAGGTTTTACAGTTTTAAAGTTTGTTCCATCTATTTTACTATGAAAGGGATCTATAAATCTAATGCAATTCCAAAAAGAGAACTGATTCTAAAATTTATATAACTTTATATTTATATTTCTTTTATAAAGAAATTAAAATAATTAAAACAAGTTTGAAAAGAAAATAATAAAGTTAAAGGACCCACACTACCTTGTTTTAACACTTATTATAAGGCTATCACTGGAGAAGGGCACGGCAACCCACTTCAGTATTCTTGCCTGGAGAACCCCATGGACAGAGGGGCCTGGTGGGCTTCAGTCCATAGGGATGCAAAGAGCCAGACACAATTGAGCCAGACACAATTTAGCACACATGTGAGCATAAAGCTGTCACAGGTGGTGCTAGTGTTAAAGAACCTGCCTGCCAATGCAGGAGATATAAGAGATGTGGGTTTAATCCCTGGATCAGGAAGATCTCCTGGAGTAAGAAATGGCAACATGCTCCAGTATTCTTGCCTGGAAAATTCTATGGACAGAGGAGCCTATCAGGCTATGGTCCATGGGGTCAAAGAGTCAGATGCAACTCAGCACACACACACATCCACACCCAAACATAAAGCTATCATAACCAAGACAGTGCTGTGATGGTGAGAGAGAGACATGTCGATCAATGGATCAGAACAGAGAGTCAGAAATAGACTCAAAATATGTGCAATTGACTTCTTTTGGCCACACCACATGGCAAGTGGAATCTTAGTTCCCTGACTAGAGATTGAACCTGGAGCCACTGCATTGGACGCACAGATTCTTAAACACTGAACCACCAAGGAAGTCCCCTCCATTTGATTTTTGACAAAGGTGGAAAGGAGAGAAACAACTGCCTTCTCAACAAGTGGTGTTAGGACAATTGGATGTCTATAGGCAAAACTCTTCCAACTTCATACAAAATTAGTTCAAAATCAATCACAGGTCTAGATGTAAAACATACAACTATAAATTTTTTTAAGAAAACATAGCAGAAAATCTTTGTAACTTGGACTAAGTCAAAGAGTTCTTAAATAAGACACTAAATGTCATAAAGAAAAAAATGGTAAATTTGAATTCATTAAACTTTAAAGCCTCCACTTAAGTGTAAGACACTTAAGAAAAAGAAGAGATAAGGTTCAGACCATGAGTGAAACATTTGCAAACGCTATATACAACAAAATATTTGTATCCAGACTATATACAGAACTCTCAGGACTTCCCTGGTAGTACAGAGGATAAGAATCTGCCTGCCAATGCAGGGGACACAGATGTAGAAAGATTTGCTCCTTGGTGTAAGAAGATTCCACATGCCATGGGGCAACTAAGTCCATGCACTTAGAGCCTATACTCGACGACAAGATAAACCACTGCAATGAGAAGAACACACACCACAGCTAGAGAGAAACCCCTGCCACCATAGCTAGAGAAAGCTGATGAGCAGCAACAAAGACCCAGGGAAGCCAAAAATTAATTAACTAATTTTAAAAAAAGAACTGTCAGAACTATAAACATTAATGGACAATTAGGAAACAAACAACTTAATTGTTTAGATGAGAAAAGACTTGAATATACACTTTACCAAAGAGGATACTCAGATGACAAATAAGCACATGAAAGATGCTTAACATTATTGCTGCTGCTGCTGCTAAGTCGCTTCAGTCGTGCCTGACTCTGTGTGACCCCATAGACGGCAGACCACTAGGCTCCTCTGTCCCTGGGATTCTCCAGGCAAGAATACTGGAGTGGGCTGCCTTAACATTATTAGTGAAATATAAATTAAAACTACAAAAAGATATCACTGAAGATGGAGAAATAAAAAACTTGACAATACTAAGTGCTGACAAAGAAGAAAAACAACTAGAAATTTAATCTTTGCTGATGGGAATTTTAGAATGGTACAGTCACTGTATCAAACAGTTTGGATGGGGGGTGGGTAGGAGGGAGGTCCAAGAAGGCCGGGATATATGTATACTCATGACTGATTCACATGGCCATACAGTGGAAACCAATACAACATTGTAGAGCAGTTATTCTTCAATTAAAAATAAATTAAAACAACAAAAATAAACTAGTTTGCAAGTTTCCTATAAAGTTAAACACACATACACCATATGACCCTACAATCTCACTCACAGGCATTTCTCCCAGAGAAATGAAAATACATGTACACACAAAAACCTGTACGCAAATGTGCATATCCGCTCAATCCATAATTTCCAAATTCTATAAGCAACCCGTTTTCTTCCAACAAATGAACACTGTAGGATAACTGTATGACATCTGATTGATGGAGTAATGCTTAGCAATGAAAAAGAACAAATTATTGATACATGCAGCATGCAAAAAACAGATGGACCTCAAAAGCATTACATTGACCAATGTAATGAGAAGGAGGCCAATCTCAAGAGGTTACACAGTGTGTGACTTCATTTCTATGACATTTCTATGTCGTCCCAGAAAATGCAAAATTAAAGCAATAAAGAAAAGATCAGTGTTTACCAGGAGGTAGGTGGGAGGAAGGAATTGACTCCACGGAGAAAGTGTGAGGGAGTTGTTCTATATTCAGATTATGGTGCTAACAACATGAATTTGCATACATGTTTAAAACTGTATATTAATAAAGGCAATTTTACTGTTATCTTTTTTCAATTTAAAATGTGAATGGATATAACGTCTAAAGAAAAAAAAATTCCACTTGACTTGAAAACAAAACCCAACTACATTCTATATGTAAGAAACACATTTCAAACAAAGTGACTCAGAAAAGCAAAAATTAAAAGTATGTGCAACAGTGAAGACAGAATTACTGTGTTGACTTACGGTGATTGTCTTAAAAAAAGTTAAGATAAATTAATTAATTTTAAAAAAAGGATGTGCAAGACTATACAGACTTCCCAGGTGGTGCCAGTGCTAAAGAACCTGCCTGCCAATGCAGGAGACAGAAGAGATGTGGGTTTGATCCCTGGGTCAAGAAGATACCCTGGAAAGGGACATGGCAATCCACTCCAGTATTCTTGTGTGGAAAATCCCATGGACAGATGAACCTGGTGGGGTTACAGTTCAAAGGGTTGCAAAGAGTTGCACATGACTGAGGTGACTTTGCACACACACATGCATGCAAGAGTATACCTGGAAACTGGGCATAAAAAGAGAGCAAGTGAAGCAAATCCTGATAATGTAAAATAGAATTCAAGTCTGAAATCAGGAAAACATGACAAAGAAGTGCTGAAAACCATGATCCACAATGAAGATATAGCACATGAATATTATACACCAAATAACACAGCTACTTTTATGAAGCAAAACTACAGGAGATGAAAGAAGACATAGGTAGAAACACCCTAAAAATAGGAAATTGTAACATACCACTTTTAGCAACAAGATAGATCAAGAGGACAAGAATAAGGAGAAAGAGGATCTAAGCAATATAATCAAAAGGGTATGCATATATATCTAACTCGACACATTATAACAAAGAATACACATTCAAAATATTTAAAAACTGGCTCCAAATACTCAAAATGTATGCTGGCCATGATCCTCTGGCACTGGGCATTTCTCCTGTTCTCGTATAATCAATATTAATTACAAAATAGATAAAGAGATACACATTGGGGATTTCTCTTTTTTGTGGCTCTGTGAAAAGTACCAAACATTTTACTTCACTTCACTTTTGATATATGTATTCTAAAGTCTCATCACACTCCTTAACTTCATCTTACATTACAATGCGGCAAAGTTTATTTTCCCTAAAGATTGCCATATGTGTCCATTCTCTTTTTAGCATTTATGTCCTGGGGTGCCCTGTCATATGCAAACACAGAGGATGTGGTTTGGATGAATGCTAAACAACAGAATAAGTTCTTTCTGTGACATTAAACATCTGGAGAGTATTCATGAAAATGTTGTATAAATTAACACAGAATCTGGTTTATATATTTGACAGAATATCTTCAAGAATACTGGGCAGTTTGTACTCTTAGTAACAGTAACTTCAGGCAATTGGACACAGACTGGGAAAAAAATGGGCATATCTTTTTTTGGCAGCACATACTTATGCCCAATAACATCTAATTTTGGAAATAAAGCTTTGTGTTCCAGAAATGCCTAGAGAACTCTGTGGGGAAGACATCTCACCTTGATGAGCAGGAGGAGCATTTTATTACTATAATGATGCTGCCTTTGACTTTCTCAAGGATCTTAGATAGGTTGTTGACACAGAGTGTCTCTTTCTCCAACTGTAAACTGGGGTTACCTAGTTTATAACTACAAAACTCTCTCAAGATATTGTAGGCGAAAATGACCATTTATTACTTATTTGTGTATCGGTCTCCTGTGAATTTTATTGATGTCTCATTGACCAGGGGCTTCCGAGGTGGTGGAGGGGTAAAGAATCTGCAAGAGATGCAAGAGACAAGGGTTCAGTATCTGAGTTGAGAAGATTCCTGGAGAAGGAAATGGCAACTCACTTCAACATTCTTTCCCGGGAAATCCCATGAACAGAGGAGAGGAGCCTGGCAGGGTATAGTCCATGGGATCACAAAGAGTCAGACACAACTGGGCAATTGAGCACAGCCATAAACGTTAGTTTACAAGTCTCTATGTGAACATATGTCATACATCTTCTCATTTTCCAGACCTTATTCAATTCAACATGTTATACAAAGGACCAGCTTTCCAGAACTTCATGATCTTCCCAAAATGATGGTACCTTGTAGCAGACTCTTCACATCTCGAGGTGGCATCTTCAATTTCCTTCTCTCTGATCATATCAAGTACATGACCAAAAGGAAGAGATTAGAAGGAAAACGGATTATTGGACAAAGCTGACCAGTCTTGACATGAGTTGGTCATTGGAGAATGAATAATCTCCATTTAAAAGAGTAAAAATGGAAATGTTATTTAAAAATACATATATGAGGGAAAAGATTGTTTAGAGCAGTAAAAGTTTTAGATTACACATCCTTGACCTTAGAGCAGGTGTTCAAAGAGATGCAATATAAAACTTCAGAAGGGGGAGTTCATCAGGGGAAACACAGTCCTGGGAAGAGAACTAAATAAAAGATGTAGGTCAGAGAGTCATCATCTTGGAGGGAGACCAATCATCTGGTAGACCAACATGAGAGAAGGAGAGAAAGAGAAGAATGGGCATGAATCGAGCTGACCAGGCTCAAAGATTGAGTAAGAACTTGAGATTCCTCTGAAAAGTAATCTACCTTAAAAAACAGAGCCAAGAGAGGGAGCACTTTTGGAATGACAATTTGAAGAGACCTGTGGACTAAAGAGTGAAACATAGGGAAAAACAGGAATAGAGGGGAATTTCCTCAACTTGATAAAGAAAACATACCAAAAGTCTGTAGCCAACAATTCAGTTAATGATGGAAGTTTGACTGCTTTCCCCCTAAGATCAGAAGCAATTAAAGCATATTCACTATTGCCACTCTTCAAAATGCTAGAAGTTACAGACATATGTACTAATATGATTCTACTTATATAATAGACAAAAAAAAGACAAAAATTATGGAAAGGAAGACTAGATTAGTGGTTTCTAGGGGATAAGGTGAAGCTGGTGGTGCAAGGAGAGTAGTTGTCATTAAAAAAGTCCTTGTGATGATGAAAATGTTCTGTATCTTGATGTAGTGATGTCAATATCCTAGTTGCAATATTATACTATAATCCTATAAGATGTTACCATTTGGGGATACTGGGTACATGGGATCCCTGTATTATTTCTTAGAGCTACATGTCAACGGTTATCTCAGAACAAAATGTTTCATTTCAAGCAATAAAAAAAATTATAAAATACAACAACCATTTAAATTCTCTTGAAATCACCGGCACACTAAGCACAGGTGGCTGCAACCGGCCCACTAAGCGCGGCTGTGAGGAGCTACCCCGTGGCTGAGGTCAGGGGCAGAAGCCGGGAGGACCCCATGCCTGAAGGGTGGCGGCCAAGAGGAGTTACCCCACGGCCTTTGAATACGTCTGAGGTCAGGGGCAGCAGCCGAGAGTGCCAGGCTGCGGCGGTGCAGGAACGGCCAAGAGGAGCTAACCCAGGTCTGAAGTCAGGAGGGGCAACCGAGAGGAGCTACCCAGGGTCCGAGGTCAGGGGCGGTGACGAGAGGAGTTACCCCGCATCCAAGGTCAGGGGCGGTGGCCAGGAAGAGCTACCCCACGCCCCCAAGCCCGAGGCCAGGGGCGGCGGCCGGGAGGACCAACCCCACGTCCAAGGAGCTGTGGCTGCCCGGGCGCAGGAGGGCCTAGAGGAGCTATCCCACGTTGAAGGTCAGGAAGGGCGGTGGTGAGGAGATACCCCTCGTCCAAGGTAAGGAGCAGTGGCTGCGCTTTGCTGGAGCAGCCGTGGAGAGATACCCCACGCCCAAGGTAAGAGAAACCCAAGTAAGACGGTAGGTGTTGCAAGAGGGCATCAGAGGGCAGACACACTGAAGCCATAATCACAGAAAACGAGTCAATCTAATCACACTAGGACCACAGCCTTGTCTAACTCAATGAAACTAAGCCATACCCGTGGGGCAACCCAAGACGGGCGGGTCATGGTGGAGAGATCTGACAGAACGTGGTCCACTGGAGAAGGGAATGGCAAACCACTTCAGTATGCTTGCCTTGAGAACCCCATGAACAGTATGAAAAGGCAAAATGATAGGATACTGAAAGAGGAACTCTGCAGGTCAGTAGGTGCCCAATATGCTACTGAAGATCAGTGGAGAAATAACTCCAGAAAGAATGAAGGGATGGAGCCAAAGCAAAAACAATACCCAGCTGTGGATGTGATTGGTGATAGAAGCAAGGTCTGATGCTATAAAGAGCAATATTGCATAGGAACCTGGAATGTCAGGTCCATGAATCAAGGCAAATTGGAAGTGGTCAAACAAGAGATGGCAAGAGTGAATGTCGACATTCTAGGAATCAGTGAACTAAAATGGACTTCAATGGGTGAATTTAACTCAGATGACCATTATATCTACTACTGCAGGCAGGAATCCCTCAGAAGAAATGGAGTAGCCGTCATGGTCAACAAAAGAGTCCGAAATGCAGTACTTGGATGCAATCTCAAAAACGACAGAATGATCTCTGTTCATTTCCAAGGCAAACCATTCAATATCACAGTAATCCAAGTCTATGCCCCAACCAGTAATGCTGAAGTAGCTGAAGTTGAACGGTTCTATGAAGACCTCCAAGACCTTTCAGAACTAACACCCAAAAAAGATGTCCTTTTCATTATAGGGGACTGGAATGCAAAAGTAGGAAGTCAAGAAACACCTGGAGTAACAGGCAAATTTGGCCTTGGAATATGGAATGAAACAGGGCAAAGACTAATAGAGTTTTGCCAAGAAAATGCACTGGTCATAGCAAACACCCTCTTCCAACAACACAAGAGAAGACTCTACACATGAACATCACCAGATGGTCAGCACCAAAATCAGATTGATTATATTCTTTGCAGCCAAAGATGGAGAAGCTCTATACAGTCAGCAAAAACAAGACCAGGAGCTGACTGTGGCTCAGATCATGAACTCCTTATTGCCATATTCAGACTGAAATTGAAGAAAGTAGGGAAAACCACTAGAACATTCAGGTATGACCTAAATCAAATCCCTTATGATTAGACAGTGGAAGTGAGAAATAGATTTAAGGGACTAGATCTGACAGATAAAGTGCCTGATGAACTATGGAATGAGGTTCATGACACTGTGCAGGAGACAGGGATCAAGATCATCCCCATGGAAAAGAAATGGAAAAAAGCAAAATGGCTGTCTGGGGAGGCCTTACAAACAGCTGTAAAAAGAAGAGAAGTGAAAAGCAAAGGAGAAAAGGAAAGATACAAGCATCTGAATGCAGAGTTCCAAAGAATAGCAAGGAGAGATAAGAAAGCCTTCTTCAATGATCAATGCAAAGAAATAGAGGAAAACAACAGAATGGGAAAGACTAGAGATCTCTTCAAGAAAATTAGAGATACCAAAGGAACATTTCATGCAAAGATGGGCTCGATAAAGGACAGAAATGGTATGGACCTAACAGAAGCAGAAGATATCAAGAAGAGGTGGCAAGAATACACAGAAGAACTGTACAAAAAAGAGCTTCACGACCCAGATAATCACGATGGTGTGACCACTGACCTAGAGCCAGACATCCTGGAATGTGAAGTCAAGTGGGCCTTAGAAAGCATCACTACGAACAAAGCTAGTGGAGGTGATGGAATTCCAGTTGAGCTATTGCAAATCCTGAAAGATGGTGCTGTGAAAGTGCTGCACTCAATATGCCAGCAAATTTGGAAAACTCAGCAGTGGCCACAGGACTGGAAAAGGTCAGTTTTCATTCCAATCCCAAAGAAAGGCAATGCCAAAGAATGCTCAAACTACCACACAATTACACTCATCTCACACGCTAGTAAACTAACGCTCAAAATTCTCCAAGCCAGGCTTCAGCAATATGTGAACTGTGAACTTCCTGATGTTCAAGCTGGTTTTAGAAAAGGCAGAGGAACCAGAGATCAAATTGCCAACATCCGCTGGATCATGGAAAAAGCAAGAGAGTTCCAGAAAAACATCTATTTCTGCTTTATTGACTATGCCAAAGCCTTTGACTGTGTGGATCACAATAAACTGTGGAAAATTCTGAAAGAGATGGGAATACCAGACCACCTGACCTGCCTCTTGAGAAATCTGTATGCAGGTCAGGAAGCAACAGTTAGCACTGGACATGGAACAACAGACTGGTTCCAAATAGGAAAAGGAGTGCATCAAGGCTGTATATTGTCACCCTGCTTATTTAGTTTATATGCAGAGTACATCATGAGAAACGCTGGACTGGAAGAAACACAAGCTGGAATCAAGAATTCCGGGAGAAATACCAATAACCTCAGATATGCAGATGACACCACACTTATGGCAGAAAGGGAAGAGGAACTAAAAAGCCTCTTGATGAAAGTGAAAGTGGAGAGTGAAAAGTTGGCTTAAAGCTCAACATTCAAAAAACGAAGATCATGGCATCTGGTCCCTTCACTTCATGGGAAATAGATGGGGAAACAGTGGAAATATTGTCAGACTTTATTTTTCTGGGCTCCAAAATCACTGCAGATGGTGACTGCAGCCATGAAATTAAAAGGCGCTTACTCCTTGGAAGGAAAGTTATGACCAACCTAGATAGCATGTTCAAAAGCAGAGACATTACTTTGCCAACAAAGGTTCGTCTAGTCAAGGCTATGGTTTTTCCTGTGGTCATGTATGGATGTGAGAGTTGGACTGTGAAGAAGGCTGAGCGCCAAAGAATTGATGCTTTTGAACTGTGGTGTTGGAGAAGACTCTTGAGAGTCCCTTGGACTGCAAGGAGATCCAACCAGTCCATTCTGAAGGAGATCAGCCCTGGGATTTCTTTGGAAGGAGTGATGCCAAAGCTGAAACTCCAGTACTTTGGCCACCTCATGCAAAGAGTTGACTCGTTGGAAAAGACTCTGATGCTGGGAGGGATTGGGGGCAGGAGGAGAAGGGGAAAACAGAGGATGAGATGGCTGGATGGCATCACTGACTCGATGGACATGAGTCTGGGTGAACTCTGGGAGTTGGTAATGGACAGGGAGGCTTGGCGTGCTGCGATTCATGGGGTCGCAAAGAGTCGGACACGACTGAGTGACTGAACTGACTGAACTGACTGAAATCATCCTAAGGTTATACAACAATTGGAGAAACATTTATTCAAGAAAATCTATGAAATCTAGGTTAGAAGAGTAAGCATCTGTGACATTTGAACCATGACCTGTCTATGGCCTGTCCTCTCTTTTCCCCACCTCAGCAAGATGATAGCTCCACTCTTCTTGGGTACAGCTAAGAACAGAGGATTTTATTTCCCCCACCTCTCTGTTAGGGATAAGCTTTCTCCAGGGTATATGTCAAGGGCAGCATGAGGCAGGCAGGACACCAGCACTCCTCATCTCACACAGCTCTGTGCTACAGAAACTGGATCAGAGGTAAGAACTACAGAGATCTGTAGCTCCTGTCCACCACTCAGTCCTTACTGAGTGGTCAGGAGATCTGCCCCAGGCAATGCTGGCCAAGAACTCAAGGCCTGAATCATTCCCACTTAAAATCACTGGTAGGGCACAGGTTTCATGCTGAGCAGTACAAGCTGAGAAGACCAGGGAATAATATCCTGACCCAGCATTCTGCTTATAGACTAGGGATCTAGATCTGCAAAGTGGGACCTACCCACTCAATCCACAGAATGGGTGCAAAGGCTCTTCCTCAGGGAAAAATTAAGTTGTAAGAACAGAAAGTTTCACAGATTTTCTTAAGTAGCCTGAGTATTTGGGACAGAAAATGAGAAAGTTCAAGCCTAAAGGGGCTATTAAAAAAAAAAAAAAAGATTTTAGTGGTGTGTAGTTAAGAGGAGCATGGGAGTAACTGGATGAGAGCAACAAGCAAAACAGTAGGTCAGATCTCAGTTTAACAGAGAAAACCAGGGAAAGAGACAGCTAAGAATGTCTCTTTTTGAGGTTTTTCTGACCTGACCTCAAAGACTGACCTATAAGCCTACGCTGGCCCTGGGGCTTGAGTTTAATTGGCTCAGACCATAGAGTAATTTATCCCTCCAGGATGTTATTGAAAGAACAGAGCCATCATCTACCAATTAGTAGTGGGTAAGAGTTGAGTGTGATATCAGTAGAGGCAGACCAGCTAGAAACTTCATCAAAGAGAGCCCAGCTAAAAACACTGTCTTTCCAGAAGGATTGGGTGACTGTGTACATGTCCCAGGCTGAGAGACACTAAAGGCTACATATCACAGGGGAAATAGATGTCACTGAAATAGCCCAGCCAAGGAGCCAAACAAATAAACAACTAAGCAAACAACAAATCCTAAAGGGGAAGGGAAATTTAGTATCCACTGTTGCTAAAATATACTATTTAAAATGATCCGTTTTCAACAAAAAACTGTGACACACGCAAAGAAACTGGAAAGGATGACTCATATAACGGCAGAAAAGGCAGCAGAAACTGCCTTTGAGAGGTTTCAGATGTCAGACTGTACAGATAAAGATTCAAAGCAGCTATTAAAAATATGTCCAAAGAACTAAAGAAAACCCATGTTTAAAAAAGTAAGAAAAGTATGATAATAATGTCTCATCAAAAGAGAGTATCACTAAAGAGATAAACATTATATTTATAAAAAGATCTAAAGGATAATTCTGGAGCTGAAAAGTACAATAACCAAAATAAAAATTCACTAGAGGGGATCAACCAGCAGATTGGAGCTGGCAGAAGAATCAGCAAACTTGAAAAGATACCAATAGTGATGATACAAGCTGAAAAAGTAGCAAAAAAAATGAAGAAAAATGAATAGAGCCTCAGAGAAATGAGGGACACCATAAGTACACCAAACCATGGATGATGGAAGTACCAAAAGGACCAGATAATATATTTGAAGAAATCCTGGCTGAAAATTTTCTAAGTTTGGTGAAACTACATTAATCTACACGTCTAAGAAATCAACGGATTCCAAGTAAGTAGACACAAAGAGATCCATATCCAAATATATCACAAGAAAGATGCTGAAAGTCAAAAACAAAGGAAAAAATCTGAGAGCATCTAGAGAAAAATAAGCACATGTATGGGAATCTCAGTAAGATAAATTGCTGAGTTCTGTTGTTCATCTAGAAGCCAGAGGACAGTGGGATGGCATATTTAGACTCACAGACTTAGGGAATGAATTTAAAGTTGCCACAGAAGTAAAGCATACAAGTAAAGATAATTTCATCAATAGCAACTATACAAGACATTATAATTGTATGTTTCTTTATTCTCAACTTATTTAAAAGTAATTGTTTAAACCAGCATGTATGTAATTATACCATTGACCAGTAATATATAGAAATGTGGGCTTCCCAGGTAGCAATAGTAGTAAAGAACCCACCTGCCAATGCAGGAGACGTAAGAGACACTGGTTTGGTCTCTGGGCAGGGAAGATCCTCTGGAGAAGGGCATGGCAACCTACTCCAGTATACTTGCCTACAGAATGCCACAGACAGAGGAGTCTGCTGGCTATGGTCCATAGGTTGCAAAGAGTCAGATATGACTGAAGCGACTTAGCACACATACAGAAATTTAACATACTTGAAAAGATTGCCACAAATGAAGCAGGTGGAACCAAAGATGTTTGGGAATAATTAAATGAAAGCAGCTGATAACTGAAATCCACAGGAGGAAATGAAGAGAAGCAAAAAGTTTCACACACACACACACACACAAAAAACTCTATGAAATTTAAGTTCTCTCATTTCTTACCTCTAAAAGATATAAAATTATACAGTTAAAGTGAAAGTTGCTCACTCGTGTCTGACTCTTTGCAACCCCATGGACTATACAGTCCATGGAATTCTCTAGGCCAGAATACTGGAGTGGGTACCTTTCCCTTCTCCAGGGGATTTTCCTAACCTAGGGATCGAACCCAGGTCTCCTGCATTGCAGGTGGATTCTTTACCAGCTAAGCCACAAGGGAAGCCCCAAATTATATAAAGTTATATTATAAAAATGTATTGTGGGTTTGTTATATAGGTTAGATGGTGTATGCATTACAAATACAACAACAGAAAAGGAAAGGGCAAAAAGTATATGTAGAAGTAATACTTCTATGTCACTGCAATTAGGTAACATAAATCTGGAGTAAATTCTATTAAGATGTACACTATAAGCCCTAGAGCAACTATTAAGAAAGCAATTAAAAACATAGTGAGAAAATTATTAAAGAAATGAAAATGTTACACTTGAGAACATTCACTGAATTTTTAAAAAACAGTAAAAAGGGGACAGAAAACCAGAAATGATATGACATATAAAAAACAAAATGGCAAATGGCAAAGATACAGATATATCAATAATAACATTAAACAGTCCAATCAAATGGCAGAAATTCAACAAAATGCTCTCTGTAGGAGACAGTATTGAGTCAAAAATATATAAGTCAAAAGCAAATGGGAGGAAAACATATATACCATGTACTATAAACAAGCTGAGTTGCCACTATAATATCGGATAAATTAGACTTTAAAACATAAAATGATACTACAGATAAAAGGGAACGTTTTATAAAGACAAAAGTGTCAATATATCAGGAAATTATGACAATTATAAACAGACAATCATGTGCAATAAAAATCTCAAAGTAAATAAATTACAAAGTAAATGAAACTAAAAGATTGATGTGAGAAGTAGATAATTCAGCAATAATAACTGCAGTTTCAATAGATAAAATAACTAGGGAGATCAACAAGGAAACGGAAGAGTTGAACAATACTTTAAATCAACTAGCCCTGACAGACATCCAGAGAACACTTCACCCAACAACAACAGAACACACATTCTTTCCAAGCACACACTGCACATTTTCCAGGATAGCCATATGCTATGCTATAAAACAAGCCTCAATAAATTTCAAAAGATTGAATAATACAAAATGTATTTTCTAACCACAATGGAATGAAAGTAGAAATCAATAACAGAAGGAAATGTGGGAAATTCACAACAGAGGATGAGAAGATTAGATAACATCACTGAGTCAATGGACATGAATTTGAGCAAACTCTGGGAGATAGTGAAGGACAGGTAAGCCTGGTGTGCTGCAGTCCATGGGGTTGCAAAGAGTCAGACAAGACTCAGCGATGCAAGAACAAAACCACCACACTCTTAGATAACCAGTGAGTCAAATAGGACATCACAAATGATAATAGAAAACACTCAAGATGAATAAAAATGAATGCACAACACCAAAACTTCAGGAATGCTGCAAAAGAAGTATTTAAAGGGGAATTTATAGTTGTAAATGCCCATATTAAAAGATAAAAAGGCTCTCATTCCAATGACCTAAACGTCTACCTTAAGCACTGAAAAAAAAAAAAAAAAAAAGGTAGGGGGGGGAGCAAATTAAATCTAAAGCAAGCAGAAGGAAAGAAATGATAATGAATAGAGTGGAAACTGAAGAAACAAATGAGAAAAATTACAGAGAAAATCAGCAAAATCAAAAGTTGGTTTTTTGAAAAGAACAAAATCAAGAAAAGAGAGGAGATTCAAATCACTGAAACCCTTAACAACTGCGAATCTTACAGGACTATAAAGGATTATAAGGCAGTACTATGGACAATTGTAAGCCAACAATTTAGATAACTTTGAGGAAATGGACAAACTCCTAGGGGAAAAAAACAACCAAAATAGACTTAAGAGCTAGAAAATCTGAAAAAATCCACAATAAATAAAGAGATTGAATTAGTAAATAAAACAACATTCAAAAAGAAAAGCCCAAGCTCAGATGGCTTTGCTGGTGAATCCCACCAAACATTACTTTTTCACAAACTCTTCCAAAAAACTAGACGCGGGGGTGTACTTACCAATTTATTCTATGAAGCCAGTATTTCTGTGATACCAAAACCGGACAAAGGCATCACAAAAAAAGAAAATGATAGGCCACTATCTTTTCTGTAAACAGACAAAAAATTCTCAACAAAGCATACCAAATCTAGTGACATACAAAATGGATTAGATATCATCAAGGATTTCCCCCAGGAATGCAAAACTGCTTCAACACACAAAAATCAGTGTGATACACCATTTCACTATCACTATAGTAATGAACAGTAACCACAGGATTATCTCAACAGATGCAGAAGAAGCATTTGACAAATCCAGCATTCATGATGAGCCTCCCTGGTGGCTCAGCGGTAAAGAATCTGCCTGTCAATGCAGGAGAAGCAAGAGACACAGGAGATGGGTTTGATCAGGTCAGGAAGATACCCTGGAGGAGGAAATGGCAACCAACTCCAGTATTCTTGCCAGGAAAATCCCAATGACAAAGCAGCCTGGTTGGCTACAGTTCATAGGGGTCACAAAGAGTCAGACGTGACTGAACACACACACAACATTTATGATAAAACCACTTAAATTAGGAATAGAAGGGCACTTCCTCAAATTGATCAAAGGCATCTACAAAACACTCACAACTAACACAATAAATGATAAAGGACTTAATGCTTTTCCTCTGCAATCAAGAATAAGACAAGGATGTCCACTGTAGCCACTTCTATTCAACAGTATACTCAAAGTTTTAGACAGTGCAATGAGGCAAGATAAAGAAATTAAAAAAAAAAAAAAATCCAGACTGCAAAGGAAGAAGTAAAACTATTTGTAGATAACATTCCTTTGTATACAGAAAATCCTAAGGAATCCAACAAAAAATCATTACAACTAATAAATGAATTTAGCAGGCTTGCAGAATACAAGATCAATTTACAAAAATATGGACAAAAATTAGTGATTTACTGAGGCCTCAGATTTTGCAGAGTGTCTCCTTACTGGAAAACTCGCTCTGACAAAAGTCTTCTTTACCTTAAACTGGAATCTTCTGTCTCATTAATATCTCCTTGAGTAACACATACTGATGCCACTGCTCTCTCATGGCACGCTCAACATACTTAATGATAGTTAATCTAACCCCTTTTCCTGGCTACCTTCTTCATTTTCTTTACAAAACATGACTTAGACCTTCCCCTTTTCCCCCCTATTCTACTCCTAGATAGATTAAAATTTTATCTTTCTCAGGCAGAAAATTTTAAATAAATATAATATTCCAGTGTCAAGTACAAATAAATCTTTTGGTCTCAACATTGTTTTGGTACCTTACAATTATACTGGGCAGTTTAGACATTACTACATGCTCTACATGAGTCATATTGAACTTAGGGTAGTTGAATGAAAAAATCTACTGCACAATTGCACTCATCTCACATGCTAGTAAAGTAATGCTCAAAATTCTCCAAGCCAGGCTTCAGCAAAACGTGAACCGTGAACTTCCAGATGTTCAAGCTAGTTTTAGAAAAGGCAGAGGAACCAGAGATCAAATTGCCAACATCCTCTGGATCATCAAAAAAGCAAGAGAGTTCCAGAAAAACATTTATTTCTGCTTTATTGACTATGCCAAAGCCATTGACTGTGTGGATCACAATAAACTGTGGAAAATTCTGAAAGAGATGGGAATACCAGACCACCTGACCTGCCTCTTGAGAAACCTATATGCAGGTCAGGAAGCAACAGTTAGAACTGGACATGGAACAACAGACTGGTTCCAAATAGGAAAAGGAGTACGTCAAGGCTGTATATTGTCACCTTGCTTATTTAACTTATATGCAAAGTACATCATGAGAAATGCTGGACTGGAAGAAGCACAAGCTGGAATCAAGATTGCCTGGAGAAATATCAATAACCTCAGATATGCAGATGACACCACCCTTATGGCAGAAAGTGAAGTGGAACTAAAAAGCCTCTTGATGAAAGTGAAAGAGGAGAGTGAAAAAGTTGGCTTAAAGCTCAACATTCAGAGTACTAAAATCATGGCATCTGGTCCCATCACTTCATGGGAAATAGATGGGGAAACAGTGGAAACAGTGTCAGACTTTATTTTTGGGGGCTCCAAAATCACTGCAGATGGTGATTGCAGCCATGAAATTAAAAGACACTTACTCCTTGGAAGAAAAGTTATGACCAACCTAAATGGCATATTCAAAACCAGAGACATTACTTTGCCAACAAAGGTCCGTCTAGTCAAGGTTATGGTTTTTCCAGTAGTCATATATGGATGTGAGAGTTGGACTGTGAAGAAAGCTGAGCACCGAAGAATTGATGCTTTTGAACTGTGGTGCTGGAGAAGACTCTTGAGAGTCCCTTGGACTGCAAGGAGATCCAACCAGTGCATTCTAAAGGAGATCAGTCCTGGGTGTTCTTTGGAAGGAATGATACTGAAGCTGAAACTCCAGTATTTTGGCCACCTCATGCGAAGAGTTGACTCATTGGAAAAGACTCTGATGCTGGGAGGGATTGGGGGCAGGAGGAGAAGGGGATGACAAAGGATGAGATGGCTGGATGGCATCACTCACTCAATGGACATGATTTTGAGTGAATTCCGGGAGTTGGTGATGGACAAGGAGGCCTGGTGTGCTGCAATTCATGGGGTCGCAAAGAGTTGTACATGACTGAGCGACTGAACTGAACTGAACTGAAGTCACTTTCATATCCCTGTGCTGTGTGCTGTGCTTAGTCACTCAGTCATGTCCGACTCTTTGCTACCCCATGGATTGTAGCCAGCCAGGCTCCTCTGACCATGGGATTCTTCAGGAAAGAATACTGGAGTGGGTTGCCATGCCCTCTTCCAGGGGTCTTCCCAACCTAGGGATCAAACCCAGGTCTCCCACATTGCAGGTGGATTTTTTACCTACTGAGCCAGCAGGAAAGCCTAAGAATACTAGAGTGTGTAGCCTGTCCCTCCTTCAGGGGAACTTTTCGACCCAGGAATTAAACCTGGGTCTCCTGCTTGCAGGTGGATTCTTGACCAGCTGAGCTGCCTGTTCAATTCAGTTCAGTCATTCAGTCATGTCCAAGTATTTGTGACCCCATGGACTGCAGCATATCAGGCTTCTCTGTCTGGTACCAACTCCTGGAGCCTGCTCAAACTCATGTTTTCATTGAGTTGGTGATGACATCCAACCATCTCATCCTCTGTCATCTCCTTTTCCTCCTGCCTTCAGTCTTTCCCAGAATCAAGGTCTTTTCCAATGAGTCAGCTCTTCCCATCAGGTGGCCAAAGTATTGGAGCTTCAGCTTCAGCATTAGTCCTTCCAATGAATATTTAAGACTGATTTCCTTTAGAAACCCCCAGGGAATCTGAGTTTGAAAGCCAGTGGGATTTGATTACAGAACTTTCACAGGTCTGGGAAACAGACTCTTGGAGGGCACAAACCAAACCTTGTGTGCACCAGGACCCAGGAGAAAGGAGCAGTGACCCCACAAGAGGCTGAGCCAGACTTGCCTGTGAGTGTCCTGGAGTAGCCAGTGAAGATGTGGGTCAACAGTGGCCTGTCATGGGGTCGGCGCACTGAATACAACAGCCCTGGCATAAGTCCTTTTGAAGGAGGTTGCCATTATCGCCATTTGGTTTAGCTGCTAAGTTTTGTCCGACTCTTGCAACCCCATGGACTGTAGCCTGACAGGCTCCTGTCAGGACTTTTTACTGACTGAGCTAATGGAACCCCATTTCCACATCAAGTTTGGCCTCAGGCCAAACTACAGGCAAGGAACACAGTCCCAAACAGAAAATTGGATTAAAGATTTACTGTGCACCCTCCCTATCAGAGCAAGACCCAGATTCCCCCACAGCCATTCCCTCCAATAAGGAAGTTTCCACAAGCCTCTTATCCTTATCCATGAGAGGGCAGACAGAATGAAAACCACAATCACAGAAAACAAACTGATCACTTGGATCACAGTGCTGTCTAACTCAATGAAACTATGAGCCATGTCATGCAGGGACATCCAAGACAGATGGGTCATGGTAGAGAGTATTGAGGAAATGTGGTCAGGTGGAGAAGGGAATGGCAAACCACTTCAGTATTCTTGCCTTGAGAAACCCATGAACAGTGTGAAAAGGCAAAAAGATATGACACTGAAAGATATGGATGTGACTGGTGACGGAAGTAAAGTCCACTACTATAAACAGCAATATTGCATAGGAACCTGGAATGGAAGGTCCATGAATCAAGGTAAATTGGAAGTGGTCAAACAGGAGATGGCAAGAGTAAACATCAATTTTTTAGGGATCAGCGAACTAAAATGGATTCCAGATGAGCTACTTCAAATCCTAAAAGATGATGCTATTAAAGTGCAGCACTCAATATGCTAGCAAATTTGGAAAACTCAGCAGTGGCCACAGAACTGGAAAAGGTTAGTTTTCATTCCAATCCCAAAGATAGGCAATGCCAAAGAATGTTCAATTCTTTGTGTTGACATCCAGTCACATCCACAACTGGGCATTGTTTTCATTCTTTGTGGAGCTATTTCTCTACTCTTCTTCAGTAGCATATTGGGTACCTACTTGCCTGGGGAGTTCATCTTTCACTGTCATATCTTTTTGCCTTTTCACACTGTTCATGGGTTTCTCAAGGCAAGAATAGTAAAGTGGTTTGCCCTTCCCTTCTCCTTGGACCACGTTTCCTCAACACCCAACTGCACTCGTCTCACACACTAGCAAAGTAATACTCAAAACTCTCTAAGCTAGGCTACAACAATATGTGAACCAAGAACTTCCAGATGTTCAAGCTGGATTTAGAAAAGGCAGAGGAACGAGAGATCAAATTGTCAACATACATTGGATCCTAAAAAAAAAATAATAGAATTCCAGAAGAACATCTCAGTTCAGTTGCTTAGTTGTGTCTGACACTTTGCGACCCCATGGACTACAGCTTGCCAGGCCTCCCTGTCTATAATTAACTCCTGGAGTTTTCTCAAAACTTGTGATCCGGGCACTTCCTTTGCCTAGATTTGTGCTTGTACAGTACTGAATGCATTTTTGTGGGGAAAGAAAATGAACACAGGCCACATCTTCATTAAATACAGTGGAAGATGGATAATTAGTATTACAAAAGATGCTCTTTTCAACCACTTACTCAGTAAAGGAATTTTCCTGCTTCGTAGCTGGCATTTGTGTTTCTCTACAAACCATAAAGTCAAAACCTTTATTTGAAATTTTCTTTGTACAGTATGCCAAATCAATATCAGTTCAGTTCAGTCACTCAGTCATGTCCAACTCCTTGCGACCCCATTGACTGCAGCAAGCCAGGCTTCCCTGTCGATCACCAACTTCTGGAGCTTACTCAAACTTATGTCCATCAAGTCAGTAATGTCATCCAATCATCTCATCCTCTGTTGTCCCTTTCTTCTGCCTTCAATCTTTCCCAGCATCAGAGTCTTTTCTAGTGAGTCAATTCTTTGCATCAGGTGGCCAAAGTATTGGAGTTTCAGCTTCAGCATCAGTCCTTCCAATGAATATTCAGGACTGATTTTCTTTAGGGTAGACTGACTGGATCCTCTTGCAGTCCAGGGGAATCTCAAGAGTCTTCTCCAACACTATAGTTCAAAAGAATCAATTCTTCAGTGCTCAGCTTTCTCTATAGTTCAACTCTCACATCCATACATGACTACTGGAGAAACCATGGATTTGACTAGACAGACTTTTGTTGGCAAAGCATATCTCTGCTTTTTAATGTGTTGTCTAGGTTGGTCATAACTTCCTTCCAATGACCAAGAATCTTTTGATTTCATGGCTGTAGTAACCATCTGAAGAGATTTTGGAGCCCCCCAAAATAAAGTCTGTCACTGTTGCCACTGTTTCCACATCTATTTGCCATGAAGTGATGGGACCAGATGCCATGATCTTAGTTTTCTGAATGTTGAGTTTCAAGCCAACTTTTTCACTCCCCTCTTTCACTTTCATCAAGGGGCTCTTTAGTTCTTCTTCACTTTCTGCCATAAGAGTGGTGTCATCTTATATCTGAGTTTATTGATATTTCTCCCAACAATCTTGACTCCAGTTTGTGCTTCATCCAGTCCATCATTTCTCATGATGTACTCTGTATATAAGTTAAATAAGCAGCATGACTATACAGCCTTGAAATACTCCTTTCCCGATTTGAAACCAGTCTGTTGTTCCATAAAGGAGTAAGACAAGGTTGTATATAGCCACCCTGCTTCATTAATTTATATGTAGAGTACATCATGGAAAATGCCGAGTTGGACTGAGCAAAAGCTGGAATCAAGATTGCTGGGAGAAATATTAATAACATCCGATATGCAGATGACACCACCCTTATGGCAGAAAGCAAAGAAGAACTAAGGAGCCTCTTGATGAAAGTGAAAGAGGATAGTGAAAAAGTTGGCTTAAAGCTCAACCTTCAAAAAGCTAAGATCATGGTATCCGGTCCCATCACTTCATGGCAAATAGATGGAGAAACAATGGAAACAGTGACAGACTATTTTCTTGGGCTCCAAAATCAATGCAGATGGTGACTCTAGCCATGAAATTAAAAGATGCTTGCTCCTTTGAAGAAAAACTATGACCAACCTAGACAGCATATTAAACGGCAGAGACATTACTTTCTCGACAAAGGTCCGTTTAATCAAAGCTATGGTTTTTCCAGTAGTCAGATATGGATGTGAGAGTTGGACTATAAAGAAAGCTGAGTGCCAAAGAATTGATGCTTTTGAACTGTGGTGCTGGGGAAGACTCTTGAGAGTCCCTTGGACTGAAGCAGATCAAACCAGTCAATCCTAAAGGAAATCAGTCCTGAATAGTCATTGAAAGGATCGATGCTGAAGATAAAGCTCCAATACTTTGGCCACTTGATTCAAAGAGCTGACTCTTTGGAAAAAACCTTGATGCTGGGAAAGACTGAAGGCAGGAGGAGAAGGAGATGACAGAGGATGAGATGGTTAAATGGCATCACCAACTTAATGGACTTGAATTTGAGCAAGCTCAGGGAGTTGATGACGGACAGGAGAGCCTGTCATGCTTCATTCCATGGGTCACAAAGAGTCAGACACAACTGAGTGACTAAACTGAACTGACTAAAATGTACTGGAATGAGCTACCAGGGTAGCCCTCATATCCCTTTACCAGGTTCTATTTGTATTTCTGGGTCTAAGATTTATATATTTATCTCAGTTAACTTTTTCATATTCATTTGAGCCTATAGTTCTAGTGACCTCCTTTAAGTGCACTTCTCTAATACAGAAAAAGTCCACTTTTTTAACATTAAGCATATCTTCTATGCAATTTGATGGAAATTGTGAATACAAAATTCCTGGAAGAGACAATACAAGCAAACTATTGACTACTTGTCTTCAAAATGATATCAATATTATAATTAGTCCTCCTGTGCATGATTTTTAAATTTTCAATAAATCTACCTAATGATGCTATATTCACCTAGCTTTTATCTCTCCATCTTATTATAAAAATATTGCTCGCTCATAACAACTCTATAAAATCCTTTATTAAAAATGAGATAGTAAATTTCTTCTAGAAAACACACTTTGTACTAGAAATCTCAAAGGTGACATAAAAAAATATATGAAGAGGACCCTGGAAAAGAAAGAATAAAACCAAGAAGACATGGAAATGTATTACTTCACAAATAATAGAAAATTATTCTGAGAATGTTACAGGCCCAGGAAGCTAAAATAACTGATGTTAGTAGCAGTGTAATGAAAGTCACATGCTTGTGAGGCATTTCTTTACCTTGTAATATATGTCTATTCATTTCTAGGAACTAAGTGGAAAGAGTAAAAATAATAAAGCATTGTGGAAGGAGAAACAGGATCTAAACTATTTTAAATTCTTATATTATACCTTTCAAACAAATGCAATATTGGCAAAGATGCTTTTCTTCCAAAGTTTATCTATAAACTTTGCAATAAATTTCATCTAAGTTAGCATTTTCTATTTACTTATCTTTTTGCAGTACTGTGGTCAAGAAAATAAATGAGGACAAATATTATTAATTTTTTTCAGTGAGAAAATAATAAACAAATATGAAATACCTGTGGGCATCTGGCAGCACTATAGCAATCTCCAGCTGTGGCAAATGGAACTGCATTTCCAAATATTGTCTGGGCAAAAAGAAGGTCTGTAGCTAAAAAATAATAAATGAAACTCTTCAGCACTAAGACACTGTATTCAAATCTTCATTGAATACAAAACATACAGTCTTCACATTATATTCTTAAATACATTCATATAATTAATCCAAAACTTTAAGCAAAACTGTTGCACAATTGTCATATGTAACATAGATTAGGCTCTCAAATTTTTATTTAACATAAAAATGTTCATCTCAAAAACTGCCCTAAAAATGGCAGGGACATCTGTAACTAATCCAGATGTTTTAAAAGCTAAATATATGTTCTATTGTATTTTAGATCATAGTGAATATCTAAAATAGATAAAGTGGGGTCAAGGAACAAAATTAGAAGAAGCATTATTTAAATATAAATAGGTGTGGAGGCATGGGTTGGCAGGGGCTTACCACAGGGACGGTGGCACTGGAAGGTCCCCCGGTGTAAACCCCCTTGGAGTTAACCATTAACCTTACCATAGAGCCTATAGACTCCAGGCTGGGTCACCTCAGGCCAAACAACTACCAGGGAGGGAGCACAAACCCACCCATCAGCGGATAACTGAATTAAAGCTTCACTGAGCAAGGCCCTGCCCACCAGAGCAAGACCCAGTTTTTACCATCACCATTCCCTCCCATCAAGAAGCTTACACAAGCCTGTTAGCCTCATCCATCAAAGGGCAAACAAGAAGAAGCAAGAAGAAGCATAGTCTCAAAGCAGCTAAAACAAAACCACATTAGATAAAGTTAATCACGATGAAAATGCATAAAATTATGTCCCAGATGAAGGGACAAGATAAAACCCTAGAAAAACAAGCAAATGAAGTGGAGATAGGCAACGTTCCAGAAAAAGAATTCAGAATAATGGTAGTGAAGATGATCTACGATCTTGGGAAAAGAATGGAGGCAAAGATTGAGAATATGAAAGAAATGCTTAGCAAAGACCTAGAACTAAAGAACAAACAAACAGAGATAAATGGTACACTAGAAGGAATCAACAGCAGAATAACTGAGGCAGAAGAATGGACAAATGACCTGGAGGACAGAATGGTGGAAATCTCTGCCACAGAACAGAATATAGAAAAAAGAATGAACAGAAACGAAGACAGACTAAGAGACCTTGGGGACAACATTAAATACACCAATATTTGCATTATAGGAGTACCTGAAGGAGAAGAGAGAGAAAAAGGACCTGAGAAAATATTAGAAGAGATAATAGCTGAAAACTTCCTGAACATGGGAAAGGAAACAGTCAACCAAGTCCAGGAAGCACAGACAGTTCCAGGAAGGATAACCCAAGGAGGAACACACCAAGACACATACTAAAGATAAATAGGGAATTCCAGTGGCTAGGACTCAGTGCTTTCACTGCTCAAGGGCCCAGGTTCAATCCCTGGTCCAGGAACTAAGATTCTACAAACTGTGGTGCAACCAAAAAAACAAACAAATTTTAAAAAAGATAAATTATGACAAAGCAATATGCAAGTGCTTATAGAGAGTACACATTATCAATTAATTTAGGGAATTCAAAAACACCCAGCTAAAAAGTGTGCTATTTCTTTGATTTCTTATATTATTACATTATATTATTATTTCATTCCTATTTTATTTTTTCTAATGGTGTTAACAAAATTTCTTGATTGGCAAAAATGCTGGGGATTCTACATAAAGTATCAAAAAAATAGAGATCTTGGCTCAAAAATAGGAGAAACCCTGAAAATAAGCTGGCCCAATCACTTTTTGATGCTTAAACCACTTAACATTACAACTAATGTTCATTCAGTCAGTGGCTTTCACCTCTGCTAACGTTGTTTCAAATACTTTTCAAGAAGACTGCAAGACCACTGCATGCCCCAGTGATGACACCAGTCCCCTAGAGGCAATCCCCAAAGGTAGCATCTCTGGAAATATTTATCATATCTCTAAGAGTAGTTTCCAAATCCAGGAGGCCTTCCGTGGTGTGCCAGGTCAGCCTGTACCCAATCATGAGAACAAGTTTGGTGTGTCTTTTCCTATCTGCATGCAAAATGAGCTCATGATGGTAGCTTAAAATTGGTCGTGGTGGGAATATATACCTCAAGAAACTGAAAAATAATACAAATCAAACTTTTTTCCTGGTTGTTAAGAGTTGGTTGTTGAACATTTACCCATTGCTTATGCATGTCACTTAGGGTTAGGCTGAGGCAAACAACAGACACAATTTTCAAATCATCCTTTGCTATGGTCTCCTACACGATTACCTGGATAACCCCAAAATAGCTTTCACTTAAAGAGTCCAAAGAAAGCTGAAAGCCGAAGAATTGATGCTTTTGAACTGTAGTGTTGGGGAAGGCTCTGCAGAGTCCCTTGGACTGCAAGGAGCTCAAACTAGTCAATTCTAAAAGAAATAAATCCTGAATATTCATTGGAGGGACTGATGCTGAGGCTGAAGCTCCAATATTTGGCCACCTAATGTGAAGAACCGACTCACTGAAACAGATGCTGATGCTGGGAAAGACTGAAGGCAGGAGGAGAAGGGGACAAGAGGACAAGATGGTTTGGCATCAATAACTCAATGAACATGAGTTTGAGCAAGCTCCAGAAAGTGAAGGACAGGAAAGTCTGGCATGTTGCAGTCCATGGTGTTGCTAAGAGTCAGACACAACTGAGTGACTGAACAATAACAGGTCCCAAGCTAAATGCAATTATCCTTTCATGTCACAATTAACATTTCATGCCACAAATCCCCATATTCTGTCTGTTAGAAAATCACAGAGTGTGCCTCTTTAATATTCCTCTCAGGTTCTTATGCTCTCTGTCTTAAACCTTGTCCTTAATAATTTAGACCCTCATCACTGTCTATCTGAACTATTATATTATTAATAATATTAGCTTTCTAATCATCTTCATGGATAAAATTTGTTTTCCCTCCAAATAAGTCTGTTTCCTCCTTTGCTTATACTTGTACCCCAAAGGTCCTCATAACTCAAAAGAAAAAAAAAGATAAATTCAATTTATAGTTTAGTATACATTGTCATTTATGATCTTCTTTCTGGGAAATTATTTAACAAACTGCTACCAACATCCACTCAATTTATGCTTAGGAAAAATTGGATGACTTAATCTCTGATGGAACCAAGATGCTTCACCATCCCATGCTTTGTTCAAGATGTCTCTGCCTCCTGAAACTCCATTTTCTCTCTTTGGTTAATACAAATTTGGCTTCAAGATTTCCTCAAGATAGCTTCTTGAGGAAAGTTGACTCATTCAGCAAATACTTCTTTAGAACATTATGTATTGGGCATTATTATAAGTACTGCAAGTGAATGAAAAAGGGCCCGATGGACTCTGAGTGCTACCAGAGAGAGAGATAAGTAACAGAGTAGATACTATCATATGTTACAGGTGATTATTGCTATAGGAAAAATAAACAACCAGGAAAAGGACAGGGGAAAAGGAAGTTTAGGCATGGAGAGGGTCTAGGATGCATTCATTGGGAAAGTATATTTAAGCAGAGACCCAAAAAATATTAAGTGGTAAATCCAACATATAACTGTGGGACAATCATTCTAGGCAGATAGAACAGAAAGTGCAAAGGCTTTAAGGAGGGATGGGGTAGATGCTTGATGTATTCAAAGAACAGCAAAGGGACAAGTGTGTCTGAAGCAGTTCATGCACGGGAGGAATGTGGAGGGAAGGAGCAGAAAAATAATGGGTTGGGAAGGTCATGTTGAGTTTTACTGGCCACTGGCAAGGTTTTTATTTTATGAGTTAGATGGGAGATGTTTGGAGAGTTTTGAGCAAAGGTTGGAGTTGTTAAAAAGATGAAAGCAGATCATGTGTGAGGCATGACATGGCTTGTTTTATGGATCACTCTGGCTTCTCTGCTAAGAAGAGAATCTAGGTCAGGAGTAGGAGGAAAGGTAAAAAGGAACTTGAGCGCTACGAGAGTAAACAGGGATGCCACTCCATAGGTATAATAATTCAGGTGGAAAAAAATAATATAGACTTCTATCAAGGTGGTAGCTAATGAGGAATATCAAAGAGGGACTTGGTGTGTGTCTTAGCTCAAGCTTCCCTAACAAACTCAAAGACTGGGTGTCTTAACAGAAACTTATTTTTCCCAGTTCTAGACCCTAAGATCAGGTACCAACATCATCAGGATCTGATGAAAGGCCCCTACCTGGCTTGTAGAACTTGGTAATGGATGGCATGCAGGTGTGAGAGAAAGGGGGGAGTTAAAGATGTTGCTGTGTTTCAACAAGAGTAACTAGAAGATTATAGTTGCCATATATTGAAATGGTGAAAATTAGGCATAGAAGGAGTTTTTGTGAAGAAACATTGAAAGTTGAGTTGTGGATACATTGTCAGGTACCTATTAGATGTAGGTATGCTGAGAAGGGAGTTGACTCTTGAAATTCAGGGCAGCAGTCCAAATTGGGGCTATACATTTGGGACTGTCATTTAACAGATGGTGTTTGAAATCTGTAAGTTGAAAGAGACCTCTAAGGAAATGATGGAGTCCTGAATTTCTTCAATACTCATTGTTGTAGAAGATAAAGAACCTAGTTGAGAAACAGTGAGAAAAATGGAAGAAAGAGTGACCAAGACAGGTACCAAATCATGAGCATGTGGACTCCTGGAAGCCAAATGCTGCTGATGGATCGAGTAAAATAAAAACCAAGAATTTGTCATTGGATTTAGATAAATGGAGGAAAAACTGGTGATGTAAGAGAGAAAGGAAAGCTTGCTGAAATAATGTTCTGGAGTTGGTTCAAAGCAAGAAACCCAGAGCACAAGTAGAGAGGGTTGCCTCAAATGGGAGTGGGAACAGTTCATCCACAGTAACCAGGAGAGAAGGCAAAGTCTAGGTCAAGGTTTAGGTGGGTTAGTAGTTGTGATGTTACCAAAAGTGGGATCCAACTGCTTGCCACTCTAAAGCCAATAAAGAGTCAGAAAGTGAAGTCACTCTGTCGTGTCCGACTCTTTGTGACCCCATGAACTGTAGCCCTCCAGGCTCCTCCATCCATGGGATTTTCTAGGCAAGAATATTGGAGTGGGTTGCCATTTCCTTCTCCAGGAGATCTTCCTGACCCAGGGATTGAACCCAGGTCTCAAGCTAATAACGAGTCAGAAAGTGAAGTCACTCAGTCGTGTCCGACTCTTTGTGACCCCATGAACTGTAGCCCTCCAGGCTCCTCTGTCCATGGGATTTTCCAGGCAAGAATATTGGAGTGGGTTGCCATTTCCTTCTGCAGGGGAATCTTCCTGACCCAGGGATTGAACCCAGGTCTCCTGCACTGCAGGCAGACTCTTTAGCATCTGAGCCACCAGGGAATCCCAAATAAAGAGTCAAGGGTGGTGAAAAGGAAAGGTTGCTTTATTTCAGAGGCCAGCAACCAGAGGACTGGGCAGGCTCCTATCCACAAGCTGGTTCCCCCACCACTGACAGTCAGTGGGCAAAAGCTTTTATAGAAGAGGGAGGGGGCTACATGCAAAAACAGCACAGTCAGCTCTGAGAGTCACCTTGGAATTAGTCATGCAGTAGTCTGATCAGAGTCATCCTGATTGTTTTAAGTACAGTTAGTCTTTAGTTCCAGGCTTTCCAGGTAGTACTAGTGGTAAAGAATCTGCCTGCCAAGGCAGGAGACATAAGAAACTCGGGTTGGATCCCTGGGTCAAGAGGATCCCGTGAAGGAGGAAATGGTAACCCACTCCAGTATTCTTGCATGGAAAATTCCATAGACAGAGGAGCCTGGAGGCCTATAGTCCATGGGGTCGCAAAGAGTCAGACACGACTGAAGCATCAGGCACCCACACAGTCTTTAGTTCCAGGATCAGTTTCTTCCCATTTCTTTGAGGCCAGTTCTCAAAATTGTGGCAGCTTATGTCACAGCTACAGTCTGATGATCATCATGTAGTTATCTTCTTCAACCTGCTGGGAGTTTCAGTATCTATAAGACAGCTCAAAGGATATGGCTCAGAATATTATCTATAGCTCTTGGGGAGAAACTAAAGATCCTTGACTTTGCTTAATGACTATTGGTGTCCTTTGACTGTTTTCCTTTGTTTCTGCATTTCCTCACTTCTCTGATTAAACTTACTCTTTGGCTAAAGTTTCTCTACAGACAGAAGGCAGGCTGAGGACATGAAAGGCAAGGACTGTAGGGTCCTGCTCCATTTCAGTGGTAGTTTGCAGAAATTCCATTCTTGTTCTTAGTTTCTCAATGAGAGAGGAAACAGATCATCAGCAATTAGGGACTAGAGTGGAGGTATTAGAAATTTTAGAAACTTGAAGCTGGAGAAGAAGCTGTGAGTTAGACATTGAAAGGAGTGGAGGAGGAATGGAATAGGGTCCATGCAAGCTCAGGAGTCAGCATTTAAAGTAAATCAGTCAGGAGGCCTGTGTATTATTTGCCACACACAAAATTCATGGTGCAGATGCAGAGCAGGTGAAAGGTTTAATTTAATCAAGACTGGACTTTTGGCACACACGTCTGAGGAAGGACAATGAAAGCAAGTGGAAAGTGTATACATTTAATATTGTATCTTCAGAGCCCAGCCCAATGCCTGGCAAAATGGCAGGTTTGTTAGATAAATGAATGAAAAATAAAAAGTTAATGAACAGCAAATAAGTTCCTAAATGTCCATTATTTACTCAGCAATACTGACACAGCATATATTATTAAATAATAACATTATTTATAGAGCACTTACTACCTACAGGGAATTTACTAGGTATGTTGCAAGTATTATCTCTTAATTCTATCCAAAAACAAAACATAAATAAAGAAAAGAAGGAAAGAAGACATAAAAAAAAAGAAAAAGAAAAAGCTTGAGAGGCATCTTACTTTAGAAACGAGGGGATTTAGGCTTAGAGAGACATGCCCAAGGTCACAGACTAGTAACTGGATGAAGACAGCTTACACTCAGGAGTCTAACTTCAGTTTATGATCATATCCAAAGCAGCATAATCCTTACCCACTATAGTAGTGGCGGGTGTTTAGCACATGGTAGCCACTATTACTAACAGTAATAGTTCACCATCATATGACTGCAAGTTAGAGATTACGTATTCATGCATTCACTGTCTCAACAAACATTTTTTTGTTTCTTTTTATGATTTAGGCACTATGCTAGGCTTTGGTGATTTAATTTTGATTTAGAGTTTCTGCTTCTGAAATGAACTTCTTTGCCTTTTCATGTCACTATGTAATATCCAGGAGGGTAGACTGTCTGATGGTCAGTGTATGTTAGGGTTCATAAATATACTTAAACTTTACCATTCTGTAAATTGATTCCTAGAAAGGCAGCTGGTCCATAATCTGGGATTGTGGGTGGGAGGGACTTTATCCCTGCAGTGCCAGTACTAACTCCAAGACGTGGGGCAAGTCACGTAATTCTCTAAGTGCATCTTAATTTTATCACTTGCAACGATATGATGAAATACTGCCTATCTAGTATAAGGTTGTTAAAAAAATCAAAGGAGACAAAGCATAAGAAAATATTAGACAAACTGTCACCTAAAACTCATGCTAATTATTACTTTAAACCTTTCCAGGAAGCTTATACAACTACATTTAAAATATTGATTTCCTTGTTTTTAATGTAATTTGGAATTTTAGGGTACAGGGTTATATCTCGGAAGGGCGATATCTTTACTACAACAGTATCTTTAGTAATAACAGTGTCATTACCACCACATCTTTATTAAGAATTCCCAAGGTCTATATTGTTGCATTGGAGTATGTAGCTAATAACATTTTTTAAAAAATTTTAAGTAATTATTGTACAATGCTAGACCCCAGTTACCACATACACCATATAGCATATTGTTAAACTTGGACTAGCAAATAAATGTTTCTCATTTTACAACTAGCGATTCAGTACTTACTTTTAATTTGCATGGAAGTAAGATCAATTCTTATTTTGCTAAAAACAGTGTGTCCAGCAGCCAGATAGTCATTTTTACATTCACAGTCTTGCCTCCTGCTTCCATTAAAAGGACATTCATATGGATTTCGTAGTCTATAACAACATTAGAATATTTTGGTGTTAGGTACAGTTATTAGACCATAATGTAAATAGTAACTTTGGAAGTGGGAGGGAAAAAGACACCCTCTTCAATATTTTTTGTGTCAACAAGTTAAATGTGAAAGAAGTAAAAATCACTCAAGGTTAACGTACAAAATGATCAATGGGAAATTCAAGACCAGTTTGTAGAAAAATAATTCAGCTGTAGTTCTCCCAGCTTTTGTTACCGGAATGAACTTGATTTCTATGAAAATGTACACAGGTCTTAAAGTCTACCCTCCTCTGTTGTCCCATTGCTCACCCACAGCTTCCTTCTTATTCAGTCTTTCTGTGAGTACATGTTAATACCCAAAGTTTGATTACTGAACAGGCATGGACAACATCTGACTTATGTCCTAATATGTCCACCTGCTCTTAAATTACCTGTTCCGCTGCGAGCTATTCAACTACCACTTCGAACTCTGGAACTTCTAATTCTCTTTATGGACCATAAAAATGCACAGAGAGGGCAAAATACAGCTCATACCTAAAACCATACACTTCAGAAAAGTTGTCTTCTTCACCTTTGACCAGTGATATATATTCCTTAGGGTTCTGCAAGTGCATGCCAGCACAATAGATCTAAAGGGAAAATGTAAAGATCTGGAAAAGCTTGTTTCAAAGTCAATGGTCGGTGTTAAAATCAAATAGGAACTGTTTACATAATACCTTTGTTATTCTTCCTTTAATGTTAAGGTAATAGTCACCATCCTTGGTAATGTTGTTTTTCATTTGTATTTCTTTACAGCTGGTAAATGTTTTACCTTCAAGGACAAGTGAGTACAACTTATCAACAAAGAACATATTATAGACACAACATGAATTTAACTTAATTATACCAATATCGTTATACTCTGAAAAAAGAAACCTTCATTTTGTGGAGTGTATGACTAAATATTATTTTCAAATTTTAACTAAAACTTCTTTAAAATACTTAGTTTCTAAATATATTTTTGAAGTGTTAACTTACAGTCACTGACATAACATTTCTTTTGAGCATCTGGTTTTAAATGCTTTAAACATAAATCACTGGACAGACCATTATCGGCCATGCATTCCACTCTTCTCTCCATCATCCCAACTCCACAAGTCACAGAGCACTGTGAATAGAGTAAAATTGGAAGGTAAACTATAAGACAGATAATAAGGCCAGTAAATGCACATCTCCTCCTCCCTGACTAGGTCCTTTTGGAACAAACTGATGATCAGTAACATCCAGGAGGCTGAAGAGTCACAGGTGGGATTAATCCTTAAGAGACTGAAGCTATTCTTTCTCGGTTACTGACTTCTTTCCCTTCATTTTGTATAGTTATCTCAGCAGTTTGTTGTAAATCCTTGCTAAATATTATTTAATGATGGTTATTCAAACTCCTGAGTTTTTACTCAGTGATACAGGTTAAGTTTGCATAGCAATATTTACCTGCTTTCTATCAATTAAATTGGAAATGGAGCAGGGTGCAAATAACCTGTACTATTCATATGTTAAATTTATTTACTTTTTCACTGAACTAAAAAATACTGCGTAAGTATTGCTCAAAATGCAAGCCACCATGCCAGGCTCTCTGAGGAACAGACACAGGATCAGTCATAAACCAAGTTATAGGAAACATAGAGACTAGATATTTGTACAAATAACTGATAGTGATTGCTAGAAAACAGGGTTATGAGACAACTCTGATATCTAGATAGATGTGCAGATAGCCATGCACCCACAACTAGAAAGTCCCATTCATAAGATTTTAAATTCATAATTACATACTGACCTCACTCCATTTTCCAACTTTCCAAGTGGCCATATGCAAACAGGTCCTAAAATTGCATTTGTAAACCTGAGGGGAAGGCAGCACAGGGCATACTCGATAGTCTATAGGCCACAGCTCATGAAGCTTATGTTTCTCCGTAGACTGGACCCCAACGCAATATGTAATCCTTTGTCGATAACTAAATCCACAGTTACCTGCACACTGAAAAATACAGTGTTACAAGGGCTGAAGAAGACGCCCTTAAATTTAAGGGTCACTGCTTAGCGTTTCCCCACACAATCCTATATATTAGCCTCATTTACAGATGGGTAAACAAAGGTTCAGAGACATTAGGCAACTTTCCCAGTAAATGGAAAGGATCTGGATTCAGGACTGACTGTCTATTTGTAGTGCCTATGTGTTTTGCTCGTTTGGGTTCTTTTTTTACTACGCTTATTTTTCTTGTTGATATTTAAGAACAGCTTAACTGAATCAAAAGTTATCTCCTGATAAGCACAGATTTGGAAAAATGAAACATCAATGGTTCTTAACTGAAATAAAGGACATTTATTAGTCTTAACATGCTTGTAACTCTATATAAGTTTAGCATACATCTATCTTCATACACACAATGTGATGTATATTACCACTGACTAGAATAGGTAAGTGATTTAGATATAAATGAAAGATCCAGAGCAAAAATGGGCAAACAAATTTCTGACTCCAGGAAAAAGGAATAACAAGGAATAGAGTTACCTTCTAACCTAAAACAACAGAAACACCTGGACAAAATATATAAAACAATAGCTCTTAAGACACTGGATATTAGGCAATAAAGGATAGTGGTCCCTGGGAGAGCAAAACAAAGTGACCCTGTAATTCCTCCAGCCTCCTGCCTTGAGTGAGTGCCCAGGTTTTGGAACAAGGAAAGGGACCCCAGTGGGACAGCAAGAGTTCAGATTAGTGTAAACATGTGAAGACACCAATTGAGGCCAAGGTTGGACTGATCAAAAAATGAATCACTGTATCTGGCACTCACACAGGACCAGACATAGTGTCAGTTCCTTTCATTGAGACTGTAAAACCTTATATACACGCAGCAATAGGTACCGTATTCAAAAGGGTCTTGTGGCACAGTAGAGGGGAATAGCTAACCCTAGACTAAACAATGCACTGTGCAAGCATACTAAGTCACTTCAGTCATGTCTGACTCTCTGTGATCCCATGGACTTAACCCACCAGGTTCCTCTGTCCATGGGATTCTCCAGGCAAGAATACTGGAGTGGTTTGCCATGCCCTCCTCCAGGGGATCTTCCTGACCCAGGGATCAAACCTAGGTCTCCTGCATTGCAGGCAGATTCTTTACCATCTGAGCCACCAGGGAAGGCCTAAACAATGCTTTGGGATTTTCTTTATGTAAGACCAGTCTCACAACGCACCTGTCTCACATAAAAAAAATTGTAAGAGCTAGACAAGAAAAGAGCAAACTGCTTACAATCAAAATAGCTACATTCTGGAACAAAGTTCAAAATATACATACAGATACAAGAATAAAAACTATCCAGTAGCCAACACAATAACAATCAAAATTCACAATAAAAATAACTAGCATGCCAAGAGACAGGAAAATATAAACTATGATGAGAAAAATCCATCTGTCAAAGCCAATCCTGAGGGGTGAGTGACATCAGTGAAAATAGAAGAGCAAGAATGTCTGAAAATGTTCTCTTCTAGAAACGCAGTGAGAAAACTGGCAAAACTTGTGAAAATCAAATTTTTCCGAGCTTTGTAAACTAACCAAAGGCTTGCAGCAATCCTAGAAGCATTTATTAAAGAAATAAGGCTAAATCTTGGGAAGAAGACTTTTGTATGTTTTAGGTGCCCTATTCCCATTCCCCCTCTCCAGCCCTATCGTGGCCTTGAAAATCAATACCTCTGCAAACATAGTGAGGAACAAAAGCCTGGAAGCCACCAGAGGAACTGAACTGTCTAAGCCTCATTTCCAGAAAACTATCATTATTTGAACTGTTTGGTGGTTTTCTGAAAGACCTCCCTTGCAAGTCTCTCTTTATTTGACTTTACTCAGCATTTGCCCAGTGCTAAAAGCCTTCTCCTTGAGGGCATTTTTGGACACAATTAAAGGCTATGTTTAACTTTGCAACTTCCACAGGAGGTGTATAAGCAGGCAATCAATGGGCAAACCAAAAAAGCTTAAAAGGAAAAGCTTGGAAAAGAAATGTCCACAAGGCTTTAAAGGCTCCAACAGAGTCATAAACAACTAGGAGGCCATGGACATCCACAAGTTTATCCAGGGCTGTTGCAAACTTAGGAAATAACTGAGAAGTGCCTACACTCTCACTCCTGAGAGTGTTGGTTCTGCATAACAGATGTCAAGGTTCTGCATAAGCAGGAAGTAAAGTTAAGGAACAGTTGTCTGTTAAAGGTGCTCACACATTACACAGAGCCCCTTGGCAAAGACTGGAGATTATTGGTTCCAAATAACTAAAAAAATAATTATCCAGTCATAAGTTTAAAACTAAATTAATCACATAGAGACTTTAGTGACCACATGTGACAAAGAAAACATGTTACAGTTAGTTCAGAAAAGTCACAAAGAACAACAAATAGTAGTAAAGAAACTATGGGGAGATGGGATAACATGTATAGAAATCCATGGAGACCCATAAACAAGTAAATAGGTTGAATTAATAATCAAAAAATTTCATACAATCAAAAATCCATGACTAGAGGCTTCATTGGTGAATTGCCCCAAATGTTTAGAGAAGAATTAGTACCAACTCTTCCAAAATACTTCCAAAATACAGACTAGAAAAGAACACTTCCTAATGAGGCCAGTATTACCCTCATGCCAAAACTAGATGAAGACATATCAAGGAAAAAATACTACAGACCAATATCTCATGAATATAGATGCAAAAACGGTCAATAAAACACTAACAAAACAATCCCAGAAGCAAATAAAAAGGATTGTACATCAAGACAAAGTGAGATTTATCCCAGGAATGTAAGATTGTTTCAATATATGAAAATCAATCAATAGACTACATCATAGGAATAGACTCATATACAAAGACCACATAAGTATCTCAATAGATGCAGAAAAAGCATTTAACAAAATCTAACACATTTTTATGATATAAACACTAAGCAAACTAGGTATATAAGGACATGATAACAGAATCTACAAAAAATTAATAGCTAGCATATTTAATTATGAAAATTGAAAGAAAATTTTCCTCCAAAGAGGAAGGTGTCTGTTTTTACCACTTGTACTCAACAGATTTGGAGTTTCTAGCCAGGGAAACCAGGCAAGAAAAACAAGCAAAAAGCATCCATATTTAAAGGAAGAAGTAAAACTACCTGAATTTGCAAATGATATACTTCTGCATATAGAAAAGTAATCTACACAAAAAAAGAAATAAATGTGTTGTCTATGGGGTCGCACAGAGTCGGACACGACTGAAGTGACTTAGCAGCAGCAACATACAAAAATTAATTATATTTCTGCACATTATAAATGGATAAGCAGAAAATGAAAAGAGTACAATTCCATTTTCAGAAGCATAAAACATTAACAAAATTCTTAGGAACAAAATTAACCACAGAAGTGTAAGGTCTGCACAATGAAAATTATAAACTTTAAAGCATCCTTTAAAGAAATTAATAAGACCTAAATAAATGAAAAGACAGGTCATATTCATGGATTAGAAGACACAATTAAGATGGCAATATTCCTCAACTTGATCATGATTCAATGATGCTCAAGTTTACACACAATATGACAAGCTGATCCTAAAATTTACATAGGCATGTGAGGGACACAGCATAAGCAAATAATCTTGAAAAAGAAAAGCAAAATTTGTTCCCTCCAGTTCCTGATTTCAAAACTTACTATAAAACTACCTTACTATAAAACCATGATTATGTGGAACCAATATAAGGATAGACACATAGGTCAGGTAACTGAATTGAGAGTGCAGAAATAACTCTTCAATAACAGATAATTCAATGCAGAAAGAATAATTTTTCCAAAAATTGTGTTGAAATATCTGGATAGCCACATGCAAAAGGATAAAGTTGGATCCCACTTTATATCATATACAAAAAATAATACAAAGTGGATCACATACCTAAATGTAACAGCTAAAGTTATAAAATTCTTAGAAGAAAATATAAACTTTGTAACCTTATTTTCTTAGATATGATACCTAAAGTATAAGTGAACAAAAATAAATGTGACTTCATCAAATTAAATACATTTGTACGTGAAAAGACACCAAGAAAATGAAAACACAGGGTAAAATTTACAACTGACATCACAGAAATACAAGTATCATAAAAGATTACTGCAAACAATTATATACCAACTAATTAGACAACCTAGAAGACATGGATGAATAAATTTCTAAAAATGTACAGTCTCCCAAAACTGAACCAGGAAAAAACAAAATATATGAACAGACTGATTACCAGTAATGCAATTGTATCAGTAGTAAAGCAACTCTTAAAAAACAACAATCCAGGACCAGACTGCTTCACAGGTAAATCCTACCAAACATTTAGAGAAGAGTTAACATCTATCTATTCAAAATATCCCCCAAAATTGATGAAGGAACACTTTCCAATTCATTCTACAAGACTAGCATTAGCTTGATACCAAAACCTACAAAAACTAGACAAATATCTCTCACACACACACACACACACATACATACACACAAATACTGGTCAATATCACTGATGAACATAGATGCAAAAATCCTCAACAAAATATTAGCAAATCAAATTCAAGTGGAGTTCAGTCCAGGGATGCAAGACTGTTTCAATATCCACTAGTCAACATGTATAATACACCACATTAGGAAAATGAAGGATAAAAATCATATGATTATCTTAATAGTACAGGCAATATACCTAAATATATTAATAATAAAAATTATATATGGTAAACCCATAACTAGCATTAACACTTAATGATGAAAAGTTGAAAACTTTTCCTCTAAGAACAGGAACAAGTCAAGAATACCCACTTATCACCTTTATTCAACATAGTTTTAGAAGTTATAACCATAGTGGTCAGATAAAAAAAGAGACAAAAGGCATTCAAATGGGAAAGGAAGAAGCAAAATTTTCACCATTTGCAGCGGACAAGATATTATATATAGAAAACTCTAAAGACTCCACCAAAAATCTATTAGAACTAATAAATGAATTCAGTAAAGTTGTGGAATACAAAATAAATGTACAGAAATCTATTGCATTTCTATACATTAATAATGAACTGTCATAAAGACAAAAAGAGTTTAATTCCATTTATAGCCTCCTTTAAAAGAATAAAATATCTAGGACTACATTTAACCAGTAAAGTGAAAGACCTGCACTTTGCAAACTGTAAGACATTGGTGAAATAAACAGAATAAGACACATATAAACAGAAAGATACAGCATGTGCACTTGGACTGGAAGAACTAATATGTTAAAGTGTCCATACTACACAAAGCCATCTACAGATGTAATGCAATCCCTATCAAAATATCAGTGGAATTTTTCACAGAAGTAGAACAAAGAATCCTAAAATTTGAATTGAATAGCCACAGCAATCTTGAGGAAAAAAAAAAGTTGGAGGTACCAAACTCTGTTTTCAAACTACACTATAAAGCTATAGTAATCAAAACTCTATGATACTGGCACAAAAACAGACACACACATGAATGGTACAGAACAGAAAGCCCCCAGATAAACTTATGCTTATGTGATCAATCAAACAACAAAAAAGCTAAGACTATACAGCGGAGAATAGACAGTCTTATCAATAAATGGCATTGGGGAAACTGGACAGCTACATGCAAAAGAATGAAACTGGACAACTTTCTTACAACTTACACAAAAATAAACTTAAAATGACTAGAGATTTAAATATAGTGCCTGAAACCATAAAACTCCCAGAAGAAAACATAGGCAATATATTCTTTCACACCAGGCTTAGCAATGTTTTTTCTTTTTCTTTTTTTTTTTGTATACATCTCCTTAGGCAAGGGTAACAAAAGCAAAAGCAAACAAATGGGTCCTCGGCACATTAAAAATCTTTTACATAGCCAAGGAAACTATCAACAAAATGAAAAGGCAGCCTACTGAATGGGACACTATATTTGCAAATAATGCATCTGATAAGAAAATACCTAAAATAAATAAACTTACACAACTCAGTATCCAAAAAAAAAAAAAGAGCAAACAATCCAGCTAAAAAATGGGCAGAGACTCTGAATAGACACTTTTCCAAGGAAGACATACAGATGGCCAACAGACACATGAAAAAATGCTCAGCATTATTAATCATCAAGGAAATTCAAATCAAAACCACGATATCACCTCAGACTTGTCAGAATGGCTATAATCAAAAAGATTTAAAAAAAAACAAGTGTTGGCAAGGATGTGGAAAAAAGGTAACCCCCATGCACTTCTGGTGGAGATATAAATTGGTACAGTCACTGTGGAAAATATTATAGAGTTTCCTCAAAAAATTGTAAGTAGAATTACCATATGATCCAGCAACTCCATTTCTGGATATTTTTCTGAAGAAAATGAAAACACTAACTCAAAAAGATATATGCACCCCAATATTCATAGCACCGATACTTACAACATCCAAGATATGACAGCAATCTAAGTGTCCATAAATAAATAAAGTATATACTTCTTATATACACCTTAAACTTGTACAGTGTTGTGGGTCAATTATACCTAAATAAAATTGGAAGAAAAACATTTTTTAAAGCTGCCAACTATGCAGGGCCAGATGCCAAACTGTTCCTGGTAGTTGGTTTCACAGTTATCACCGCTTGACACTTCAGAAATGCACCAGAATTTAACATGCATGCCACTATTCCTGTATTTGCACCATCTAATCTCCCAGCGCTTTTATTCCTTAGGTTAATATATACACTATTACCCGCTCCCATGTTCAAATTCAGACCCAGTTTCAACTGTATCAAATTTGAGATTCAATTTTACTTTCTAAGAGTGAAAATCCTCAACTTCCTTTCTTTGCCTTACCTGGGATGAGTCTCCTGTTACCACGATATACTTGCAGGGAGAGTTTCTGCACTTTTTGATGGCGAGAGGTCTGGTTGCGAGGTCACAGAAACTCTCACTCACTTCAATGTTTTGTGCATCCATGCACTTCACTTGCCGATATGTCTCTCTTTTCTTACATGATATTGAGCACTAGAAATACAATGATGAAATGAAGAACACTCTCACTGAACGGCCGTGTGAAAGCTTACTTGACAATACTCACATCCAACCACTCTCCTGCCACCCAGTGGTACTGTGTGCAGTTCCGATGCCAACACTCTCTCTGAAAATAAGGCCGCGTGGATGGATCACACTTTTCCTCCGCCACCCGACCAACTCCTCTCAGTCTGCAGTACACATCCCGTTGCTGAACTCCGGAGCCGCAGGTCACAGAGCACTATGAAGAAGCCGAAACGATTTGAATAATCAACTAACAAACATCAAATTATGTAAAAATCACAAAATAGAGTCATGACCTATTTTCTTGTTTCTTTTAACATAGCCTGATATTATATCACAAATAAGAAAATACATGCAGGAAGTATTTTTAACATTTGTCTGGAGCAGCTATTCGAATACACAAATAGATGTTCTTTATTTTGCAATATTTATTCAAGTTGTATAGAAACTATGACCTGATACTCCATCCGAATTGGTAATTCTCTTCTGACTTAAACATGCTTAATATCTACAAAATTTGCCACAACATTCAATCAAACTATTCTACTATTACATTGCTTTTGAAAATTATTTAAATCCTTACACTGTATGCATAATTTCCCTCAAAGCAACAATAATTTCCAAGTTTGGGTTCTATTCATCTTTATACCTACAGTAGGTAGTATAGCTTGGGAGTCCAAATATTTGTTGACTCATGATTATATTTCAATAAAGAGGTGTTTGAGGAAACGGCGTCAACTTACAGTTTACCTAGGCAACCTTGCCTTAACCTCTCCAGGTCTCATTTGCCTTATCTACACAAAGAAGATTTTGCGTTGTTTGTAAAATTTCATAGAACTCGTTCCACACATTTATTCCTGACAGCAGATCTCCAAAGGGCGTACCAAGACTGAGGTCCTGAGACTCAGAGATGTTGGGTCATTTGCCTGAGCTGCTGCCTGGAGTCACTGGTGAAGCAGATTTAAGCTCACTTCTTTCCGAACTCTCCTTGTGCCGCCTCCAGGGAACGGAGAAGGACTTGGCAGCCTCTCAGGGCTTTTTCAGCTCCACAAGGCCAAGCCGTAAAACAACAGAGCCTGACCACAACCAAGAGCTGTGATGCCAACAGTAATAAAGTATGGACAATGTCTAAGGGTATTTATTTAATTTGTGAGCTTGGTTTTTATACTCTTTGTTATTCCAGAAGGGACTGGAGGTCATATTGAGTGTTATGTGGGGCCTTATCATTGTTCCCAACTGTGATAGTATAAGGGTAAAAATTCAGGTTTTTCATTAAGGTCTTTATTTCTACAAAATTCCCAGAGTCATTGATCTCTCTTTCCTAACAGTAAATATTTATCTGCAGAATATAGTTTCATCATGAACTTAAAAAAACATTTAAAGCCACAAATGCTAAAAAACGTAGTTCACTTGATGGATTCAAATTTCTCTAATCGATTCTTATAGCAGTTTTACTCTAGAGGCCCCTTTAAATTTAGTTTTTTGTGTTGTGTCTGTAAATAGCAACCACTGACTCAAAAGAGAATTTTTATATTATTTTTTAACTTACGAAGAATATTCTGCATATCCACATAGCTTACTTATACGTGCATGCTAAGTTGCTTTAGTTGTGTCTGAGTCTTCATGATCCCATGGACGATAGCCCACCAGACTCATCTGTCCCTGGGATTCTCCAAGCCCTCCTCCAGGGGATCTTCGAGACCCAGGGATCGAACTCGTGTTTCTTATGTTGCCTGCATTGGCAGGCTGGTTCTTTACCACTAGCACCACCTGGGAAGCCCGTAGGTTACTTATACTAACCCTCAATGAATGCTTTTGCAGTTGAATTTTGCCAACTTGTTGAATGTTTAAAAAAAAAAAAAAAAGACATGGCTCCTTTGTATGCAGATAATAATCACATATTATTTTGTATATTTTGTCCAGGGCACAATATTAAGCAGGCGAAGATGTTGGGATGTGATTTTGCTTATCTGAACCTCTGGCAAAAATGTTTAGCCTATAAAATAAGACTCCTGCAAATATTTTCCAGCAATAATTACAGAAATATAAACTATATTCAGAAAATTTTCTACCTCTAAACCTGAAAAAAAAATATTCCTGAGAAAGAAATTCACAAAGACAGCTTAGTAAAACATTTTGTCACACAAATATAATATTCTGTAATGCAATAATCCAAGTTGCTGATTGATCCTGACTGACCATAGCACAGGTTTAGAAGACTCCACTGAGGCCATGAGTAACTACTATTGTGGAGCTTATCCTCAAAGGAAACAAACCAACAAACAAAAAAAATGAAAAAAACTGGACTATTGGACTACTGCTTGCTTTTCTTTTCTTTTCTTTTTTTTAAAGTACAACTTTTATTTTGTTTGATTTGATTAGAGAAATTTTTCTCATCCCCACTTGTGAACCTAAGATTGAGAGTAAACTGATGTATTTCAGATTTGAACAGAGAAGAGAACCAATTGCTTAAATGAAATATTTCTTAGCTGAGTGTCATCAATAACCCTAACTGCCAAGTCCAGCAAAAACTTTTCATGTCTTTTCTTAGTTAATCTCACTGACACATTCAGCACCACTAACCATGTTCTGTTGAGCCATTCTGGCTTCAATCCTCTCTGGTTCCAGGTACTTTTCTCTTGGAGTCCTTAATTGACTTTATTTTCTTTGTTTAGCCTTTAAATGTTAGTGTTTCCCAGGGTTTATAACTTGCTTCTCTTTATACCTTCTGAGGTCTCTCTGAGCAATTTCTTCTATATACCAATAATTTCTAAATCTGTTCTCTCCAGCTGGAATGGCAACCCACTCCATAATTCTTGCCTGGAGAATTCAATTGACAGAGGAACCTGGAGGGCTACAGTCCACAGGAATGCAAAGAGTTGGACACAGCTGAACAACTAACACTACTTTTTATACTTTTTTATCTATTGACAAGATTTTCATGTGTTTTCTACATAGATTTATCAAAGGCACCTCAAATCCAACATTTCCAAAGGAGAACTTAGGGCCTTTGCCCATTAGCTCCTCTTCCAGTTGTAAATGCTGCGAAGATATGATACCTCACTCTTAAGTCCAGCAATATATTACTATTAGAATGACCTCCCAAGGTATATCCCTACCTCCAAAATAGGCACCCTTATTCAACAGCTTTTTAGAGCCACATATTTATAAGCATGTTAAATTTTGTCTTTCTTTAAAAATCCAAGTAACTCATATGAAGGCAATTTGAGGTTATTATTACAAGTATGACACAAATAATTGATTTAAGGCACTTAACTCACCACCACTGTATAATTTAATTCAGATAGGAAAAGTCTGCCATATCTCCTACTTATGCATAAATGTGCTACAACACTTCAACTGTCCAACATAAGCCTGAAGTGTGAAGTGGAAGTGTAGAAGATAAATTTTAGCCAATCCACAGGTACAATAGCCACATTAACTACTACAGAACAGAGATGAAGAAATGTTAGAACATGCTTTGCCAAAATGGGTTCATTAATGCTAATTCACTCTGTCATTTAAGAAACAATCATTTAAAATGTAATTGTATTGGAGCAGTAGTAGACAATTTTGAGTTAAAAAAGACTAGAAATATCTGATTCCAATTTCTCTTCAATACTGAACTCTGTTTTACAGCAGTGGTGAATGAATGAACATCAAATTCATCCAGACTTCCATAGCTTCAATATGGGTACCTTCACTATATCCTGAAAGCATTCTGGTTTTGGTTTGGCTGACTCTGAAGTTAGCAAATTCTCTCTTATATTGAGCTGAAATATTCTTCCTTAAACTTTTACCCACTGTGTAGAATCTGTCCTCCCTACCAACATAGAACAAATGCATACTGACTTCCATGTGAGAAAGTATAAAGATGTGATGCCTGGAACTGTGGCAGCTGTTTTACGACCATTAGCAGTTGATCAACAGAACTACAGAAATGCCAATCCAGCACCCTTGCCATTGTAGAACTCCTGAATCTAACTTAAATCTAGTGACTTTCTGATTTTATTATGTAAAGAATAAATGTCTTTGAGTTCAAGCCACTAATAATCAGGGCTTTTCCTGCTTGCAACAGAATACAATGGAACTTATACAGAATAGTTATAATTCAATTGTGCTTCTCTGGGGATTTGGTAATTTGGCAAGACTTTTCATTTAGTGTGGGTCTCAGAATAGGTACTACTCCAAAAATCTGAGCAGAATTTATTAGTGCAAAGATATGAACACTTCACCTATTAATGTAATCTAATATGTTGCTAGTGATTTAATACATAAGCAATAGAACCTTCAGTTATTTACCTGTGTTGTGTGACATCCATGTATACCTTAAATTGATGCAACAGACTTTTTTATATATAAATAAGCCTGTAATGAACTCAATACAACATAGAAACTATATTTCTCTTGAATGCATTATTATGTGTAGCCCAGTGACATTCTGCAATTGTTGACTTTAGGTGCTTCGTAAGAGGAGCAATAGGTTGCTAAGGAAGTAAAAGATGTTGCTAAGAAAATATAAAGACAAGCTAATGTAAAATGATAAAAATAAAATAATTATGGCAGCAATTGCAGTAGGGAAAACTCAGACCAGTATTCAAATGCTCGTCTGTCTCCCCATCACTTCCTGCCAGGGACCTGCACAAGCTACTTAGACCATTTAAGCCTTGTTTCCTCATATACATAATGAATAAGACCTACAATTGTGAGGAATACAGAAGTCTCTCACACAGTGTTAGGAGGTCACTGACCCTTGCTGCTTCCTTCCTATTCCTATTTTTTCACTTTTCTTACAGAGATACAATAATCCCTGCGTTGAAAAATTTCTCAACACACGCCTCAAACCAGAGTATTAGTCATCTCAGCCCACTCAAAGACACACTGTCTTAAGTATCAAGAAGGATGATAAAGGAATAGATTTCACAGGCAGCAGACAAATGCAAAAACATAATTGCTGGCACTAGCTAGAAAAGATTGAGAAGCATATTCACCCATTCCCAGAGCAAAGAGGCATCCTCCTTCACCTTGGGCTCCAAGCTGTCTTCCTGGGAGAAACACTCAACCTGGGTATAAAGATGAGGGGCCCGTGGGAGCTTAAGGTTTACTATCTTTTTAGATTATAAAAGATATATATGTATACAATGGAACTTTTTCAAGTATGACTATATACATATGTGCATGTGTGTGTGTGTATTTTGGAAATATATAAAATATGGAATTACAGAGAAATACCAAATCACTTAAACATGCCAGCATTTAGCAGATAGTTTCCAAAAAAGTTTTTTCCAGATCAGGGGGTTTGGGAAAGAGGGCACTAACCAACAGATTTGTGAGATTTTTGGAACACATATCACCTTTGGTTCCAGCTCTGAGATTAAAATACTAGAAAGAAAATTATGGGTCTCTAAGAAGGGGAACCAAGTAAGTGACTGTAGTCACAAGGCTTTTGATTCAATAGCAAGGCCTGAGATTAGGTCCTTTCTAAGCTGTCCAGCAGGTTTCTCTTGATCAAGGGGAGGGGAGAATTCTGAACAACTTTTTTCTGAGCATGTAAACTATCTTTGGATGGCACTGAACTAAGCATGAGACATGAGGAATCTAACACCAGCCTAGCCTTAAAAACTTGAATTTATAAGTAAAGCTGGTACCCTCAAATGGGTAAAATTATGTGAAAACATAAATAAAAAATGTCTGGTTCCAAAAAGAAGAGGATGAGCCTTTTTTTTTTCTTTTTAAATGATTCTAGTATTTCTGTTGCATCTAATGGCATACATCTGGACCCAGGAGACAAAGAATTCAATGCAGTAATGTTTGTTCCTGTTTGGCTGCAGTCATTAAAATGCATTACTAAATCCTTTCATTAAAAAAAATGATATCAAATACCAACTCAGAAGTGTTAACTTCAAAATTAATTGAACACCTCTGTGGTCACAATTTGCCAAACAAATCTTTCCATTAGAGGCATAATGTAAAATAGTAATAAAATGAAATTATTTTCTAGTGAGTGCTATTAAAGCAATGTTACAATTTATGCAGTCAGAACAACGTAGCAACCAGTAATTATCTCTTAACTACCTCTGAAATTACGCTTCTGTTAAATATATTATTATATGTAGCGCAGCAACAGCCTGCGATTGTTAACTCCATGTGGGTACTTTTTATAGAATAAATCAAAAACCAATGACTTCACAAGTGGTCATTTGTTTCTGGCAGAGTTTTAGGTTCTGTGTGGGTGTATGAAGCTAATTTCTATGACAAGAAAATCAATTCAAAGAGAAGAAGGTCGACTCTGTACAAAAGCATCTGTGTTTTTTATAGTCTTTACATATTCATATCTGTATCTTACAAACCCCTGGAATATGTTCCTTTAGTGAATCTTATATAATTTCAGACTTGGTGGAAAGCCAAGGCTGAGTTGTTAGCGCCAGTGATTGCTTTGCTCTTGTGGGACTGGAGGCCAAGGGTCAGGAAGAGTCCCTCACGAATAGCGACCACAGCAGCTACAAGGCAGCGAAAGAGTCCAGGGGATCACCAGGGCTACTGCTGGCCAAAAGGGGAGTCTCTCCCACTCCCATCCCCCAGCATCTCCCACCTGACGTCAGAATTGAAAGGTTTCTGCCACGTGCAGGGTGCAGGGCCTTTGGAAGGTTTGCCTCTCCAGTGGAAAGCTGCTTTGTCATTACCCTGCCACATCTTGGTCCAGATAAAATAAAGCCTACCCCTACTTTAAGCAAAACCACAACGTGAAAAATGTATAAATTAACAGATGGCAGGTCCTTTTGCAACTGAATTATAGAATTCAAAGTAAGAAGTATGTAGCTCCGTACTAAGCTGGGCACTTAGTGAACAAGATATCCATTGTATCTAAGATTTCGAGGCCTGTGATAATGCTAAAGAAATAGGCATGGTTAGATAAGTGGTAAAGAATCTGCCTGCCAATGCAGGAGACACAGGAGACATGGGCTCAATACCTGGATTAGGAAGATCCCCAGGAGGAGGAAATGGCAGCCCAGGCCAGGATTTTTGCCTGAAAACACCCATGGACAGAGGAGCCTGGAGGGCTACAGTCCATGGGGTTGCAAAGAGTCGGACACAACTGAGCACACACTCACAAAGACTTTAAACAAAGTCATAGAAGAATTAAGACTTCTTCCAGAGCTCATACTACATGTAAGTAAATAATGGCAAAAATATATGTTACGAGGTCACCTGGAAACAGATGATGATGAACTAGACTGGGGTGATTGCCATGGAGACACAAGAGGGACTCCGATGGAAGAATTGAGAGAAGCTAGGGGGGCTACAGTCCACAGGGTTGCAAAGAGTCAGACGCGACTGAGCGACTTCACTCACTCACTCACTCAGGGAATAACTAACCGGGGTCAAGGGAAACAGGATAGACCCAGTGTTTCTTTCTTGAATGACTTAGTGGGTAGTAGTGGCATTCACTAAACAGAACAGATTAATGTGAAATCTTTTAAACCATGGTCTCTGCTAAACCATGAAAAATAATTTCATTTACTGTGTGTGCATGCTCAGTCACTTCAGTTGTGTCCAACTCTTTGTGACCCCATGGACTGTAGCCCACCAGACTCCTCTATCCATGGATTTTCCAGGCAAGAATACTGGAGTGGGTTGCCATGCCTTCCTCCAGGGCAATCTTCCCAACTCAGGGATCAAACCCAGGTCTCTTGAGTCTCCTGCATTGACAGGTGGATTCTTTTCCAGTAGCACCACCTGGGAAGCCCCAATCTCAAGGAGTGAAGGATAAAATTTAGGGGCCCAGTGGAACCCCACTTCCAGCTCCTGTCTGAGCCCCTAGCTTTCTAATGTAGCTCCTACATCAGACAAAGACAAGAAAGTTCCATCAGCAGAAGATGGGTTTCTTTTCCCCATGGCAGGACTAGCTCTTTTAAGAGATGGATACATACCCTGAGATACGGCGGCAAGCAGCCAGGTAGCTTTGCTGAAAGCTTAGCCCCACTGAAATCAAGCTTCAGGAAATTATTCTGGTTAACATTTCTGGCCTCATTTATGTTTTTCTCCTCTTTACTATTACCCACACTGGTCTTTGCTGAACAACCACATTCAAATATATGCCTTTCCAAGTTTAGATTTTGAGTTTACCTCTCTGAGTGTGCCAAAGCAAGTATCCATCAGCCTGCTTCTATAAACTGACATTCTTAGCCCTGTTCTCATCTCAGTATAAGCTTTGTTTTTGCTGAGTCTTTTCAAGTGTGTCCACTCTGGCCTTAGACCAGCAAGGCTCCCTGGATCTGTCATGTCCCTAACTCTTAAACCATCTCCAATTACGATCCATCTGGAACTTACCAGTCCCTTTTCCAAGTTGCTACCTCAGCGCAAATCCAAGACTTTAGTGCGGTAACAAGGCAGTTACTAAATACCTCAACATATGTATTTTACGGTTAGACCACCTGGAATAATGTTATAATCATTGGTAGCCTCCCTAGTATTCAGTAACAGAATTTCTTATAAAGTTTATAGCCCCCAAAATAATCAAGACTAATTTGTTATTAAACTATGAACTTAGCAAACGTGTTAACACTGTATAGTATCAATTCAGAGCATAGTGCGAAAAAAAATGTGTAATAGAATAAAACACATTTAGTGGGTTTCAAGGTTATTGAAAGCATGCAGAATGAATTAAGATTTTCTTTTTAAATCCAAAAATACATATATAACCATAAAACACCTTACATACCTCCTTCCATCTGTTGGCTTTCCATGAAGGGCATCGGACAGATCTACAAGCTTTATGTGTTCGAGGTTTCTGTAGATGCCTGCAATATTTTTCTTCTAATTTCCCATGAAATTGGTCAATGCAAAGCACCTCACGGTATTTTAAACCTTTACCACAGGAAGCTGAGCACTGGAAGATAAATATGAATGCACTTGATTCATTTTACCTTGACTGATTTATCTATAAGAAGCAGGAAATGAAACAATCAAAACATCATTGCTTTGATATTTTCATCAAATTATACTTTGATATTTCTAAGGAGAGAATTTAAAATTTGCCAGTCTGCCCTAGACCATAAATCAATGTTGGTATCATAAGGTAACCATTTATATTATAAAAAGTATTGATTAACTACCATACACTAAGCACTCTTCTGGCACATAAATGCTTTAGTTCTTTAAAGACTATCTGCAACTAACTACCGTTACCACACATATTCTAATAAAAAACTTGCTTTCAATTTTGTATGGTCATGTCCTGCTCTATTTTTAACCCTGTATGTCTTGCCACAGTGCAAACTATGTTTTGAATGTTAAAAAAAAAAAAAACTCTCAATGTAGGAAAACATGAGAAAGCAGAAAACTTTTTTTCAATACATTAATTTATTTGGCAGCACTGGGTCTCTATTGTGGCACGTGGGATCTTTCATTGCAGTGCACAGGCTCTAGTTACAGCACACGACTCTCCAGTTATGCAAGAGGGGTTAGTTGTTTCATAGCGTGTGGATCTTAGTTCCATGGCCAGGGATTGAACCTGCATCTGCTGTATTGGAAGGCAGATTCTTAACCACCGGACCACCAGAGAAATCCTCCAAATTTATTTTTTTTAAGCATGATTCAATTGAAGTGTTTTTTTTTTTTTTAAATCGATCTGGCAATGGTATCATTCCAACACAAACCCTCCAAAATATTTTGCAGAAAACTAACTAAAATCTCTGTAAATATACAGGTTAAATAATTTGGCGTCAGTTTTCAACCAGTTACCATTTTATGAGTGAAGTCATTGCAGAGGAGACGAGCTGGGGCTCTAGCACTAAATACCAGCTCTGCCACTTACTAGCTGGGTGACGTTAGACATATTTCACCCCCTGTCCAAGCCTTGGTTTCATTATAAAGATGATAATTTCACCAATATTACTGGTTTATTATGAAGATTAACATGAGATAAAGTGTATGGAATGTCTGGTCCTGTTACACATGGTGCATCCTCAGTGAGTATTAGCTTCTCCTACCATTTTCCTTCATAAACTCTCAGGATGTTGATAATTTTCAGCATGATATATGCACCAGGGAAGAGTTAAGCTAAGAAGACATGGATTCCAGATAACTCCTGTCATTCTCCTGGAATAGCTGGTCACATATGGTTTCATTTGAAAACATATACTGAGTTCTGAGAACATTAGATAATATATTATGCATTTTATGTATGAGTTCAAAGACTGCATATCTAATATAGACTATATATTGCCTAAATATTTTAAATTAAAAAATGAATAGTTTGAGGATAATTTACCTTTATTAGATTACAATGGTATATCCCATTTGAATAGGCAATTAATTGAACTTGTTGCCTTGATTATTAAGACTTATTACCATATCTGAGATGTTCTCTTTCCCTTAACACCTACACCCTTACATGTGACTTAAAAAATATTTAATTCTGTGTGAATTGCTAATGAATCTTCATAAATTGTATTGTGTTCATTCCTTCTTGCTATTGATCTTCTCTTTCAGACCTACCTTTCTGTATGACATACTTCCCCTGGCTGTTTATCTTAGGTACTTCCCTGCCTGCTTCTTGACTTGTGTTTTTTTTTTTTTTCAAAGAATATAACATATTTTATACTTTAGTATAAAGTATACTAAACTTTTAAAAATCACATACTGTTGAATAGCAAGCATATATTATCAGGGAGTATACATGCATGTCCACACATAGAAGAATGCTTTTACCAGCAAGGACCTACTGCATAGTACAGAGAACTATACTCAAAATTCTGTATTAACCTATAAGGGAAAAGAATCTGAAAACTAATAGCTATACATGTATGTATAACTGAATCACTGTGCTTTACACCTGAAACAAACACAGCATTGTAAATCAACTATACTTCAATTAAAAATATATTAAGCTGCTTTTTAAAACACACACACACACAGACACACAAAGAAAGTTTTTCTTCTCAGGTTCATATAATTTTTTCTAACTTTTCAATTGTGACCTTTTGAGCAAAAGAGCATTCATTACTCTCCCTGAATGTCCCTTTTAAACAGTAATCATTTGTGAATATTCATGATATGAATGCAGCAATACTTATGGAAGATGGGAAAACACTTATTATTTTATTCTTTTGGTGAATATTATCACGTTTCTACCATATACCAAAAGCAGCAAATAAATATAGATTCATTGAACAACTCTTGCCTTTGATTTATCCTCAAAGTGCTTATAATCCAGATGACACATATCACCTATTAAATGAATAATGCCAATTCAGTTCAGTTCACTTCAGTCGCTCAGTCATGTCCGACTCTTTGAGACCCCATGAATTGCAGCACACCAGGGCCTTCCTGTCCATCACCACTTCCAAAGTTCACTCAGACTCACGTCCATCCAGTCAGTGATGCCATCCAGCCATCTCATCCTCTGTCGTCCCCTTCTCCTCCTGCCCCCAATCCCTCCCAGCATCAGAGTCTTTTCCAATGAGTCAACTCTTCGCCTGAGGTGGCCAAAGTACTGGACATCACCAGATGGTCAACACCGAAATCAGATTGATTATATTCTTTGCAGCCAAAGATGGAGAAGCTCTATACAGTCAGCAAAAACAAGACCAGGAGCTGACTGTGGCTCAGATCATGAACTCCTTATTGCCAAATTCAGACTGAAATTGAAGAAAGTAGGGAAAACCACTAGACCATTCAGGTATGACCTAAATCAAATCCCTTATGATTAGACAGTGGAAGTGGGAAATATAAATATATTTAAGGGCCTAGATCTGATAGAGTGCCTGATGAACTATGGACTGAGGTTCGTAACATTGTGCAGGAGACAGGGATCAAGACCATCCCCATGGAAAAGAAAAGCAAGAAAAGCAAAATGGCTGTGTGGGGAGGCCTTACAAATAGCTGTGAAAAGAAGAGAAGCAAAAAGCAAAGGAGAAGAGGAAAGATATAAGCATCTGAATGCAGAGTTCCAAAGAATAGCAAGAAGTGATAAGAAAGCCTTCCTCAGCGATCAGTGCAAAGAAATAGAGGAAAACAACAGAATGGGAAAGATGAGAGATCTCTTCAAGAAAATTAGAGATACCAAGGGAACATTTCATGCAAAGATGGGCTCAATAAAGGACAGAAATGGTATGGCTTTAACAGAAGCAGAAGACATTAGAAGCAGAGATGGCAAGATTACACAGAAGAACTATACAAAAAAGATCTTCACAACCCAGATAATCCTGATGGTGTGATCACTCACCTAGAGTCAGACATCCTGGAATGTGAAGTCAAGTGGGCCTTAGAAAGCATCACTACGAACAAAGCTAGTGGAGGTGATGGTATTCCAGTTGAGCTATTTCAAATCCTGAAAGATAATGCTGTCAAAGTCCTGCACTCAATATGCCAGCAAATTTGGAAAACTCAGCAGTGGCCACAGGACTGGAAAAGGTCCGTTTTCATTCCAATCCCAAAGAAAGGCAATGCCAAAGAATGCTCAAACTACCGCACAATTGCACTCATTTCACACGCTAGTAAAGTAATGCTCAAAATTCTCCAAGCCAGGCTTCAGCAATTCATGAACCGTGAACTTCCTGATGTTCAAGCTGGTTTTAGATAAGGCAGAGGAACCAGAGATCAAATTGCCAACATCCGCTGGATCATGGAAAAAGCAAGAGAGTTCCAGAAAAACGTCTATTTCTGCTTTATTGATTATGCTAAAGCCTTTGACTGTGTGGATCACAATAAACTGTGGAAAATTCTTCAAGAGATGGGAATACCAGACCACCTGACCTGCCTCTTGAGAAACCTATATGCAGGTCAGGAAGCAACAGTTAGAACTGAACATGGAACAACAGACTGGTTCCAAATAGGAAAAGGAGTGCATCAAGGCTGCATATTGTCACCCTGCTTATTTAACTTCTATGCAGAGTACATCATGAGAAACGCTGGGCTGGAAGAAGCACAAGCTGGAATCCAGATTGCCAGGAGAAATATCAATAACCTCAGATATACAGATGACACTACCCTTATGGCAGAAAGTGAAGAGGAACTAAAAAGCCTCTTGATGAAAGTGAAAGAGGAGAGTGAAAAAGTTGGCTTAAAGCTCAACATTCAGAAAACTAAGATCATGGCATCTTAGATGGGACCAAAACTAAGATCATGGTCCCATCATTTCATGGGAAATAGATGGGGAATAATGCCAGAGTACGTCTTAAATAATATTACTCCATAAAGATCAGAATAAAAATATAAGACAGTAAAAAAAACATTCAGTTCAGTTCAGTCACTCAGTCCTGTCCGACTCTTTGTGACCCCATGAATCGCAGCACGCCAGGCCTCCCTGTCCATCACCAACTCCCGGAATTCACTCAGACTCACGTCCATCGAGTCAGTGATGCCATCCAGCCATCTCATCCTCTGTCCTCCCCTTCTCCTCCTGCCCCCAATCCCTCCCAGCATCAGAGTCTTTTCCAAGGAGTCAACTCTTCACATGAGGTGGCCAAAGTACTGGAGTTTCAGCTTTAGCATCATTCCTTCCAAAGAAATCCCAGGGCTGATCTCCTTTAGAATGGACTGGTTGGATCTCCTTGCAGTCCAAGGGACTCTCAAGAGCCTTCTCCAATAGCACAGTTCAAAAACATCAATTCTTCGGCGCTCAGCCTTCTTCACAGTCAACTCTCACATCCATACATGACCACAGCTAAAAGCACAGCCATTAAAATAATACAATAAAATTTATGATTAAATCAAGACAATCATGAAAAATAGCCATTTCTTTATGGGATATTTGGTAAGCACTCAGGAAGATGTGATATTTAAACTCAGTCTTGAAGATGTAGGTTTGTTGATGGACAAAGGTGGATGGTCTTATATATTTGTTAGATGTATCTTATCTATACATTGCCCTTGTGTCTCTGTTTTTCAGCATTCTCATAGTTCTTTTATCAGTGCCAAGAATCCAAGAATCTCACAGTAAACATGCAGTAAATTGTTGATGTTTTTTATAAGAATGACCAATTCACTTAACGAAACTATGTAACACAAGAGGAGACATTCAGCCAAAGATACTACTTTAGAATGAACAATACATTTTCTCTATAAGCAACATCTTTGTATGGAATGTAAACTGTGATACTATAGTTCACTGCTAAAGTGAAGACTGGCTTCTCCTCATGTAACTCAAAGTCTCCTTTGATTCTTTCTCTTCTTTGTTATTCTAATCTGTAACCAAGACTATGGTTAAACATAATTTTAAGCATATTGCTTTTTTTTTCTTTGCTTAAGAACTGACAATGCATCATTATTGTCTACAATGGTGAACCAAACTTACACTCTTCTTTGCTTTCTTGATCCACCAAATTTCAGGCAACATCCCTTTCCAACCTCGTATTCTGTTTCTTTTCAACACACAACCTTTGCTCTAAATAGGCATAATATGATTACTTTCCCTTTAAGGTGACATCTTCACTCACACCAATGCCTGATTGGTATTATTTCCTTTTACCTGGACTACTCACTTGCCCTAGTGTTTCTAAATAGTATTTATCTTTAAAGCTTAAAGTCAACTCTATGGACACATATCATTCACTTCTCTGAACTCTTCTGTCTTACTCGGCTTTTAGCATTTCATCATTTTCTATTTTTGTGTCATCCTTTATCTACCCAAAGTTCTAGAGGTCAAGGACCTTTTAGATCACCCAGGTGACCCACAACTGGTAGGTACAATAAATATCAGCTGATTAATTGATGTTGATCCTGGGTGCAAGCAGTTCTAATTTGTTTTTATTAAACTCTAAAATAATTTATTAAAACAGCTTATATTTCCATGAAATAGATTAATTGGTATTAAACTCAAGGTGCTCTAGGAAAGATAGACAAAAAATATAAAATCAAAGAATTGCTAAGTAAATTATGCTTCAATAACACTTTTAAAGAACTCTTTCCCCAAGATCTGAAAAGGAATAGATATATTATTTTGTCATGTCTGATGAATTTCATGTGGGGATTTAAGTAAGAGAACATGTTATGCAAAGAGTCATGTTTTAGTTGGAATGAGGCAGTCACATTGTAAATAAGTAGTGAAATATTACTTTCCTTCTCTCAAACCACAATACATTCTGAGTTGTAAAGATCCTAAAAAATAGCTTATTTGGTAGAAAAACTCAACTTGGCCATTCTTTTCTCTGGGATCCCAGTAACTCTTTTCATTGCTTTTCTCTATTTTATGTCCCTGATACAATTTTATCTCCTTGAAGATATATTAACACTGTATAACTCATTTCCAGCATGCTTCTCAGAATTTTTTTCTTTAAAAATCACCTCTACACTTTTGACAGACAATCTCCTTCTGAGATTTTTCCATAAGTAATGTAGAGGATTAGTTACAGGAAATGGTGACATTAAATACAAGTAACCTGAATTGACTATTCTTATAAATTAGGTGAAGACACGTGCCTATTTAAGGAAAACAGAACATGTGAAACAAATGTAGAATTTGCAAGCCCTAAAAATGCAATGGAATATCCAGAATTGTGCAGGCTGGATGGCACATTCAATCCCAAAATGGACAGTCAGAATTAATGAGTCCATTCTCACATGATTAACTTTGGAGCAAAAGTCTAGTTTTTCAAGTGAAGTTGTATATAATTACAGAATAAGATTCCTTCCAACATTATAAATGTGGACTATTGTTCTTTTTGTTTACATATAAGGATACTATAGAAGAATAAATAGACAATTTGTGAGAAACTTGTTGATTAATTCTACAAACTTCAATTGCAAGACAAAATAAAATAAGGAAATGAAGTTTATCTAGCTCCAGTTCTAGGAAATGGGAAACAATGGAGGGGGGGTGTGTGTGTGTGTGCACGCACATGAGACTTTCATAGATTTTAATGGTGATCTAGGTCTCTATCATCTCTGAAAGTACTGGGAAACATACTGATACTGGGTTAATTAGTTTGTATCCTAATTAGAAAAAAAAATAGCCCTGAAAAGTAACTATTACACTGTACGTTAGCCATATGTAAATTGCCTTTTATTGAAAACAAACTGGGTGACTTTAGGTAATTTTTTAAATCTCATTCAACCCCTATATTTCACATGTAATATTAGTAAAAGAAGAACTATTTCATATAAATGTCTGGGCAAAGGTAAGGAATGGAGGAGGAAATGGCAACCCACTCCATTATTCTTGCCTGAAAACTTTCATAGACAGAGGAGCCTGGCAGGCTACATACAGCCCATGGGGTCACAGAGAGTCGAACACAACTCAGCACATGTCATGACATGACACAAAGGTGAGGAGAAAGGTATTTTTTAAACAAGAGAAATGACCAGACTCAGAAAACTCTAAAGAATTTATAAAGCTATAGCAAAATGTAAAAATAAAATTAATAAAGAATCCTGCAAAATATAGTGTTGATTACATGAAGGACAACCTTGAAAATGTCTCTCATAATGTAAAAGAAAATGTGAAGATTACATAAAGAATATCGTTTCCTGGAAAATGGTTTACTCATCCCCATCCCTTTGTACATGTCATTTCCTCCAATCTAACACCTTTCTTACATTGCATCCCTACAAATTTTTCAATGCTAAATTTTAAATTACTTTCCCTCCCTCCTTTCCTGATATCAGAGTCCTAACTAGATTAGGTGTGGCTCTTACACAGCTTTTATACCACAATACTCAGTTACCTGTTCCATGTCTCATTTACCTGCTAGACTATAAATTCTCCTGGGAACAGACCTACTGCAGGAAATCATGGAAAATGAAAAAGAACCCAGAATCACTTGTTTCTAATTAAATGTGTTATGAACTATTCTTCGTCTCAAAGGAAGAAGTAATTCCTGTGTACCATGAACCATAGGTCTTCTAAAATAATAGCTATTTCACTGGTGGTACATGAGCTGACTTAGATGATATGTTTTAAATTTAATGCTTATTTTACATAGCAATGGTCACCCTCAATTTTAGCTAAGAAGTAGATTAAAAAAAAAACCGTAAAGTTTGGCCTACTGAATAACAAATGAAGTCAAAGTTAAGTGTAAGAATTAATTACTAATTATTTTAATTAAGTTTGACTAGAAGGAGCCTGGCAGACTACAGGCCATGGGGTTGCAAAGAGTCGGACAAGACAGAGTCACTAACATACAATTTATAAATACATTTAGAAAAGTATCTAGACTAGAAATTTGACTAGAAATGTTTATTTCAATGCTTCTGCATAGTGTTCTCTATGAACGAAGGAAGATATTTTTGTTTCTATGTTCCTTATGTAAATTTTAGCTAAATAACTCTAAGGATAAGTATTAAAACTAACATTTGATTCTTAATATTAGAAAATTATTATTATAAATACCTAATATTAGAAAAGAGCTCTAACATCAACAGTAAGTTCTACATTAAATATTTTTAATGACTATCAAGATAAGCAACCAATCAGCAAAAGTACAGATTTTAAAGAAAAACTCAGAAATTCATATAGATTCTTGGTTTTCCATTTAAAATTTCTAAATTAATTTGATATATAGCCTAAATATTTTCCAGTTTTCTAAATGGACTTAAGTCAGTAAATTTGGTGATGATCCCATTTTTAAAGTGAGCAGAGTTAGTCATTCATGGTCAATTCATCATAACTAGAAGTATCTTGTAATAATAAAAGTACAGCTTCCTTAACACTCTTCAATTGCTGATAAGGAAAATATTAAACTATTATCAAAATTTGATAGTACTATGTATACATTTTATTCAATATTATACTTTTTCAAAAACCATTTCAGGGATGGCTAAAGTTATGACATTTGGTTTTTCAGCTATCAGAAATACCTTGACTTTAGTTTTACAAAAAATGATGTTATACAAAAAATGATTAACAAACAAATATAAAACTGAATATAAATAAGTTGAAAGTGAAAGTGTTAGTCACTTAGTCATGTCTGACTCTTTGCGACCACATGGGCTGTAGTTCACTAGGCTCCTCTGTCTATGACATTCTCCAGGCAAGAATACTGGAGTAGGTAGCCTTTCCCTACCAGGGGATCTCCCCCATCCAGGAATCAAACCCAGGTCTCCCACATTGCAAGTAGATTCTTTAACATCTGAGTCACAAGGGAAGCCCTATTAATTTATCTTTGCTTTTCAAAATTTTTGGATTTTTCTGATTGTTTTTTGAAACTAATTCTTATGTCATTAGGCAATCTGATGAAGAAACAAATTTTTACTTTATTTCTAGATATTGCATCATCTCTTTGTTTCACATACAGCAAGGTTCACAGTCATTAGTTGAAAAAGTAAAAGCTCACAACCAGATGACAGGATGTCATGTCTACCTGATTGCTTATGGTATGATATCTGTTTATGGCAGATATTAGCTAATTTCTTCAAACAACCAAGAAAAATCTGCTACCAAGTGACAAAGGGGTTCACACAGAGTCTGTTTTAGGAGAGCTAAACTCACAGAAATGCAATCATTCAATACACCTTACTACAAACCCAAAATCCTTTCCATCAAGACAAGGGCAACTGAATGAGAAGCATCAATTTACAAGGAATAAAATGGAGTGATGTAGATTTAAACACAAACATATCACAGTAGCTAAAACATAATTGGGTATTTGAAGTGTCTTTCTTGAAACAATTTAAGAGGATTAGTTGTGTTTTTCTTAGTCCTTGTGGCAACTCCAAAAGTATCAATGGATTTCTCTGTAGGAATATGTATTATCTATCTTTGTTTTGTACTTTTCAAAACTAAACTATCATATACTTCTGTAGCAAAGCTAAATTTAAAATTTTTTTCATGGGATATATTTGATCATTATTTTTCTAGAGAATTTTTTAGAATGACATTTTGGTGATCATGTTAAATGTCTTTGTAACACTAATGAAACAAAAGATTTGTCTATGAAATGACATATTACAAAGGGAAATAATAGAGCTTCAGGTCAAACAGACCAGAAATTAGATATCCTGTTGAATAAAACACTATGTATGTTTCATTTTTCTTTCTGATTTTTAAGAATAAAGAAGCTAAACAACAACAACAACAAAAACAGGCCAAAGCTAAACCCAGGAGCAGCATGGTTTTTGAAGTTTCAGGAAGCCAATGATAACTATCTACCTAAGAGAAAAGCCCCACTACAGAAAAACTGTGGGCTTCCCAGGTGGCACTAGTGGTACAAAAACAACCCTGCTGCCAATGCAGGAGAAACAAGAGCTATGGATTTGTACCTGTGGCAGGAAGATCCCCTAGAGAGAGCATGGCAATGCAGTCCCCCATTCCTGCCTGGAGAATCCCGTGGACAGAGGAGCCTGGGGGGCTACAGTCTATAGTGTCACGCAGAGTGGAACACAACTGAAGCAACTTAGCACTCATGCATGCACAGAAAAACATTAGATATGAATTTTGTACAACTACTTTGTAATTAAGAGCATTCCCTACAATGCTAGAATACTATTTAAAATAGAGCTCCTAAATTATTAGAGAAGTAAAACAACATAGCAAGAAACAGCCAAAGTATAGTAGAGTATCTCTGTGTTTAAACAGAAGCACACACACAAAAAAGTCAAAATATGCATATTAAATGTAGTGTCAACTCTATAAAATAGTACTGCTACTGTTCCTTTAATTCGATGCATATGTGCAGTAAGGAGTAAGATACTAAATCTATCAACAGGGACCCCATTCACAGTATTTCCTGAAAGATTATACTTAGAGTTTTAAAGTTTAATGGAGTCTGAAAATTTCCTTTTTAACCTGTTACAGACACCCTTTGACTATGTAGCTTTAACAACCCAAGACAGCATTTGGTTTTTAAAACATGTACTATGAAATATTTCATTCAGTTGTACTGCATCTGATTATATATAAAATTTGCAAATTCAGACATCTAAAATATTTCAAGTCAGGTTTATTTGCAAAGATGTTTGAGTTTCAACTTAAAGGACAAAAAACTAATACAATTATGTAAAGTTTAAAAATAAAATAAAATTAAAAAAAACATAGGCTTAATAATAAACATATCCAATAAATTTTCACTATATTTATATCATCATAAAATTAGAACATTTTAATTTCTATTTCATGTTCTAAAATTTTAGAGTATATATGTATATATTTATGTACAAACACAAAATACATTTACAATTCAAAACTAATCAATGCAACATGATTATCTCATGCATAATTCATTTGGCTAATTCAATTGTAAGTAATGTTTAAAGATAATTTACTATAATATGGAAAAGTTTTGTGATTATTTTTTAATGTAAAACCCAAAGCAAAATTGCATTAACTCAAGCAAGTACTTTATACAGAAATTTTCACTTATCATACATTATTTTCCACACACAAATACTAGAAAATCAGAATGGAAAATCATCTCAGTAAATGATAACTAAAATATTTAATAATTGGATTCATTTTCTTCAACAATAAGACCTGACAAACAATCACTACAAACCCAGAAACATAAGTTACTGAACTCAGGTTTACTGTGCTAGAAGCAACAGCAAAGTGAAAGTGAAGTCGCTCAGTCATGTCCGACTCACTGAGACCCCGTGGACTGTAGCCCACCAGGCTCCTCCATCCATGGGATTCTCAGTAAATGTATTTCTAATTCAAAACGTAAGCACTATTTGTAGCAAAAAATTGTCAAGAAAAACTTCTATTAATTTAAAACTTATAGTTTATTGTTTTAACTTTCTAATAGTATGGTTTGTGTGTATGACAAAGGAGTAATGCACATTTCAGACTCCTCTATAAAATCTGCTTAGCAAGTGGAACTCATCCGAAGACTTCCTGTTCAGAGATTTTATTGACTCTCTGAGTAACACAAATCTTTACAATTATATGGCCACAAGACTGGTAAAGGTCAGTTTTCATTCCAATCCCTAAGAAAGGCAATGCCAAATAATGCTCAAACTACCACACAATTGCACTCATCTCATACGCTAGTAAAGTAATGTTCAAAATTCTCCAAGCCAGGCTTCAACAGTACATGAACCATAAACTTCCACATGTTCAAGCTGTATTTAGAAAAGGCAGAGGAACCAGAGATCGAATTCCCAACATCTGTTGGAACATTGAAAAAGTAAAAGTTCCAGAAAGACACCTATGTCTGCTTTATTGACTATGCCAAAGCCTTTGAGTGTGTGGATAACAACAAACTGGAAAAGAGTTCTGGGAATACCAGACCACCTGATCTGCCTCTTGAGAAATCTGTATGCAGATCAGAAAGCAGCAGTTAGAACTGGACATGGAACAACAATCTGGTTCCAAATCAGGAAAGGAGTACATCAAGGCTGTATATTGTCACCCTGCTTATTTAACTTATATGCAGAGTACAAGAGAAACACTGGGCTGGATGAAGCACAAGCTGGAATCAAGATTGCCTGGAGAAATATCAATAACCTCAGATATGCAGATGATACCTCCCTTATGGCAGAAAGCAAAGAAGAACTAAAGAGTCTCTTGATGAAAGTGAAAGAGGAGAGTGAAAAAGCTGGCTTAAAACTCAACATTCAGAAAACTAAGATCATGGCATCCGGTCCCATTACATCATGGCAAATAGATGGGGAACAGTGGCAGAGACTCTATTTTGGGGGGCTACAAAATCACTGTATATGGTGACTGCAGCCATGAAATTAAAAGACACTGATTCTTTGGAAGAAAAGTTATGACCAACCTAGACAGCATATTAAAAAGCAGAGACATTACTTTGCCAACAAAGGTTCATCTAGTTTTTCTAGTAGTCATGTATGGATATGAGAGTTGGACTATAAAGAAAGCTGAGTGCCGAAGAATTGATGCTTTTGAACTGTAGTGTTGACTCTTGAGAGTCCATTGGACTGCAAGGGGTTTCAACCTGTCAATCCTAAAGGAAATCAGTACTGAATATTCATTGGAAGGATTGATGCTGAAGCTGAAACTCTAATACTTTGGCCACCTGGTGTGAAGAACAGACTCATTGGAAAAGACCCTGATGCTGGGAAAGATTGAAGGCGGGAAGAGAAGGGGACAACAGAGGATGAGATGGTTGGATGGCATCACCGATTCAATGGACATGAGTTTGAGTAAACTCCGGGAGTTGGTGATGGACAGGGAGGCTTGGTGTGCTGCAGTCCATGGGGTCACAAATAGTCAGACACTATTGAGTGACTGAACTGACTGAACTGAGGGAAAAAATGTTATTGTCAATATGAGACTAACATAGATCTTCTCTAATTTTAACAATTTGTTATGGGTCATTATTGTGCATTTACTTTTTCTTGATGTTTTTATATAAATGACAACAACTGGGACGTTACTTTTGTTAGATGGTATGGCACATTCCATGATGCAAACCCACTCCTATTTTATCCCCTGGGAGCTTACATTCAGAACCATGAGCATCTGCTTTCCTGAATGGAAAAAAAAAAAAAAAAACAGAAAACTATTCAGTGTGGGTGGGCCATAAAAAGTTAACGAAATCAGAAAAATAACTAACTGAAACCTTTAAAAATATATTGACTTTCAAGGCATTACTTACTATGGTAACATTTACAAAATTCTTAAAATCAAGCACTAATAAAATAGCAGGATTTACCATTTCAAGTTTCTTCAAATGTTTTTGCACTACCTGTGGGAATTAGCAGAAGTCAAGCCAAGAAGTTTGCTTTCCAGTAGGGTTATAAGGGTCTGAAAAGGAATATGTACTGAGAACTCTCCGATGAGAAATAAAAAATGAGCTCTATGAAGGCTTTGATAAGGGAAAAGTCAAAGTTGAAATTAAAGGAACAATATCCACAACACCTATTTATGTCTATTTGTCATATGCAATAAAACTTGTGAGAGTGTTATAGGGATTAATTCTGAGTGATTTTAAGCTAATTTTAAAATCATCTTAATCAGATAAAAGTAAATTATTTATGTTAAAATTTAAGGCTGGGTTTTATAGTTTTTACTACTGTGGTGTGGAAAATAGAATAATAAAAAAAGACATGAGATTAGAATCACAGACCTACACTTGAAACTCAACTGTCAGCTGTTGAACAGCCTTGGGCTAGATGCTTACCTTGCTGGTCCTCAGTTTTCTCATCATAAAGTGGCAATAACAACACCTACACCTCAGGGTGGTTGTGAGATTAAAGGTGATATGGATGAATGAATCTAAAACAGTGCTTGACACAATACTCTAACGTCATATTAAACCTCTTTTCCCCTTTTTTCATCCTTCCCAGATCCTCAGGAAATATAAAATATGTCATGAAAATACAATCTATGGTGTAGGTTTCTCTGTTAAACACTCGAATGGAACAGGTGCGTTGTTCAATGCTCTTACATTTAGAGATCATTCATAGGTGAGAGAAGGAGGGTAACCACTTCAAGTGAATTTCATTAAGATCCTATCTTGTTTTTCCCGCAAAAAAAAAAAAAATCTGTTTACCAAGATACTAAAAAACACATCAGACATACCTCAAGTTATTTCAGAGTGGAGAAAAAGAAAAGAAAATAGAATAGAAGGTGAATAGACATATGGTCAAAAAACCATAATCAATTTCAGTTAAAAATGGTGGAGCCACCATATGTATTCATTTGCCCTCCCTGATCGATTTTCATTTTCAATCCACAATATCAAAGTAAATAAAATAGATTTGGAAGATGCAAGAAGAGAAAAGAAGACCAATATGAAGCAAGACAACCTTGTACCAGCAGGACCAGTGAGTGGCTCAGTACCTGGATGCAACAAGGAAAGCTACAACTCCTCCACTCCTCCTTAGGCAGTGAGTGAAAATTGCTCAGTCCTGTCTGACTCTGCACCCCATGCAGTCCGTGGTATTCTCCACGCCAAAATACTGGAGTGGGTAACCTTTCCCTTCTCCAGGGGATCTTTCCAACTCAGGGATTGAACCAGGTCTCCCGCATTGCAGGTGGATTCTTTACCAGCTGAGCCACAAGGGAAGCCCAAGAGTACTGGAATGGGTAGCCTATCCCTTTACCAGCAGATCTTCCAACCCATGATTCAAACTGGGGTCTCCTACATTGCAGGCAGATTCTTTACAAACTGAGCTATGAGGGTAGATTAGGGGTTTATTTTACAGAGAAGTTAAATGTGGGAGCCCCAGAACTGAGGATGCTGGAGGACGAACAAGGGAATTCTGCACATTGAATTCTTGACCCTTGGTCTCTTGGCACATAGTACTCTTGCTCACAGGCAAGGCATTCCAGGGTCCTTTGAGAAACGGAGACCCCAAGAGAAAAGATCTAAAATAGTGACTTACAGGGGAAATCACCCGCCACTAAACTCTATCCAAATGCAGTTTTATATCAATTTTCTATTGCCTAACTCTTAAGTAAGAATGAGCTGCAGAGGATTATCAACTTTAGGGGGAAAAAAAATTCCTTAGGAAAACCAGAAAACCACTCCCACTCTTATCCTTAAAAAAAAAGGGTCCAAGGGATAAAGAGACAATTAAGAAGAGACTCTCCCCTCAAAAAACAGATATTAATGAGAGGTAAACTAGATGTTATATGGACAAACGAATAGACTAGTATGACCCCAAATAATGAGAAGGCAAGAAGAGACTTTGAATTAAACATATAATAACATTAATAATTCAAGAGATGCCTTAGACATTGACAAAGTTTCCCATTAAGTAAAACCAAGTGATAGAACGTAAGATAATAAAAACAAAATTCAAAAACTCGAATATTCAATGAGAAAGAGTTGAAAAAAAGAAAAACAAAGAAAATAGTTGCATAGATATTACCAAAGAAATAATAAAATAGATTTTCTCAGCACAAATCTCCTTAATGAAAAGGCCTATAGAATGCCTATGGATTTCCCTGGTGGCTCAGATGATAAAGAATCCACTTGCAATGCGGGAGACCTGGGTTCAATCCCTGGGTGGGGAAGATCCCCAGAGAAAGGAATGGCAACCCACTCCAGTATTCTTGCCTGGAGAAATTCCATGGACAGAGGAGCCTGGAAAGATACAGTCCATGGGGTCGCAGACAGTTGGACATGACTGAGTGTCTAAGAACAGCACATAGCATGGCATAGAATGCCTAACAAAGTGAATTTTAAACACACACACTAAGCCACTTCACGCAATATCAGAACAAGGACAATGATACCAAAGTTTCAGTGGCATAGGCACAGAGTCAAAGGCACTTATAACAAGGATTCAGAATCACTGCTCCTGCTGCTGCTGTTGCTAAGTTGCTTCAGTCGTGTCCGACTCTGTGCGACCCCATAGACAGCAACCCACCAGGATCCCCCATCCCTGGGATTCTCTAGGCAATAACACTGGAGTGGGTTGCCATGTCCTTCTCCAATGCATGAAACTGAAAAGTGAAAGTGAAGTCGCTCACTAGATTTCTCAAAAGGCTAAAGAATAAGATAATGCCTTAAAATTCTGAGGGAAATTATTTTTCTGCTAGAATTCTATAACTGGCCAAGTTATCAAGGAAATATGAGGACTGACTAAAGACATTTTCAGATTTGCACAAAAGGAAAAATGAATCTCCCATTTTTCATCTTTCAAGAAGATACAGGGCAAAGTGCTTTCATATAAAAGAGTAAATAAAAAAGTAAATGAGATGCAAGAAAAAGTCATCAAAATAGAAATTGAGTGAAAAGACCTCACAGGATGAGAGAAGGATCAGCAAGGTTAAGTTCATCCTAACCAGATCAGAGGGAGAAGATCAGGGTTTGGGGGTGGGTGGCTCTGGGAAGTGTTTAGGAAAGAGAAACTATCTGAGCATTTAGGGGAAAAAATTAATAGAGCTTTTATGTAACTGTTCAAGCTTAAGAGAAAAAATAATAGTTGGAATGTTAAAAGAAACAGAAAATTTTTAAAGGTTGCAATTATTAACTCTAAGAAAATCAAAGAGTTATTCAAGAAAGGAGCAGTGCTTCAAGTACATTACTTGACTTCACAGTGACATAAGAAAAACTATTGACTGAATCAAAATTCATTTGGGGTACTTCCTTGGTGGTCCAGTGGTTAAGAATCTGCTTTACAATGCAGGGGACACGGGTTTGATCCCTTGTCAGGGAACTAAGATCCATGTGCCATGGAGCAACTAAACCCCCATGCCATAACGACTGAGTCTGCATGGAGAACACTATTCATTACTTTATGAAAACATGAAAAGCATGTTTCCAAATTTACTTTTGACATAAAGTTAGAAGGACGTATTTAACTGACAAAGGATTAATCTCCAAAATATACAAGCAGTTCATGCAACTCAATATCTAAAAAACAAACAACCCAAGCGAAAAATAGGTGGAAGACCTAAATAGACATTTCTCCAAAGAAGACATACAGATGGCCAACATGAAAAGATCTTCAACACAACTCATTATTAGAAAAATGCAAATCAAAATTACAAAGAGGTATCACCTCACCCTGTCAGAATGGCCATCATCAAAAAATCTACAAACCATAAATGCTGGAGAGGGTATGGAGTAGAGAACTCTTCTACACTATTGGTGGGAATGTAAATTGGCACAGCCACCATGGAGAACAGTATGCTAAATCGTTTCAGTCGTGTCCGACTCTGTGTGACCCCATAGACGGCCTCCTACCAGGCTGCCCTGTCCCTGGGATTCTCCAGGCAAGAACGCTGGAGTGGGTTGCCATTTCCTTCTCCAATGCAGGAAAGTGAAAAGTGAAAGGGAAGTCGCTCAGTTGTGTCCGACCCTTAGCGACCCCATGGACTGCAGCCTACCAGGCTCCTCCGTCCATGGGATTTTCCAAGCAAGAGTACTGGAGTGGGGTGGCATTAAGAGAACAGTATAGATGTTCCTTAAAAAACTATAAAACAACTATATGACTCACTAATTGCACTACTGGGTTCATAATCTGAGAAAGCCATAACTGAAAGAGACACATGTACCCCAATGTTCATTGCAGCACTATTTACAAAAGCCAGGACATGGAAGCAACCTAAACACTCATCAATATATGAATGGATAAAGAAGTTGTTGTACATATATACAATGCAATATTCAGTCAGTTCAGTCGCTCAGTCATGTTTGACTCTACGACCCCATGAATTGCAGCACGCCAGGCCTCCCTGTCCATCACCAACTCCAATGGAATATTATACCAATGGAATATTACTTGGCCGTAAAAAGCAATGAATTGGAATCACTGGTAGTGATGTGGATGGACCTAGAGTCTGTCACACAGAATGAAGTATGTCAGAAAGAGAAAAACAATTATAATATATTAACGCATACATGTGGAGTTGAGAAAAGCAGTACAGATGAACCTATTTGCAGGATAGGAATAGAGATGCAGATGTGCAGAATGGACATGTGGATACAAAGGGAGAGGAGAGGGTTAAATTGGGAGAGTAACATTGGCAGATATACACTACCATGTGTAACATAGCTAGATAATGGAAAGGTTCTGTATAACACAAGGAGCTCGCACAGTGCTCTGTGATGATCTAGAGGAATGGCATGGGGTGGAGGAGGCTCAAGAGGGAGGGGATATATGTATACTTATAGCTGATTCACATTGCTGTACAGCACAAACTTACACAACATTGTAAAGCAATTATACTCCAATAATAACATTTTAAAAATAAATAAAATGAATCCTTTCACTGGAAAAGAATTTAAAAATAAAATTCAGATATAAGAATTTAAAAAGATATGTGAATCCAAAATATTACAGAAAAATAGAAGTTCTATACTTTTGCTTAAAAATATCTACTGCTATGGATAAATAAAATTATTCAAAACCCTATCATATACTATACATATTAGGCTTATACGGATGTAAATAGTATAAAAAAAGACTAGGTGACAACTAGGAACTGAATTTTGATGTAATATTGATTATATTGGGCACAGTGTTCATATCAAAAGTGGCAATATTCTTTCTAGCTATATTCTTAACAGTTAGACCAATTTTGCCAATGAATGAAATTCTAGATGTCAGATTTTATGAAGAGCTGAACAAAATAGATATATTTAATGAGGAAAACAGAAAAATAGCTGCCTTCAAATATTTGCCCTGTGGAGGAGGAATTTGATGTATTCTTACTTCAGGGTACAGAATGAAAGTTACAGATGAATATTTCATATATATCAATTTCAGCTCAAAATACAGAACAGAAATCACATAATTTTCCTAGAAAGAAAGTGGGTTATGTTGTGTTATGCATAGTCTCCAACCTTTAGAAATGTTCAATATAGAAACTGTGTATAATTCAGATGAGAAACTTAATAATGTACGCTTTGTGTAGTAGGATATGAAAGAGGAAATTGTAAGTCTTTCCCAATTTTAAAGATATAATACCAAAAAATGTAAGAAAACTATTTTTAAAATATTTCAAATATCACAACAATCTCTTCAGATATATATATTTAGGGGTTTATTTTAAAAATTGTATTATTTACTAAAATGAGAAAATGAAAATTTCTGCACACATGAATTATAGGACATCCTTCAGTTGGAGAATATGCCATCCTTTAACTCTTAAGAATTTCAAATCAATTTTATAGTTTGATATTGCCTCATTTACTATGACATAGGTATCGAGTGAAATCCTGAAGTTATTTCCAGACTTTTAAATTTTAATTTCTGATAAAATAGTTTTGAAAAAATAATCTGTTTTTTATTACAACAGATGTAAAATAAAAACATTCCAACTAATTTCTCCTTTCATAACTTTTTTAGAAACTTCCTCAACACTCTACATGGAAACATTTTCCCAATAGATAAGGAAGTGAGTTTTATTTAAAAGTTTTCTCCATATTTTGACTTTAAAAGTAACTATAAAGAAATACTCATAGTTTGATAGTGACACAGTCACAAAAAACTTGAAAGTGAAAGTGAAAGTCACTCAGTCATATCTGACTCTTTGAGACCCCATGGACTATACAGTCCATGGAATTCTCCAGGCCAGAATACTGGAGTGGGTAGCCTTTCCCTTCTCCAGGGGAATCTTCCCAATTCAGGGATTGAACCCAGGTCTCCCACATTGCAGGCGGTTTCTTAACTTGAAGAAAATATTTAATTTCATAAAATACAAAAAAAGTCTCCAGTGTTCTTCTCAGTTTAAACCATAATCTTAAATGGTCCATTTAATATATCTAAATAAATACCATATCCTTCTTAGCACAATAAAAATTTAGATATTAGGATGATTTTCATGTTTAAATTATGTATCAACAAAAATACTTAGATTTTCTATCAAAGTAGGTATACACATTAAAGGTGCTGAAATAAAGAATAAAAGAGAATTCTAAATTTAATAAGGTCAGAAACCATATCTATAAACGTTTACTGAATAAATGTTATATAGAAAAAATGTATGAGCAAATACACACGAAGATTATTTAAATATGCAGTTTATGTTACTTGAATGAGGTAGATTGGATGAACTTTAGTTCTACAAAAATTATACAGAAAGGAAAGCTTCATCTAATTTACATCTCTTTCCTCAAGATTTTTGATGTTATTGTTCTGATTCTATGGGGTACCCTGTGGGTCAGCAGAGATGAGAAGAATGCAATCTTCTGGTTGTATCTAAAATTAAGATCTTGCAGCAAAATGCTGACTTGGAAACAGGAGCCCATATGAACTCCTACTGTTCTTTTGAGCTTGGACACTGATGTGGGAGGAGCCAAGCCTGGTTATCGTCCCTACTCCGAGATGTGAAAATGCTCCAAAGGCCTAAGAATAAACAGTGAAAAAGTTTCCCTTAGATGGAAGGGTGCAAACTTTGGTGGTAGAATATGGAAACATTTTTTTATTAGTGTGGCAGTAAAAATTTCCTTTTATTCTTTCATTCTCCTATAAAGACTATATTCTCACAGAGCACACATCACCATTTATACAGTATAATTTGCACATTTTAATTCTCACACTATATTTAATGATATCCCAAACATAGTGAATAATCTTTAATCACAGAAAATGCTTTTTGGTTCTACTTGTCAGTTTGTTTATGATGGGTAAAATCTACCATAAGAAAGAAATTTTTGTGAATGTTTATATTGTTGTTGTTTAGTTGCTAAGTTGCATTTAACTCTTTTGAGATCCTTAGGACTGTAGCCCACCTGGCTCCTGTCCATGGGATTTTCTAAGCAAGGATACCAGAGTGGATTGCCATTTCCTTCTCCAGGGGAATCTTCTCAACTCAGGGTTCAAATTTGTGTCTCCTAGATTGCAGGTGGAGGCTTTACCAATGAGCCACCAGGGAGGCCCAAATATGTTTATACCCTGAAAAAAATTACAGCCTATAAACAAAAATGGTTCTACTGTGGATGAGCCTTTTTCTGGCAATTGTAATAACTGGACCAAATTTATGTTCCGCAGAAATCTGATTACTTGTCACAGTATTTTCAATTATGTTTTTATTTAGATTTTGGAACTAGGTTCAAAACTGACCTGGAAAAGGTCAGTTTTCATTCCAATCCCAAAGAAAGGCAATGCCAAAGAATGCTTAAACTACTGCACAATTGTACTCATCTCACACGCTAGCAAAGTAATGCTCAAAATTCTCCAAGCCAGGCTTCAACAGTATGTGAACCGTGAACTTCTAAAACCAGTTCAAGCTGGTTTTAGAAAAGGCAGAGGAACCAGAGATCAAATTGCCAACATCTGTTGGATTATCAAAAAAGCAAGAGAGTTCCAGAAAAACATCTATTTCTGCTTTACTGACTATGCCAAAGCCTTTGACTGTGTGGATCACAACAAACTGTGGAAAATTCTTCAAGAGATGGGAATACCAGACCACCTGACCTGCCTCTTGAGAAACCGGTATGCAGATCAGGAAGCAACAGTTAGAACTGGACATGGAACAACAGACTGCTTCCAAATAGAGAAAAGAGTACATCAAGGCTGTATATTGTCACCCTGCTTATTTAACTTATATGTAGAGTACATCATGAGAAACGCTGGGCTGGATGAAGCACAAGCTGGAATCAAGATTGCCGGGAGAAATATCAATAACCCCAGATATGCAGATGACACCACCATTATGGCAGAAAGTGAAGAGGAACTAAAGAGCCTCTTGATGAAATTGAAAGAGGAGAGTGAAAAAGTTGGCTTAAAGCTCAACAGTCAGAAAACTAAGATCATGGCATCCAGTTGCTTCACTTCATGGTAAATAGGGAAACAGTGGAAACATTGACAGACTTTAATTTTGGGGGCTCCAAAACCACTGCAGATGGTGACTGCAGCCATGAAATTAAGACGCTTACTCCTTGGAAAGAAAGTTATGACCAACCTAGACAGCATATTAAAAAGCAGAGACATTATGTTGCCAACAAAGGTCTGTCTAGTCAAGGCTATGGCTTTTCCAGTAGTGACATATGGATGTGAAAGTTGGACTGTGAAGAGAGCTGAGCACCGAAGAACTGATGCTTTTGAACTGTGGTGTTGGAGAAGATTCTTGAGAGTCCCTTGGACTGCAAGGAGATTCAACCAGTCCATCCTAAAGGAAATCAGTCCTGAATATTCATTGGAAGGACTGATGTTGAAGCTGAAACTCTAATACTTTGCCACCTGATGGAAGAACTGACTCATTGGAAAAGACCCTTCTGCTGGGAAAGATTGAAGGCAGGAGGAGAAGGGGACAACAGAGGATGAGATGGTTGGGTGGAATCACCATTCAATGGGCATGAGTTTGAGTAAACTCCGGGAGTTTGTGATGGACAGGGAGGCCTGGCGTGTTGCAGTCCATGGGGTCGCAAAGAGTCGGACACGACTGAGCGACTGTACTGAACTGAACTGGAACTAGGTTAAAGTTATATTTCCTGCTATTGATAAATTACACATTAAAACAAACATTTGTCTCAAAATTATGATAGTCATAATTAAATGTATAATTTGTGTTGTTTTAGTCTTTTCTTAACCAGTAATATGTACTTAACCTGTAATTTGTCCTACCTTCTATCTCTTGATACATTTGTATTTTTACCCTCCACATCTAGTGCTGCATAACTATCAGTAACACTTTTTAACTGCTACATAAATATCCAGTACTTCTTAGTAGATCAGTGATAATACAAATCAAAATAATGGAATCTTTAAGTAATGAGCTTTGTGTCAACCACTTTACCTATTTTTCCTTTTAATACTAAAAAATGTCCTCTTTAGATAGGCACTATTTTATACTCTAAGAAACAAAATCTTAGAAATGTTAAGTAACTTTCCAAAAGTTACTCTGCTAAACAACAGCAATTTTAACCCAAACCTAGGCATGCTACCACAATTCTTAATCTCAAGATGTAGGAGAGACTTAATATTTAAAGATTCAAGAGGCTTAAGAATAATAGTATTGCTTCAAAGCTTTTTTGGTAAATGAAAAATTATATTTCTCTTGGTAAAGTTGATTATATTCTCTTACATGAAACTAACACAAAACCAAGTATACACCATCAAATGGGCTCTTCAATCTGCAGTTTGTAATCCTAATACTCTTCAGTCTTTGACTCATTGCCCCACATGTTTACTCTCTTCAAACCCAAACTTAATTGATCTTATAATTATCAACCATGACTTTTCTCAGCTTTATTATCTTGACAATAAAGTACTTGACAAGGTTTTCTCTTATACATCTTTTCCTCCCATTTGCGAAGTCCAATAGTTCCATGAATCTCTCGTCTACTGGCTTCATCTACTCCACTACAGTTTGAGTGCTGTGAGTCATCTGTAAATATGTGATAATAACTGCCGCCGCTGCTGCTGCTGCTAAGTCGCTTCAGTCGTGTCCGACTCTGTGTGACCTCATAGACGGCAGCCCACCAGGCTCCCCCATCCCTGGGATGCTCTAGGCAATAACACTGGAGTGGGTTGCCATGTCCTTCTCCAATGCATCAAAGTGAAAAGTGAAAGTGAAGTCGCTCAGTCATGTCCGACTCTTCGCGACCCCATGGACTGCAGCCTACCAGGCTCCTCTGTCCATGGGATTTGCCAGGCAAGAGTACTGGGGTGGGTTGCCTTTACCTTCTCCTGGTCCCTAAATCATCACCCTAAATTTTTAGAAGAGTCCTGTCCTGGATTTCTCTAGTCTCTCATGTTCTGAATGTTTTCATGATGAGAAATGCCTATTATAAATCTTCCTAAAACACCATTGTGATCGTACGCCAAAAAATTCAATGGCACATAAAAAAACTTACAGAATTTTCACTTTTTAAAACTCTCAAGTATAATATTCATTAGTCCTCCTTGTTGTGGCCCAACTCATATTTCTAACTTTATTCCTGCCCCTTGTCTCTCACAAACCAACTGACACCAGTCAAATGAAACTACTTTTTTGGCCTCTGGCTTTGCTCAGAGTGGTCTCCAATCTGGTACCTCTTTTCCCACTTAAATCCTATCTCTGTATCAGGGCTCATGCCTTCTTCAGAAAGTCTTACATTTCTCCAACGGGATACATAATATTTTCTCACTTTCCATGACATTTATTTCTGTCTTGTTACAGTTATTTGTGTGTGTATTTATTTTTCCCTGAACTGTGAGTCCTTTGAATACAGTGTGTCATTCTTATTCATCTCGAGCTTTTTTAGCCCAGTGCCTATTAAGGATGGACTCTTTATAACCTTGAATGGATTGATGGGAGATTTTTTTGGCAGCTCAGTAGCCACCATTCCCTTCATAGTTACCTCCAAAGTCTCTGAGTTTCCCTGGGTCACAACTGCAAAATGTCAAAAGTTCAAGAAGATTGAAAATGGATCAGAGTGGTCTTAGAGGATCACCTTAGAGCACAGTTACAACTGGTATAGAAGAATTTTTTATGTGATCTACCAAAAACTTTGTAATACTTCATTGAATTATCCCAAATATATGAATATGATATGATATATATATATATATATCATATGATACCAGTTTTAGTACAAAGGTCATATCACAATAGGATATGATAGAGCAATTTCCTACTGGATTTAGGTACATTGGTGAGTTTAAGTACAATCTTAGGGGTGGGGGAGTACAACCAGAGAGCAGATGATAGTGTCTATGAAAACAAATTACATAATTCCAGTCTTTCCTGTGTAGTGTATGAGATTTTAGAGATGTTACTGAATCTTTAAGTGTATTTCAGAGACAAGGTGATTCAACGGAGTACCCAAAACATTTTTAATAATTTCTGTTCACATTTATTTTTACCTAAAATAAGAAAATAGGCTTTACTATATGGAGTTATGTGCCAGCCTGATATGTCAAGCATATAATACACCAGGTATGCTGGCAGGGAGAGCATCAATTGCAACTCACCTTCAGTGTACTCACCACACGTCACACACACCCATTTAGAAAAATGAACGGTTATAGTTACACATTTATACATTTGTAACACTCTAATGAGATGAGTGTCAGGACACACTGCTGCTGCTTTTTTCTCTGTTTTAGGCCCAGTGTGCTAAATAACTTCGGTCGTGTCCAGCTCCATGGACTGTAGCCATAGTGTATAAGACTCATAGTCTCATACACTATGAGTGTAGTCTATGTGACTCCATGGACTGTAGCCATAGTGTATGAGACTATGTGTGGCCATGTGTAGTCTATGTGACTCCATGGACTGTAGCCATAGTGTATGAGACTATGTGTGGCCATGTGTAGTCTATGTGACTCTATGGACTGTAGCCTGTCAGGCTCCTCTGTCCATGGGATTCTCCAGGCAAGAATACTGGAGTGGGTTGCCATGCCCTTCTCCAGAGTTTTACACATTGTATTCAAAGTACCAAATGGGCTCATGAAGATGAAGTAATTACTAACTCTATTACAAAAAGAGGCTTGTTCAAAATCTGCCGAATTTTTTCTATGATAATGATAAAAATGTGATACCTGGCACTTAAACAAATAGTCATAATCTCTCTTTAAGGCAAAGGAGACATTTAACACTGGACAAGAAAACACTGCTTTTGGGGGACTTCCCTGGTGGTCTGGTGGTTAAGACTCTGAACTCCCAATGCAGAGGATCTGGGTTCAATCCTTGGTCGGGGAACTAGAGCCCACATGCCTCAACTAAGAGTTCGCATGCCACAACTAAGACCTGGTGCAGCAAAAACAATAATAATAATAATAAGTGCTTCTTTAAAATCCTTCTCCTAAGGAGAGAACATTTTGAAATTATTTGAAGTATTTCTAGTGTTATGGGATTCCCTGGTGGCTCAGAGGATAAAGCATCTGCCCACAATGCAGGAGACCAGGGTTCAATCCCTGGGTTAGGAAGATCCCGTGGAAAAGGAAATGGCAGCCCACTCCAGTATTCTTGCCTGGAGAATCCCATGGACAGAGGAGCCTGGCGGGCTACAGTCCACAAGGTGGCAAAGAGTGGGACATGACTGAGCAACTTCATTCACTCACTCACTGTAAATATACCAACTATAAAAACTCTCCATTGTATTTAAAACTTTGGAGCAAAATTTTCTAATATGTTTAAATTGTTTCCAAATATTTCAAACTTTCACTGAGTTTTAACACTATTTGTTAAAATACAAAGATATAACTCCTTTTAGTATGATACTTTTCAAGAAGTGAATGACAGAATGGAAAATGGAAATTTGTTAAATTTCAATAAATTTTTTTCAATAACTAGAATATTGGATTTAAATTGAATTACTATTTTATAACAGGAACAGTCAGTGGTAATGCTACATGGAGATATGCACTTTTGCAAAGTAATTTTTTCAGCTATGGAAGCTATTGAAATCACATATTAGAATAAATCAGACTTTTGAACCACTCTAACTGTGCTGAACAAAGATTTCAAACTAATGAAAATAATGAAACATTCTATCACTTTTTAAAAATGAGATGACTATAACAATAGCTCACTATTGAAAAAATAGAGAAAAATTTTGTTATCCACAAAATTAAAAATATATTAAATATTCATCTTATCCTCTTAAATTCTTATTTGTATCTATTCTATAAATTACATTTATATGTTAGTCTATGCTTGTAATGTATAGATTATATAATAATACATAAGGGTATATGATCAAACTATTTTACTGAGAAATATACATATAATTTAAAAAATTAGAAAATTGTGTAGAAATGTCAAATAGACTTTTTTTTAATTTTATTTTATTTTTAAACTTTACATAATTGTATTAGTTTTGCCAAATATATTAATGTTTGATTTTTTGTTATAATTTAGTATCAACATTTGGTAGCTTGAGAATAAGATTTAGTGCCTATATAATTAACAACAAAGTCAGAGTATCTAATAAATATGCTAATATTAATAATGTGCTATATAGTTCTATATAGCACACAGATATTGTAGAATACTGAGACTACGTTCTTCTAAAACATCTAAAAATCTATTTCCAGAGATTCTTAAATATTCTGAAGCACTATGCCTGAAAAAATAGAATTACAACAGAAACATGATTGTCTATTTTTTAATATTAAGAAAAATACATATATCACCATTTAATGATATAGTTAACTTTAGTTAACTTCAAACTATAGTTAACTATAAACTATATAAACTTTAGGAGCCTGATGGGCTGCCGTCTATGGGGTTGCACAGTGTCGGACACGATTGAAGCGACTTAGCAGCAGCAGCAGCATATAAACTTTTAGTTAACTATAATGATAAAGTTAACTTTTTAGTTATTTCAAATTACATTCTAACTTCACTCAACCAAACACACATACAAATGTCTTTTCTACATTCTCATCATTAGATTGTCTCCTTCAGTTTTGCCTAGATTGCACATGTCAAACCTGCAAGGCCCATTTGTGCCTCTAAAACTGTTTTCAAAGCATCACAGCTAGGGCGAACTATAAATCAGTCCACATCCTCCCTTTTAGTGATTCATGAAATCTATGCATACACAAAAAAAGAAAAAGATGTTGCAATTACACAAAAACTAAAGTATTCTTCTAGCATAGACTTTAACACCACTCATCTCTTGCCAGGTTGTAATGGAATATATCATACTAGTTTAGGCTTTCTGGAAGGAATTGTTGCAATAATAATTATGTTGTCAAGTACAATCCTCATTACAAATTCTTGAATAATTATAGTCTATTAAGCCCCTAATATTATGAGTCTTCACTATTACAAATCACAAGGTTGTTACTGAAAAGAGATAGGAATCCCATTCTGCTTCTAATCATCTGTTTATTTAGTACATTCACCACTAAACTGCAAATTCTTTATATACAGAGATTGTGCCGATTTACTTCTAGTGACTAACATAATGCCTATAACATGTAGGGAATGCTTAGAATTTGGGGGAGTTACTGAATGTACCATAAAACGGTATGGCAATATAACAAATAGAAACATTATTTCAGTAGATTTCCATGATAAATTGGTAATGAAGTAGATTTCCAGCCCTTTGCTATACTTATGTGTGTCTTTTCCAAATTCAAGAAAATAACCAATTACTATAGTTTTACTGAACACTCTACAAAGAATTGACAGCTTCTTGAAACCATTTCCCCACACATTACCTTGTTCCCCTGGCTGCTGCTGAACTTAGGAGCAAGTTCCTTTCCAAGTGCATTCCACCTTGAGTGGGAGCCCAACCCCTCCTGCTCAGACTCTCAATGTTCTTTTGTTACACAAAACTGTTAAATTGACAAACTGCAAATTTACTAGGTGTGTGCAGCTACCCCATGCTCATTTCTGAAGGTGTTTTTATTTGTCACATTCCATTGTATCTTAATAGAAATTTAGTCATACACACACACACACACACACTCACGTATACATATATATGTTTTAACACAGTGCTACAGGAGGGTACTATTTTATAAAGAAATGCTTTGGAAAAAGCAGTAGGATCAAGAGGGTTCAAGCACCAAGCTTTCATCTTTTTAAAAAATATTTTCTCAATTTTAGAAGAAAAAACAATCTTAAATGAAAAATTATTCTCTTTACTTCTGTTGGATCATCATTAACTCCAGAAAACAATGGAATGCACATTATTTTCTTACCAAATATGAACTGATTTTATGTACAGAATGAAAACATTCTAGGAAAATGAATTACTTAAATGAAGCCTATGGGGAAATATAAAGAAATTAATACAAATTTATTTAAAGAGCATTTGCTAAAATAGTCTATGTTACATGTAGTGTCCCTCACTTTATCAAAGAAAAATAAAAATTTTACTCACCTTTTAAAGACTATACTGGGCATGAGTACATCTATTAATTTACTAAGTAAGTTTGTTTACACCATAAATTTTTATTCATTATTTATAATATATGAATATTAAAATTCCTAGTATTTAAAAATTGATAGCTAAACAATAAATCTTATTTTTAAAAACCAATGTCAATTTCTAATAAGATTATATAAAAATAACAGTAGCTTATATACATACTCAGTAAAATTATAAAAACATATACTATTCAACAATTAAATGTTTAATAAGAAAAATTAGCAATTTGTTATTTAAAAAAACCCTCAAAAGAAAAGAGGCATTCTTTACAATACAGAATCGGTTCAGTGACTTAAAACATTTTAGATATTGGTTCAAAGAATAAAAATACAACATACATGTGAATTAAGAAAAGCACAAGGCCAGCAACACATCATTAATAAGCAAGGGTTAAAATACAATCATTTCACATTGACTAGTCACAAAAATGCAGTCATTAACAGATATATGTTAAGATTACTTTCTTTCTTTAATCATGCTTATAGATTATTACAACATAAAGTTTCCAACATGGAGAAAATTTACATGTATATTTACAACTTAATTCCTAGCTACATTTTAATTATTTAGCACTTGGTACTTTAATTTTACTTTAAAATGAAAAGTATTTAAGATTTCATGTTATTTATATATGTTTACTTATATACATATATACACGTTTTCTTACTTTTCTAACCTAGTAAATAGGATCTTCTGAAATTAAAGTTATGCATTAAAGAATATTAACCTGATATGTTAATAAGAGGTATTCTGAAATCTGGCTAATACGTAGCAACACTGAAAGAGGTAAATTAAAAGTTATAACTGGTTTTAACAATAAAACTTCAGATCCCTTAAACCCTTTTAATATAAAAGGCTAATTTAAGGATTAAAATTCTTCATATAATAAGAAATCCAGAAACTTTAATGATATATATTTACTTTATTAAAAATTAATAAATAAAATTATTGTAATTTTTAAATTATCTTCAATTTACTAGTTCTTTACTAGTGCAAAGACTGAATTAATCAATGAACTCCTTTGTGGGATAGACATGTAATAAACAATGAAGAATTATATACTTCTGTTTTACTATTTTGTAATTTGAAATTATTGTTTTCTTGGTCACTTGTTTTTGTGAGGTTGACAAAGTTATCTCTGCAAAGGGTCTTTAGTGAACATTCGGGTTTTTCACTTATGACATACCAAAAAATATCATGATACAAATTATTGGAATATAGCATTTGATGGAATCCAACACAATCAAAATTTTGTGAGGTTGTACACTTTAAACATACAATATGACTACATATCTCAATAAAGATGGGGCAAAATTATGTAAATACTATAGTGAATATGTAGAAAAGATTGATAAACCTTAAAATATTTTAAAATATTAAACAAAGGATCAAAAAATCTAAAACTGACTCCAAATGAATATTTGCAATTCCAATATGCTATAAATTTAGGTGTGTCAAATTTTTAAAGTTTCATGATGTTTATTAAATAGAACAGGAATCAACAAACTTTCCCCAGAAAGACCAAATAGTAAATATCTCAGGCTTTGAGGGTCAGTCTCTATCGTAAAAGAAAGTCTCTATTGAGTCTAAGAAAGTCTCAAAAGCAGCCATAGGTAATACATAAAAAATGTGCATGCCTGTGTTCCAATAAAAGTTATTTATAAAAATAGACAATTGGCCAGGTTTGATAATTTGCTGATCCCTGATATAGAAGATCTGATTCAGACCACTTAATTTTAGGAACTTCAATATACAGCACAAAGCAGAAGCCATGAGTAAATGTTGAATGCTTTGTGAATGAATGAATTCATGAATGGAGAAAATAAAACCTTTATGTCTGCTGTCCCAATTGAGGCAAATTCCAAGAAGGCAATCTATGGATTAAGTCTTATTAATGACTAGGCTTATAATTAAACCAATAAAACAAAAGAAAATGTAACAGATATAGTACAGAGAAAGTGAATTTCCAACCAAAAACGACTAACAAAAAAAAATCTATAGTGACTTCTTACAGGACTTCATATCTCTCCAATTAGATTGTAAACTCCATAGGCTAACAAATATGTCTTTATAGTATCACGACAGAATAGTCCCTAGGATATAGCACATGGTCAGTGAACATTTTAAGTACATATGTGAATGCTTATAGCAAAATGCTTTTTGTTAGCTCCCAAAAAGTTATGGCTCTCTAATTCTAATGCAGCAATTTAAGATCTTCCCATAAAGTTAAAATGCTCTGCTGTTTTGTATCAGTCATAGTGACTAAAAAGATGAATTTAGTCTGAACTAGAACTTGACCTGTTCTTCAAATAGCATGAATTGAAACAGGTTTACATTTCACTGTAAAACTTTGACCTGGGTGAAGCTAAACAAGTGCCTACATCAGGTTCGGGTATAAAATCAGAGTTAATTATTTTCCAAATAAAGAACTGCTTAACTTTATAATCTTAATTATAAATAGATTATAGACTCCAATCATTTTATCACCAGAAAGAAGTATACTTGGTTGTTTGTGATTTAAAATATCAAAATTGACCAAAATGCTAGTTTCACTGTATCTATATATTAATTATTCTTCAAAGCCTGGGTAGTTAAAAAATACTAGAAGAAATTAATCATTCATGACTATTTATGAATTTTTATCTATGGCTTCAAAAAATAAAAAATTAAAACAGTCCAAAATACAGTAACTCCACACAGTGGAAGATATGAACATTCATATAAATTACTACATAAATCATACTTTTTCATGATGTATGTAACAAATTATAAACAATTAATTTACTTTGTGTAAGTAAATTTCTCTTTTTTAATACAATATTTTCACATTTCCAACAAAATATTAAAGTTTAACAATTATAAAAATGTTATTTGCTTTTAGATCAGTTACTGGACATTGACAGACAAAAGCCACAAACAGTTATACACTCAAACAAGACACAGCCTTAACTTGCCATTGTTACAAGCACAATGTTAACATTATGTACAAATGTAAATAGTAAAACATTTTCAATTAATTTGTGGCAAGCCAAAACGGTACTGGAGAAAAACACTTCCATTAGATTAGTGCTATGGTTCAAAATTCACTTATAAAAAATAAATACATGTAAAACTATTATATATATATATATGTATATATTACAGTACTTGAATGAATACTCTTTCAAACTATCAAATTTAATGACACAAGCCAACATGGCCAATGGTCTGCTTTAAAAAATATTGGAAGATAAAATGTGTGCATCACAATTTATAAAGAGAGAAAATTAAAGTAAAAGGGACAGAATAAAACAAAACAGAAGGATAAAAATAAGAGTACTATCGTACCGATTTCCATGGTCCCCGATGCCATGATACATCATCAGGGCAAGCATGTATATGACACTGTACCACACTAGGTGGCTTGTTCAACATTTCACAGTTTTGCTCTTGTGACAGTTGGCCATTGGGAAACTGACATATTACAAATCTTGATTTTATTCCTCCTCCACACGTTTGTGTACACTAAAAATAAGAAGGAAGAGAAAAACTATGTGGCTTCAAAGAGAATATTATGCTGGTTGATTCAGTGATGAGTACATAATCAGAACTGCTACAGCTTAAAGTTTATCCTTTCTTCATAACTCTCAACATTTCTTCAAAAATAAATCAAAGTTTCAGTTCCATCCTTTTTTTTAAAGACAAAATTTTGAAAATTAGTACTGTAATAGGTAATAACTACATAATGTATATGGTATCCTATCAAAAGATACATAGCTATGTATCCATGAAGGGAAATCTAAATTTATAAAGACAGAAAGATGTTGAATATATCTATTACATGAGAACAGCAGGTGGCAAAGCAACATGTATAATTAATGAACCTATTTCTGAAACCCACACAGAACTAAAGTCTGGCAGGAAATGTATCAATATTAAAAGTTCATATCTTTTCACAATTTTTCAAATTATTTGAATTTTCACAAGAATTAACTCACAACTGAAAAAGTTACTTTCATTTTGGAAAATTGTAAAAGTATATTTTAAAGACATACTTTATTAGCACCTGATCAGAAGTGTATCTTTAAACAATGATTTCCAAATTCCCAATGGAGAGAAAATAGGTACTGAAAATCATTAAACAGGGAACTTCCCTGGCAGTGCAGTGGATACGAACCTCCTGCCGATATAGGGGACAGGGGTTTGATCCCTGGTCCAGGAAGATTCCACATACTGCAGAGCAACTAAGCCTATACGTCACAACTACTGAGCTCGCGCATTGCCAACTACTGAAGCCCATGCGCCTAGAGCCTGTGCTCTGCAACAAGAGAAGCCACTGCAATGAGAAGTCCGAGCACTGCAATAAAGAGGAACCCCAGTTTGCTGCAACTAAGGAAAGCCTGAGCGCAGCAACAGAGACCCAGTGCAATCAAAAATTAATAAATTAATTTTTTAAAAATCATTAAACACAAATATTTGACTAATTAAATTAGGTGGCTTGTTTTATTTATCCAAAGCCAATGTAAGTCTTTCTTCTTTCTCATGCATAATATAGGTGGAATTAGTATTTATTACAACCATTTTAAAAATTATCTTCATATCCCAGTGCCTAAAAGAAGGTCAGGACATGAAGAAAGTGCTCAATAATTGATAGCTATTCATTTTAGATTCATCAAATGAATGGTTCCATAATAGGATATTAACATGGCCTACATATCACTCTATTTTTCTGTCTTTATATCAATTAATTTTCTAAGAAATTAAGACAATAATATACTAGTTTTAGAGAGGTATTGCTGCTGCTGCTAAGTCACTTCAGTCGTGTCCGACTCTGTGTGACCCCATAGACAGCAGCCCACCAGGCTACCCCGTCCCTGGGATTCTCCAGGCAAGAACACTGGAGTGGGTTGCCATTTCCTTCTCCAATGCATGAAAGTGAAAAGTGAAAGTGAAGTCGCTCAGTCGTGTCTGACTCTTAGCGACCCCAGGGACAGCAGCCCACCAGGCTTCTCCGTCCATGGGATTTTCCAGGCAAGAGTACTGGAGTGGGGTGCCATTGCCTTCTCCGTAGAGAGGTTTAGGAAGTCACCTACTGGCTAGCACATAGCATTCTGTCAAAAATCTGGAGCATATATTTCCTATCATAAATGAGTGATTTATACCATGATACAATGTTTATTAAAAGATTATAGTTTTAGTGACTCAATTTTTTAAAAATCTGTCTAGTATAGTGAAGTAAGATTATTCAACAGGAAGGGTATGAAGCGCTTAACTTTCGGTCTTAGGGGCTGTCATAATTTCCGCAAGTTTAGGAGACAGTAGGACTTACTTCTCCCCAGCTTCCATAGTTCCACTGTGGACAAGGTCCCGAATCACAGTGCTTTGACTCTGGGGGTTTGGACGCTGCATCGCAGTAACTGGCACTTTGTCCATTCTCATCCTGGCAGACCACAACTCTACGTTGAACACCTCCAGCACAACTGCTAGAGCACTGGAAAGGATGGAACACAGGAACACACAAGCTGAGACTCCATGTCACAAAATTACATACAAAACACTAAGATAAAAGAAAAACGCTTCTTTGACTCAACTTCAAGCTCGTCAAGTTACCCTTCCTTTGGAATCATAATTTGAATAAAGAATATCTGTCAAAAAAACCTGGGTATTACCATGAGTTTCATTAAAATTTATTGGTAGGAAGGTAAATCTTTAAAGTTTGCCATAAAAAATTCACCCTTGTCCTAGGCATTAAGTAAAAAGGAATTCAAGTTTTCAGGTCTCACTAGGAAGGAAAAAAAAAAAAAAGATAATGTTAAGTTTCCCAACTTTCACGTTATTTTTCTTTGCTTGGTATCATTAATCTCATACAAAATACAAACCACAATTGTACCTTTTGTACAAAGTAATCATGGTTTTACACCAGCTTACTGCACTGTTATCATAGTAATTTCTGGGTTTGATATTTTTCTTCATAGACATTGGTAATCTTAACACTTAAAAGATTTCATTTTTACTATAATGGACTCTAAGATTTTTTTCAAATGGATTCCTCTGTAATCATAATACCACATTAGGGTATAATTCAATTAGAACTCTAGAGATTTGCAATCTGCATCAAAAATTGCTTAATCTTTTTAAGATTTAAACTACTGATCTTCAGAAATAATTAGCATTAAAAGCATCTGATGTCATTATGTACATTTCTGTTAAAAGGCCATATAACATAACAAAATTACAGAATTAGTATAACTCAATAAAGAGGGCTTACTGATCCCCATGGTCCTGTTCGCCACTGGTTTTCTCTGATTGATGGATGGACCCCCTGATTTTGATTATCTTCTGGTTTGTGAGTTAATGGAAAATTCCTGCCTGGAAAATGGCTTGGCTGCTCAGAGGAACTCGGAAAGTGGCTGTACGTGGGAGGGCAGGCTGCCAGATTACATTCTTGTTCTATCACAGGGCGGACTTCAGGGTCACAGTAATTCTCATTAACTGGCTGATGATAGTTGATGCATAAAACTTGTCGAGTCATTTTTCCACGGCCACAGGAAGCTGAACACTGATCACAAATTTAGCCAATAAACTGCATTACCTCAAAGTTCAAATATTATATTTAAATTTCTCATTTCACTTTGTTTGCAAAAAAGTACTTACAGGTGACCAATTCCCTGTTTGCCACTCTCCACAAGGGCTAAAACAGACAGCTATTTCAGCTGGTCGGGGTAAGTGGGCACAAAATGATTCATCTGCTATTCCATCATGAGCATCACGACAACTTACATAGCGGGCTTGATTTCCTCTTCCACAAGACACAGAGCACTGAAAAATTGAATAATACCAAAGCATTATACAGGACACTCCTACATCCCTTACACTTGGTTGTTGTTCAAATTTCTAAACCTCAAGATTCTTGAAAAAACTTAATTTATAAATATTATCACCTGGCATCATTTCTGAGTCAAAGACAGGGCAGTGAATATTCCAATGAGTTTAAAAAATAAACTTCACAAATCAGAATGCTTGTGATAATAAAACAAAACACTCAACTTTTCAGAATAGTGATTAGCTATTTGTCAAAATTATAAAAAAGATTATAGATAAGAGAATCTTAAGATAACATTTAAGACAACTCTGAAAGACCTAGGTAATAGAGAAGATAGACTCTCATAATTAAAATATTCAGAGAATATATGAAACTTAAAAATATATCTTTCATATAAGACTAAAGCAAGTATATATTCCAAATCTAATAAAAGTCTAATATCACATCTGCTTCTCATAACAACCTATGACATAAATATTATCCTTATTTGGTAGGATTAAAAAACAGATCTAGAAAACTTAAATTCTTGCCCACAGAAACAGAGCTCTTGAAAGACAGAACAGGATTTAGTCATTAAATTACCTAATTCCCATCACTTCATGGGAAATAGATGGGGAAACTGGAAACAGTGTCAGACTTTATTTTTCTGGGCTCCAAAATCACTACAGATGGTGACTGCAGCCATGAAATTAAAAGACGCTTACTCCTTGGAAGGCAAGTTATGACCAACCTAGATAGCATATTCAAAAGCAGAGACATTACTTTGCCAACAAAGGTTTGTCTCGTCAAGGCTATGGTTTTTCCTGTGGTCATGTATGTATGGATATGAGAGTTGGACTGTGAAGAAGGCTGAGCGTGGAAGAATTGATGCTTCTGAACTGTGGTGTTGGAGAAGACTCTTAAGAGTCCGTCAGACTGCAAGGAGATCCAACCAGTCCATTCTGAAGGAGATCAGCCCTGGGATTTCTTTGGAAGGACTGATGCTAAAGCTGAAACTCCAGTACTTTGGCCACCTCATGGGAAGAGTTGACTCATTGGAAAAGACTCTGATGCTGGGAGGAATTGGGGGCAGGAGGAGAAGGGGACGACAGAGGATGAGATGGCTGGATGGCATCACTGACACCATGGACGTGAGTCTGAGTGAACTCCGGGAGTTGGTGATGGACAGGGAGGCCTGGCGTGCTGCGATTCATGGGGTTGCAAAGAGTCGGACACAACTGAGTGACTGATCTGATCTGATCTGAAACCCTATGCTCTTCTAACACCATCTCCATCAAAATACCTGAGAATGAATGCATATATTAATTTGGCAAATCTGGAGCAACTGAAAGCCTCCATAGTAGAAATACTGTCTCTCTTAAAGAAATTCACTTACTGGGGTCCAAGAACCATATCGCCATTGTGTTATCTTTCTCACGGGAACAGCTGGCAAGGAAGTGGCCCCAATTTTAGGGATAACTGGGCAAGGTGTAACAATACAATCCTGTTCAAAAGAAAAATGGACCTCATGAAACATTAATGAATTAAACACTATGATTGATACTAAAATCCTATACTTCATTTCTTTTTTCAATTATGTAAGTCAAGAACGGCTGCATAGTAAACTACAAATAAGCAATGTAAAGGTTTTTATTTTCCAAAAGCACAAAGTACTATCAAGGGCTAGAAGTGGATAGTTTGACTCTGAAGGTTAAAGTTTGGATCATTCTGCCCAATGATTTAAAAAGAAAAGAGTAATAGTCTTTGAAAAATATCACTAAGCTGAAACCTTCTGAATGAACACAGATCACTACCTTAAGCCACACTTGAGAAGTTCATTATACTCATAATAATGCATCATCCTTCTGTAGTTCAAAGGATGGAAACATAAGTTAAATGAGTGATCCAATATCAGATGAAGAGTAAAAACAAATCCATCAATAAAGCTGGCAAAACCAAGAACAATAAACTCTCTGATGCCCACCTACATTTTTAAGGCATATACGTTTAAGTGGAAAAATACATATGGAAATAATTTTAACACATCAATAATCTTCCTGTATCAAACATTTTTGTTTATAATCCATGGAGAGGTGTTGTTTACCTGCCTTTCACTTGGGCGACTAGCTCCATGGCACAGTCTGTCATCTAGCACTGCACTGAACAGCTCGTTGACGCATTTCACAGCACGCATCTGGTACCCCTGTCCACACGTGGCTGTGCACTGGAAGAATATAAGCAGATACGGAACACCATCGCTCAGACATTACATAGACTTAATTTTCTTAACATGTACACAGTTAAGAATCTACTTTCAGTAGATATTTTTATTAGTCCTTTATTCCAGATTCTAGACTTAAAATGAGGAAATTTAATCAACATACATCTTTATTCAAATTTATATAGATACTAATAAAATAGGCAATGCCAAAGAATGCTCAAACTACCACACAATTGCACTCATCTCACAGGCTAGTAAAGTAATGCTCAAAATTCTCCAAGCCAGGCTTCAGCAATACGTGAACCGTGAACTTCCAGATGTTCAAGCTGGTTTTAGAAAAGGCAGAAAACCAGAGATCAAATTGCCAACATCCACTGGATCATCGAAAAAACAAGAGAGTTCCAGAAACACATCTATTTCTGCTTTATTAACTATGCCAAAGCCTTTGACTGTGTGGATCACAATAAACTGTGGAAAATTCTGAAAGAGATGGGAATACCAGACCACCTGACCTGCCTCTTGAAAAATCTGTATGCAGATCAGGAAGCAACAGTTAGAACTGGACAACAAACTGGTTCCAAATAGGAAAAGGAGTTCGTCAAGGCTGTATGTTGTCACCCTCTTATTTAACTTCTATGCAGAGTACATCATGAGAAATGCTGGGCTGGAAGAAGCACAAGCTGGAATCAAGATTGCCGGGAGAAATATCAATAACCTCAGATATGTAGATGACACCACCCTTATGGCAGAAAGTGAAGAGGAACTAAAAAGCCTCTTGATGAAAGTGAAAGAGGAGAGTGAAAAAGTTGGCTTAAAATTCAACATTCAGAAAACTAAGATCATGGCATCTGGTCCCATCACTTCATGGCAAATAGATGGGGAAACAGTGGAAATAGTGACAGACTTTATTTTGGGGGGCTCCAAAATCACTGTAGATGATGACTGCAGCCATGAAATTAAAAGACGCTTAGTCCTTAGAAGGAAAGTTATGACCAACCTAGACAGCATTATTTTGCCAACAAAGGTCAGTACAGTCAGGGCTATGGCTTTTCCAGTAGTCATGTATGGATGTGAGAGTCGGACTATAAAGAAAGCTGAGCACAGAAGAATTGATGCTTTTGAACTGTGGTGTTGGAGAAGACTCTTGAGAGTCCCTTGGACTGCAAGGAGATCCAACCAGTCCATCCTATAGGAAATCAGTGTTCATTGGAAGGACTGATGCTCAAGCTGAAACTCCAATACTTTGGCCACCTGATGCGAAGAGTTGACTCATCTGAAAAGACCCTGATGCTGAGACAGATTGAGGGCAGGAGGAAAAGGGAATGACAGAGGATGAGATGGTTGGATGGCATCACCGACTCAATGGACATGAGCTTGGGTAAACTCCAGGAGTTGGTGATGGACTGGGAGGCCTGGTGTGCTGTGGTCCATGGGGTTGCAAAGTGTTGGATTCGACTGAGCAACTGAACTGAACTGAATTGAAAATAGTGAAATTGAAATGGCAATTATTATTGTATCTTTAAAAAGTTATCATGTAAAACTATCAATAGAAGCTTCATATTTTGGTGGCAGAGTCAATACAGTTTAGGCAAACTAAATACTTTTCAAAATTGACCTGGTGTATGCATGTCGCTTAATATACTAAGTAAATTTTGAATAGATAAAGAAAGAAAAGAACAGGAAAGAGTTAAAGGGCAGATGAGAGCAGTTTTCCTTGCAAGTGTGGCAATCTGCACAGAATATTAAGCTGCTCACAACTCATCCATCAGATTATCTCCTAACCACCTGTTTGGGAAAACTTCCCAACAAGGGCTACTCTAAATACAGGAGAACGAATAATTTAGGCACCAAACATGAAAATGCATAGTTTACATAAAGTTGGTGAAAGCATAAATTGTTTACTGAAGTACAGCTGATTAACAATGCTATGTTAATTTCTGGCATATAGCAAAGTGAATCAGTTATTCATACATATATTCTTTTTCATATTCTTTTCTATTACGGCTTATGGCATGATACTGAATACAGAAATTTGTAGTATTGTGGCTAACAAAAGTGAGTTAAAAGTCAAAGCTAGAATATTTACCACAGCAAAATTAGCAGTACTGAAAAAATTGTACAGGTACAAATTTACATTTCAGGAATCTTTCTCCAAGAGCCACCCAAAATTAGATGCAGCCACTAAAAGACTGAATATACTATAATTCTGTGCTATTCTGTAATGATGGATTAGAGCAGAAGTGCATGTACTGTAATATACTCACAGAACCCCAAGGTCCTACTTGCCAGGAAGTGCACGCATGAAGCTCACACGGTCTTTGAGACTCAGGCTTGGTGCTTGGGTCACAGAAGCCATCACTCAAGTGATCTTCATTCAGTTGACACCACACCTGCCGCTGGTTTGTTCCTTTTCCACAGGTAACCAGACACTGGAAAAATCCAACTGACCATTACTTTCAGTATTAGTCAACACAAATACCCAAAAAAATGCAACGATCAATTTGTATATTCAAATACAGTTAAAGATCATCCTTAAGGATATTTTCCCTCCACGCCTCAGAAAAACCAGAGATCTTCATGGGGTAAAATCAGCCACCCCAAATTTCTGCTGCCCAAATCCCAGCACAACATCTATTTGTTCCAGAAATAAAGATACAAAACCGATCTTAGAACAAGTATGTATCTCAGCCTACTGTGCACACCATGAAAATGTACTTAGTCACCCAGTCGTGTCTGACTCTTTGTGACCCCATGGACTGTAGGCTGCCAGGCTCCTCTGTCCATGGGGATTCTCTAGGCAAGCATAATGGAGTGGGTTACCATGCCCTTCTCCAGGGGATCTTCCCAACCCAGGGATTAAACCCAGGTCTCCCACATTGCAGGAGGATTCTTTACCATCTGAGCCACCAGGGAAGCCCCCAGGAAAGCCCACTATGAAAATGGTTTTAGATTAAACACCAATTATGTCATTTTTGGCCAGATGCTGTAAATAGCTTAAGGACCAGCCATTTTTAAATTTTACTACCCTGATAATACAGTTATTTACCAAATGATAAAGCAAATTGAAATATTTTTTTGGATTATATAGCCTTCCATTACAAAGATCTCCTGTACAATGTTATAATAATTCTAAGCCTCAAGTGTTTAATGTTACCTCACTCCACTCACTAGTGGCCCAACTGGGACAGGAAAATTCATTGCAATTCTCTACTGTCACTCGGGGAAGTTCCTGGCATTCTCTGTCAGCAAGACGGTGGCCAAAGTTATTTATACAGTAAGAGTCTCGAGACCTCTCCCCTCCTCCACAACTCCTGGAACACTGGTTAAAAAAAGAAAAGTGGTGCGAAATGGACACGAAATAAAAAGTTGAACAAAACGCTTCTCTGAAGTGACAAATATTTAATTAGATGTAGAATAAAGGAGCAACTTTTCTTAAGCTATACTTTTTTCTTTGTACCTGAGACCATTCTAAATAATGCCACCTGGTTAAGACACAATCACCATGGCAGGGTTCTCGGGTTGGAGGCTTAAGTTGGTCACTGCAGTGGTGGTCAACTACTGGAACAGTCTGTCCTTTATGAATGGAATACTTCATACAATGGACGTCCAGCGACTTGTATCCTTGACCGCAAAGGGCTGAACATTCACTTTTGCCAGTGATGTGCCACCTATAAAAAATGATGTTATTATGCTTAGAAGGTATGCTGATGAACACAATTTAAAACATGGATTCAGAAAAATTCACACATATTATTCAAGTTTAAAAATTATGTTAGAATTTATGGACAAGCCACAATAAAAATATTTGATATATCATTGATTTAGTGATGAAAACTTCTTAGAGATCAGAGAGTCCAAACTTTCATCATATAGATGAGAAAATGAAGCTCAGTGGTGCTGTGCATTCAAATGGTATATATGCTTGGCTTCTGTCAGAAATTTTACTTTTCTTTAAATAAAATTTAACATTTACTCCAAATCCATAAAAGTTGGAGGTAGGGAACCAGCACTACACCCAGGCATTTGGAGGAACCACAAGCCTCACCCTAGAAGAACCCCAGGGAAATTTGGGTTCTCTTCCTAGGAATCCCAAGCCTCTCCCTAGACTTTTGAAAACACCTGGTTGAGATTAAGATTGAGATTAAGGTTACTAAGTGGCAGATTTAAAACTATAACCAAATATATCTGACCTATAATCAGGTGGTGTCTCCCTATGTAACATCTTTATTTGACTGAGGATCAGAGAACATCTGGGAACATAACTACATCAAAAGCCTTTAAAAGTTGGTAAACTTGTCTTTATAAAGCATATCACATTTTCTCATTAACTCATATAATCTACTTTTAGACATGCTTTCAGAGAGAACATTTTTTTTTTTCCACAAGTAAAATCTGCCAGCGTTAGCCAAATTATCCCAATTACACTCAAGCAATCTCTCAGTATGAGCACGGCAGTACAGCAAAGAAGAGAATTCATGGAGCTTCTTTCCATCTGAACAGCATCTCAAGGATTTCGTTGCACTTCACTCTACAGCAAGGCAGAGGATGCAACTTGTACATGCCATTCTACCATGAGCCTTGCACCACATGTCTCCAAACACCACCACAAGTACATAAAAATTCTCATCCTTGCTGAGTAAAGGAGATTCTGGCCATCTCTGAACGTTGACTGTCGCCTGCTAGACGGGGTTATTGCTCTTAGCATCACTGTAAGACCCACCACAAGAAAACAAATGACAAGAATTTTAGAAGAAAAAACTTGCCTGCCATGGTCTAGGATCTCATTACTTAAAGTTTAATGGACAAAATGTTGATAAGATAGACAAATCAATCTATCGATTCTCTAATCCTCAAACTTTAAAAGTTTATTGGTACATGAGTTCAATGGGAATTAGAGGATCATGCTTAAATGTATTGTTTCAGAGCTTTAAACCATAGGTTTTCAGATTAGAGTTTTCCTGTATTTATTTTACAGACAAATCTGTTTCCATTTCTTACACAAAATATTGAGGTCTCTATACTGAAATTCAGCAAATACTATGAATAAAAAACTCAAACCAATTGGTGAGTTTCACAATAAATTAGTGGGTCTAAAGTTTTTTTAAGGGAATGGGAAAGGACAGACATTAATTACATGTCCACCTTATACCAGGCACTGCAGTAGATTCTTTACATCTTATCTCACTTATTGATTTTTATCTGGTTATATTATACGTTATTTCTTTTTTTCTTACCTGAGTTCACAGTCTGTATTGCACCTTTCAGTCACCAGCAATGGAAGTGGTAAGTGGTCACAGCTTTGATCAGACACGACCATATGATCACTCTTACGTACACAAGTAATTTTTCTTTTATGAAGACCTTGGCCAAAGTCAAATGAAAAATAAAAATTAAAGGAAAACTCACATAAGGAGATGTTCCATAATAATTTTTTTTTATTTTATTTTATTTTTAAACTTTACATAATTGTATAAGTTTTGCCAAATACCAAAATGAATCCGCCACAGGTATACATGTGTTTATAATAATTTACTTCTGCTAAAAGCTTGAAGGATGCAGCTAAGAAAGCAAAAACAATTCCAACATAGCATACAAATAGGCTAGCATACTGAACTAGTCAGGAATCACTTTCTACAATAAGCAAGCTGAATCCTGAAACACTGAGGAGTTTGCTGAGTAAGGAAATGTAAGGAAGGTGGGGCAAGTGTGTGAAGTAAGAAGAAATTTATTACAGCTGGATGGAAGGGTTGCTAGTGGAGAACTGAGTGGGCAGAATCCTTGCTGATATGATATAGTATACTACTGCTCCCCATTATTTGCTTGCCTTTTCACTGCAACAAAATTATACATCTCTACTTGCTACAACATTTCTATAACTTCCCGGAGGAGGAGCAGACTTCCCTGCCCATTGACAGCAGGTTTGTGCCAACCACCTGGAAGGGAATATGACTATTCCAGTTCCAAGCAGAAGCTCTCAAAGTCTTTTCCTGCTTCTGCCAACTCTTATCTCTCTGTTTCTAAAACAGCCTTCTCCAGATGGGGCTGATCAATCAAGCCTGGAATCCTGAATGAAAAGGCAGCATGGTCAGATTTCAGTTGATAATAATGGACCAACTGGAATAAATATGCCACATGAATGCAAGATGGTAATAATAGGGGAACTGGGGAGGGGTTGTAGAAGAAAAGAGAATATAAGACTTTTTTGCAGTTTTTGCCCAACTTTCTATACACCTAGTGTGAAAGTGAAAGTCGCTTAGTGGTGTCTGACTATTTGTGACCCCATGGACAACAGCCTGCCAGGCTCCTCTGTCCATGGAATTCTCCAGGCAAGAATACTGGAGTGGGTAGCTGTTCCCTTCTCCAGGGGACTTTCCCAACCCAGGGATTGAACCCAAACCTAAAACCCCTCTAAAAAAATAAAGTCTATTAATTTGTTTGAGAATGACATGGATGTAAATAACAAGCTGAAGAAGAGTCAGAACCAATTAGCAGCCACCACACAGTATGAGTGAGAAATAAATGTTTGTTGTTCTAAGTCATTGAGATTTAGCAGTTGTTTATATGGTGCATAACCACAATGAAGGAAACTTAGAGAAGTCAGAGAGGCCAGAGTAGACTGAATTTTGCACTTTCCACAATGAGGAGATAGGAAAAAGTTCAAGCTGTCAGTGGCATGATCGAATTTCTGTTTTCTCCAAGTTCAACTGTGTACTTCCAGTTGGCGAAACATGAACATGCATGTTTATCTCTGCATGCGTACCATCTGAAATAACTATAAAGAATTTTGAAAAGGCAAAAACCTAAAAGAATAAAAGAGGGAACAGTAGGCAGGAAAAGGAAATTTTAAATATGAAAAGAAGATGGAAATTACTATTTTAACAGAGCCAAGGAAGCTGAAACCTGAGCCTGTGGAGGAAGAAAGTAAGAAACAAACCATTCATGCCACAGAATCCAACCAAAGCCCAGGAATCAAAAACACCAGGTTCCCCTGAAGAGGTGAATGTGTAAGGCATAGGCCTGAAAAAATGGAGACGTGATTGAAAAGTATTCATGAAGAACAGTCAGACTTTCACCTAAGAGTCAACAGTAGCGCTATCTAATAAAAACAATGTGAACCACATGTGATTTTACATGGTCTTGTAGTGACATGAAAAAGTAAAAAGATACAAATATCCAAATAGGATCATTTCCACATGATGTCAGCAGAAACACTATTGATGATATATTTCACATTCTTTTTTCATCCTAAGCCTTCAGAATTCATTGTGCATTTCACACTTGTACCATATTTCAATGGGCTAGCCACATGTGGCTAGTAACTACCATACCGGATACTGGATAGCATAGCTCCAGAGCACATGACCTTGGGGGCACAGACACAGCAGCTGAGGGAAGCTGGGGAAGCTCTGTACTGAAAAGAGAGGGACTCAATAAAAGTCTCCATGCTGAAATGATGAGATTCAGGCCCACTGGGCTCACCCTCCATTTCCCTCTGGCTCCAAGCCAATTTTTACAGTTTCTCCAGTCCCCTCACTGGCCATCAGAAGATGGGAGAATTCCTTTCTTGGAAAACTCTTTAGCTCAAGAAGAAAGATTAAGTGACAGCAACATTTGAGCCTTTCCCCCAAAGACACAGTAAAGAACTATAAGAAGACTTATTTAACCCACACAGGACTTTCAATTAGCATTTTAGTCTTAAATATGAATAAACATCAAAGGATCAGTAGGCAATATAGGAAAGACAACTCACACAAAAGAGACCTAAATAAGCAGAAACAGAATTAAAAGGAAATAAATATGTCAGGGAGAAGAAGAAAGTTCCAAGACTATAATTAATACTCTCACGGACACAGGTATTACATCCATGAAACAAAAGCAAGCTGTTGATGAGAAACACTAAGGAAAAAAATGTACATTTGGAGAGAAAATTACGAGATAAGAGATCAGACCAGGAGGCTGTATACCCAGACAATATAAATTTTACAAAGAGAGAAGAGAAAATTTAATGTGGAGAAATTATCAAAGATATCATACATAAAACTTCTCAGATCAAAGAATCTGTGTTTCCAGTTTGGAAGGCATCCTAATTACCAGGGAAATAGATGAAAGGAAAAGCCAACCCAACACACAGTGTCCTGACATTTCTCACTCCTGGAATTTAGGAGGGGAGACACAAAATTTCTATACCAGGAAGTATCATATCCAAGCACTGGAAATTGGAAAACAAGATTTTCAGCATTCTAAAGGAAAATAATCTATCTCAGAATTTTATATGAGCCAAGCTATCAATCAAGGGTGAGAACAGAATAATGCTATTTTCAGACAGGAAAGGTCTCTAAAAACTGCCTTGCTTTCTCAGGAAATGTCCGACAGCTATGTTATCCTCAGTGGAGGAAATAAAAAGAGGAATTCACAGAATTTGGGACACAGGGAATCCAACACAGAAGAAAGTTAAAGAGACCTCACAGGATGATAAAGAAGGGAAAGCACACGATGACAGCCGGGTAACAGGCCTGAAAAGCAACATGGCCAAGTGAGAGCAGGAGAGGAGAGGGCCAAGGGAGCAACAGATAAGAAAAAGGAAAGGAAAGCTGAAACCAATACACTGAATATAGAGCTCCAAAATATTAACACAAAATTTATAGCGTTCACAAAATGTTTGGAGCCTGATCATTTTCAGTGCACAGGGAAACAAGTGAACAAAACTAAAGAAACTTCACTTTAGAGAAACGCAAAAGTTATACACATACAAAAGGAACTATAATCATAGTATATACTTTGTGGCCATTGAATTAATGGCTCCTTTCCTTCTGTAGGAAAGAGATCTTTCCTGGTTCAGACTCTCAAACTATCTCAAAACGCCTTCTCCAGCCTTTCATTTTGCATCTTGCTATGTGTTTATTTGGTGTGTCCCCCATATTTTAGAATGTTCCTTCATTCAACTATTTATTTAGATTTCTTCTAGCTCCCCATTTCTACTGCCACAGACCAGTTTTACCCAGTTATGTTGGAATACTGGTCCCAGACGCCCAAACCACTTCTCTATGCTCTTCTATAAAGCACAACCAGGTTCTTTTTGCCGAAATGAATTCCTCTGTCTTGTGTGTTACCAAAGCTTTGTTCCTACTTGCAGTGTTTGCTCCAGTCAGCCTGGCATCATCTGCTTCAGTCTCCCTCCCCGGAGACACTGTTCAAACAGGAATGCCTGTTTCCACAGCCACACCAGCATCCGGGCACTGCTGTTCTAGTACCACAGGACCAAGTCTGTGCCTTTTTCTGGGATGGGATACCACCATTCCTTTAGTACCTTGAGGTCAGTTTGTTAACATGCCCTTCAAGTTCCCATCTTCTGTGATTCCTGCCTCTGGCCACCTACCTTCTTCAGCTCATTTCTGTACTGTTCGGAGCTGCTTCTCCTCTGACTCACTGCTCCCCTAATTCCCAGACCTTGTCTCTAGTGCCCCTGGGAACTACTTTTCCACTCTACACCAATTTCTATCTTCCCATTTCACCTCATACTGCTCATTCCATCTCTCCTGGGGTCTCCTCGATGCCTACTTGTGGCATGGCTTTTACCATTTAAAATTAAGAAAATTTACTCATTCTTGTGTTTCATCCACTAGACTTTAAAATTTGAATGCAAAACCAGGGTCCTAATAATCCAAAACAATAGTCTGTCGATAAACATTTACTGATTCAAACAAAGGTAGCATCACACAACCAGGTATTCATAATTATAGACTGCCCAAAGATACCAGCCTCTTCACTTGCTTTTCTACTATAATGTCATGGCTTTTTCATCTTCCCCTGTGCTCCTTTCAGTTATTCATCCATCAATACAAACACATTTCCCTGTGGTCAGAGAAGGGAAATAAGAGGATGGGAGAATGTTGACCCCACAACACTAAAAGAAGGAGATGGGTGTCTGGGAAAGTGGATGGAAGAAAAAGGACAAGAAGGTGAGCATTTCACTAGAAAACTGTGTCACGGTAAGCGAACCTTTCTGTAACTGCGAGAAAAAGATTAAGGACATGGTAGGAAAGGAGCTGTGATGCAAAACGTTGAAAAGGGCTGAGATAAGGGAGGCTGTTAAGCATAAGAAGCCCAGAATGAGTGGGGAGAAAAGCAGACAGAGAACAAAGACGGGAAACCTTTGTAAGTCTATGTGGTATAAGTATGTGGGTTCCACAGGCAGCCAGACTCAAGAGCACCCCAAATTATACCAGCATGCCACAGCTGAACTTATGTCCCTTTTATTTAATTCTAGTGTACCTTGACACATTTTTGTACAGTCTTGCCATGGTCCATATGGGTCCCATGTGAATAGATCACTCTTCTCTTCCACGGGGATATTGAAGGAATAACGTACATCAGGGTTGTATAGATTACCCACGCACAAAACCTCAATAAAAATGCAAAGGGGCACACAATCAATTCATAAAAGATGTATTCTTAAAAGATATCACTTTATGTTTAATAATAAATACAAATTATTTACTTAAGCATATTTTACTATTATGATTAAAATTGTCTTAGTAACAACTACTAAGAATTTACCTGCAAAACAAGTTCTTCTTCCAGTCGATCAGTACTATTAATCCTTTCAATTGAGTTGTTTGAACCACTGTATTCAAAAATAGCTCCTTGTACGTTGATTTCCCTTTTGGACATACTTACAACAAAATTCCCATTCAAAAGAAAATTCCCTTGCGTGTCCGATAATGCTGTAAAAGGATAGTGCTCATGAAACAGCAAAACCGTCAACGGTCCAGAAACAGTTTTAACTTTTACAATTCACATTCTTTTCTTCTGCAGTTAGAGAATATAAATATAAATTAATACAGAGGAAATAAACTTTATTTTACTATAAAGTGGTATCTAACCCATAAGCAGCGAAACTTCAGCATATCAGCCAAACCCATGAAAATACATTCACTCTATAATTTTTCTTTCTGAGAAGGTCATCTTTCACAAAGCATGCAGCACCAGGAGAGACATACAGGAAGTGGAAAAACAGAGAGAAGTCATGCAGACAGATCAGCTAAATCAATCCTGGTCATCCACGGGGAGGAAAGAAAGGGCAGCCAGGCTGCTGTAGTGTTCTGTTTACCTTGGAAAACATGTATAAAGCTTCAACATCCTAGGGTCAATATTTTAAAAGCCCATGCCTATCCACTCCTCCCTCTGTAAACATCTGGATCTTTTTCATGGGAGGCACTCATCATTGGTCATGCCTGTGTGAGTGGTTACTTTTTCAGAACCCTTCCACTGCCCCCTCTGTTCTTGCCCCTGGTGATTCTTGCGCTTTCCCATGGACAGGTATTAACATCTGCATATCAAATAAGTATATGTGTGCCTATCTATACACTAATATTTACATGTGTATATGAGTATGGAACAGAGTATGTATTCATAATTTGTTACTTTTGTAAATACAAAAATGCATGGCGTCCACAGTGTTGTGGTCATAAAAAGACCACAGGACTTGGTACGGTTGATTTAAATTCAAATTGTTCCAATTAATTACTATGTGATCTTGGATAAACTACTTGCTTTTTAATTGCATAATAGGAATAATAAAAATTCCCAACTCACAGACTTTTAATTAGAATAAAATTTGGAAAATGTTTTTTTTTTTAATGTATAAATTGTAAAGCACTGTGCTGTTAGTTTAAATTTTCGAGAGGGTGTCTAATATTTTAAATTTTACACTAATAAAACCCCCATGTTAATTAAATACATTTTTGCTGATTTACTATACTTCTCAGTGGAATAATCTTTTTGGAAAACACTTATTTGGTCTTCCAGGAAACCCTACCCAAAGCACACAAGTTACCATGACTAAACTTAACAAATACTACACACTTTAAACCAATGCTGAAGGGAATACTACCAAATATGTTTGGTGATTCTGTGTCTGTGTGGACTATTGTGATTGTCTTTATACACTACACTGAATTCAGTGAAGAACCAACAAAATGAAAGTCACTCTGTAAATTTGGACATTATCAGAAGTGGACAGCCCTGTTTAAAGGACTGCCTGTTACACTAAAATTAAGGGAAATAAACAAAATTTTACTGAGAAAAACTAAATATATTTCATTATTTTTAGTTACCAAAGCAAATTACAAGTCCTTTCTAAAGACTCCACACATATATTTTGCTCCCCTATTTAGATTTTGATATTCCCATTAGTAGTTCTTTCACAAAGTATACTGATATTTTAGTAGTGAACATTTCTAATCTTTAAACTTGAGCAGAACCAAATATCTACATTTGGATCCTAAGAGAGACATAACAAATTATCTATAATACATATGGCAAATGTCTATACCAAATGATATATATGGCATATATCTATGTATATGCAAAAGAAAAAGAAGTGCAACTAAATGTAAACAGTTAAAACATTTACCCTTTAGGAATTTTTTTTTTAAATAGAGGTGAAATTAACAAAACCAGAATTAACCATTTTAAACTGAACAACTTGATGGCATGTAGTACATTCACAACACTGTGTAACCTCTACTAGTTGTCTAAACTTTTTCACCACCCTGGAAGGAAAATCTGCATCCATTCAGCAGTTGTTCTTTCTACAGTTGACTCTATAAAGCCAAATATAATTTCTGAAATGGGCTGTTCATTATCGATTCAGATTCCCAATCAATTCAAAGCATTGATTACTTGAGCCAATATTTCACATTTCATTAATGTGAGGCAGGTGTTTTTGCATTATCAGCTTTATATCGCCAGCTTAGTGAATTACATGTAAGTCAATATTAAGGTATTTATCAGACAGAAACAAAAGATTTGTAAAGCATTCTTTTCATCTCTGGGCCTAAGTGAAATACTTTAAAGTCAATTTCCAAAAAGTAAATAACAACTGAAATGTATACTCTAGAAATAGCTAAAAGAGAATATATTAGGACTATGTTCATTAACATCCAAAAATATGAAACTATAGTTCTCTTTCTGTTACACAAGAGCAATAAAAATACAATCACAATAAAAAACTGTATTTAAAAGACTTGTACTACATGGTAAAGATATTTAAGAAACAATTTTAAAAACATTTCCCTTCCCTGGTGGCTCAGATGGTTTGAAATCTGCCTACAATGTGGGAGACACAGGTTCGATCCCTGGGTTGGGAAGATCCTCTGCAGAAGCAATGGCAACCCACTCCAGTACTCTTGCCTGGAAAATCCCATGGACAGAGGAGCATGGTAGGCTACAGTCCATGCAGTCGCAAAGAGTCGGACACTACTGAGCGACTTCACTTTTTTAAAAACATTTAACCCCAATGAGGTTTATAACTAGAGAACTGTATTCTAAATACACACACAACTTTAACTGAATATAACCCCTGGTTATCTAAAACACCCTCATGGGGAAAAAAGCTTAATTTGTCTTCCAGAATTTAATTCAGTATCTTTAAAACATGATATGGTATGTAATTCAAAAAGAGAACACATATATGGAGTCAGATGACTTGGCTTAGTCTGAGCCGAAATTGCATGTTTATTCAAGGGGCTCTTCTTGCCTTCCAAGAATTTACAACCACAGACCTCCATGAAACTGCACATACTGGCTGCCATTGAACTAAAAATGTTTACCCAGGTAATTGTCATCTTCTGGTTTTCCAGAATAGCTGTGCTGAAGAATATCAATGTTTGTTGCTCCTGGGGGAATCTTTACAACGACATTATAACCTGCAATATAATTTTATACATGTTAACTTTCATGAAAAGCAGATGGCCCAGAGGCTAGTACTGCTGAGTGAAAAATCTGAATAGTATAGTCAGAATTAATTTCATTTTATCTCTGAAAGATGATATGTGCTTATTCTTTTTGAATCAATATCTTATACAAATTACTAAGGATTAACAAAAAGTGGTTGTTGTCTAGAAACACAGAGTTTGCAATTCTTAAGGTGCACTTCCTAATTTCTCTTACTTTTAAAATTCTGAATATAGAATAAAAATGAATCTAGTAATTTAGCTCCTGAACTACTTAACACACACATTAATTTTTAAATATGACCAATACTGCTAACATTTTATACTTCCTAATGGGGAAAAATACAGGATTCCAAATGCTATTCACAAATCCAGGAGATATAAAAATAGTTGACCATTGCTAGATGTTTACACAGACTCAGTGAACAGCAAAATAGTGAACGTTAAAGAGAAATATTTTTCTTAAGCTTTTAGGTTCCAGTGTAAGCAGGAATCTCCATAGCTATCCCCCAAATTTTACATTATTTTTTAAAGTCTACTAACAAATTGTCAAGAGAAAAGTAAAAAGTTTACTCTAGAGAAATGTTTTATGAGACCAAATTCAATAACACTGGCACTTCTCAAAATATAAGGAAACACTATATCAAATATACATTACATTACATATACAAATATACATTAAACAAGAAACATTTTTCCTGCACTAAAACCACTCATGTCACATCGTTTTCCAAATACTCTCAGGTTTTAAGTCAACAATTAATTCTGCTCTAGTGATATTATTCTAAGGTTTTCCTTTCTCTTACTAGGATTTTCCTCTTTCATTTAATATAAAAACAAAAAGAGTTGAAATTTTTCATATACATTAAATTTTATAAATATGAAATTAACTTTAGAAGAGGAAGTTTTAAAAGAGGTTAAGTCTCATATGAGATTATCTTGTGTTTTCAGAGCAGCCTTATTTATTTATATCTCTTTAAGATATCACATTTAAATATAAGGTGATAAATGGTATGGTTATTCTGTATACATTAAATGCATACTGGTTGTAGATTATAAGCCTACAAAAATAATTTGACTCATGATTCTTTTTCACTATAAAATGTTCCTACCAGCTCCACTATTTATGTCTTTGCTATGCTTTTCAAGAAAGTATTCCAAGGCATTGCAAATGTGACAAGATGAAAGCTAACACTAGGGGGCAGTAATGTGACAAATGCTGTTCAGAACCTGCGCATGAATTTAATCTTTTTCCATTTGCAAACTGATTAATTCATAGCACAATTTTGCAAGGTTAAATTCTAATTTGGTGCATTCGGCTTTATATAGCAAAATTACTTTTCAGTGAATACAGACCAGACTTTGATAAATGTGTGCCACTGATGATAAAAAGGGATCAAATATATATGGTTTCCAAGAAATAAAGAATCATAACAACTAGAAAAATAATGTCAAATCATCTAGTAACTTAGATGCATAAGCATGACCAGAATAGTAAATGTTCTACACTTTTCATACAAATATAGTGATCTAAATGACTCTGTTTTAACTGAAGCAATTCTTACTACCTTAAACAACTCTGTTCAAAAACAAGTGAATACAATTTGAAGCTGAACAATAAAACTGTAAAACATACATCATTTATTTTGCAAAGAAAGTTTTAATGGGTTTATTTTATTACCATAAAAAACATTTCTCAGAAAATTTAATGGAAAATATCTGAAATATTCTCATAAAAATTTTCAGGAAAAATGAAGCCATGGCCAAATATCAATTATATCTGTAATCCAGACTTACTGAAAAATCAAATGTAATGATAATTCCAAATTAACATTTAAGTTAACAGCTTCATCCTTCACCTTCAATCAGTTTCAATATATCATCAATAAAAAACAACAGATAGAAAATAAAAATAAATTAATTTAAAAAAAGAGTAAAAAAAAAAAAAAAAAAAAAAAAACAGATAGGCCAGATCACACAGAAAGCATGTGGTTCAGATGATTAAAAATAACTGAAAGCAAATTTCCTGGAAAGATTATAAACATATACAATATAGATTGCAGAAGCAGCATTAAAAACACTTCATTAACTGGTACGACAGGGGGACTATTTACACATCATTGTCAAATTGTACTGGATTTATTCTAATAAATGCACCTAAACTTTTTTTAAGAATTAAACTTGTCTTAAGCAGGTAAATTCATTAATTCAATCATACAACTTGTACAAGATTTAATTAATCATTTTGAACTAAAATACAGAATAAACAATAACAAACCAACACTATTATTCCTTAATGATATAGTCCCATTATTATATCCAAAGAGAAAACTGGAAAGAAATGCAAAGCTCACCATAATGTGCGCTGTTGAAGACACCTGCCATTGTTCTGCAGGAGGAGTTATCCCCACCACACACACCACATTTGTCTCTCCTGGCCTTGGAGTTTAACACGTGATCACAGCCAGCTTGCTTCAAAATACAATAATTACAGTCAAGATTATTAAAATGACCAGCAAACCACTAATGGGGCTTTACAAAGTTCTTTCCAAAAATATTCTTTCAATTAACAGGAAATTCAATACAACAGGATTTTTTTCAGAATATCTAATGATCTTGTTATATGTACACCGGTATTTTCACATAGCTGTTCACATGGTTGAAAAAGCAGTTTTTTAAAGGATCATCTACATACTTCCTGCATCAAAATCACCTGGTGTAGGATTTAAAGATAGATTCTTAAATGTTCTTAAAAATTCCTGGAGGTTAAAAACTAAGAATCCACATTGTAATAAATATTGACAGTGATTCCTATTTCAATTATTTGAGAGTAATTCTTTAAGGACATGTGATTCAAATGGGACAAAAAGTAACACACTATACTAACTTCAAAAAGAGGTCGTTGATGATTTACTTTTTTTTTTTTTTTTTTTAACTTATGACCTTAGAAGTCTGAGGATAAACTGAGCATATCTGAAAGAAATAACTTATTTCCTTAAAATTAATATCCAGCATAATAAAGTGTTTCAGAAACAAATGAGTAAATAAATAAAGGTGAGAGTACACAGTTTGACCCAAGGCTTTGAAAGAACAAATGCAGCTCTTTTCCACACAGATGGTGCCCTCTGCATACACTGCAGTAACATTTAGTTCTTTGGAACACTCCTTTAAATTTAGTGATCAGGAGAATAAGAAAAATTCATAGGCCTTATGACTTTGTATTTACAAGGTAAATATTTCCAAAATGAAAATTTCATCCAGATATTTTCTGAAAGTAACATGCATCTTTATGTTCAGACATATGTCATATTTTCTCATTATATCTGACTCTCTGGGTTTAACTTAGATAAAACAAGTTTTCAGGCACCAAGTGCCCTTTTTCTCACATTTAAAAGTCAAATAAAGTGAAGTGAAAGTCGCTCAGTCATGTCCAACTCTTTGCAACACCATGGACTAGCCCATGGAATTCTCCAGGCCAGAATACTGGAATGGGTAGCCCTTCCCTTCTCCAGGGGATCTTCCCAACCCAGGGATCCAACCCAGGTCTCCCACATTGTAGGTGGATTCTTTACCAGCTGAGCCACAAGGAAAGCCCAAGAACTGGAGTGGGTAGCCTATCCCTCTCCAGAGGATCTTCCTGACCCAGGAATCAAGCCTGGGTCTTCTGCACTGCAGGCAGATCCTTTACCAATTGAACTATCAGGGAAGTTGAAAGCTATTTCCAATCTGTAAGTTATTTTCAGCTTCTCTAAACATCTCATTAGCCCTTTGGGTGCAAGGCCTTTATCACCTAGGTAATAACAGATGTTTGGTTATAGGGAGAAGAATTGGTCCTATTAAGTTCCACTTAAGGAATGAGTTCACAAGATGATACTTATATTCTTTAGACAACATTCACTATCCTAGTTCTCAAACTCACCATCCATTTTTAGAATTGCCATCTGCAATTTACATGCTTTAATTCAGGGGCTCATCTGCTCTCACCTAAAACCCTGCCTGAGTGCATGTGTGCTAAGTCGCTTCAGTCATGCCCAACTCTGTGCAATCCTTTGGACTGCAGCTTGCCAAACTCTTTTGTCCATGGAATTCTCTAGGAAAGAATACCGGAGTGGGTTGCCATGCTCCCCTCCAGGGGATCTTCCCAACCCAGGGATTGAACCCGCGTCTCTTACATCTCCTGCATTGGCAGGCCAGCTCTTTACTACTAGCACCACCTAGGAAGCCCTGCTAAATGGCCTTCCTAACTCCAGTTTCCTAACAACTCAGTACATTCTGAAGATTTTAACATGCAAATCAAATCACACCTCTTGCTTAACTCCAAATCCTTGGATCTTCAAGGACTTTGGAAAACACTTTCACATAACAACCATTAGCTGGTGGCCACCTCCAACCTTGGCCCCTTACTTCTTCACCTTTCTAAAACTTTCTTATCCTAATAATTAGATCCAGACTCACACCCTGCATGAGCCTCCCCAAATCCTTTAGCCACTTCCCCATAGAATAAGACATGCCATCTACAATGTTTGCATGCCACCTTGCAGATAAGCCCACAGCCCTGTGTGTGCACCCATCTCCCCCACAGATCTGCCACCATGTCAGAGGCGGGTGTTCTTTTCTATCCTTTCATCTCAGTGACTAGAACAGTATGTTGCATTCAGAGTGTGTGTGTGTGCACTCAGTCATATCTGACTCTTTTCAACCCCGAGGACTGTAGCCATCCAGGCTCCTCTGTCCATGGGATTCTTCAGGCAAGAGTACTGGAGTGAGTTGCGATTTCCTCCTCTAAGGGATATTCCTGACCCAGGGATCAAACCTGTGTCTCTGTGTCTCCTGCATTAGAAGATAGATTCTTTACCACTAGTGCCACTGGGGGAGCCCAAATAGAAATTTGGTAAAAGTTTGTCTAATGCATATAAATAGGAGAATGGAAAGAGGGTGGGAGGATATCACCACTTCCAACACAGAAGGAAAAAGTGTCTCCACAGAAGGTCATGTTCAAACTAGCGAAAGAACTTTGCATTCCTTGGGTCCTGAGACATCTTAGGAAGTTAACTTCATCCCTCATCTTGATTTTGAGCACCATAGGCAAAACAAAACCAGCAAACTCATCTTACTGCTTCGTGAGTCACTCCTGATGGCAAACAATAGCTCCTAACCATGTTCCTATAGACAGCAGGGTAGCAACAAAGGATGCTGCACTGAAATTCATAAGAATGTATATCAAGTTGCAGAAGTAATATCTGGCTAGAAAAATAGAAGGAAAACAGTATTCTGAAAGTCATTTTAAATGCAATAATTTTACTTACCCGACACAGGCCTTGAACACAGATGTCATTTGTTTCAGTTCCACAAGGAGTACCATCAGCAACCCTGTCCTTCAGTTGGTAGAAGCTAGTGGTTCCAGCCACCCGACAATAGAGTTTACAACGATCTTTTACAGCAACTGTAAGAAAAAGTCCAATTTGGGTGGACACGAACACAGCTGTGTGTTCCTTTGTCTCAAAATTGTTCACAGCAAAAAAACATTCTAATTACTTACTCCCACTGTACTTTGGAAGCCACCTCACGTTAGGGGAGAGACCATTGATGTTGAAATGTTTACCATCAAAATCAGAGCACTGCTTCTCACGGAAGTCTTGCTTGCCTTTTGGACATGAATCAGTGTTACATGATCGAAATTTCATCCTGCGGCCCACACAGTACTTGCCTCCGTTTCTTGGCCTAGTCAAATTCATTACAGTTTAAAGCACATCAGTACAAGGTTATTTCTGCCATTTCATTCTAAAACTGTTCCATCCCTTTCCAGGATCTGGAAAATCACTGATGTCCCACTAACACTTTTTGTTTTTAACAGAAGTACGTAACATGATTGGGAAGCAACTCTGTGGTTAATGAACTATAGAAAATCCATTTTAACATGGACATTGTGGCCCGGAGGGCAGAAATGATGTCTTATTCACGACTAGATTAACTAACAAGGAACTAATGGTGGGGATTTGTTTATTCATTTTGGAGGCAGGGAGACATATAGAGTGAGCCCAAGATGATCACAAAGGAAGATGACACCATGTTAAAATTAAAAAGAAGTATATATTACTCTTTGTTGTGTATATCCTACATATCACTCAGTTCAAAGAATTTCATGGTATCAATCTATAGACATCCAACTCCATTTCAGTTTATGTTGGAAGATTAAACTCTTATATGAAGACTTTCAGCATAATTCAACTATTTTAAAATTCAAATAAACTAAGTCATACTCTATTCATACTATGTCATATTTCTGCATTAAAAATTCTTTATTTATATCTATAATAAGAGAACCATTTTTAAAAATTTTTATGGAATGCCTAAATTCTTTTAAATAGTTTGGTGAGCAGGATCTGTGCTTCAGTACTTATTCAAGCTAAAGACATTGAAGCAACTATAAGATGAAAATAAGAAAAAGAAAATATGACATGACAAATTATACCAAACAGTAAGAACCAGTAACAAAACTACCTAGTTTACCCAGGAAAACCAAAGCACAGTTGAAAGGGGCCAGGCTCTTTTAACAAAAGCACAGTAAAAGTAAAAATCCCATTATATTACTGTCATTATTTGCAACTATTTCTCAAATTTACACTAAATCAAAAAAGAAAGAAAATGGCTGTCTTAACTCAAATTCTTTAAAGTATTTTACTTTGAATCTACCAAGATAGAGAGTAATATGGCTTAAAGTATTCCAGAAGTTTTCTGAATCTCAGAAACTTACAGACTGACCTCCAGTTTTAGAAGTGAATGAAACTGATGTTTACTTTCTGGTGCCTTGAGATAATCTTAATTTACAGTGACATAAAAAAGACATACTCGGGGCGATTACAGAGCCTGCTTGTGCTTTTGATTCCACCTCCACATGTTCTTGAACAAGAACTGTAAGGTCCCCATGGTCCCCAATCGCCATCTACAGGACGTGTTTCCATTTCTTTATTTACACATAGCCCATGGTGGCAATGCTATGAAAATGACACAAAAAGAAATGATTCGTGTGTTATCTAGTTAGGACATCACAGTAATAATAACAACAGCAGAAAGACCAGTAGCAGAAAATGCATACAACTTTAAGCAGAATGTTATCAATTCAGAAATGAAATTACATTTGATACCATTTTGTGAATATTTCCTGAGTATATACTGAGTAACTGTAAACAAATCAACAGAATGCAAAAAAGAACAGGAAATTTACTGTGCTTATGAGAGCTGGAGTCTCACTGGAGAAGGAAGACCTATACCTATGGGGAAAACTTAATAATGAAAAGTATTTTTGAAAAAGAAGCAAACAAATATTTGATTAATATGGTCTATAACCATGCTTCTACCTTTTATGCAAAGGTATCTATCACTCTCCTACTCTTTTAGCTAACTTTCTACTCTATCTTATTCAAAGTCTCAAAGATCACTTTATTTCTTGTTTTCATCAAGAAAGTGGAAATCTACAAAAGAATGTGTCCAAAATCTCCCACAACCTCTTCTACCCACCCAATACCCAAAATCTCCCACCATCCCTTCCACCCAGTACGCAGCCTTCCTGCCCATTAGTAGACATGAAAAATCCAAAATCAGTCCCTCCATCGGACGAAGGAGCCTAGTATGCTGCAGTCCATGGGGTCGCTCAGAGTCGGACACAACTGAGCGACTTCCCTTTCACTTTTCACTTTCATGCACTGGAGAAGGAAATGGCAACCCACTCCAGTGTTCTTTCCTGGGAGAATCCCAGGGACGGGGTCGCACAGAGTTGGACACGACTGAAGCGACTTAGCAGTAGCAATAGTAAAACACTCTAGGAAAATTCCAGATTTAGAAGTCGGGCTGTTCCCTCTGCCTGGAGCTCAACTCCCCTGCGATGTCCTCATAGCAAACTCCCTCACTTCCTTTAAAACAGCTCATTAGGCAACTTCCCATAAGATCACCCTTGACCATCATATTTTAAATTGCAAATCTGCCCTCTCCTACCACACAACATCTAATCCTTTTTCTGCTCTATTTCTCTTATTCATGGTACCATTATATTGTTTTTAATACTGCAGTATCCAACTAGAATATAAGCTCCAGGACGGGGGCAGGGATTGTTCCTCTTTTGTTCACTGATATATTCTGAGCACCTAGAATAGTATCTGACATGTAGGAAGCCCTTGACAAATTTTTGTTGAATTAATTAATCATATAACCAAGATTATTAGCAGAAAAAAAATGCTTTGTGCCCTCCATTAGAAAAAATCATTTAATATGAGAAAGCCATACTAGAAGTGAACAAAAATAAAATCTCAAAATAGAATATACTGTGTGCAGGTAAATTTTATGGGCATCTTCCAGAAATGTTTAAATAATCCTGGCACATTCCCTTTTTATTTATATGTTTCTGAAGGAACAGACCATGAAAAAGAATGCTATGTTGTTCATCGTGCAGTAAAATTAACTCATTGTCAGATGGGTTCAGCATGTCTACATGCAAATAGATTTTCTATGAAAAGTGTTTAACAGACATCACCCATGTAAGATAGTCACAAGATAAAAGAACTAAAGGAAAAATTATAGGATATTTGTTTAAACTTTCCTTGATTAACAGGACCTCTTAATACTCAATATGGCTAATGCATAGGGGCTAACTATTTTCAGTTAATTTTTTAAAGGGAATTTATACCTAGCATGATTTACATTTTATGCCAAATGTCACCCCTACTGTTAATCTACATGGGTTTTAAAGTAGGTCTCAGTATCTCACCATATTTACCTGGATTTCAACAAACCCATGCTCTCCATACTGTCTCATTGGGGAAATAGTTAAGTGAGCTAATAAAAAAGATGCTCAAAATTGATAATAATTAGGATAATACAAGTCAAAATAAGAATTAAATTCTATTTTGTACCCCCTAGAATGGCTAAAAGTTTGTTAAGGCTAACAAAATAAATTGGCAGGGAATGCAGAACAATTCAAACTTTCTTATATTGGTTGGTGAGTCTAAAATGGTTCACGTACTTTGGAAAATAGTTTGGTACTTTCTTATGAAGTTAAACACACTCCTACCCTATAACCTAACAATTTACTCAAGAGAAATACAAACATATGGCCACAAGAAGATTTATATAAGGATGCTCACAGTGGCTTTATACATAAAAGCCCCAAACTTGAAATGACCCAAATATCTATCAACAGAAGAATGGTAAACAAATTATGGCACAACTGCATTAAACTGCCACATAAAGGAAGAAGTATTGATGCACACAATGATATGAATAGAATTCAAAACCATCATGTTGAACAAAAGAAGCTTGACCCACTAGCTCCTAGCCAAGAGAGAGTATACTAGATAGTTTCATTAAGGACACACAAAAATTACAACTATTTATAGAGCAACTATCAATGAGAGTGACCTGAAGAGCAGAAGAAAAGACTATAACTAAAGATATAAAGAAGGAACCACAACAAGATGGGTAGGAGGGAACATAGTATAGTTAAGACCCACACCCCTGGGTAGGCAACCCACAATCGAAAGAATAATTAGAATTGCAAAGGTTCTCCCCAAGGACCCAGAGGTCTAAACCTCACAGCAGGCTCCCTAGCCTGGGAGTCCTGCACCAGGAACACGAGCCTCACAGTGTTTGGCTTTGAATGCCAGCAAGGCTTACTTTCAGGAAAGTCAGAAAAATGTAGGAAACAGAGACTCCACTCTTAAAAGGCACACACACACAAAAAATATCACATGCTTCAAGACCCAGAGAAGAAGCTGAAATTTGAAAGAAGCCTGGGTCAGACCCATTTGCTGATCTTGGAGAGCTTCCCAAAAAGAAAGAAAGCATCTGGGCCTCACCCTGGTAACACAGAAGCTGACAGAAGGCATTTTAGGGATCTCGTCCCACCACGAGGACACTGGTACTGGCAAGCACCACTTTCACTTCTGCTAGCTTATTAGCATCAGGACCTGGCCCCATTCACTGGCTTGCTGGCACATACCTTGGGTCACCCCATGGCAAGCAATTACCTGGGAGGGAACACAGACCCATCTTCTAGCCAGCCAGTTGCCATAGAACCTACTGAGACCCCAGCCACTCCAAAAGCTGGTCTTGACCACCAGAGGGCCCAGGACCCAGCCCCAACCACCAGTGGATCATCACTAACCCCAAAGTTCCAAGAGATTTGCAGCCAGCCATCAGAGAAGACTCCACCCAAACAGGGGCAGGTACCAGCCCTTATAACTCCTGGGCTCCAGCCATACCACCTGCTGGCCCACACTGACTCTGGGGACTAGCAGGGCCCTGAAGACAGGAACCCAGACCAGGTTCAGCGACCAGTAGACCAGATCAGTCTTAGGGCTTCCTGGGCCTTAGCCTACCCACCAGGAAACTAACACCAGCTCCAGGACATCCCAGGTACACAGGGACCCCAGAACCCAGCTCCATTCGCCATGGGCAACTACTAGCTCTGAGGCCAGATTCAGCCGCTAGTGGGCAGGGACAAGTACATGGACTCCCTGGACCCCACAGACACCATTCCTGGGAGTACCATGGCTCCATAGCCAGCTGTGTAAAGACCTGGACCACCCATCAGGAGGCCATCAGCAGGCTGGCACTAGCTCTGGGACCTCTTGGGAACCTCAGCCAACTGCCCTGGAATCGAGATCCAACCACCAGTGAGCCAGCACCAAGACCAAGCGTCCACTGACCATGCAGCCAGCCACATCAGGACCCCATCAAACCTGCAAGTGGCCAGCAATCTCCGCACAAGACAGAATCTGGCAACCAATAAGACCAAGAAGACTGAAATCATATTGAGCATCTTTTCTGACCACAGTCCTGCTGCTGCTAAGTCACTTCAGTTATGTCCGACTCTGTGCGACCCCATAGATGGCAGCCCACCAGGCTCACCTGTCCCTGGGATTCCCCAGGCAAGAACACTGGAGTGGGTTGCCATTTCCTTCTCCAATGCATGAAAGTGAAAAGTGAAAGTGAAGTCGCTCAGTCGTGTCCGACTCTTTATGACCTCATGGACTGCAGCCTACCAGGCTCCTCTGTCCATGGGATTTTCCAGGCAAGAGTACTGGAGTGGGGTGCCATTGCCCTATGAAACCTGAAATCAACTACAAGAAACATTTTGCAAAGAGAAAACTAAGACACAGTGTGAAAGCTAAACACTGTGCTACTAAACCACCAATAGGTCACTAAAGTAATAAAAAAAAAAAAAAAAACCCTGGAGACAAATGAAAACACAACAATCTAAACTATGCAATGAAAGCAAATGCAGTTCTATGAGGAATATTTGTAACAACACAAGCCTACCTCAGGGAAGAAGAAAAATCTCAAGTAAACCTTATACCTCAACCTTGTACCTAAAGGAACTAGAATTAAAAGAACAAACGAAACTCAGTGTTGGTAGAAGGTAAGAAATTATAAAGATCAGAAAGAGAAGAAATTAATAAAAGATACCAAAAAAAGAATAGAAAAGATCAAAGAGGGTAAGAGCTGATAATTGAAATGATAAACAAAATTTATTATTTAGATTCATCAAGAAAATAAGAGAAGGCTAAAACCTTCTCAGTGGCTCAGTGGTAAAGAATCTGCCTGCAGTGGAGGAGATATGGTTCAATAGCTATGTCAGGAAGATCCCCTGAAGGAGGGCATGGCAACCCGCTCCAGTATTCTTGCCTAGGAAATTCCATGGACAGAGGAGCCTGGCAGGCTGCAGTCAATAGGGTCTCACAGAGTTGGACATGACTGAAGCCACTAAGCAGCAGCAAATCAATGAAATAAAAAATGAAAAAGAAGTTATAATTGACACCACAGAAACACAAAGGATCCTAGGAGATTACGATGAACACTTACATACCAATAAAATGGATAACCTGGAAGAAATGGATAAACTCCTAGAAATGTACAATTTTACCTGATTGAATCAGGAAGAAAATGTTAAAATACCAGTTAATGAAGTTCACTAGTAATGAAATTGAATCAATAATTTTAAAAACTCCCAACCCTTAAAGTCCAGAGCCAGATGGTTTCCCAAGTGAATTCTGACAAACATTTAGAGAAGAGTAACACCTATTTTTCTGCAGGTGTGAAAGTCACTCAGTCATGTCTGACTCTTTGTGACCCCATGGACTATACAAGTCCATGGAATTCTCCAGCCCAGAATACTGGAGCGGATAGCCTTTCCCTTCCCCAGGGTATTTCCCAACCCAAGGATCGAACCCAGGACTCCCGCATTGCAGGCAGACTCTTTACCGGCTCAGCCTCCAGGGAAGCCCATACTTCTCAAACTATTATAAAAAATTACAGAGGAAGAAATGCTCTGGAATTCATTCTACAAAGCCAGCATCACCCTCATAACGAAACTAGACAAAGGTATCACAAGAAGGAAAATTACAGACCAGTTCACTGATGAACATAGATACAAAAATCTTCAACAAAATATTAGCAAACTGAATTCAACAATACATTAAAAGGATCATACACTATGATTGAGTGGGATGTATTGTTCAATATCCACCAATCAATGTATGTGATAGATCACATGTCATTATCACGGTGAACCCAGTCACTTCACATCATGTTGGCAGATTTACATAAGTTTATCACTGATGCTAGAATGGAAAAGATGCAGTATGATTGACAGTTTGTCTTAGAGATACAATGTATTTAAAAACACTAAAACCAATAAAGTTCCAAAGAAACTTAAAACTTTCATTTATATTTATCTGAATTTTTAGAAGAAATGTATACAATGGTAAATCCTTAAATTTTGGAGTATTTCAGATATTTTCTGAAATATTTATGGCTAGACACATTTTTAATAACAAGACTATAATATGCTTACATAAGTAAATGTCCATGCAATTATATAACTATAATATCCATCTGCTTTATCTTGAAAAAAGGATAAAATAGAAATTCTAGTTCACTTGAAAACATACAGTAAACAAATACAGCAAAAACATTAATTCAACTAGCAGAAGAAAATATGACGGTGAATAATGAAGAGTGCTGAAACACAGAGCAATCACATCCTTGGATAATCTCTTGATACAAAACTCACCCTTCGAGAAAACCTACCATCCCAGGACCACAGTTTGTTCCATCTGCCAGTGGCATGTGTTGAGTGCGACAGCCCTTGTGAACTCCTTCTGCACTGGTACACCAGAGACGCCTGCATTGTTTCTGCAGAGTAATAAAAGGCAGGCCAGCAAGAGTAAAAATAACACTACAACCACCAGATCAATTCAGTATCATGCATTGATTTATACATTGATCCTAGATACTTCCTGGTTTCATGGTCAGAGCTGGAAATAATCAGTAATAATCTTTTACTAGGGCTTCACTGGTGGCTCAGACAGTAAAGAATCTGGCTGCAATGCAGGAGACCTGGGTCCGATCCCTGGGTCAGAAAGATCCCCTGGAGAAGGGAATGGCTACCCACTCCAGTATTCTTGCCTGGCAAATTCCATGGACAGAGGAACCTGATGGGCTACAGTCCGTGGAGTTGCAAAGAGTCAGACACAACTGAACAACTAACACAGATACACATAATAACCTTTACTAAGTCAGTCTTGGTCATCAATTTTCCTCTAAACACATAAAATGGCAACATTTAGTTTTTTAAAAATTGGATTATCATCAAACACTGAACAATGGAAGAGATGACTTGGAGCAAAGCATTCAAAATTACTGAGATACTTTTCTCTCTTTGCAAGACATTTTTCTAAAGGATTTTTTGTTGTTAAATGTTAATCACAAGGAGTTTCCAAAAGTCCTTTTGATCCAACAGTGGAATGTATGAATAATGTGCATAGAAAAACTGTATAATGTATCTTGGTTTCCTATTTTGTAAATATAATGCATACTTTCAATTTTTGAACATAGGGTTCTGAAGTTTTCACAAGATATGAAAATCCACAGAGGCTCATAGGAGCTATGCCCAAGATAATCCCTTTCTTTCTTTGAATTTAAATTCAAAGTTCATTCAGTATCCAAGTCAGTATGAAAAAAAACGTATTTTTTTATAAAAAATAATTGACGTAAATCTTCCCCTCTTCAGAGTAGATATTTAAAGACATAAATAATTGTGATTTTAAATTTAAGATTTTAGGAATAATATTCACTACATGCAGTATGCTTTGCATGTCCCTGTGCTCACTGTTAAGTACCTTTCATTTATTCATACATCCATTCATTCATTCATAAATCATTCATGTATTCACTCATTCAACAGTCAGTAAACATTTGTTTTATGGCTCCTATTATATGACAGATCTGAACTAAATCCTTGGAATATATCTTTATTTAAATGAATGAACAAAGTGAGATTCCTGGTTCAATGATCTTCACAATCTAGTAGTATAGTAAGCAATTTGGCAAAGGTCCGCACGGGATTGAAGAAAATGAAATGAGTATTCTGCTTGGAAAAGCAAGGCATGGATTCACCAAAGTAATGACATTTATTAGAACTAAATCCTAAATTTACCCCCAAAAGAAGACAAAATCTTGGCTACAGAGTCAATAAAAATGTCAACTCAACTTTTTCAGAGGTCAGTGTTCATTCCAGTCCCAAAGAAAGGCAATGCCAAAGAATGCTCAAACTACCGCACAATTGCACTCATCTCACACATTAGTAAAGTAATGCTTAAAATTTTCCAAGCCAGGCTTCAGCAATACATGAATCATTAACTTCCAGATGTTTAAGCTGGTTTTAGAAAAGGCAGAGAGGAACCAGAGATCAATTTGCCAACATCCGCTGGATCATGGAAAAAGCAAGAGTGTTCAAGAAAAACATCCAAAATCACTGCAGATGGTGATTGCAGCCATGAAATTAAAAGATGCTTACTCCTTGGAAGGAAAGTTATGACCAATCTAGACAGCATATTAAAAAGCAGACATTACTTTGCCAACAAAGGTCCATCTAGTCAAGGCTATCGTTTTTCCAGTGGTCATGTATGGATGTGAGAGTTGGACTATAAAGGAAGCTGAGCACAGAAGAATTGATGTTTTTGAACTGTGGTGTTGGAGAAGACTCTTGAGAGTCCCTTGGACTGTGAGGAGATCCAACCAGTCCATCCTAAAGGAGATCAGTCCTGGGTGTTCATTGGAAGGACTGATGGTGAAGCTGAAACTCCAGTACTTTGGCCAACTGATGCAAAGAGCTGACTCATTTGAAAAGACCCTGATTATGGGAAAGATTGATGGCAGGAGGAGAAGGCTACAACAGAGGATGAGATGGTTGGATGGCATCGCTGACTCAATGGACATGGGTTTGGGTGGACTTCAGGACTTGGTGATGGACAGGGAGGCCTGGCGTGCTGCATTTCATGGGATCGCAGAGAGTTGGACATGACTAAGTGACTGAACTGAACTGAACTGAACCTATAAAAAATCCTTGAAACCAATTATAAAGTAATGATTAAAGAAAACTAAACAATAGGCTCCAAATTTCATTCCTTTGGATTCAAATCTGTATAAAGTAAAATATAGTCTATGAAATTCTTGGGGTCTTTAATACAATTCATTATCAAAGCACTTGTATTATCTCTCCCACCCACAAAACAACATCATTTGAAAATAACTATTTGAATGTTTTAATTTTCATTAACCTGTATGTGACTGTTTTCTGACCGAGGATATTTCATAGGATTTTGTGAGAGATGCAGATGACACCACCCTTATGGCAGAAAGTGAAGAGGAACTAAAAAGCCTCTTGATGAAAGTGAAAGTGGAGAGTGAAAAAGTTGGCTTAAAGCTCAACATTCAGAAAATGAAGATCACGGCATCCGGTCCCATCACTTCATGGGAAATAGATGGGGAAACAGTGGAAACAGTGTCAGACTTTCTTTTTGGGGCTCCAAAATCACTGCAGATAGTGACTGCAGCCATGAAATTAAAGGACGCTTACTCCTTGGAAGGAAAGTTATGTCCAACCTAGATAGCATATTCAAAAGCAGAGACATTACTTTGCCAACAAAGGTCCATCTAGTCAAGGCTATGGTTTTTCTTGTGGTCATGTATGGATGTGAGAGTTGGACTGTGAAGAAGGCTGAGCACCGAAGAATTGATGCTTTTGAACTGTGGTGTTGGAGAAGACTCTTGAGAGTCCCTTGGACTGCAAGGATATCCAACCAGTCCATTCTGAAGGACATCAGCCCTGGGATTTCTTTGGAAGGAATGATGCTAAAGCTGAAACTCCAGTACTTTGGCCACCTCATGCGAAGAGTTGACTCATTGGAAAAGACTGATGCTGGGAGGGATTGGGGGCAGGAGGAGAAGGGGATGACAGAGGATGAGATGGCTGGATGGCATCACTGACTTGATGGACGTGAGTCTGAGTGAACTCTGGGAGTTGGTGATGGACAGGGAGGCCTGGCGTGCCGCAATTCATGGGGTTGCAAAGAGTCAGACACGACTGAGCAACTGAACTGAACTGAAAGATAATTTTTGAGTATCTAACAAAGTGAAAGTGAAAGTCAGTCACTCAGTTGTGACTAACAAAGAGTGACTCTTTGCGACCCCATAGACTATAGTCCACCAGGCTCCTCTGTCCATGGGATTCTCCAGGCAAGAATATTGGAGTAGGTAGGCATTCCCTTCTCTTGCGGATCTTCCCAACCCAGGGATCGAACCTGGGTCTCCCACGTTGCAGGCAGATTCTTTACCATCTGAGCCACCAAGGAAGCCCATCTAAAACAGCACCTGGCGAATAATAAGTATTCAATAAATTATAGTTTCCCTTTTTTAAAAACCTCTTTCTGACAAACACCAAATTTTTCTAATATTTAAAAATCAAGATAAGTTCAGCACACTACCTGTCCAAGAGAATAAAGTACATTTTGAAATATATCTTAACTACAACTTTATGGTAGTTTGCAAACAAAAGAACATAATTTTCCTTACTAAATAGGGACACACTTGTGATCCAGGACCAAACATAAGCTCACATTGCTTGTTTACATCATACATTAATCCAGGAAGCTGTGAAGATAGATCGTATATTCTTCCATTTGGTTTGTCAAGGAGGCATTCCCCATGACCGGTACTGTAGCAACGACAGGGAAAAAAATATTGTGAATACACATGGATGTATTTCAGTAGAAGATTCTTTACTACATTTTTCTGTAGCTCTGCACTTTCAAAGAGAACATCAGTATTTTTTCATAATTTAAAAACCAATTCACATCAAAGTCAATAAAAAAACCTCACAGTTTATAAAGGACTTATTATATGTGTTTGTTCTCCTTTAACCCCCACAACTGCCTTAAAGGTAAAAAATTTTTTTAAAGAATAATGAAAAATAATCAAAAATTCATCAAATATAATGTTTAAAACATGCATTCCTATGTTGATCACACTACACTTTTGGTCTGCTTTGCTATCCAACAGGAATGCCCTATATCTAATGTCCAATCTGTCAAAATGTAAAAAGTAACATTTTCAGATCATCTGAGAAAGTTCGTTTATAGTTGACAACAAAATAAAGGAATTTCAGAAAGTGCTATGCTGTCTCTGTCTCAAACAGATTTTCTTAGGAAGAGAATATAATGCAGGGTAAAGAATGCCAGCCTTGGGACTTTGCATTTGGGTGTCACCACTTTGCGAATTGCATGGTGTGAACAAGTTAGTCAGTCTCCCTGGGTCTAAGACTTCTCATCTGCTAATTGAGAGTAGAAATGTCTGCCTTGCAAGTTGCTATTAAATGCATGATTTAATATCTTCAAAGGAGTTTGCAAAATAGTAGATAGTGGCAAAAATGTGTATTTGCTACTCCTAGTTTGTCAAGTAATATATAGTATATAGAAAACTGTGAAAATGTTCAGCCACTTCAATTCAGTTAAAAGCAACCATTTGTTCAATTTGAAATAATTAGAAGAAACATTTTGGGGGGAATTTTTTACTGGCTAGAGGGCATAATAAATTTTGTCCCCCAAAAATGAACATATAACTTTTAAAATACCCATTGGCAAGAATCATATCACCTCCTTCCAAAAATAAGCATACCTACTGGTATTTTTAATCAGTGCTTCAGTCAGCAATCTAACAAAGCCATATGCCACCATGTACAGATCAGCAACTATGTGCTATGCTTTTAAATCAAGTTCCCATACAAGGATAAATAATCACTGCTAATCATAACTAAGGTATACATTTATAAATATATATTCCAAAAGATGGTTTCATTCATTCCCATAGTTCTCATAGAGATAGGTAAGTGAAACTGTGTAAATTGGTGATTAGAATATGTAGTAGAAAAAAATCAAACAATATTATGTTTACACCAAAAGATTACCTGGAAAGAGTTTGGCTTTGCTTTTAGAACAAGTTTCAGTAACTAGGATAGAAACAGCATTTGGATAAGTTGGGAAGCAGAGAAATGTAGGAGATGAAGAGGCAATCTGAGCTAGCAATAGCCTCCAAAGGACAGGTAAACCCAGAGACTCCACATCTCTTTAAGGAACTATTTGGAATGCTCATAATTTGACTTCAGCTATTCTCTGTCCTTCAAGGACACCTCAAACTTGAGCCACTCAAACTCCTCTCAAAATATTATTTAGCAGCTTCTGAAGAAATTCTAATACACAAGGAAGCTTTGATTCCCATTAAACATCCCCCTAAGAAGGAGTTTTTATCATAACAGGAACGCAAGTTAAAAAAAAAAAAGATAGCTCTGAATTAAATCCCCCACCAAAAAAAAATATAGTTAAGAATGAAATAATAAAACTCTTTGTCTTTAAACATCCATTTGTACAGTGGAAGCAAACTTAAATTTAAGCAACAAAAAACTCAACAGAGATTGAACTATTCTAAAAGAATACACATTTCAAACTTTATAATCTAATAAATGTTCAATTATGTAACTAAAGTAACACGAAATCACTTACTCCAGGAATTCAGTGATATATTTCTGACTACATTTTGACCAGGTCCAAGGACTTGTGTGGTAATTTAAAGTTGGAGCCATGACATGATACTGATGTTTAATTCCAGTTTCCTTACATTTAAAACTATCATCGTGTGGAACATTAAATCTAAAAATAAAAATAAACACTTAAAAAGAATAATGAAATGTACACATTAGAAACAGATCTCTTATTTTATAATATAATCTAAAATGTAGATCAATCTGATTATATCAGGATTTGTACTCTTGATCTCTTCATAAAGTACTGAAATGCTAGGCTTACCTTCATGTTTAAAAGTACATGATGTTTAAGAAATAGTAGATTATAATTCTGATCAGTAGCACAGTCTGCTGCTTTGGTATGTTAATTTCAACAATCAAATTATTTGGATTCTGGCTCACCTCATCACAATATCAACACAGCATTCACATAAAACAATTATAATTTCCAACATGCATACCCAAGGCAATGTGTGTAGAAAGATTAGGTAAAGGCTCTACCACAATAACTTCCAGACTACTGACTATCACTACAGAATTAAAAAAAAAAAAAAAAAAAAAACTTCTTTAATTCTTAATTCCATATCACTTTATGCTTTCCACCTATTTCACATGAAACAGCTTAACTGCTCTTTCTGGTTTATAATCATAAAGCAATTATGACTGATAGGACTGGAATAGTAAAAATATTCCCAAATGGCAACCAAATATTTACAAGGGCAATGACATTAAATGATCAGCTGTTCAGCAACAGATTCTACATATTTTTTGAGGATCCCAGTAAAAACTACATTTAGAAGGGATATTGAAACCACTTGATTCAGTCCTTACCTGTCAAAATTTGTACTCAATATCAGTGTTTTAATTAAACTACTTACTTATATTCTAAACACACCTAAAAAGTTTCTCAGGAAGAAAATAAAAGGTAGTATCCTTTGCAAGAACACTGTACTAGTTAACACCCTTGGTAACCAGCAAACACTGCCTTCAGGATGTTACCGCAATGCATGATATACCTCGGGCATGCTGCTGAACCTGCTCTACTTCAGCAAACACGTACAAATCTGAGTGTGCATTTGGTGGGTGGTCATGAGATATAACTATGCTACAGGGAACTGAAGAGGAAATAGTTTAATAAAAATTATCTCTGCCTGAAATTATTCCAGTTGAATACTCTAAGGATGTCAAGGCATGACCAGGAAAAGACAATGGAGTTCAAGAGAAGCCGTTCCAGCTTCAATTCCTTATTAGCAAATAACCAAAAAATCAAAAGAGTAGGGTGGGTACATTGGGAATCATTTTTCAGAGGATGAACTTCTAGGGATTTCTGACTTTCTATGGGAGCTTCACGGGTATCAGGGGAAATCATGGCCTCCACATTTTTAGAGCATAAAACCCCAGCGGAATTTTTAATAATATAGGAACCTATGGGAGAATTCCAAATGTTTACCAAAAAAAAAAAAAACTATAGATCTGGGAGAAAAAGTTTTAAGAAAATATTTCAGTGATTAAGAAATTCCCACAGACCACATACTCTGTTGGGGCTCTGAGCAATAAAAGCAAGAAATGAATTGATACTACAAATATTTGGGGGAGTTCCCTAGAACCAGGGGACCCTACAGGCCCTCCCATAAGACGGTAGAGCACAGTACCTGGTCATGCATAGGATAACAAGGGATAGAGGCCAGAAGTGCTTGTCATATAATCCAATACAGTAAATGAAAGAAAAGAGTTCCAAAGTTCTAGTTCTTTGCTTAGTCTGTTGATCTGTGTAGCCTGTCTGACCTAACATAGATCACAAAAGAGCCAGAGTTAGCATTTCAGGGGTTAAAATTACACTACTAATATTTTGTAAAGATATAAAGATGCTAATTACTCAGCTGAAGACAGAATTGTAGACATTCATGCCATGCTATGTAGAAGGCACACTACTGAAGTGACAGAAGGTACTTACACATGACCAAGCTCATGGGCTATAGTAAAGGCAGCACTGAGTCCATTTTCTTCACTAATAGAGCAGCTCCGTAAAGGATCACACAGGGTACCTAATTCTGCTAAACCTGAAAAATTTCATGTTTGTATTTCAACAAAATGGGGAATAGCAGAATCATACAGAAAGCACTAAAGCATTTATCATTTGGCATTACTACTTAGAAATAAATGCACAGTTGACTGTTAATACTGCACAGATATTTTATAAGGCAAAGGAAAAAAAAAAAGAACAGAATGATTTATCAGTAGCTGAAACCATATACTTTTACTGAATAAAATAATCCAAAATATGGGATAAGCAAACAATTTTGTAAAAGACAGGAAAAGGAAAAGGCCACAGGAAGAATGAAATTTTAGGCCACGTTAGTGTTATTAGTGGAGAAGGCAATGGCACCCCACTCCAGTACTCTTGCCTGGAAAATCCCATGGACAGAGGAGCCTGGTAGGCTGCAGTCCATGGGGTCGCTAAGAGTCGGACACGACTGAGCGACTTCACTTTCACTTTTCACTTTCATGCATTGGAGAAGGAAATGGCAACCCACTCCAGTGTTCTTGCCTGGAGAATCCCAGGGACAGAGGAGCATGGTAGGAGGCCATCTATGGGTTCACAGAGAGTCGGACACAACTGAAGCGACTTAGCAGCAGTAGCAGCAGCAGCAGGGTTAGTAGGAAAGGTAATGAATGTCTAAACTGGTAACAGTACTAATTAGTAGGAAAGATATTGAATGTCTAAACTGGTAACAGTACTAATAAAGAAAATAGTCCAGAACAATATAAATTATAAATTTTATTTAATTTTTTAAAGCTTTGAAGCAGCATACACTTATTCAATTACCATATGATAATTAAATGACTAAAAATATGTTAAATACTTAGAATAGTGCCTGGAGTTAATAGATGTTAAATAAAGCATGATAATGACATAATCATTGGAAGCACTTGATTTTGTAACCATTTTAGCAGTGGAAAACGTATCACACATCAAGATCTAGCCACTCATTTAAATAACAACTTGCAACTGGAATTGCTGCCGAAAAATGATGACAACATGAACTGGCTGGACACCAAAGACAATAGTTACAACTGATATAGTCTTTTAATCTAGGGTAAGAAATATAAAATAAGTGCTCATTACAATATTCTATATTTCATCATCAAGTTAGCATTCCATTTTACTTTTTAACATAACACCATGGCTTTCACTATTGCTATCCTTCAACATTTGCTTACAAATTTATCTTCTCTCCTATGATGATTCCTTTGATTAAAAAATATATATTTTCATATGTACAATAACCAGTTTCTTACTGTTTTTCATTTAGAAATTTCTTAATATAAAATAAACAGACATATTAGCTACTATGTTTTAGGTCTTTCCTATTATGTGTACCTAAAAAAAGAAATAGAAGTTAACTAAAGAATCTAAAAATACTGGAAAAAAGTCAGACTAATGAGTTCACTCACCAATACATTCTTAACAAAAATGAAAGATGCCCTCTTTCTGACTCTAATGCCAAAAAGCCTTGCTTGGGCAAAGTCCCCCCCAAAATAACTTTTCCTTAGTTAGAATCAAGACTAAAGCAAGAATGAAAAAAAAAAAAAAAAAGAAAGATATTCTTTCTTTTAACAGTCCTCTGAGAAAGAATGAGAGAATTATTACTGTCTTTAAGATTTTAAAATTTATACTGTATGGGCAATTTTTAGTGAATTTTGTATTTCTCCTTTGTCAAAATAAGTTAAACTGTACACATTGCTTTTTAAGAATATGTGCTGTTCCCTTGCCTTCACTAGTATTTTCAATTTGCCTAGTGGCTCAGTTCCAGTGTACTATTCATTTACAGTGCTGGGTATTTGAAATACAATATTGACTCCATTGGGTTCCCATGGTGGCTCAGACCATAAAGAATCTGCCTGCAATGTAGAAGACATCGGTGCAATCCCTGAGTTGGGAAGATCCCCTGGGGAAGGGAATATACCCACTCCAGTATTCTTGCCTGGAGAATTCCATGGACAGAGAAGGCTGGCAAGCTATTGCCCATGGAGTAGCAAAGAGTCGAACATGATTGAGTGACTAATACTTTAACTTTTCACTTTTTTCATTGACTCCATTACCACCCAAACTTTGCTTCATGCTTGAAGATGGGCGGGACTTCCCTATAGCTCAGACGGTAAAGAATCTGCCTGCAATGAAAGAGACCCAGGTTCAATTCCTAGCTCAGGAAGATCCCCTGGAGAAAGAAATGGCAACTCCTTCCAGCCTAAAGATGGATATATTCTAAGTTGAACATCTTAGTCACATGACATATCTGTAAAAACTAGCATTGCATATGATTAAAGGTCAAGCTCAAGCACGTTCATTAGATAAACAAGACTAACAAAAATCAAAGTGAATGTATAGCCTTATAGTACCAAGCAGTTGGCTGAGATTTTATGCCTAGATTCACTCATTCTGATTCAGGGCTCTCTGAAACTGGGCAGAGATATTAACAGAATAAACTAGCACAGCCCAAATTTGACACAGATTCCCTGTGTTTGAAAGTTCAAGAAGCTGCACAGAGTCACCAATCTGTCATCTTGAAGAATAACAACAATTTTTAACTTACTTTGTAAAATATGCCCAGAGACTAAGACAACAATACTTGCAAAAGGAGATATAAGCAGGAAACTTAGTAATTATTGCCAGTATCTTGTATTTGTTATTAAGAACTATTCACAGTTTGGTTTTTTTTCCCACATATTTTAGAAGGGAAACTAAAATATTAAAACTTGGGTTAATACAACTTGTGTAGCCTTGGGCAAATTATTTATCCTCATTTATAAAATTGGAATAATAGGTCTTCATAGGTTTGTTGTAAAGATTAAATGAGTATAATCATGTTAAACCTTAATGTAATGTTTGATACATAGGCATTCAAATATATCAGCTATCATTATAATCACTGCTACTCTTGACTTAAAGGATAACAGGGCTACTTTGATTTGCATAGTCTATGTTTCTAGACATCAGTATGATTTATGTGCACAGGAGTAGCTGAAAACTGCAAAAAATGAATGGGGAGTGAGTAACCCAAAATTTAGTTTTAAATCATTTTTTAAAATAGAAAAATATAGCGAATATATTCATACTTAATTTTTAGTATAAATATGTGAAAACAAGGCAAAGATAATCTAAGAAATATAGAACATATATATCTGAGTACCAAGTCACTTCAGTTGTGTTCAACTCTTTGCCATCATATGGACTATAGCCTGCCAGGCTCCTCTGTCCATGGGGTTCTCCAGGCAAGAATTCTGGAGTGGATTGCAGTACCCTCCTCCAGGGGATCTTCCTGACTCAGGGATCAACACGCGTCTCTTACATCTCCTGCATGGCAGGCGGGCTCTTTACCACAAGCACCACCTGGGAAGCCTAGATATATAGAATAATACATCTAGATATGTAAATATATCAAATTATATAGAATATATCTACAAAGTTAGATAGTAGCTTGCAAGGAGAAGAGAATAAGGTCTGTTGTAAAAATTAGAATGGCAGGTGCCTACTTCCACATTTGTGGAAGATTAACTTCTAGACAGTCCTTCTACCACAAAGAAACACATCCAGTAATAAAAACTACTTTTTAAATGAATACTGAGCTCATGATGTATGAGAACTATCAAAACCACACACCTCCAAAACCTAAGATATATTCTCTCCCTGCTCATCTCATACCTAATAATGCATGCATACATACATATAAACAATTATATCATGTGAGTCAAATTCGCTCAGTTGTGTCCAACTCTTTGCGACCCCATGGACTATACAGTCCATGGAATTCTCCGGGACCGAATACCGGAGTGGGTAGCCTTTCCCTTCTCCAGGGGATCTTCCCGACCCAGGAATCAAATCCAGGTCTCCCGCATTGCAGGCGGATTCTTTACCAGTTGAGCCACAAGGGAAGGCCCATATGATTTATATCATGTGCTAAATCCTAAACAGCAAGCAAGGAATAGTAAGAATAGGAGTTACTCTGAGAGCAAATACTGAGAAAAGCAATATGATGCAGAGACTAAGAGCTTGCTAGAGGAAGCTTCAAAGTAGAGAATCTGATTCTGAAGTCCCTGCCTTAAGTCAGAGACCTTGGTTATTAACACCCTTCAGATTAAAGCAAAAATAAGTGAAAATCTCTCTAGAGGAAAGAACACTTTTTAAGCAGTTCACCACTAACCGTATGGATGATTTTTATATAAATATGAACTTACGCTTAGAGATCATGAAACATACAAACAAGTAAACATAGCAGAAAATTAGCAGACACCACATATTTGGTTATCAAATGTTTAGAATATGGGAACTGTCAAAGATGGAATATAAAATTACTCCAAATAAAATGTTTCAGTAAATATGAAAGGCAATGATAAATATAAGAAAATATAAAAAGAGTATAAACAAAATAAATAGGCAGATTTTGAATAACAACTAAGTAGAATATTTGAAATTGTAAAACATGTTGAAATGGAAAATATAGAAGATGAATGAAATACTAAATTAGATGCAGCCAAAGAAAAAAAATAATAAAATGCACATTAGAGCTGCTGGAATAAAGAAAGAAGATAGAAAGAAAGAAATTATAATTATAAAGAAATTATAATAAATGTAAATGGACAAACTTTGGTAGCAACAAAGATTACTATGGATATAATTTTTTAAATCCAATTATATGATGGATTTATCTAAAGAAATGAGACTCTGAAAAATTGAAACAAAAGATATATCCAGCAAATATTAAACAAGAAAAAGTTGGTCTAGTTATAGTATTGCTAGACATAATATTATAAAAATAAAATAATGACTATATTTTCTTTAAAAAGCATTAGAGATAAAAAGTCACTATACAACTGCAAACAGTTCAAATCAAACTTATATGTGCCTAATAAGTTAGCCCAAAAATAGATGAAACAAAGTATATGAATACTGTAATTGAAGAAATTTTAATGTCAAATTAAAAATAAAGAGTAACAAAGATATATTTATGTTTCAGGTTAGTGTCCTAGTAAGCAAAAAAAAAAAAAATAGTAAATACATAGTTGATTTGAACAGCATAAATTGATTTAACAGACATAGTTAAGAATACACATTCTGTTTGAACATACACAAACATTTTTTAATTGACCACATAATAGACCATACAGTTGAAGTCTAGCATGGAGGATTTTGAGCATGACTTTGCTAGCACGCGAAATGAGAGCAGTTGTGCAATAGTTTGAGCATTCTTTGACATTGCCCTTCTTTGGGATTGGAATGACAACTGACCTTTTCCAGTTGTGTGGCCACTGCTGAGTTTTCCAATTTGCTGGCATATTTAGTGCAGCGCTTTCACAGCATCATCTTTTAGGATTTGAAATAGCTCCACTGGAATTCCATCACCTCCACTAGCTTTGTTGCTAGTGATGCTTCCTAAGGTCCACTTGACTTTGCACTCCAGGATGTCTGGCTCCAGGTGAGTGATCACACCATTGTAGTTATCTGGATCATTAAGATCTTTTTTGTATAGTTCTTATGTGTATTCTCACCACCTCTTCTTAATATCTTCTGCTTCTGTTAGGTTCATACCATTTCTGTCCTTTATTGTGTCTGACTTTGCATTAAATATTCCCTTGGTATCTCTAATTTTCTTGAAGAGAACTCTAGTCTTTCCCATTCTATTGCTTTCCTCTATTTTTTTTTTTTTTTTTGCATTGTTCACTTAGGAAGTCTTTCTTACTCCTCCTTGCTATTCTCAGGAACTCTGCATTCAGATGGGTATATCTTTCCTTTTCTCCTTTGCCTCTCTTCTCATCTTTTCTCAGGTATTTGTAAGGCCTCCTTAGACAACCATTCGCCTTTTTGCATTTCTTTTTCTTGGGGATAATCTTGATCACTGCCTTCTGTACAATGCTACAACCTCTGTCCATAGTTCTTCAGGCACTCTGTCTATCAGATCTAGTCCCTTGAATCTTATTTGTCACTTCCACTATATAATCGAAAGGTATTTGATTTAGTTCATACCTTAATGGCTTAGTGGTTTTCCCTACTTTCTTCAACTTAAGTCTGAATTTTGCAATAAGGAGTCCATGATCTGAGCCACAGTCAGCTTCTGGTCCTGTTTTTGCTGACTATATAGAGCTTCTCCATCTTATGTACACATGGAGAGAGCTTATATAGAAAACTTCCAGATGTACAAGCTGGATTTACAAAAGGCAGAGGAACCAAAGTTTAAATCGGCAACATCAGCTGGATCACAGAAAAAGCAAGAGAATTCCAGAAAAACAACCACTTTTGCTTTATTGAATACACTAAAGCCTTTGACTGTGTGGATCACAACAAACTGAGGAAAATTCTTAAAGAGATGGAAATGAGACCACCTTACCTGTCTCTTGAGAAACCTGTATACAGGTAAAGTAGAAACAGCTAGAACTGGATATGGAATAACAGACTGATTCAAAATTGAGAAAAGAGCACATCAAGGCTGTATTATTGTCACCCTGCTTATTTAACTTATATGCAGAGTACATCATGCGAAATGCCAGGCTAGATGAAGCACAAGCTGAAATCAAGATTGCTGGGAGAAATATCAATAACCTCAGATATGTAGATGACACCACCCTTATGGCAGAAAGCAAAGAGATAAAGAGCCTCTTGATGAAAGTGAAAGAGGAGAGAGAAAAAGCTGGTTTATCTGTACCCCAATGTTCATCGCAGCACTGTTTATAATAGCCAGGACATGGAAGCAACCTAGGTGTCCATCAGCAGATGAATGGATAAGAAAGCTATGGTACATATACACAATGGAGTATTACTCAGCCATTAAAAAGAATACATTTGAATCAGTTCTAATGAGGTGGATGAAACTGGAGCCTATTATACAGAGTGAAGTAAGTCAGAAAGAAAAACACCAATACAGTATACTAACGCATATATATGGAATTTAGAAAGATGGTAACAATAACCCTGTGTACGAGACAGCAAAAGAGACACTGATGTATAGAACAGTCTTATGGACTCTGTGGGAGAGGGAGAGGGTGGGAAGATTTGGGAGAATGGCATTGAAACATGTAAAATATCATGTATGAAACGAGTTGCCAGTCCAGGTTCGATGCACGATACTGGATGCTTGGGGCTGGTGCACTGGGACGACCCAAAGGGATGGTATGGGGAGGGAGGAGGGAGGAGGGTTCAGGATGGGGAACACATGTATACCTGTGGAGGATTCATTTTGATATTTGGCAAAACTAATACAATTATGTAAAGTTTAAAAATAAAATAAAATTAAAAAAAAAAAACTCAACATTCAAAAAACTAAGAACATGGCATTTGGTCCCATCACTTCATGGCAAATAGATGGGGAAACAATGGAAACAGTGACAGACTTTAATCTCTTGGGCTCCAAAATCACTGCAGATGGTGACTGTGGCCTTGAAATTAGAAGATACTTTCTCCTTGAAAGAAAAGCTATGACAAACCTATACAGCATTTCAAAAAGCAGAGACATTACTTTACTGACAAAGGTCCATCTAAACAAACCTATGGTTTTTCCAGTAGTCATGTATGGATATGAGAATTGTACCATAAAGAAAGCTAAGCACCGAAGAATTGATGCTTTTGAACTGTGGTTTTGGAGAAGTCTCTTGAGAATCCCTTGGACTGCAAGGAGATCAAACCAGTCAATCCTAAAGGAAATCAGTCCTGAGGATTCATTGGAAGGGCTGATGCTGAAGCTGAAGTTCCAGTATTTTGGCCACCTGATGGGAAAAGCCAACTTATTGGAAAAGACCCTGATGCTCGGAAATAGAGATCAGGAGGAAAAGGGGATGACAGAGGATGAGATGGTTGTATGGCATCACCAACTCAATGGACATGAGTTTGAGCAAGCTCTGGGAGATGGTGAAGGACAGGGAAGCCTATTGTGCTGCAGTCCATGGGGTCGCACAGAGTCAGACATGACTGAGTGACTGAACAATAGACCATACAGGGGATATCAAAAGACTTCAAAGAATGGGTATCATATAGATCATGTTCTGCAACTACAATGAAATTCAATAAAAAACAGTAAATCTCGATACACTCATAAAATTTTAAATGCATTTCTAAATTATAAGTCTAGTTAATAAGTGAAGAAATCAAGATGGGTTTACACATACTTAGAATTTTTAAATTTTAAATGTCATTGAAAATATCTATAAAAACATGTAGGACATAGCAAAATGATACCTTGAAGTAAATGGGTAGTCTTAAACAAATTAGAAAAGAAAAATTTGGGGTGTTTTTGAGCTAAACAAGCATAAGTAAATTGAGAAAAAATGAGAGAGAGAAAGGAGAAATTAAAGAAATAAAAATGAGATTAAAAGAAAGAGTTGATCCTGTAAAAAAATACAAATTGTAATAGACAATATTTCAGTGAATTTAAGCCATTTAAAGAAGTTCAAATAAATAATATTGGAAATAAAATGAGGCTTGTAGACAGCTATAGACAAGACAGTTTAAATGAAAATGCTATGAGAATAATTTAAGTTATAAATTTTACTACTAAAAGAAATGGTATAATATCTAGAAAAACAGTTTTTAAAGATTATTCAAAAAGATGTTTTTTTAAGTCTGATTATCCTTGGAGAAATTAAATGGCAAAATATATTTCCACACAGGAAAGACAAAAACCCAGATGGTTTTCTAGGTGGGATCTCCCATGCTTTCAAGGTATAGATCACTCCAACACTACATAAAATCTTCCAGAGAATGGGAAAAGAAACAATATACTCCCAACAAATTTGGCATGGTGAATAAAACTTTGGTATCTGTGTGGCTCTTCCTACTCATGACACCAACTGTCTCGCTGTTCACACTGTCCACACTTTTCGCTGAACCCAGGCTAGACAAGGAGAAGGCAATGGTACCCCACTCCAGTACTCTTGCCTGGAAAATCCCATGGATGGAGGAGTCTGGTGGGCTGCAGTCCATGGGGTCGCTAAGAGTCGGACACGACTGAGGGACTTCACTTTCACTTTTCACTTTCATGCATTGGAGAAGGAAATGGCAACCCACTCCAGTGTTCTTGCCTGGAGAATCCCAGGGACGGGGGGCCCTGGTGGGCTGCCATCTATGGGCTCGCACAGAGTCGGACACGACTGAAATGACTTAGCAGCAGCAGCAGCAGGCTAGACAAGGCGTGAGCTGAGAGGCTGAAAGGAGCCGTAGGAACTACAGACACATTTATTCTCTCCTGGCTGGCACAGCAGCCATTACACAGCCTCTCTCCTGACTCACGTAGCAGAAGTAGCAGCAGCCACAACATAACCATAATGCAGCAGTAATACAGCCATGGCATAACCTCATATAACATAACCATGATGCCACTCCAATGTAGCCCCAATGCCATAGCAGCTACGGCTTTTGTGGTGAAGCTCTGACGGGCGTAAGGCACAAAGCAGCTTGTGACTAAGCAAGTATCTCGTGATGGGCATGCGCAGTGCTGTAAGTGAGCTCAGCTGTTACATAGTTATTATTTACAAAACGTGCGGTGAGATAGCCTGACCAGGCCATCTTGGCTAATTTGCTCTCTCCTCACAGTATCGGACACGATTGAAGTGACTTAGCAGCAGTAGTACAGTATCAAAATCAGAGAAATACAATCAAAGGAATGTCATTTCACTCCTGAAAATATATGCATGGAATGAAATCTAGTGGTGTGTTTAGAAACAACAAAAAAAAGAAAAAACCTTAATCGAGATTGGTTTAGTGTTACAAAACTCATAAAAGGAATTCATAAGATTAAAATAATCATATGATCATTACTAGATCTGCAAAATTTTTTAATAAAAAGTATATATTTTCTAAGTTTCAGAAAACTATAAGTTTATCAGCCAAGAAGAACCTGTGGCAAATATTCCTAATGGTGAAACTTTACAAATATTCCCTTTAAAATCCAGGGGAAAAAGGCTATCATCATCATTTCTATTCAACATTCAATAAGGTTTATATCTTACTTTAAGACAAAAAAAAAAAGGAAAAGAAAAAGATTTAAAAAAAGGAAAAAATATTATAAGGATTGAAGAAGGGAAAAGAATAACAGCCATAATTCACAATGATATAAATGCCCACAGGTAAATTATGAGATTAATTAATGAATCAGGTGTCTATATTTAAAATCAATAATCCATATAATTTATTATATTTCTATCAATCAACATCATACACCAATATACTAATAAAAGAGGTAAATGAAAGTTGGGCACAATAAACTCTGAAAGAAAATAATACATATTACTAAAAAATATTTTAAAAGACCTTCATAAATAGATAATTGTTTCATAATGACTTAACATACTGGTCTAAAATTTTATAGGAGATCATAGGTCCAAGAATAGCCACAAACTCTTGAAGAAAATTAGATGGAGTATATACTCTATGAATTATGATGATTTATTATAGAACTATATAATTTGAATTTATGGAATTGGTAGATGAACTAAATAAAAAGTATTGATTAATGAAACAGCAGGATGTTTGCACATGCCAGTGCAAACAGAAATTTTATATGTGGCATTGCAGATTCTAAGGAAAGGCACTGCAGAGTCTAGGAAACTAATCAAAACATGATCTCAGGAAACTGGATATCCATCCACACAAAAAAGAATCTTACAAAACTGGATCCTTATTTGATACCATATCAAAAAAACTCAAATAGTATAGAGATTTAAATGTGAAAAGACAAATTTTAAATCCTTATAAGAAAACAGAATAATACATGCAGATTTTGCACTATAGAATTCTTAGAAGGCTATAATTTCATTAATAAGACATAAGATTTCTAACTCAAAAATTATAAATTCAGCTACAGTATATATTTTCATACAAATACAACAATAATCACTAAGGAACTAATCATTAAGAGATATTTACAATACATATAATCCAAAAACGGTTTGGTATCAAGAAGTTATAAAGAACACTAAAAGGCATAAGAAAATGAAAAGTACTACAGCAGAAAAACAGGCAACTTTTTTCATTTATTTCATTCCTCTCAGAAAAGATATATAAATGGCTAGTAAATATATAAAAAGATGTCCAGACTCATTAGTGACCAGGGAACTGAAAATTACTACTATAATGAAATATATTAAATTTAGATTGGCAAAAATGAGAAATTTGAAGATTCTTGTATTGATAAGAATATAATCAAAAGAAATGCTTATACACTATTGATAAAAAATTAAAATTGGTACCACTTTGCAAAATACTTTGGTATATCTTATAAAGTTGAACATGAGCACATTTAATGACATGAAATTCTAATCTTAGGAATATACCTTAGGGTCTTATAATAACCCTGTGTACGAGACAGCAAAAGAGACACTGATATATAGAATAGTCTTATGGACTCTGTGGGAGAGGGAGAGGGTGGGAAGATTTGGGAGAATGGCATTGAAACATGTAAAATATCATGTATGAAACGAGTTGCCAGTCCAGGTTCGATGCACGATACTGGATGCTTGGGGCTGGTGCACTGGGACGACCCAGAGGGATGGTATGGGGAGGGAGGAGGGAGGAGGGCTCAGGATGGGGAACACATGTATACCTGTGGCGGATTCATTTTGATATTTGGCAAAACTAATACAATTATGTAAAGTTTAAAAATAAAATAAAATTAAAAAAAATAATAATAAAGTTCTTAATAGAAAAAAGCTGAAATCAGCCCAAATATTCACTGACATAATAAAGATATGTGAACTGTGGTTGAAATATTCTGTAACAGTGAAAATGCATGAACTAAAGCTCAAAAATAAACATAATCAAGCAATTTCTTTTAAGAATACATACATGTGCCATACAACTATTTTTCAAAAAAATGGAAGGAACTAGCACATACAACATTTATGCAACTAATTATCTCTTGGGAAAATGTAAGGGATAGAATAAGGACTTAGCACAGGCCATAGAACAGTACTGCTAAATTTCTAATTCTTAAATCTAATTCATAAATCTGATAGTGGATTCATGTCCATTCATTTTATTTTTCTTGCTTTAAATTTGCATATAAGTTATTATGTACTATTTTGTATGATCAAATGATACATAATAAAATACTTTAAATATGTCAAGCTTTGCACAGCACTTGATGTTTAGTAATTGTTATATAAATAGTAGTTCCTATTATTCTTTAAAACTTATAGAAGCAAAAATCAAATAATAGTGACACTATAATCATTAATTAAGACAACTAAACAAAATGATCAATATGTAAATTAAAAGAAAGATAATCTAAACATCATCCTAAATAATTCAGTAAACAATTATATAAGCTATATTTACAAAATAACTTACCTAATGTGTCACATTTCTCTCTAGCTCCACAAATGTCTTCCCTTAAAACAAAAGATTTTGAAGCATTTTTAGAAAATATTTTTGCAACAAGCCAAAGCAAAGACAAAAAAGCTTTAATTTTGACATGTCTATTGCCCTAAACTGACTTCTAAGATCTAGTTCTCTCAAGCTCTCAATAAGTTTAAACCTAGAGTAAGGCACCATTTTTGCATACCAATAAGCAAATAGGTACAGTATAAAGGTGACTGCTATAAACAGCTGGAGCTTAATCATTTTCAATGAAAAGCCTTCTCAATGTATTTTTCACCTCTCTGCCTTTACCTTTGCAGTAGTATATGTAATACTCTTTTCTTGATGTTTCAACATCATTATGAACTAAAACTATTCTCTGCTGCAAAATAATGATGTTCTCAAATGTTACCAAGTTGCTTAAACTTTTTGCTTCTGCATTACTCAGTCTCTAACCATTCAGTATGACAATTCTCTAGTCTCCTTCCCCATGGTCTCCTCTTAGAGCCCTTTTCTTCCCTCCCATTTTAATATATTATCTCTAGCCATAACATAGGGCATTAGAATACAGTGTATAAATGTGAGCAATTCTGCTTTACTTTGGAAAACAGATAAAGCACATGGACTATGTCAGTTGTTTTACACTGACTAAAGGTTTTCATTTCAGGGTTCTAGAAAGTCAAAATTTCTCTGAGTCTAATCTTCAAACAAAAGATTTTTTTCCCCTTTGGCCAACCAACCAAGCAAAACAAACTACAAACCTGGGATTCTTATACCATGACGGTTGCTGAAACAACAGTGTGAATTAACAATGTACTTGTAAAATAATCATTTTATAATAATAGCAGCTGTTTTTCATATAAATAAATAGGGTTGAAAAGAGCCTAGCAAAAGCAGCCCAGTAATTAAGATACGCACTGAGCAACAAAACACAGAGCAGATAGGGTTTTTTTTTAAGTATAAGGAGTCCAAAATAAATTCAGAGGCTTTCTTTTCCAAGCGATTGGAAGGTCAAATAGGGAAAAAACAAAATGCATTCTCAGTTCCATAACTATGTTAATTTTCAAATAATTTTCCTAATTCTGTTATTCTGTCACTAACATACTAAGGAAATCATTTTGTTTAGGTCAAGCCATTACTTAGCAACCTAATGCTGCTAATTTCCTAAGGAATCAGGCCAGTGTTCTGGTCTGAAAGAAACAGAAGAATGCTTTCATTCAAGGGTATCTTTCATAATACAAGTTCTCATAGAACACTACTATGTACTACTGATTAAGAATTAAGGTAACAAGAAGTATCAGTGATCATGCAGGAGAGAAAGGGTAAACAATTTCATTGGAAGGGTTATTTCTAGAACTGTACCTTGTGATAAGAACAGCAGTATCATGATGGGATGGGTGGGCATCGTCAAGAACATTCTGAGTTTGTTGCCATAAACAGAAGTTGCGTAACGTGGTAGCTGCATTAAAACTGATGACTGGTCCTTCCTATACACACACAAAAATTCAGCAATTCAAAATTACATCAAAACATTCATGCCCTCTCCCTTCCAAACTTGTCAGTGTTTATGCAGTTCATTAAATAGCATTTTTATAGGCAAATGAAGAAGTCACTTCATTGCTCCCTCATGCCTCAAACATATTTTAGCAATCCTTAAAACATCGTGATGAAAACAGAATTGAATTAGATGCTTCTCAATGTAAGCATCCAATATTTCAGATCAAAAAACTAACTTCTAAAATTTATATTTTAAATCTAACAGTAGAATTATAAAAAGTGAATATCTGATTGTTATCAACCTTAACTTTTTAAATTGTTTATTACTTTCTGTGACTTCCTCTGTTGTCATTTCCATCATGATGGAAAAAGTCAACCTCATTCCTTTCTGAATCAAGATTTTTAACATGTATTTTTCAATTATCCCATTTCATGATCTACATACATATATTCCTGCTAAGAGCTTACTACAACTAGGAATATTAGTTTTAGAACTGTTTCTTACCTGCTCATCATGAATTATAACTAATTTTACAATTACTATGTTTATAAGATTTCCAATACTTGAGTCCTTGTAGATTGCTGCAACCTGCAAGGAAAAAGTATAAGATTTGATGCCTAAAATCAATGTTTTTTCCTCAAAAGGAAATTAAAACCAATCTGACATCATCAATTCTCCAATTCATTTGCACACTGGAATCTCCTAGGGAGCTTTTCATAAACCTTAAAGCTCAGGCCACATCCCCCCTTATTAATTAAATCAGAATCTCTAGGGTTGAGACACAGGCATCAGTATCTTTTAAAACTCCCTGGCATTTTTCTGATTCCAATGTGAAGCCAAGTTTGAGAAACAGTATCCTTAATCTTGTTACCAAGATTAATCCATTGATCAGCAGCATCCATATCACCTAGAGCTGATTAGAAATACAAACTCTCAGGCCCATCTGGACAAGTGAGTCAGAAACTTTAGTTTAATAAGATCTCCAAGGCATCTGAATATGGATTGTGGCTTGGAAATACTGTCCTTGATGATTCAGCAAAAAATTGTGTCACAATCCACAATTTATGTGACCAAAATACTCCATAAAAATAAACACATAAATTTTACCTATTCTTTGGTAGTTTTACCTAATCTTTCTTGCCATGACTGGGTATTTTCAATTCTGAATATGCTTATGGTTTTTAATTGCTTAGCACCATTAGAATCCATGGAGACAAATTCATCAAGAATCACAAAGAGTCATCAGTTCAGTTCAGTCACTCAGTCATGTCCAACTCTTTGTGACCCCATGGACTGCAACACACCAGGCTTCCCTGTATATCACCAACTCCTGGAGCTTCCTCAAACTCATGTCCATCAAGTCAGCAAAGAGCCACAGAAGAAGTCATAGGTCACAATCTGGTCTTCCACTCTCCAAAATTGGAGAATGCAATTCTACAAGGGACTCTGCATGGGCTCAGTTTGTGACTCATAGTGTTGTACAATTCACCAAATAATATCCTCCTCTTATAGCCACCATGGAGGTTGCCAGATAGCAAGAGTGTATTCCATGACCAACGCCTCTGCCTAGGATTTCTGTAGAGATACACCTTTCTGGAGCTGGGCCACCCGTGCCATGAAAATTGCTTCTGAATGTGGATCACCATCTCCTGGACCACTGTCCAAACCAAGACAGCAATTCCTTCAGGAGATGCTACTTCTTTCATTTATTTAATTAATATTGAGCAAATATTCCTTCCTTTATTGGCTACAGACCCAGATACAGGGAAGAGAAGATGGTCCCTGACCTTGTGGAGCTTACAGTTTGCTAGAAGAACCAGTAGTGAAGCCCTGATGCTATCAGCCAAAGTTGCTTCAACATAATGAATAACATGAGAACCATCAGAACCAGGCCCAAAAGCATCTCTGGAAATGCTGACCCTGTAGGTCAGCATGAACTTAAATAAAGTTTCTAGCATTTTTCCTATTGTTTTAGCTGTACAACCACAAACACAGATTGACCATCTTTACCTGTAGTGATGCCTTTTGTTCTAGTATTTTTTGGCAAGAGTGATGGTCACCCCAGTGGAGTTAAGAGTTCAGTTAAACAGAGACAGGCAGATGACTGGCAATTTCATGCTGATCGGCTAGTATTGCAGTATTGCTCACTTTAAAATGGCAGCTGTGGAAAAATCTATGGCTGACTAATATATAGAGAGTTACATGGAAAATGAGCATCTATTGTAAAAAACAAAGTATACCCATATGTGTGCCTTCTGAGTTATCCTCTGATCATGTGAGATTAAAAGTAGATGTTTCCCTAAGTCAAACTAGAAGGTAAACAAAGCACCTCAAAGGTAAGCACAAAGGCTCTTCTAATGAAAGCCAATTGAGAAGACTTGTCACTGGCCGGCATGCATTCCTGGTCCTCCAGAGATAAAAGCTTAGGCACTGTGAAGTATCTAAACGGCTAATTTCTCTATGCATTGCCTGAAATGTGCTGCCTACAAATGACAATCTGGATATATAATATAAACTATAAAATAACCACAAAAATGTTTTCAGTTTCAGAAGAAAACAGATGTGGCACCTTGATTGACAAGTGACCAAGCAACCAGCTAGAATTTAGAAACACATTCCCAGTGTTCCGACACTATGTTTTTAAATATATTACTTCAGCAAAATTTCTTTTAAAATTTAACTTTAGGAAAAAAAATAATTCAAGTAATTATGTAAGATGGGCAATGTTATGAAGCAGAGTCCTTTTAATTCCAATTTTAACTGCCACTTGTTGATAACACCTAATTACCAGGCTGCTATAAAGATTAAATGAGATGGTGTACAACAAGCATTTAGATCACTAGAAAAATAGCGCTGATGAACCTATTTTCAGGGCAGGAATAGAGACACGGACATAGAGAAGGGACTTGTGGACATGGGCGGCGGGGAGGGGAATGGAGAGGGGAGGGTGAGACAAATTAAGAGAGCAGCACTGACACACATCCACTTCGTGTAAAACAGACAGTGAGCGGCCAGTTGCTGTCTGGCACAAGGAGCTCAGCTCAATGCTCTGTGATGACCTAGAAGGGTAGGAGGGAGTGGTGGGAGGGAGGTTCAAGAGGGAGGGGATATATATACACATATAGCCCATTCACTTCATTATACAGCAGAAACCAACAAAACATCATAAAGCAATTATATTCCAATTAAAAACAAACAAACAAAAGCAACAACAATAAAAAATAAAGAACACTAGTTATTTTAAAGAAAAGGATTTAGATCAGGGTCTGGGTCACAGTGATCAATGACAGCTATTATTACTACATTCAGAAGAAAAGGCATATGTTACATATAATGTTTATTCTAGTTCATGTGTTTCAAATTAGTTATCATAGAATGGCAAATTGAAAGCAAAGGATCCAAAAGCTTCACAGTTTTATCTCGTTCGATATTTATTAAATATCTACTGGCTTACCTAATACCATTAAAAATTCAGTCTTCCAGGGGTAAAAGACACAGATGGTTCAGTTTAAATAATTATTCATATACCCCCCAAAAAATCCTCAGGATGGTATTTTGTTTTTACACTAAAATGCCATGTTTCTATATACACTTTCGTGCATAAAACAGATAAGCTAGTGGGAAGATGCTGTACAGCATAAAGAGTTCAGTTCAGTGCTCTGCGACAGCCCAGAAGAGTGGGACAGTGGCGGTTAGGAGGGAGGCTCTAGAGGGAGGGCATATATGTATACAGATAGCTGGTTCACAGTGTTGCACAACAGAAACTAACACAACAGTGTAAAGCAAATGCACGGCAATAAAAATTAATTAAAATTAAATGGCATGTCTCTTCAAGGTCATTTTGCTTATTTAATTGTAGACACTTACTTCTTACTATTTTATGCATTGACCTTTATAATCTATGTCCTCACATTCTATACATATATATTTTTTCAGTATTTGGATATTTAGAGGTGCTTTTATTGAATAACTGTTCAGTTAAGCTGAATGGTGAATCAGGCAGGTAAACGATCAGAAGGCCTACTTTTTATTTCAGAAAATTTTCTAATTATCATGACAACATGCTTCTCTTATCCCTAAAACTGCCACACCATAATAGGCCACCATAATGATAGGGTATCATGTTTGCAACTTCCTTATAAATACATAACTAGAAATAATATTTATTGAATATTTACTGTTTGTCAGATGTGATCTAAGTTTTAAATGTATTAATTCATTTAATAATTCTCACAACAAATTTTATGAGCTGGAAACTATGGTGTCCATTTTACATATAAGAAAATTAAGGTACAGAGAAATTCATAACACACTCAAGGTTAGGTGGCTGGAAGCAACAGAGTAATTTCCACCCGAGGTAGTCTAGCTTCAGCTCTGACTACTTTGTCTGATCTTATGAAATTTCAGCACTCTACCCTAAGTACTTCCTAAATAGCTCTTGGCACAAACGGTATTTTAGACCCTGAGTGATTCATGCCCTACCCCCTGACACTGTCCTGCTACAGTTACTTGACCATGGCCTCAGAAGTCCTACACAGACAGGAGACCTAGATTTCAGTTCTGGCTCTTACTAGTTACAAGCCAGTTATCCAGCTCTGGAAATAGATTTATCTACTTTTTGTCTCAATACCCCCCACCACACTGAGCACCAAGCACCCTTGGTCACAATGCCCTGGTGTACTGGATTAGTATTCACCAGAAGCTGTTGGGAAAAGGGTGTGCAAACATTTGTTTTAAAGAAAAAAATTATTCCACAGTTGGAGAAAAGTTGAGTAAAAAGATAGCTTCATGGATATCTTGGAGTGGATAACTCCAAGGATAACTCTTCATGGAGTCTTGACTAGGCTAAGTCTTGACTAGCCTTGACTAGTCTTGACATGCATAAATATTAAATGTACAAGAGAGGTATTTATTATATGCAGCATCTCACTCAATTGCCTGGCCAAATTCTCTTTTCCCCTCCATGAACAAGCCACAGGACTAGCATCCCACCCCACAGACTATACAGTATAAAACACTAGATCAGATTTCCAAGGTATCTTTTCTGTTCTATAAAACTACATAATATTATTATATATAACTGTAATCACTCCATTTTAGAGTGCTATGCATTAGGACTTTTATTGATCCAATTAAAATGTGTTCAGTCCTTTATTCTATAAGTGTTTTCCGCCCCCCTGGCATATAGAATTCATATTGCTTTACAGGCTTCATAAAATAGTAAACATTGCTTCATAGATAATTAGCAAAAGGAAAAGAAATGCTATAAATTGTTTAAATATTTAAGAAAATCTCAAGCAACATACAGTTCATGCAAAGCATGAAGTAAATTATATCTCTATTAACTGACCACTATTTTGAAACACAGCTTCAGCAAATGTTCATATATGGCATGTTTAGAGACCACCATTTTTTTAAAGCCATTTAAAAAAATGAAGATAATTGACATATATCAGTGTATTAGTTTTAGGTATACAATGATTTGTTATATGTGTGTGTGTGTGTGTGTGTGTATTGCAAATGACCACTACAATAAGTACTCTTGCCTGGAAAATCCCATGGACAGAGGAGTCTGGTGGGCTGCAGTCCATGGGGTCGCTAAGAGTCGGACACGACTGAGCGACTTCACTTTCACTTTTCACTTTCATGCATTGGAGAAGGAAATGGCAACCCACTCCAGTGATCTTGCCTGGAGAATCCCAGGGACGGGGGAGCCTGGTGGGCTGCTGTCTATGGGGTCGCACAAGAGTCAGACAGTCTGAAGTCAGTCAGTCAGATGACTGAAGCGATTTAGCAGCAGCAGCAGCAGCAACTACGGTCACCACGCTGTACATTACATTCCCCAGGAGTAATTTATCTTATAACTGGATATTTGTACCTTCTGACCACCTTCACCTTTGAAGTTATCTATAAAAATCTGATTTTAGCAAAGTGAACAGATTTTGTTACATAGATCCTTACTTACCAGAAAGATGTTATTGTTTTTAAGTTAGAAAATGACGTATGTCCACATATGTCCAAAGAAAATATATGCAAAGAATTAAGAACAGGTAGAGCACTGAGTTGAAGGAAAAGGTAAAATAAAATGGTTGAATGTGATGTACGAAAGCAAATCATTAGTTTTTACTCTAATGTGGTTGAAAATTTTCCCCATCCTAAATAACATCAGTAAAAACAACTCAAAGAATTGAAAGCAATGATATTATGTCAATGTAATGTAGGTGAAACTTTCTAGTTAATAAATGCCTCTAATAGCAACTGTGTTTTTAAAAATAGGGCTAATTCCTGACAAATGATGCTCTTGAGATTTACATTATTAAATCTGTAACAAGGTGAATATTATCAAATCAAACTTTGTATACAAAAGGAGTGCAGAGGCTTCTGACAATATATCCAAGGTTTATTAAACAGTAAGTCATTGCATATCAAAATAAATCTGCTAAAAAAGTAATTTTCCTAATTTAAATACTACTTAATAGTTTAATAATGAATTTAAATTGACATTTTAACCTGATAATATCCCCCAAATTCTCTAAGGAATAATTTTAGAGTAGCGAAAAACTGAACATCTCTGCTCATTTAACACACACTTATTTCATTAGGTACACTATACACCACAAATGTGTTTTTCTCAGCTAATTTTAATGTTATTTCTAGAAACTCTTTGAATAGAGATCACTAAGCTATTTTTACAACATGAGTAAAGCACTCTAAAAGGTGAATTAAATTGCACATTATTTCTATATCCACTGCACTCAGATATTGTTAAACTGTTGAAAGAAAAGGAAAAGTTTGAGAAGACAGCAGAATTGTTTACTTTGTATGGGATGAGTAAGGGTAGATAATCACCTCTGTAAAGTATGTATACAATCCATCTGCTCAATGCTGAAAGCATTCAGCAATCTCCCCGACTATATCTGGGGCTCAACACAAAATCTCTTTCATCACTTTGAACTTTTCTTTAAATGACTCTCAATCATATTCCAGGTGTAAATCACATGTTCTTGTCTTTTCCCTAAAGTACTATGACCAAATAATATTACCAATACCCCAAGTGTGTCAATAAATACAGTTAAGGTCTCTTTAAAAATTAGGACATACACAAAATTTGAATGGTTTCTTCTTCAACTGGCAACATTTGGGGACAGTTTTGGGGAGACAGCATTCCTCTTACTTCTTTAGAGCAATCTGGAAATGGTCTTCACAAGTGCAGATAAAACAAGCTGGATCATATTTGATGAGTCTCTATGTAGTGTGACCAACTGTCCTGTCTGCTCAGGACTGAGGGATTTCCAGGGATATAAGACTTTTAATACTACAACTAAGAAATTCCCAAGCAAAACAAGTCTGTTGACTCTTTCTCCAAGTTTCTTCTTACCTTTAATATGGTTTACATCTACAAATATAGCTATAGCCACTATTGTTAACTAATAAAATAACAATGCATGTCCAAAATCATAAAGTCTGCTGACTTTCCTATATCCGTATTTAAACATTTAATGAAAGAAAAAAGGAATAGGGAAAACAAAAAACCCAGGTAATCTGAAGTCATCTGAAATTAGACCTCTGAAGAGGAAAGAAAGTATGTATAAAACCAAAACTACCTCAAAAGGGAGATTTATCCTCCTAAATTTTTCCTCCTATAGTCCATGGGGTTGCAAAAGAGTCGGACATGACTTAGTAACTAAACAACAACAACATCTATATTTGGAATATCCCCCTGTTCCTCAACTGTGGCAGTATTTCCCTATGAATGAAAGCTAAACACAAACTAACTGACAGCATCTATGAACATTTCATCTTAACTGAAACGGGCTCTCCTAATGTAATTAAACATCTAGGGAATGGTACGTGCATGCGCTGGTCTGCGGTTTCAAGCGATCTCAGAACAGATTTTCTTTTCATGATGGCAGAAGGTTGACTTTGTCATTGATGAACTCTGGTTTTAAAACCCCCATGGACAACTTCACAAGGTACATCACAGTATCTTCTAATTGATACTGTGATTATAATGATTTTAATCATAAAATACACATGACAAAACTTTTCTGAGGATGGTACCATCACCAAAACTGGATGTAACTATTCAAAAATTACTCTTGTGTTCCTTTACCTCTTAGAGTCAGTATTTCCAAAGCACTGATAAGGGAGTTGTCATTTAGCATCAAAACCTGCTGTACTTAAAAAATCTAGTATTTTTCTTCAGTATCTCTATCACCTTCCCAATTTTATTAATGAATATCTTCTTCAACCATATAAAATTCCCAAGTTTAACCCACACTATTCCAGGCTTCAGCAATACATGAACTGTGAACTTCCAGATGTTCAAGCTGGTTTTAGAAGAGGCAGAGGAACCAGAGATCAAATTGCCAACATCTGCTGGATCATGGAAAAAGCAAGAGAGTTTCAGAAACACATCTATTTCTGCTTTATTGACTATGCCAAAGCCTTTGACTGTGTGGATCACAATAAACTGTGGAAAATTCTGAAAGAGATGGGAATACCAGACCACCTGACCTGCCTCTTGAGAAATCTGTATGCAGGTCAGAAAGCAACAGTTAGAACTGGACATGGAACAACAGACTGGTTCCAAATAGGAAAAGGAGTATGTCAAGGCTGTATATTGTCACCCTGCTTATTTAACTTCTATGCAGAGTACATCATGAGAAATGCTGGGCTGGAAGAAGCACAAGCTGGAATCAAGACTGCCAGGAGAAATATCAATAACCTCAGACATGCATGTGAAACCACCCTTATGGCAGAAAGTGAAGAGGAAGTAAAAAGCCTCTTGATGAAAGTGAAAGTGGAGAGTGAAAAAGTTGGCTTAAAGCTCAACATTCATAAAACGAAGTTCATGGCATCTGGTCCCATCACTTCATAGGAAACAGATGGGGAAACAGTGGAAACTGTCAGGCTTTATTTTGGGGGGCTCCAAAATCACTGCAGATAGTAACTGCAGCCATGAAATTAAAAGACACTTACTCCTTGGAAGGAAAGTTATGACCAAGCTAGACAGCATATTGAAAAGCAGAGACATTATTTTGCCAACAAAGGTCTGTCTAGTCAAGGCTATGGTTTTTCCAGTGGTCATGTATGGATGTGAGAGTTGGACTGTGAAGAAAGCTGAGGGCCGAAGAATTGATGCTTTTGAACTGTGGTGTTGGAGAAGACTCTTGAGAGTCCCTTGGACTGCAAGGAGATCCAACCAGTCCATTCTGAAGGAGATCAGCCCTGGGATTTCTTGGGAAGGAATGATGCTGAAGCTGAAACTCCAGTACTTTGGCCACCTCTTGCGAAGAGTTGACTCATTGGAAAAGACTCTGATGCTGGGAGGGATTGGGGGCAGGAGGAGAAGGGGACGACAGAGGATGAGATGGCTGGATGGCATCACTGACTCAATGGACTGGAGTCTGAGTGAACTCTGGGAGTTGGTGATGGACAGGGAAGCCTGGCGTGCTGCGATTCATGGGGTCGCAAAGAGTCGGACACGAATGAGCGACTGAACTGAACTGAACTGATTCCATATAAATGATATAATTTCCTATATATCAATCAGCATCCTCCATGTCAATGTTCTCATTAGAAGCCCTTCACAATGAGCATGCCACACCAGTATCTAAATAATTACACATCTAGATAATTATACATATCTAGATCGTTACTTGGATTCAGAGGTTAAAAAGTAATCAGGATAAATCTGTATGTATTGCTGTGTTGTCACTTTAAAAATTCAATTCAAGGAAATAAAACACATCTACACTGCACAAATTTCAAAGCGTCATTTTAGATTATATGTTTGTTTCCCATTATAATGTCACTTATTCTGAAAAAAGTATTACCTTAATCATTTATCTACTTATTCTTTTACTAACTATTGAGTGCTCATTTCATAACAGATACTTTGTTTAGACACAGAAGCAATGTATTCCTAGCACGTATAAGAATTTAAGATAAAATGCTATATGTAAGGAAAATAACAAGGTCTTAGGGTCTTTTTGGTCACAATGAAGTTGATCAGAGAGTTCTTGCTAAGTGAAATTTATAATAGATGTGTCCAGGTCCCATCTTTTCAGCCAAGCAGCCCTGAATTCCCTCCCTGTGAATATGAGATATGATCCAATACCCTGAATGTGTATAAATAGAGGAAACTATAAATTTCATCAGCTAAACCAAGATACTCCTGAGCATGAAAGAGCTGTTTTTAGCAATTACTTCAATAGAACAGGACTTAATCCAGGAATGTCCCAGACAGTAGGTACAGGTGTGTATATATATGTGCCCATTAGTCCCTCAGTTGTGTCTGACTCTTTGTGACCCCATGGACTGAAGCCCACCAGGCTCCTCTGTCCATGGAATTCTCCAGGCAACAATACTGGAGTGGGGAGCCATTCCCTTCTCCAGGGGATCTTCTCCAAGAGATCTTTCCCACCAAGAAACCAAACTTGGGTCTCCTGCACTAGATTCTTCACCATCTGAGCCACCAGGAAAGCCCATACCTATGTAATGTGTGCCTATGTACTTTTATGTATATAGAGCGCTACCACTAACACAGAACTGGTGCTCTTCACTAGCACTAGAAATCTTTCATATGCCACCACCACTGCTCAACAGAGATGTTAACATTAGATCAAAAGTTCTTGTAGCTACTGTGCTCTTATTGTTCGTTGTCGTTGTTCAGTCACTAAGTGACTGACTCTGTCTGACTGACTCTTGTGTCTGACTCTGCGACCCCATGGGCTAGAGCACACCAGGCTCCCCTGCCGTTCACTCTCTCCCTGAGTTTGCTCAAACTCATGGCTGTTGAGTCCATGATGCCATCCAACCATCTCATCTTCTGTCACCCTCTTTTCCTCTGGCCCTCAATTTTTCTTAGCATCAGAGTCTTTTCCAACAAGTTGGCTCCTCACATCAGGTGGCCAAAGTATTGGAGCTTCAGCTTCAGGATCAGTCCTTCTAATGAATATTCAGGGTTAATTTCTTTTAGGATTGACTGGTTGGATCTCCTTGCAGTCCAAGGGAGTCTCAAGAGTCTTCTCCAGCACCACAGTTTGAAAGCATCAATTCTTCAGCACTCAGCCTACTTTACAGTCCAACTCTCACATCCATACATGACTACTGAAAAACCATAGCTATGACTTTATGGACTTTTGTTAGCAAACTGATAAAAAGGTTAAAAAGTCTCTGCTTTTTAATACACTGTCTGGATCTGTCATAGTTTTTCTTCCAAGGAGCAAATGTCTTTTAATTTCAAGGCTGCAGTCACCATCCAGTGATTCTGGAGTTCAAGAAAATAAAATCTTCCACTGTTTCCATTTTTCCTCTACTATTTGCCATGAAGTGATAGGATCGAATGCCATGATCTTAAGATTAGTTTTACATCCCAAGTTTGTTAAAGCAGCTCTATTAATAATAGAGTTCCTTTTATTACCATAAATACCTTTATAACTTAAAATATGTGTCCCAATTTGATTTGGTGAATGCAGTAGTAGTAAAATTAGTATTCCCTCCTTCTATACAGAAACAAGATTAAAAATTCAGATTCAAAGGGCAAAAGATCAATTCTGTCACTAGGGGGCAGAAGTCATTCACATGATGAAGTCAAGATTGAAGCACTTTCTGTAAGGGGTTTGTTTAAAAGAGTTTTAGATTTTTTAAAAAATTGTCCAAGTAACAGAATGGAATACTTGCTATATACATCTATTTAAATTTCATTCAGATATTTTGGCTTAAATGTAAACAATTTGCTTACATCTAAAGTTTGGGGAAATTTTTAATTAAATGTGAAAAAATATTATGTAAAACATTTTAGAAAATACAAAGGACCTGTTAAGTTTACTTACAATTGACATCAGAGTTAGTACGTAGTGCTGCAAGTTATGTCCATGATGATGAACCATTTTAGAGTCAGCTGTAACCATAACTTCCACGTATCTTGGATATGATAAAAAACGTTTTTTCCTGGAATGCAATTGACTTCTTTCATCTTCCAACGATATATTTTTTGAAGTGTATCCTAAAACTCTTTCCTCCTTTATATTGAGATTTTCATTCACGTCGCTGTAGTTATGAAAGGATAAAGTAGTTTTCTTTATTTCACTTTCTGGTGGGGGAAAAATATAATAATGTAGAGTCATTAAATTGGATGTGGCTCAAAATACTGCACAGAATAGAAGGGCCAAAAATATTTAATATTTTTACATCTGCTTCCAATATGAAATATAAAGACAAAAAATTTATTTTAAAGTCTTACACCGCATTAGCATAAGCATTACTATTACTCATAGTAATATAATGTTCACATTTTCACATATTGCAGTAACAAAACCATATATAAGTCTTACTTTAACAGCCATGACTATTCAAAATGTGTATTAACCACTGGGAAGAAAATAAAAACAAACCAAGGAGAACTCAGGCTTTTTTCAGTAGGTAAATTGGGTCCTCAAGCCACTGACTGCATCTAATCTCATCACAGAGAAATTATATTTTATAGGATAAACCTTCATAAAGTACAGAAAACAAATATATTTTTTTGTTATGCAACATCTAAAGAGCATCGAAAGAAAATGAATCCATATGGCAATAGATGGCTTTTCAAACCCAGAAATTCAAATGTTGATATAAATTTTTTAATACTTGATTATATAAAATACCTGATTACTTTGATTATGTTTGTTTATATATAAATACAGCATTAAAACTGCTAAAACATTAGGGATTATTATGGCAACCACTTTAAGTCCTTCTATAAAAGTCATTTCTAAATTCATGATTATTTGTGCCAATGGAAAAAATTTCATAGGCAGCTTGAGTGTTTGCTCTATTTCCTTCTCCTTCAATTTGTTTCTCTACTCTCTTTCTTATTTTTCTCCGCTAATTTTTCTGATAATTGTTTGGTGAAAATATTTAGAACAGGAAAGTAGATCAAAGCAAACAGGTAAGAAGAAATAAAAGGTCCTGGATAGTTCATAAGTCAAATCATCAATACTACAACAATCAAGATTTAGTTGTATTACAAGGATTAGACAGAATATAAACCTGTATTACAAAAATAATTCATTTCCCTTAAAATTAGTAGCAACTCTATGGTTGTAAAAAATGAAACTAAAGTCCTTGAACAACGTTTCTACAGATGAACTGCTTTTTCTAATTTCTAAAACTATCCTGCCTTTTAATATTACTACACTGTTAAGTTTTAAAATGTAGCTCAGTGGGAGACTATGGGCATCTGACAAACTGAATATAGACTCCTAACATTTTGTCTTGCCATATTTTTCCTAAGGTGAGTCAACCACCAAAATGTGCTGTGCTGTGCTAAGTCACTACGGTCATATCTGCAAGGCTCCTTTGTCCATGGGATTCTCCAGGCAAGAATTCTGTAGTGGATTGCCATACCCTTCTCCAGGGGATCTTCCCAACCCAGGGACTGAAACTGCATCACTTATGTCTCCTGCATTGGCAGGCAAGTTCTTTACCACTGGTGCCACCTGGGAAGCCCACCAAAATATTCATGACTAATTATTTGACCCTGGAGAAGATCTTAGATGTATCCGATGTACACAAATCCCAGCGTTATCAGGAAAAAGATAAATATTCATATTTTGATTATTTGTTCACTCATTTCATTCATTCAAAATAAACTTTCACTGAGTACCTGCTCAATGTCACCAAACATCAGAAATTAAGCAGCAAATAGCATCTAATAAAGTTTATACTCCAGTGGGAAGAGTAAAAAAAATGAACACATATCAAAGGACTTAAAGTTATTTCTCAAATTAATTCTTAAATAACAATTCAATCAAAAGATTTAACAAAATGGCTAAAACTTAAAAGACTGATAATACCAAGTATTGTCTCAGCCACTTCAGAATACTATCTGGCAATTTTTAAACTATACATGCACCTATCCTATGACCCCGCAATTGCAATCCTGATACCTAAAAGAAGGAAAACATATGTCCAAAAAACACTAAGAATGTCCATAGCATGACCTGCATAAATACCAATGGAATAAAGAACCAAGAAAGAAACCTTTATGTATATGGTCAAATGATGTTTGACAAGTGTGCTAAGGACAGCCCATGAAGAATGAATAGGTTCTTCAACAAATGGTGTTGGGACAACTAGATATGTCCATGCAAAAGAGTGAAATTGGACTTCATCTTATATCATATATAAAAGTTAACTCAAAATGGATTAAGATCTAAAACAACTTTTAAACTCCTAAAAGAAAACAGAGGAAAAGCTCCATGACAGTGGGTCTGACAGTGATTATTTGGATATGACACCAAAGCGCAGGCAATAAATGCAAAAAAACAGACAAACGTGACTGCAAACTTAAAAATGCATGTGCATTAAAGAACACAATCAAAAGAGTGAAAATGCAATGGGAAAATACTTGCAAATCATATCTGATGAGGAGCTACAGAGGTAATACCCACTATACATATACATATATTCTTATAACTCAATAAGGGCTTCCCTAATAGCTCAATTGGTAAAGAATCCACCTGTACTGCAGGAGATCCCAGTTTGATTCCTGGGTTGGGAAGATCCCCTGGAGAATGGATAGGCTACCCACTCCAGGATTCTTTGGCTTCCCTTGTGATTCAGCTGGTAAAGAATCTACCTGCAATTGCAGGAGACCTGGGTTCGATTCCTGGCTTGGGAACATCCCCTGGAGAAGGAAATGGCTACCCATTCCAGTATTCTGGCCTGAGAATTCCATGGACTATATAGTCCATGGGGTTGCAAAGAGTCAGACACGACTAAGCAACTTTCACTTTCATGACTCAATAAAAATAATCTGATTTTTTAAATGGGGAAAGAACTTGAATAGACATTTTACCAAAGGTAAAAAATGTACAACTGCATATAAAAAGATGGTCAATGTTACTTATCATTAGAGATATGCAAATCAAAACTACAATGAGATATCATTTCAAACTGATTAGGATGGCTAATATTAAAAAGAACAGAAAATAATAAGTGTTGATGAGGATGTGGAGAAACTGGAACCTTTATGAACTGTTGGTTGGATTATAAAATGGGGTGCAACTGCTATGGGAAGTAGTATAAAAGTACCTCAAAAATTTATATACAGAACTACCAAATGATCCAGCAATTCCACATCTCAGTATATATCCAAAAGAATTAAAAGCAGGGTCTTGAAGTAATATTTGCCCACTCATGTTCATTGCAGCATTATTTACAATAACCAAAAGGTGGAAGCAACTCAAATATCTATTGATAGATAAATAGATAAATGAAACGCGGTATATATAGCAAATGGGTTACTCATCTTTAAAAAAGGAAATTATTACATGCTCTGATATGGATGAATCTTGAGGATAGTAGGATAACTAGAAATGAGCCAGGCACAAAAGTATAAATCCTATTTGATTCTACTTATTAGCTATCTAAAACAGTCAAAAATCATAGAAACAAAATTGAATGGTTGGTTACCAGGGCCTGTCAATATCTCCACCTGAGATAGCCCCCAAAGTTCTGTCCAGCCTGGGTGCTACAAAATTAAACATCTCACTGGTTAATAGTAAGCTAAACAAGAACACAATTGAGTAATTACTGTGGCTTGAAGGAGTCAGATTGACAGTAAGTTAGAATAGGTGACTCTCTGTAGGCTGAAATAATGAAAGAAAGAAAGAAGAACTCCAAACTGGAATGAAAACACTGGATAAACAATATACACAGAAAAAAAAAAAAGAATCCTTAGAACAAAAAAATATACCAATTCAAATTTAAAATTCAATTCTGGAGTAATTGCTTTAAAAAGGGAAAAATAAACATTAAGAAGATATTATAAACAACTTGATACAAACAAATTAAGAAACGTTTTCTAGAACATTTCTGAAAAAAACACAACTTATCAAAACTGACCCACGAAGAATTAGAAAGTCTAACAGCCACATAACTTAAAAAAATTGAACTCTAATCAATTCTTCCCCCAAAAACCCAGTCTCAAGGGGCTTCACCAGCAAACATGACTAAACATTTAAAGAAGAAATAGCACTACTTTCTCAAAACTTTTCTAAGAACTTAAAAAAAGGGAAAGATCTCAAACACATTTCATCTTTTAAATGATGATATATCAGAATATATTCATGACCTTGGTTTTTGTTTGAGAAAGGACTTTAGGAGACAAAAAATACTAACCAAAAAGACTATTCATTTGAGTAAACCAAGACTTTGAACTGTGTTCACCAAACAACATTATTATGGGAAAAGGAAGAGATATCTGGAATAAATATAAACAAAGGACTTATATACAGATTATATCATTAACCACTGCAAATAAGATAATAATAAAAATAAGGGAGACTTGAATACTTCACAAAAGGCAAAATTCAAAGGCATAAACACAGGAAACAGTACCAAAAATTACCAATAATCTGGGAAATGCACATTAAAACGCAATGAAATTTAACTATATATCCTCCCAAATGGCTAAAATGAAAAATATTGAAAATAACTAGGCATGGTAATATAATGTGGGGCTCCTGAACCTCTCATATACTGCTGGAGACAGTGAAAAGTGGAATAATCACTTTGTAAAATTTCAGTGGACTAAGAAGGAATTGGGATATGTCACATAGCTTAGTGCAAAAAGGATACAATTATTATATTCCCTTAAAATCAATAAGTATAGGTATGCATATATACTGCTATTAAAATAAGCACATTACCAAAGGAAAAAGATACTTAGTACAAATTCTAAATTCAAAGTGTTGTGGGATGACTTAAGAACAGAAAAATCAGCAAAAGTAAGGAAATAGAAAAAAAAGCAACAGAATAAAATTAATATGAAATACAAATAACACAATGTATATTGTCTATTATAAATCAAGTAGAGATTATCCATGAACAGCACAGGCTTGAACTGTGTGGGTTGACTTATACATGGATATTTTTCAATAAATATGTACTATAGGACTATGATCTGCAGATCTGAAGATGCAGAAATACAGATATGGAGAGCCAGCTGTAAAGGTACATGCAGATTTTACACTGAACAGGGAAGTCAGCACCTCAAACTCCTTCCTTGTTTATGGGTCAACTTTTCATTTCTAACAAATTTACTTATATTAACTCATCTAATTTTTGTTTAATCACTAAGTCATATCCCACTCTTTTGGACTGTAGTCTACCAGGCTCCTCTGTTCGTGGGATCTGCCACACAAAAAGACTGGAGTGGGGTGCCATTTCCTTTTCCAGGGGATCTTCCTGACTCATGAATGGAAACCACATCTCCTGTACTGGCAGGCAGGTTCTTTACCACTGAGCCACCAGGGAAGCCCAACTTATTTAACGGTGGCATATAAAGTAAGTGCTATTATTAACCCCACTTTATAGATGAGTAATCCAAAATACACAGAGATTAAGGAATTAACATACACAGTTAATTAAATTTGTATGCAGGTCAGGAAACAACAGTTAGAATGGGACATGGAACAACAGACTGGTTCCAAATCAGGAAAGGAGTACATCAAGACTGTATATTGTCTCCCTGCTTATTTAACTTATATGCAGAGTACATCATGAGAAACACTGATCTGGATGAAGCACAAGCTGGAATCAAGATTGCTGGAAGAAATATCAATAACCTCAGATATGCAGATGACATCTCCCTTATGGCAGAAAGTGAAGAGGAACTAAAGAGCCTCTTAGTAAAGTGAAAGAGGAGAGTGAAAAAGTTGGCTTAAAACTCAACATTCAGAAAACTAAGATCATGGCATCCAGTCCCATCAATTCATGGCAAATAGATGGGGAAACAGTGGAAACAGTGGCAGACTTTATATTCTTGGGCTCCAAAATCACTGCAGATGGTGACCGCAGACATGAAATTAAAAGACACTTACTCCTTGGAAGTAAAGTTATGACCAACCAAGACAGCATATTAAAAAGCAGAGACATTACTTTGCCAGCAAAAATCTGTCTAGTCAAAGCTATGGTTTTTCCAGTGGTCATGTATGGATGTGAGAGTTGGACTATAAAGAAAGCTGAGTGCCAAAGAATTGATGCTTTTGAACTGTGGTGTTGGAGAAGACTTTTGAGAGTCCCTTGGACTGCAGGGAGATCCAACAAGTCCATCCTAAAGGACAGCAGTCCTGAGTGTTCATTGGAAGGACTGATGTTGAAGCTGAAACTCCAATACTTTGGCCATCTTATGTGAAGAGCTAACTCATTTGAAAAGACCCTGATGCTGGGAAAGATTGAAGGTGGGAGGAGAAGGGGACGACAGAGGATGAGATGGTTGGATGGCATCACTGACTCAATGGACATGAGTTTGAGTAAACTCTGGGAGTTGGTGCTGAACAGGGAGGTCTGGCATGCTGCAGTCCATGGGGTCACAAAGTTGGACATGACTGAGCAACTGAACTGACTGAGCTGAGAATGAAAACAAATAACTGGTTCATTTCAAAAACCAGGAAAAAAAAGTAACTGGTTCATATACAAATAAAGGTAGTTTAAATTTGTCAATCAAAAAGCAAAGGCTTTATAGAATTAGATTAGTAAAATACAGCCATATTTAATTAATAAGTAGCACATCTGAGATTGAAATCCTAGATATCTGGCTCCAAAGTTGATGATTTTAACCACTAAAACATATTGCTTGACAATGAAGGTTAAAGGAAAAAAAGAAAGAAAACTGTAATTTAACAACAAATACACTTTCACCAAAACAGATATCAGGGGTTTGATCTCTATAGAAAATGAAATAATGATAAGAATATTGTGCAGACTTTGTAAAATATTTGAATTATTTGGAAGAAATCTGATTTCATGCTTTAACACACAACTATATGAGTGAATTTTGTTAATTACAAGTGAAAAAAATGAAAAAAATTAAATCCGACACATTTTTATGTAGCTTAAAAAACAAAATAAAGATTTAAGAAATATATATGGATGCAATAACACTATGTAAAAAGCAGGGAGATGACATGCATGACATTTAGAATGATCAGGTGAGGGGAGGTAGGTGGACTAAATGAGAGGGTGGGTGCAAGCAAAATTGTGTGGCCATATATGGGCTGTTGTCCAAATGCTGTTTTTCATATTTGTTTATATATTCATGACTTTCATTATTATTATTAACAAGTTCTTAACAAACAGTAATTTACAAAACCAACTACTATTAAAATAACAGGACAGTTCTGATAGCCATCATACAGTAGTTTTAGAAATGCTAAATATCAGGAAAGAAATGCTGAATATTAGAAAGTTTTTTTGCTAATGTTTTGATTGCTAATGTTTTGCAAATCGAATTTTGCAAAGACAAATGGCTTTGATAACTAAAATAACCAAGAGCCCACATTTAAAATTTTTTAAACAAACAATCCTCAACAAAGGAATAATTCAACAATGGAATGTTATGCAGATATGGAAAAAAAATGAATGAGGTCTATGTGTTTTCATAAGGAAAGATGTTCATGATGCATTTTTAAGTAAAAAGTGTAAGTGGCAAAATAATATGAATGATAGTATGATCTCATTTTTGTGAAAACAAACTTTAACAAAATATACAGATTCATAAAAACTTATATGACGAGCCAAAAATACATGGAAGTATATACCTCAGACTTTTAGCACTGGTCATAAGGAGAGGTGTGACTAGACAACTACTAAATTCTTTCATTAATATCTCAGTCTCCTTTAAATCATTACAGTGAATTTGTTTACTGGTTTCTGAATTATACTATTATTTTTGAACACAGTATCTGTAACTAGGCTAAACGTTTTATCTCATTACCTTTTTCTGATATTTATGCTTAAGTACTATAATAAATGATCATAAAAATGACCTTTCCAAATACCCTAAATAAATGAGCATTATGCAAAGCTCTTTGCCAATTCAATTACACCATTTCTATGCAATGCTCCATTAACTCAAATGTTTAAACAATGTCTTGTCCTTTATTAATAACAAGCGTAGTATGACTCAAAACTAATTTAGACCAAAGCACTACATCTTAAACATCATGCAACGATGATAATCTGCTTATTAGAACATAAAATACTTAAAATTACAAAAGCAAAAATAACTCTTACAACAGCATACAGTATTCTAGAATGCAAGGTGATTAAATAATCTATGCAAATATAAACTACTAAAAAGTTTGTCAAACAATAATGAAATTATCCGTAATTTGACGTGAACATTCTACTGACACCTCATATTCAAAGCATATAAAAATGAGTTAATTTTCTTTTCCCATCTTGAGTTTCCCTTTTTCTATCAATGTGGGCAATAACTTCCAAATACCATACTGAAACTAAACTCTACACCACAATTGGGCTCTTCCTATCTTTCCTTCACCGTTTGTATCTGATCACCAAGTTTTGCCACTTCTTCATATTTTTCCTTGTATTGCTCCTGTTGTCAATAATATTATTGCCTCTAAACTTATTCAGAGCTTTCTCACTTAAGAGTAACATTGTTGCAATCAGTTCAGTTCAGTTGCTCAGTTGCTGTGGACTCTGCAACCCCATGGACTGCAGCACCCCAGGCCTCCCTGCCCATCACCAACTCCTAGAGTTTACTCAAAGACATGTCCATTGAGTCAGTGCTGCCATCCAACCATCTCATCCTCTGTAATCCCTTTCTCCTTCTGCCTTCAATCTTCCCAGCATCAGGGTCTTTTCAAATGAGTTAGATCTTCACATCAGGAGGCCAAAGTGTTGGAGTTTCAGCTTCAACATCAGTCTTTCCAATGAATATTCAATGATTGATTTCCTTTAGAATGGACTTGTTGGATCTCCCTGCAGTCCAAGGGACTTTCAAGAGTCTTCTCCAACACCACAGCTCGAAAACATCAATTCTTCAGCGCTCAGCTTTCTTTATAGTCCAACTCTCACATCCATACATGACTACTGGAAAAACCATAGCCTTGACTAGACGGACCTTTGTTGGTAAAGTAATGTCTCTGCTTTTTAATATGCTGTCTTGGTTGGTCATAACTTTTCTGCCAAGGAGCAAGCATCTTTTAATTTCATATCTGCAGTCACCATCTGCCGTGATTTTGGAGCCCAAAAAATAAAGTCTCTCACTGTTTCCATTGCTTCCCCATCTATTCACCATGAAGTGATGGGACCAGATGCCATGATCTTAGTTTTCTGAATGTTGAGTTTTAAGCCAACTTTTTCACTCTACTCTTTCACTTTCATCAAGAGGCTCTTTAGTTCTTCTTCATTTTCTGCCATAAGGGTGGTGTCATCTGCATATCTGAGGTTATTAATATTTCTCCCAGCAATCTTGATTCCAGCTTGTGCTTCATCCAGCCTGGCATTTTGCATGATGTACTCTGTATATAAGTTAAATAAGCAGGGTGACAATATACAGCCCTGACATACTCCTTTCCCAATTTGGAACCAGTCTGTTGTTCCATGTCCAGATCTAACTGTTGCTTCTTGACCTGCATACAGATTTCTCAGGAGGCAGGTCTGGTGGTCTGGTATTCCCATCTCTTGAAGAATTTTCCACAGTTTGTTGTGATCCACCCAGTCAAGGGCTTTGGCATTGTCAGTAAAGCAAAAGTAGATGTTTTTCTAGAACTCGCTCACTTTTTTGATGATCCAATGAATGTTGGCAATTTGATCTCTGGTTCCTCTACCTTTTCTAAATCCAGCTTAAACATCTAGAAATTCATGGTTCACGTATTGTTAAAGCTTGGCTTGGAGAATCTTGAACATTACTTTGCTAGCGGGAAGTGAAGTGAAGTTACTCAGTTGTGTCCGACTCTTTGCCACCCCATGGACTGTAGCCTACCAGGCTCCTCCATCCCTGGGATTCTCCAGGCAGAAAAACTAGAGTGGGTCACCATTTCCTTCTCCAGGACATATTCCCAACCCAGGGATCAAACCCAGGTCTCCCATATTGCAGCCAGACACTGTACCATCTGAGCCACTAGGGAAGCTCATTGCTAGCGTGTGAGATGAGTGCAATTGTGCAGTAGTTTGAGCACTCTTTGGCACTGCCTTTCTTTGAAATTAGAATGAAAACTGACCTTTTCCAGTCTTGTGGCCACTGCTGAGTTTTCCAAATTTGCTGGCATATTGAGTGCAGCACTTTTACAGCATCAACTATTAGGATTTGAAATAGCTCAACTACTCCCATCACGTCCACTAGCTTTGTTTGAAGTGATGCTTCTTAAGGCACACTTGACTTCTTAAGGCCCGCATGAATTGTAAATCAAAATAGACACAAACTATCTCTTGAATGATCCCACTATCATTATTAGTCTCTTCTCCCTCCCATTCACCCTTCATTTGTATCCAAAATGTTTCATTTTTAGACTATCCCTTTCATCTCATCCTTATTCAGGAAACTACAATGGATCATCTTTGCTGATAAGATGAAGTCCCAAGCCCCTCCCCATCAGCCCACCACTAAACATAGTCATCCCCACTACCATTAAGCAATATACTCCATCAAGGCCTGAAAACACTGCTGGGCAATATGTTCTGCCCTTTGGATATGCTTAATAAATGTTCAGGGATCAAGACCATCCCTATGGAAAAGAAATGCAAAAAAGCAAAATGGCTGTCTGAGGAGGCCTTACAAACAGCTGTGAAAAGAAGAGAAGCAAAAAGCAAAGGAGAAAAGGAAAGATATAAGCATCTGAATGCAGAGTTCCAAAGAATAGCAAGAAGAGATAAGAAAACCTTCCTCAGTGATCAATGCAAAGAAATAGAGGAAAACAACAGAATGGGAAAGACTAGCGATCTCTTCAAGAAAATTAGAGATACCAAGGGGACATTTCATGCAAAGATGGGCTCGATAAAGGACAGAAATGGTATGGACCTAACAGAAGCAGAAGATATTAAGAAGAGGTGGCAATAACACACAGAAGAACTGTACAAAAAAGATCTTCACCGCCAAGATAATCATGATGGTGTGATCACTCACCTAGAGCCAGACACCCTGGAATGCGAAGTCAAGTGGGAAAGCATCACTATGAAAAAAGCTAGTGGAGGTGATGGAATTCCAGTTGAGCTATTTCAAATCCTAAAAGATGATGCTGTGAAAGTGCTGCACTCAATATGTCAGCAAATTTGGAGAACTCAGCAGTGGCCCCAAGACTTGACAAGGTCAGTTTTCATTCCAATCCCAAAGAAAGGCAATTCCAAAGAATGCTCAAACTACTGCACAATTGCACTCATCTCACATACTAGTAAAGTAATGCTCAAAATTCTCCAAGCCAGGCTTCAGCAATACGTGAACCGTGAACTTCCTGATGTTCAAGCTGGTTTTAGAAAAGGCAGAGGAACCAGAGATCAAATTGTCAACATCCGCTGGATCATGGAAAACACAAGAGAGTTCCAGAAAAACATCTATTTCTGCTTGATTGACTATGCCAAAGCCTTTGACTGTGTGGATCACAATAAACTGTGGAAAATTCTTCAAGAGATGGGAATACCAGACCACCTGATCTGCCTCTTGACAAATCTGTATGCAGGTCAGGAAGCAACAGTTAGAACTGGACATGGAACAACAGACTGGTTCCAAATAGGAAAAGGAGTGCGTCAAGGCTGTATATTGTCACCCTGCTTATTTAACTTCTATGCAGAGTATATCATGAGAAACGCTGGGCTGGAAGAAACACAAGCTGGAATCAGGATTGCTGGGAGAAATATCAATAAACCTCAGATATGCAGATGACACCACCCTTATGGCAGAAAGTGAAGAGGAACTAAAAAGCCTCTTGATGAAAGTAAAAGTGGAGAGTGAAAAAGTTGGCTTAAAGCTCAACATTCAGAAAACGAAGATCATGGCATCTGATCCCATCACTTCATGGGAAATAGATGGGGAAACAGTGGAAACAGTGTCAGACTTTCTTTTTTTGGGCTCCAAAATCACTGCAGATGGTGACTGAAGCCATGAAATTAAAAGACGCTTACTCCTTGGAAGGCAAGTTATGACCAACCTAGATAGCATATTCAAAAGCAGAGACATTACTTTGCCAACAAAGGTCCATCTAGTCAAGGCTATGGTTTTTCCTGTGGTCATGTATGGATGTGAGAGTTGGACTGTGAAGAAGGCTGAGCGCCGAAGAATTGATGCTTTTGAACTGTGGTGTTGGAGAAGACTCTTGAGAGTCCCTTGGACTGCAAGGATATCCAACCAGTCCATTCTGAAGGACATCAGCCCTGGGATTTCTTTGGAGGGAATGATGCTAAAGCTGAAACTCCAGTACTTTGGCCACCTCATGCGAAGAGTTGACTCATTGGAAAAGACCCTGATGCTGGGAGGGATTGGGGGCAGGAGGAGAAGGGGCCAACAGAGGATGAGATGGCTGGATGGCATCACTGACTTGATGGACGTGAGTCTGAGGGAACTCCGGGAGTTGGTGATGGACAGGGAGGCCTGGCGTGCTGCGATTCATGGGGTTGCAAAGAGTCGGACACAACTGAGCGACTGAACTGAACTGAATAAATGTTCATGGAAAGAAAGGAAAAGGAGAAGGAGGAAGAAAGTGAGGATGATAAATTTGGAAGTGTGATAGAAAAAGAGAAGATAGAAGGAGGGAGATGGAAGAAAGGAATATAATGAGGAACAAGACAATAAATTTATCAGAGGAGCACATCAGAGCAGGGGTAATCCAATCAGTTGTCTGCTGCTTCGTGTGCAAATGGTTTCTCCCCTTCTGAGGGTTGTCTTTTTGTCTTGTTTATGGTTTCCTTTGCTGTAAAAAAGCTTTTAAGTTTAATTAGATCCCATTTGTTTATTTTTGTTTTTTTTGTTTCTTACTCTAGGAGGTGGGTCTAAAAGAGCTTTGCTGTGATTTCTGTCAAAGCGTATGTAAAACAGGTAACTAGTGAGAACCTGCCATGTATAGCACAGCTTGGCGCTCTCTGATGACCTAAGGGAGTGGGTGGGAAGGAGGTTCAAGAGGGAGGGCATAACTATATACATAAAGCTGATTCACTTTACTGTACAGCAGAAACTAACACAATATTGTAAGGCAATTATACTTGAATTAAAAAAAAAAAACATATCAAGTACAACATTCATTCTGGTCTCTGGGCTGAGGCTGGAATTGATATTCCTGCTCTGTATTTAACCAGATGAGTAAACAAATTTTACATTCTCCAACAGCACATAATCATCCATTTTAAAAACAAGCATGAAATCACATGAAGCTCATTCTAGACTTTCAATATTTCAAACTACTTGTTAAATACTCAAAAGGACTCTCAGCTCAAAGAACTGAGTGTGCCTTGACATAAAAGACGATCATATCACATATACTGTGAAATCTCAATTATATTTTCTCATGATTTAAATTGCTTTCTGGATCTAGTATATATCCTATATTGCAACCCTATTGAGTTTTCTTCTTTATATTACTAGCAACAATAATGGCAAACATAATATTCAATGAATGCTTATTATGTATCAGGTACTTGTAAATTATCTCATTATTAACAACTTTATAAGGTGGGTATTTTGATTATCTTTATTTGAAGAAAGCGAGGAACAGGAGGGTCAAGTAAACTGTACATAGCTTATAAATATAATTTCATTAACAAATATAATGCTAACATAGCTTATAAATATAATTTCAGAACATATTTTTTAAAACAGTAGTATTCCATAACATAAAAATTCATAAAAATCTATAGTTCTCTGATTTGTCAATATTAGAAATATCAACCACTGTTAAAGAATTTGCTTATAAAACACTTTATAATTCTTTATTTTAAAGAGGTTCACAAGTTAATAATTAGAACCCCATCTATTTGTGATAAAAGTGCAGGCATCATGGACTTGCCTGTGGCCAGCTGAAACACGAAATATAAAAGCATTATTACATCATTAGTCCCCATTACATCCCTGAATCAGCTACTATTATAGTGTACTTTTAAAAACAGAGACATGTGACACAAGTTACATAAAATTTCAACAGCCACCAAAAATAAGTGGCATAACAAAGAGATGAATTCATATTTTCTCAATATCAATTATTACATCTGAATTCCACATCACATGACCCTTTTAAAGGTCAAGAGTGGGTAATTCATGCAGAATGTTAAGAATTTAGTAATTAGGGTTATAATGGAAAATCCTGCCTCCTACAAAATTAAAAGAGGAGTTAGTCATATGCATGAAAATATGGGATCTTGTCTTCTTTGCATTACAGAGCCATAGAGTTGAGCTAAAATTCTGATATAAAAGGGTTTAGCTTGATCTTTTACTTTACTTTTTACTTTAGTGGCCCTCAGGGAGAAAAAAAAGGGGACACTGGAAACCCCCAAATTACTCCCATTAATCCTACATATAGCAAGAAATTCTAGTTCCTTCTGCTATGTGTTCTGACAGGGCAAAGGGAACACTGGTAAATATTACAGAGTAAATATCCTTTCTTCCACATTATCAAAAGTCAACCTTTGGGGTTAGCTCTGAAGATGTACAAGACAATTTCTCTAATAAGCTGAATCAAGGATTCTTGCATAAATCAAGAGTTAAAAACAAGCATACATTCATTCATAAATTCAAAACCTTTAAGATTTGTTAAATGGAGAGGAATACACATCCATTGTCTCCTATCAGCTTTTGGCACGCCAACCTCCATAGAATAGGAACACTTGTGTTGCCCTTTGCATTTTAGGAAGTGCCTTTTCAGGTCTTAAAATCCTATCTCTTTTCAGAAATTCTAAAAAAAAGTGAGACTAAGACAAACTAATCAAATGATACAAATGTAAGAAGAATCTGAATGTACAACTACATATATTGATATAACAAAGTTATATTGTATATTGATAATAACTGCTTGAAAAGATGCTGAAAATCTTAATGAGTTAAATTTATACCCTTAGCAACTAAACATGTAAATGAAATGTGACATTTCATTCTTTAAAGAAAAGTCAGTTATTCAGAATTCATGCTGAACACTACATATCTCATTGATATGTAGTGAGCTTATTTTGCAAGAGTGCACGACTGCTGAAATTAGAACAGAGCATAACACTATTAAAATAGACACCAATTAAGAATTCTACATTAGTCTTGTCTTCCTATTTTCAGATGAGCTTTCATGGCCAGCCACTCCTGAACCACAGCCACTTACTATTACTTAATAGTAGATAAAATAACTCCCTCTGCTTTCCAAACTTTCCATGACTTGCTCCTAGAGCTCCATTTCCCCATATTATCTGACAATCTGCCTCATGTGGAATCATTCCAGAACTGCCTTGAGATAATTTTAAGTACTAAGCATCCTAGAACACCTCCCAAAGTACAAAGTTAGTTCTAAGCAGACATTTATAAGCATTACATGCTACTTGGGTCTTCCCTGATGGCTCAGCAGTAAAGAATCCGCCCTCAATGCAGGAGATGCCCCTTTGATCCCTGGGTCTGGGAAGATCCCCTGGAGGAGGAAATCGCAACTCACTTCAGTATTCTTACTTAGAAAATCCCATGGACAGAGGAGCCAGGTAGGCTATGGTCCAAGGGTTGCAAAGAGCTGGACATGACTGAGCATGCACACACACCCTATTTTCTCTATCCCTGAACTGATATACTATTTTTCCACACTATTACTAAGTAACTCTTTAAAATCTTACACTTCCTGTAGTGTTATTAACTATGATTTATGTCTCAGATTTTTTGGAAAATAAAGTTATAACTCATAAAAATATAAAATGTAACACAAAGATATACTTTAACTTATTCTTTATTCCAATGTTACTGCAGTCATTACAATTTATTTCTTAAACTATATATATATATATATATATATATATATATATATATATGTACTCTTCCTAACTCTAAAATTCCTGAAACAGCTTTGGCTGAAAATAGACTTCTTGTATGAAATATTCTTTGAAACTTTAATATTTGCTTAATTTTTTTTTAAAAAAAGAAATATTAAAGGTATTTCCCAAAGTAAATTTAACAGTGAAAAACTCAGAGCTCTAATTAAAAGACAGTCATTAAATGAACATAAAATGTTAAAAATAAAATTTTATGCAATATCTTAACAGTAATTAACATCTTTATTATAGACTAAATTTTTATTCACATTGCTTTTGTAAAGGCTTTTATTAAGTCCAGTTCTTTTAGTTACTAACAAAAGTGGGGGAATAAAATCAAACTCAAATCACTGATAGGTCAAATTCTTATTTGCAAACAGGTATTTTGTTTATCTTATGCTACACTTCAGAATTTAACAAATTACCACTTTCTAAAAGAATATTTTTGTCAATTGTACACCAGGAAGTTATTTTATATCTAGGTACATTTGTATTTAGGCAAAAGAAGTTGCAAACTGCAGATCAGATCAGAGTGGGAAGGGAGTTTTTATCTTCAGTTTTCTGGCTCTTTTCCAAGGAAGAAAAGCACAAGGAAGAAGCCTCCTTGGGGGAGGTCCAGAGAACTGGATGCTTTCCACATGAAACAGATGTCTGTCGCTGACCTGACCACTGGCCCAGCTCTCACTCTACCAGTAATGATCCTCATAAAGAGAGAAACACCAGCTGGGACCAGCCAAGAACCTGGCCCATCCTTGTGCAATTTTCTCCAACATTTGTACTCATTGTGAAAGTAGACAATCTCATGTCTTGATGTCTTTAAACAGAGCTGCTTTTGAATGCTGCAATTCTGAATTAGATTTTAATTGCAAATAATTAGAATCTTGCATCTTCTTCATGAGAAAAGCATCACATGACTCAATACTAGCGATCAAAGATCAAAATTTACTTCACTAGCGTTTGTAGTTAAGTCATGTGTTGGAAGACCAAAACAAAACTGTAAAATGAACAATCTGGCTGATTATAAACTAATACTTTACATAGAAAATTTTACATTTATTGCTCTCCAAAAATCTATTGAATTATTTACTTCTTTACTTTTTGAGTAATTTTAAAAGAATATCAAGTGTATAAAACAAAAATGACTATATAGCTTATATTTCATAGTCCATCATTTTAATCATTCTTTTCAATAGTCCTTCATCTTCCTTGCTCTTTTCTATGCAATAAGGGAAAAATTACAAACCAAATCCATTTGTAAACATAGATGCAGAAACTCTAAAGAAAATATTACCAAAACTAGTCTGATAAGAACCCAAGCCAGATTTGCCATTTGAGAATCAAATAGCTGAACAAAGGGGGAAAATATGATCACCTTGGTATATGAAGGAAAAAATGTTTTGATAAAATTCAATATCCATTCTTAATAAAAGTTCTTTATGAAGCAGGAGTTTAGGGGAACTTTCTTAATCAGATAAAAATTGATTTTTCTCCCTAAGAAAGACCTGCAACATTTTGTTGTAGACATTGTGCACATCAGAAAACATCAAAAGGCTTCATTCCAAAACTGGTAATGAGGCAAGAATTTTCATCACTGCAATTTCCATTCAACATTGTTCTAGAAATCCTAGTCAGTGCAATAAGGCAAGAAAAGAAATAAAATATGGAAATAATCTTTCAAAGAAAGAAATAAAACTGTCTTATATTTTCATATACAAAACCCAACACTATAAACAGATAAATGGAATATATAAGCAGAACAATATCAATATAAGAATTTGCCTGCACTTTTATGTATAATAATTAGAAAATGAAATTGTTATATATAAAATGTATGCATTTTATGTATAATAATTAGAAGATAAAATTTAATTATATCATTTACAATACTGTCAAAACCGGCTAAATACCCAGGAAGAATCCAAATACACAAGACTTCTACAAAGAAATCTAGAAGACATTTAAATGAGAAATTAAGCAGGACTTTATAGATATGTCATAGGGTAGATTAGAAGATAATACTGGAAAGATGTCAATGCTTCAAATTGATCTATTAATCCATTTAAATCCAATAAAAATCCCCTTTATTCTTTTGTGGAGATCAACAATATATATATCAAGAATAGCCAAAACAATCTTGAACAAATTTTGAATAAAATCAAGGATCTGTTGTACCACATTTCAAGACTTATAACAGAGCTGTAATATTTTGGGGACTGTTTTTAGCTTTTTTTGTCTTTGCACACTATCATAAATAGGCCAATGGAAGAAAAAAATTATATCTAAAACAGATCCACATATATCAACACTTTTCAAAATAAATGTTATGCTAAATGTTTTAAATTCCTAGGAAATATCTCAATTGATATACATGAAATAAACTTATTTACACTGCTTTCTCAAAAGCTTTATTAAGTTTACTATTTCTGGATTTTGACAAAAGGAACAAATCAAAGTTTGAAATGGATAAATTGAGCTCTTAATTTCAAAGATATAGTTTAGTTTATTTTATGCTGCATTCCAAAGCTTAATGTATCACTTTTTCTACAATAGTTTTCACCATTGAAAGGATTAGTCCTCTCAAAGCCTAAAGATAGTTAATCTAAGTCTCCTTTGTAATACCTTAATTTTATGAATTTTTATTCCTGAAAATATTCTGGAACCCATTCCAATTAGCACGATACTTAGGGTCACCAATTATCTCTACTTGGCAAAATCCAATAATCAGTTCTAAATCTTCTTTGATTTCTCAGCACCATTTAGCCAATTAGTCTTACCTTTTGAAAAATCTTTTATCACTTGGATTGGGACACTATTGTCTCAGCTTTTTTTATTATCTCCCTACTTTTCAGTCTTCCTAGTTTTCTCCTCATCTCCACAACTGCTGAAAATCAACATGCCTCATTGTTCAGTCCTTGGACTTTTTCTCTTCTGCATCTAATCCATTCCCTACACAATTTTATACAAATTTATCTTAAAACATCATTTATATGGTCTGACTTCAAAATTATTATCCCAAGCTTAGACTCCTTACTGATCTTCCAACTCATATATTCCATTGCCTACCTGACTATTCTCCTTTTGGATATCTAATTAGCACCTTAAATTTAAAATATCTAAAGGCTAATTTCTTGATATTCTTTTCTAATCCATGGTTTCCACAGACTTCCCCATCTTGGTAAATTACAATTCTTCCATTTGTTCAGGAAAAACAAATATAAAACTTATAAATAATATGTGAAAATTTTTATTCTTAACCCCCATCTTCACTCCACCTATCAGCTTGACAATTAAGATGTACACAGTATCTGTGCACATGGCTAATTTCATGGCTATTGCCCCAATTCAAGACATCATTTATCAACTTGATTACTGCAATATCCTCTTAACCTTCCTTGCTTCTGCCCTTCTGCTAGCGTTTCAGGATTCCTTACAACAATCCGAGTGATATCTTTAAAAAAGAGGCTGATCAGGTTACTCCTGTGTTCAAAATCCTACAGTGGCTTCCAGTGTTGAAGTTATAGCCAAAGCCATTATTGTGTCTTACAACGTCCTATATGTTGAGGCAGGTTCATCATGAATCTAAAATAGCTTAACTTTCGATCTCTCACTTACAAAGTCCCTTTCAAAGACCTTGAAGGAAACCTAAAAGCTTTTGTACTCATGATTTATTTATTGTTTTTCTTAAAGAAGCTCCCCTTGTGTAATCTCCAGGTCCCGCAACCTGGATTCACCTACATCTATAGGATCTAGCCTCCCATAGGAGATGTTTACTTCATCTCCTTCTACCCTCTCACCCTGCTCACAGCAACTGTACTTGTACAGGCTGGTCATGGGATGAGTTATACAGCCCCTGCACCACTGCAGCATCAGTGAAGGAAGTGCTTAAATATATATATTATAAATGAATGAACAAGTGAATAAACAAACCCACATTAGGGTCAAATTGAGACCTCATCCTCCAGAGTTACTGTTGTGAAACAAGAACCAGAGTCTCCTCTTAGCGGTCAGCTCTTTTCTCCACTTATTCAATTTAATCTCACCCCAGAACACAGAGCAGGGAAAACCTGCACACATATTTCACCACTGAACTCTTCTTGTATCCCTTCTTCATTCTTCTTCTAGCACACCACAAGATGGACAGGCTTTTTATTCATTGACCCTACATCATATGTTTTCTCCTTCCTGCTGAATGCTATAAATGGAGTCCCCTAGGGCTAGTAGTGAATGTACTACTATAGTAAAAGAGAAAGAATTCAGAAATTTCTTCCATTTTCTTGTGGCACAAATTTAAAAGTCATAACCTGAATATCATCTTGGTCTTTCTATTTGCATTCTCTCCATCACCAAAATAAAAAACTGAGAGGTGGTCAGGAAATCCAAATTTGCTAAACATTACTTTGCCAACAAAGGTTCATCTAGTCAAGGCTATGGTTTTTCCTGTGGTCATGTATGGATGTGAGAGTTGGACTGTGAAGAAGGCTGAGCGCCGAAGAATTGATGCTTTTGAACTGTGGTGTTGGAGAAGACTCTCGAGAGTCCCTTGGACTGCAAGGAGATCCAACCAGCCCATTCTAAAGGAGATCAGCCCTGGGATTTCTTTGGAAGGAATGATGCTAAAGCTGAAACTCCAGTACTTTGGCCACCTCATGCGAAGAGTTGACTCATTGGAAAAGACTCTGATGCTGGGAGGAATTGGGGGCAGGAGGAGAAGGGGACGACAGAGGATGAGATGGCTGGATGGCATGGCTGACTCGATGTACGTGAGTCTGAGTGAACTCCGGGAGTTGGTGATGGACAGGGAGGCCTGGCGTGCTGTGATTCATGGGGTCGCAAAGAGTCAGACATGACTGAGCGACTGATCTGATCTGATGCAAAATTATTGAATACCATGACAGCAGAAAAAAATGAATTGACTGAAAATTCTGGACAGTGTTCACTAAGAACTAAATTACTAGTTCTCTTACTTGTACCAGAGCTTGTATTTTAGTTATTAATGTCTCAGTCCTCTACTCATTCTGTATATTTCAACACAAAGTTCAGCTACTAATCTGATAATGTCAGAAATATTCTCTTCATTCTGTATTTGTAAGTTGTTGGCATTTTCTTTTGCCAGTGCTCATAGGCACCAAACAATTTTTATAACACCAACATTATAACTGCCAATCTTGCGTTTCTGCAGTTTCCCGTCTCTAGCATTTATTCACCTAACTCCTCACAACAGTCCCCAATTTCTCTTTGGGTATCTATCCCCATCTATTCACTTAGTCAGTAGTTCCAGTTACACTCACCTGACCCTGGTTACATCTGTCTCCCAATAACAGCAATTAATTCAGACCAAGTCAGGCCAAACAACATAATTAGACCCCATATCAGGATCTTTGTTTGACCTACTTGAGGAGATGACTCTCAATATCTACAGGATCAGTGCTGAGGTAAAGCCCAAACCCCTAATCCAGTTTACACTGACCTCCATGAACTTTCCCTTGTCTACCCCCTGGTATTAGATCATCCTGCTTCTGTATGGAACACTTCTCACCCTCTCCCTGTCTAATCCCTACTCTTCTTCTGGGTTTCAGATAATGAGCTATTTTCTCAAGTAAGCTTCTACAACTTTCATATCTGAGTTAGACTGTCTTTGTATGATGCCCCAAATCATCTTCTAAATGAACCTCATCTTCCATACCTATCTGTAAGCAGTACAGTTATTTTAGTACTAACAATTTCTCAACTATGTACATGGCATGTATTATAACCATAACATAGTAATAATTGCTGTGAGGAATATAAAAAATGAAATAAAATATACCCTTTAGTTTAAGGAGCATAAACAAGGAATCTTAAAACTGAAATGTAGGATAACAGAGCACATAAGAAATTTTAAAACAATACAAGATAGTGTTAATTATGTGCAGAATAAATAGAGCAGCCCCTAAATCGTGAGATATTACAGAGCCAGACATTCAAAAGTCCATGATCTTAATCTGACAAAATCATGAGCAGGTATGTTAACCATAGGAGAATGAGTAAGATGCTAAATATAAGTAAAATGAATAGCAACTTTTAGTAGAGTAAGAAACTATACTAAGATACAGTTAGTAAAAGAGCTAAAAACTAATAACTCCATTCACATTTTTATCTCTATAAGTGAAGAGCATCTTAAATATCTAAATAAACATATTTACAGCAAAGGGATTTTTTAGAAATTTGAGGAGATACCTCTCCCTGTAGAGAAAACATTAAGGAGAAATTTCTTTAAAGAACAAGTGACTAAGAGTATGAAAGAAGCCAAAGGAAACATATGGTGGAGACAAAGCACTGAAGAACAAGTACTGCTACAATAAAGGGTAAATGGAGATGTATTCAATTCTAGCAGTGAGGCTTATATTACCGTCAAGTTAAAACACATAGAAACAATCAAGTTGCAAAGTGACTAAGAACACTACATAAGAAATTTCAAAACAGGAAGTGTATCAATTTGAAACAAAGACAGAAAAGTTCTTAATGGAGGTGGAAGAGAAACACAGATGCACAGTGCATGTCAAAGAAGGATTAACAATTTCAGTCTCACCTCAACAGAGATTTGATGAACACATGAACCAGAACAAGTTGACATCAGAATGCCTAGCAACAAAAAAAAAGCTGTAATTTTACAGCGAGAGATAAGCAAACCTTTAACAGAAACATAAGAAGTGGTTTGACACTATTATGTTTAAGACACAGGTGTAGTTTACTCTTCAATTAGGGGTTATAATTATGATTGTTTCTTTTATACCTCGAGAAGCACAATTCTCCCCATCATTCCCAAGTTAGTACAAAGACAACATCAAGAAAAAGACTACACTTCAAAACTAGAAGAATGGATCATTATTCCTACCAGCAAAACATTCTCCAGTTTAAAGACAGAGCATGAAATATATAATCCCAATACAGAGGAAGGAAGATTTTTTTTTTTTTAATCTTCAGGACTTTATTTTTTTTTATTTTATTTTATTTTTAAACTTTACATAACTGTATTAGTTTTGCCAAATATCAAAATGAATCTGCCACAGTTATACATGTGTTCCCCATCCTGAACCCTCCTCCCTCCTCCCTCCCCATTCCATCCCTCTGGGTCGTCCCAGTGCACCAGCCCCTAGCATCCAGGAAGGAAGATTTTTAAAAACTGTTAAATTTTTAAGCGTGGGTAGTCCTTCCTGGAAAGAACTGTTGTTACCACAGTTAAAAAATGAAGGATCACAGTGACTTTCCATGATACATATTTTCAAAATGCACCTGTCAGACTGGATAAACATATCCTCTGGTTCCCAGCATGTGCGTTCCCTTCTTCATATCCCATTTAAAACACAATTCACCCAACGGGAATCATTAACTTCATTACAAGTAAAACTAGATAATATAAGACTTCACAAATAAAAAAGGATTTCAAAGTTCTGGGAACTGCCACAGACATAATAATAACAACACAAAGTAAGTATCAAAAATGGCAGACTGATCCTTCTCTTTGGAATGAATTATTTAATACATGCACATTTCACTATTATAGCAAGCAGAACACACAACTGGCAAAATAGGTCAGCTAATAAAATAATGCTATATGCACAGAACAAATACTTGTCACAGCACTACTAGGTCTTCCCCTCACAGAAAACATGTATGAGCCAAGGATGATTACAGCTCAGAATTATTCTAAGGAACAGTGACACATGACTATAAGGAGTGCTTTGAAAAGTACAGATCCATATATATATATATATATATAGTCTTCCCTGGGAGCTCAGCAGTAAAGAATCTGCCTGCCAGTGTAGAAAACACAGGTTTGATCCCTGGGTTGGGAAGATCCCCTGGAGAAGGAAATAGCAACCCACTCCAGTATTCTTGCTTGGGAAATCCCATGGACACAGGAGCCTGGCGAGCTACAGTCCATAGGGTCACAAAAAGTCAGACACGACTGAGGGACTAAACAACAAGATATATATATATATATAGATAGATAGATAGATATATTCTATTCCATAGCATTCACAGTCTCAAAATCTTAATAGGTTGGTCAAATTTCACAGTTTGGTATTTTTCTTTTCTTGTGATGAAACTGCACTTAAGAACATTGCTAGTATAATAAGTGAAGAATAGCCACTTGAGCAAATAAACTACTTTTATGAACTTTAGAATGCTGATTAACAAATCAAAAAAGAAAACCTGAAGGTTGAGGCAAATAATCTGTTATACAAAAAGAAATCAATCTTTTCTAGTTAACTGAACAGGACTTTAAAAACTAATACTTGTTAAGTTTGCATCATATAGCATATGCTTTGAATACCAAAAACATACAGGCTTCTTTTGGGGAGTGCAGGTAAAAAGGGAAATGGGAGAGAGAGTAACTTTGGATTCAGACGTATTGAATCTAAGATACCCTGGGACATCCAAGAAAACACTGGCATCTGGCAGTTGTAACCCCGAGATTTCATCTTAGGACGAGCTGAAGATGAACATGTGTAAGTTCTGTATCTTTTAAATTAGTAGCTAAAAATTAGAGAAGTACAAAGAAAATCACATAGACTAAGTAAGAAGTGGTATAAAGCGGCGGCCAAGAGGTGCACTTTTAAAAAATATTCAACTTAGAAGATGGGAATAGCAATAACAACCAAGAAGAGAAATGGGAAGAAAGGTAAGAAAGAAAAGGACACTGAGAAGAGAGAGACAGAGTAGTGATGGCAGAATGGGAATAAGGCTCACCCAGCCTCCCAAGGAACACAGACCAGCTCTGATCTGCCTTGAAGAGTGAGTAATGGCAGAACCACACTTAGCAGAATCCAGAGGGTTATTTTCATTCCTATCAATCTTTTCAGGGTTTCCCTCCCCCTTGGGTTTTAATTTTGTTACTGTGTGGTTGTTTGTTCATCTCATGGGTTTTATGAGCTTATTTTGCCATTTCCACTGGATTTTACTTCTAATATGTCTGATATCTACCTGGAAACCTGGCATCCACAATGGCTAAGGTTCAGCTACCAAACATAATTCATATGCCACATGATGAAATCTGATGTAAAAAAAATTTAATCCATCAAGACTGAATTACAGCCTTTTAGAATTTTAAATAAATTTAAATCAAGAGAAATATGGGGGAAAATGGCTTTTCCTTTTCCAATTAATTCTTTTGGTTCATAAGTTAAAGCTTTAGGCCTACCTACTTGAAGAATTCTCCTCATGTTTTTAGAATATATAAGATCCTGCAAGTATTACAGAACAGCAGTGTGTGAACTGGGGACGAAGAAAAAAACCTTGATAACATTTTACTAATGACATTTACAACTCTCCATTTTACTAACAGGATGATGATTAGCAGCTAATTATTTAGGCCATTAATTGATTGCCTTTTTAGTGATTAAAAATATGTATGTTAAATGTAGGTAATTTAAGAATTGAAAAGAATGATACTACTTTAGCATTTTAGTAGATAAACATTTTGGGAAAATATATCATGATTAAAAGAAAACTAAAACTCATAGCTTTCTATTTGCTTGCTATTTGTAGTTTTTATAATAAATCTAATTTAGTACAAGGTTTTTTTTGTTGTTGTTGTTTTTGTTTTTTTAAACAAAAGGGTCTGGCTTTTCTTGAACCATTCTCTTTCTGATAATGAACAGATTGTGAATGCAAAACCCTGCATATCATTATGTGAAACATTTACGCATTCAGAGTGTCTACTTGGTGGCTTTCTTCTTAAGAAGCTAAACAATTCATTAAACAAGCTGCTCATGAATGGTGGATCAGAACAAGCATAAGCTGCCTTCCGTAGAATTCTATTGTGGAGCTGTACCCATTTGTGTTTTCTTTGAAGCCATAAAAATGAAACCCTTATGCTCATATTAAAAGCATAAGAAAGGCATCTATTATGTCAATAGATTTAAAACACGGCCTTAGACACAGTGAGAACCACTCCAAAATGGCACTCATATAATAGCAAAGGTTAAGAAGTGCATTCCCAGGGAAAACCTTCAAAGGCCTACATATCATTATATCCCAAAACAGATGGCAATGCAGTGTTTGGAACCATAGTTCACGGACACCTACAATCTCAAATAAATCCTTTCTAATCCCACTCTTGTCTAGATTTTATACTTTGATGGTAAGTGCAGGTGCTTTTCACCATTCTTCACAGAGTGACATAAAATGATATGATGAAGATTCATGTATATTATAAGGACACAGCTCTTAATACAACTTCTATGCAATATACAAGTATTCTACTAGCAACAGACTTACATTTTATAGAAATCATCAATTCCTAAGTTCTAAACCATGAATAATCTTCATTAGTTTGAATTTTATAGGGAAAAAAAAGAGGAACATACTTCTCTCATATACTGCTGGAAATAAAAATTGATTAAAAAAAAAAACACTTTGCAAAATAATGTGGAATTCTCTAGTAACAATGTGTATACTCTGGATGGACTCAAACACAGAGATGAGGATGAGAATTTTCACTGAAGCATTTTTTATAGTAGCAAAAAACTGCAAATAACCCATAAGCTCATTGACAGGAAGATGGATATGTGAACTGTGATATATACCCTGCAATGAAAATGAACAGCTGCTACATGTACCAACATGGCCAACCCTTAGAAACAATGCTGAGCAAAAAAAGTCCCCGAAAACTATTTGAAATATTTCCTTTATACAAATTTAAAAGGATGTAAAGTTGAGCAACATGTTATTGTTACTAAGGTTCAGTTTTTTCAATCATTTGAATTCTGCTGAGAAAAATCATACTACTATCACTAACAGATTAAAGTAAAAAATTTCTGATTCTTTGTTACAAATCTCAAATACAGTGGACTCTGAACACAGGTTAGAATTGCACAGGTCCACTTTTATGTGAGTTTTTCTCACTAAATACATATTAAAGCACTATGCAATTTATGATTGGTTGAATCCATGGATGCAGAACTGCATATAAGGAGCTTTAACTGTAAAGTTATACATGAATTTTCAACTGGGCAGGGGATCAGTAACCGTCATGTTTTTCAAAGGCTAACTCTACTGAATACTTTTTTGAATGTAAACTTAATGTACAACAAAATTGCCTATAGATAAATTTCTAATGGATCCCTCGGGTCAAGAAAACTTGTTTAAAATATCACATATATCAAAATTTAAAGAAAATACATAAATTCTAAACTAAAAAAGATAAAAATAATATTACAGTTTTACCATAAAGAGTTTTACTTCACAGTTTACCTGAAACATCACAAGGCTTGTGAGACTGCAGAAAATAGTTCCTCTTTAATTCCTGTCTGTATATAAGATGTGGCTTGTTATGATCATCTTCATGTTCACTCCCATCTGCCTTCATTATAGGTTCTAAGAAATATTCACCATCATGTGCTTTAAATGTTCCCATCTGGAAATAAAGAAAATAAAAATTAATTTTCTTCTGTCACTAAGTAGAAAAAGTGTTGTGCTGTCCCACAGATTAAAATGAGGACACAGAACAAGATAGCCAGGAGTTCAGTCACTAAAGTCATCAACTGAACATACTGTTTCCTTTCCTAGCTCACGTCTTCTTCTTATGTATAAAGTCATGGAGAATGAATAATATGCCAATAAACAGAGTTGAAATGACAGGGATTTCATTATGCTAGAAAGAATAGCATAAGCAGCTGCATCAAAATGGCCAAAAGCTTAGCACATTCTAGAAGTGAGAAAGCCTGTTTGGCTTGGTCTATGTAAGGTAATAGTGTGAGACAAGTCTTAAAAGGAAGGCTGCTGCTGCTGCTGCTAAGTCACTTCAGTCATGTCCAACTCTGTGTGACCCCAGAGACGGCAGCCCACCAGGCTCCACCATCCCTGGGATTCTCCAGGCAAGAACACTGGAGTGGGTTGCCGTTTCCTTCTCCAATGCATGAAAGTGAAAAGTGAAAGTGAAGTCGCTCAGTCGTGTCCAACTCTGAGCGACCCCATGGACTGCAGCCCACCAGGCTCCTCCGTCCATGGGATTTTCCAGGCAAGAGTACTGGAGTGGGGTGCCATTGCCTTCTCCAAAAAGGAAGGCTAGGGTCAGATAAAAGATATCGAGTGTGATACTAGCAATCTAAAATTTGTGAGAAGTTGACAGCCAGTGAAGAGTTTTCACAAAGACCTGTCACCTGAACTCCAGAATGCAATATCCAACTTGCTTTTTGACATCTCCACTTAGATCAACAATAGCATTCTCAACCTCGAATGTCCAAAGCCAAACTCTTTATTTTCAGTCCAAACTGCTATTCTTCAATGCTCTCTCTTTCAATAAATGGCAACAGTATTATTCAGGTTGCTTCAGACAAAAGCCTTAGAGAAAAATGAAGGATGGCTCTCTCTCAAATCTCACATTCAATTCATCTGCAAATCTAAATCGCTCAACCTTCAAGATATAATTGAAATCCAACCACTTCTCCCAAATTTTACCACTATATCCATAAACTAACCTAACTTTCTCTCCTTCCTGAACTACATCAATAGCCCTCTACAGTCTCTACAGAGGAGCCACAATAATTTGTCTTTAGTCGAGATCATGTTGCTCTCAAAAAAGAACAAAAACAAAAAAAGTATTATAACTTTTCAAATCACTCAGTAAGATCCAAATTCCTTATCATGGTCCACAATGCCCTGCACGATCTGCCCACTCCTTTCCACCACCCCATCCCTCCAAATACACAGACAACCAAGAGCTCTGACTTCATCTTCTGCTCTTCCACTTTGGCTCATTCTTGAGCTCCAATCCTGATGTCTTTGCTATTCTTTTTTTTTTTTTTTTAAACTTTACAATATTGTATTGGTTTTGCCAAATATGACAAGTATTCTCCTAGCTCAGGACCTATGACTTACTAAACCTGCCTCAAGCACTTTTCCCAGCTGGCTCCCTCTATGACTTGTTTCAAGTCCCTGCTCAACACTCATGACTCTATGTATTAAAATGCTACCCAGCCTCCTATGTCTATCCCCACTATCCAGTTTCATTTTTCTCCATAATGCTTATCACTACCTGATAGATTATGACTTATATGTGTTACTTGTCTGACACCATTCACCAAAATGTAAGTGCATGAGAATAGAGCTTTGTCTGTCTTCTCTGCATGCTTGTCATGCCTACCACATAGCATATTGGACAATATATATTAAAGGAATGAATAATATTGTAGGCAATAAAATTTAATCTAGTGACACTGTGTGTTAAAATACTAGAATTTATAAGGTAGAAGCTATAGCCCAGAAGGGAGGTAACAAAACCTAAATTACGGTGACAGTGACGGTATAGCAGCTGGAAGAGAAAGATTACATGATGTCAGTGCCTCAGGAGAGCAGAAAAGCAGACAGTGAGAGGAAGAATTCATGACAGAGATAATTTTCCGGGAAAATATTATTTACCAAAATGACTTCAGAGATGGTAAAAATCCAACAAACCTCTTTACTACCAAACAATAGAAAAAGATACCAGAGTTATATCATAGAAACTCCTGGCCTGGATAATTTCACAGAGGAATCCCACCAAACCTAGCAAGAGCAGATAATTTCACTGTTATTTTCACCGTTTCAAAATATGAAAAAAAAAACACTAGTTATTTTTATGAATAGTGTAAACACATGGTAAAACCTAGTTAAGACAGCACAAAAGCAAAACAACTACAAAAAAAAAAACAAAAAAAAAAACAAATATAGGACAAGTTCGCATGTGACTATCAAGCTAAAATCCTAAATTATATAAGCAAACAAAAGTCAGTAACTCCATCTGAAAATGACCAGATGGAGTTTATCCTAAGAATATAACTATGGTTCAACATTTGAAATCTTAATTCATCATAGCTACTTACACAAATGTGAAAAAAAAAATCACAAGCTTTTTGAAAAAAGTCAACATTCTTGATTTTAAAAACATCAATAAAATATAAATAGACAGATGCTCCCTAAACAAGATAAATTCTATCACAGCCCAAAGACAGTATCATGAGTAACAAAGGCACTCCCACTTAGGTCAGGAATACAAGGATGCCCAGTATCACCTGTTCTAGATAACAGAATTAGATAAAAGATTAGAAACAAAAAATTAGAAGAGTTAAAACTGTCATCTTCATCGATGTACACTTTTAACAAATAAGAATTGAAAAACTGCTATAAAAACTAAGTGAATTTAGTGACAGAATATACAGATTAAATAGTATTCATATATATAAAAAACAATGAGAAGATATTATGGAAGAAGCAATTCAATTTACAAATGAAACATGACCCAGCAACACCACCACTGAGCATATACACCGAAAAAACCATAATCAAAAAAGACACACGTACCCCAGTGTTCATAGCAGCTCTACCTACAATGGTCAAGACATGGACACAACCTAAATGTCCATGGGCAGATGAATGGATAAAGAAGACGTGGTACGTATGTATAGTGGAATATTATTCAGCCATAAAAAATGAATTTGAGTGAATTCTAGTGAGGTGGATGAAACTAGAGCCTGCTATGCAGAGTAAAGAAGTCAGATAGAGAGAAACAAATACAGCGTATTAACACATATGTACGGAATCTAGAAAAATGGTATTGATGAACCCATTTGCAGGGAAGGAATGGAGATACAGATGTAGAGAATGGTCTTGTAGACATAGTGGGGGAGGGAAATAGATCTCTTTCTCTAGTTTGGTGAGGCTAAATCACAGAGGACAGGCATTTATCATTATCTCAGTAGCTAATTCTGAAATTATACAGCAGATATCATTCATATACATTCATCATTTATTTCCACCTACCAATAACTCTGAGCAAGTTATTATTATCCTTACTTTACAGGTGAGACAAAGGAGTAACAGTGAGGTTAAGCACCTTGTCCAGGTCTTACACCTAGTAAATAACAGGATCAAGGTGTGGACCCAGGTAGGCTGGCTCCATAGTTTGTGCCTTAATACAGTGCACTGTGTTAGTGATGGGACACCAATTCTGATAAACCCGAAAAACAGCTGACAAATATTTAAAAAGCAGGCAGAGGTCGAGGGACTAGACATACAGAGGTGAATGTGACAAAATTTCCGCTTTCAAAGAATTCACACTTATATGGGAAAAGACAGATAAAAAAAAAATGCAATATGCCTGGTAGTAATAGGTGCAATAAAGAAAAAATAAGGCAGGGAGACAGAATCCCAGAGATGGAGGCACTCTGGGCTGAGGCTGGAATAATGAGGAGGTAGCCATGGAAAACTCTGGGAGAACACTGCAAACAGAAGAGCAGTGATTGGAAGGCCCAGTGACGGGGAAAAGCTTGGCAGGTTCAAGCGACAGAGAAGAGTGCGGCTGAAGATTTGCAAACAAGGGATACACAGCAGAAGCTCAACAGGCAGGAGCCCGCTGTACTCATTACATTTGACAGTGAAAAGCACTCATCATGCCTCCAAAGACACAAATATACATTTACCTACATGTAAAACTTGGCAAATTTCCACTTAGAAAAGCATATTTCTGGGAAGAGCCAATTCAGAAATGAATTACTGAATTATGGATGCTATGACAACTACAGTTTTAGTGAATGAGGCTTCAATTCCATTTCTTAATTGTAAATATCCTTAAATTATTTAGGGATAATAACTTTGACATGGTTGCTTTAAATTTCATTGTTAATAACGTATTTAAATCATTATTTTAACCGAATAGTCACTCAAAGCTATTTAAATGACTCAGGCAATTATAGTCATAAATTCTTCTCTACATTCATAATTATTACCACACAAAAGTAACCAAGTCTTTACTATTTCTACAGTTCCAAAATCTAAACCATTGCCTGAGACATAGCAGGCACTCAACACATATCTACAGAAATAAACATTTTTGTAACATGGTAATGTACCTGATTTCCCCACACCATATACACATTACTGATCTTTTATTTTTTTTCTCTAATATTTTTAAGTTACAATAGTTTAGGGACTTGGCTGAGATTAGCATGATTTCTTTCAATGTTAAAAATTTAAATGTTCAGACATTCTTGGTAACCTAATGTATATTAGGAATACACATTTTAAAGGCTTAATATAAAGGAAATTTCATCAGATATATAGACATTCTATAGAGTAGAAAAGATATATAGATATCTTTTCTTAGTATATTATATGTATGTTTCTTAGTATATTATATGTATGTTTCTTAGTATATTATATTCTAGCATATTTCATTCATTCTACCAGTGCTTTTTTTCAAACAGAACTACAAATCACTTATTTTCAACGCATACCAGAATTCTAGCTTTATTTGCCTTCCCAGAAAAATAATTAACTATACTTAGAAGTAACAGACTATTTCTGAAACCTGAGTAAAGGGACCCATATGAAAAATCACTTTCTGCCTATTTTAAAAAGCATGCTGAGGAGGGAAAATGTGATAGCATCCTGGTAAAAGATACAAATAGACATGAGGAGGCTTGTTACTCATCCCAAAAATGTTTTGAATAATGTCACATTTTTCCCAAGCAATGCTGAAAATATCCATATCTTGGACACTTTTTTATATTTCTTTTTGAACAAAATTTTACTATGGGGTACTTCAGTGGTAATGTTCAAATAAACCCACACACAGGTCCAACTTTCATTCTCATATGAAAGGTGAATATGGTTGTTTAAGTCCATTAGTACCTCCTGGAGTCATGCTGCTGCTGCTGCTGCTGCTGCTGCTGCTAAGTCGCTTCAGTCGTGTCCGACTCTGTGCGACCCCACAGATGGTGGCCCACCAGGCTCCCCCGTCCCTGGGATTCTCCAGGCAAGAACACTGGAGTGGGTTGCCATTTCCTTCTCCAATGCATGAAAGTGAAAGTGAAAGTGAAGTTGTTGAGTCTTGTCCGACTCTTAGCAACCCCATGGACTGCGGCCCGCCAGGCTCCTCTGTCCATGGAATTCTCCAGGCAAGAGTACTGGAGTGGGATGCTATTCCCTTCTCCAGGGGATCTTCCCAACCCAGGGATTGAACCCAGTCTCCTGCATTGCAGGCTGTTTCCTTACCAACTGGGCCACTAGGAAAGACCCTAGAATACTACCCTGCTAATAATAATACTTTTATAACTCAAACGTCTTTTCTTCAACAAAATTTCATGTTTTAAAAGAATTAGTTGAAGAAAAAAATAATTGTCCTCAAAGGGGTTTACCCGTATTTATCAGTGAAAGAAGTATTTTGCTTCTAACAATTTTCCTATAAACCACTCCACTGCAGAGGACTTTCTGCATAAATAATAAAAATATTAGAGCTTGCCTAAAGGTCCTAACGAAGCACTTATTTATTTATTTTTTTTAACTTGGAAAGGAACCTGGTAAGGCATTGGAAGACTTAATAAAACAGGTGGCTCATAGAATTATATTTAGAGCATGCCGTATTTTTAGCAACTGCCTCTGTACAGAGAGTCACTGCAACTTGATTCATGAGAAATGCCAATCAAATTCCAAATTCTTCCTTTTGATGACTATTAAAAGCAGAATAACTAGCTTTCACTTGAGCAAGGGGTTCCAAATTTCTTGAAACAATAATCTGCTACTTGCCACACTGTTTTGAAAGGCAGTAAGTGATTATACACCAAGATCTAATTTGCTCTCATAGGCTAAAATTTTTATGTTTAGAGGATTTTCATACAATTGTTTTTCCAAAATGTTTCTATTTCACTATTGTGACATTCATTCATACATACTTTTTTCTAATAACATGGCAAGCACATGTACTGTGGCCACAAACAATAATGTATTCTCAGATTTTATTAAAGGGTAAAAAAACAAGCACAAAATATAAACCATTTGGACTCTTTTCCCAAAACGTACAGCTAATCACATTAACATTGGCAACTACAGAACTAGTTCAAAATGCAGTACTATTGAACAAGACAATTAGAGCAAATATTGAGAATATATTTCAGTAACAAATTGCTCCCAACTATTAATAAAATCGGATTTTTATTTAAGGTCTGAAACACTGGTAATTAATATCATGAAGTCAAAATGTTTAGTTTCTCAATCTTTAATTATTAAGTCATATGAAAATCACTTTGACACCATTTGTAATAAGGAAGTCTGAATCCTCGCTTTGCACTCATGGAATCTTGCACAAGCCACTTCATATCTCAAACCTCATTTCCACAACTTATAAAACAAACACATAATTCCATCTATCTTACCTCCTTAGAAAGGCAATGTCTGTTAAAATGATGTCACTGGGTTTTCCAGGTGGCACTAGAGGTAAAGAACCGCCTGTCAATGCAAGAGACATAAGAGACGTGGGTTTGATCCCTGGGTCTCAGGAAGATCCCCTGGAAGAGGGCATGACAACCCACTCTAGTATTCTTCCCTGGAGAATCCCATGGACAGAAGAGCCTGGAGGGCTACAGGCCATAGGGTCACAAAGAGTCAGACACGACTGAAGAAACTTAGCATGGTCCAGCACCTAACTTCCTTAGAAAGGCAAAGTGTGTGTTAAAATAATGTCAATAACTGTTTTGAAAGTCAGTACATTTGACACAGGATGGAAAAGTCTCCACTAAAACCACAAATGTTACAGCCACTATTTTTTATTCTAAATAAAGTATAAGTGTTATGTAATAAAAGATGATAAAGATTAACTCTGAGTTTTATCTTTATTTTAGGGCACTCTATTCAATGCAAAAGGATTTTTCCCCTGACAGCTCCTCATTATTACACTAATAATCATGCCGAGGAAATGGTGTATTATAGACAAGCACACACTGAATGAATGAACAGATGATAGGAAGAACATGTAACTGGCCCCAGGGGCCTAAAGCAGGAGATTCACTGCAAAGTTTTTGAAAAGATGTGTCCTCTCTCCTCTGATTCAGTTCAGTTCAGTTCAGTCGCTCAGTCATGTCGGACTCTTTGTGACCCCATGAACTGCAGCACGCCAGGACTCCCTGTCCATCACCAACTCCCAGAGCCTACCCAAACTCATATCCATTAAGTCGGTGATGCCATCCAACCATCTCATCCTCTGTCGTCTCCTTCTCCTCCTACCCTCAATCTTTCCCAGCATCAGGGTCTTTTTATATGAGTCAGCTCTTTGCATCAGGTGGCCAAAGCATTGGAGATTTTGCTTCAATATCAGTCCTTCCAATGAACACTCAGGACTAATCTCCTTTAGGATGGACTGGTTGGATCTCCTTGCAGTCCAAGGGACTCTCAAGTCTTCTCCAACACCAAAGTTCAAAAGCATCAATTCTTTAGTGCTCAGTTTTCTTTATAAGTCCAACTCTCACATCCATACATGACTACTGGAAAAACCATAGCCTTGACTAGACGTTCCCCTGTCAGCAAAGTAATGTCTGCTTTTCAATATGCATCCAGGTTGGTCATAACTTTCCTTCCAAGGAGTAAGTGTCTTTTAATTTCATGGCTGCAATCACCATCTGCAGTGATTCTGGAGCCCAGAAAAATAAAGGCAGCCACTGTATCCACTGTTTCCCCATCTATTTGCCATGAAGTGAAGGGACCGGATGCCATGATCTTCATTTTCTGAATGTTGAGCTTTAAGCCAACTTTTTCACTCTCCTCTTTCACTTTCATCAAGAGGCTTTTGAGTTCCTCTTCACTTTCTGCCATAAGGGTGGTGTCATCTGCATATCTGAGGTTATTGATATTTCTCCCGGCAATCTTGATTCCAGCTTGTGCTTCATCCAGTCCAGCGTTTCTCATGATGTACTCTGCATATAAGTTAAAACAGGGTGACAATATACAGCCTTGACGTACTCCTTTTCCTATTTGGAACCAGTCTGTTGTTCCATGTCCAGTTCTAACTGTTGCTTCCTGACCTGCAAACAGGTTTGTCAAGAGGCAGGTCAGGTGGTCTGGTATTCCCATCTCTTTCAGAATTTTCCACAGTTTATTGTGATCCACACAGTCAAAGGCTTTGGCTTTGTCAAAGCCAAAAAGTCAAAGGCTTTGTCAATAAAGCAGAAATAGATGTTTTTCTGGAACTCTCTTGCTTTTTTGATGATCCAGCGGATGTTGGCAATTTGATCTCTGGTTCCTCTGCCTTTTCTAAAACCAGCTGGAACATCTGGAGGTTCACGGTTCACATATTGCTGAAGCCTGGCTTGGAAAATTTTGAGCATTACTTTACTAGTGTGTGAGATTAGTGCAATTGTGTGGTCGTTTGAGTATTCTTTGGCATTGCCTTTCTTAGGGATTGGAATGAAAACTGACCTTTTGCAGTCCTGTGACCACTGCTGAGTTTTCCAAATTCGCTGACATATTGAGTGTAGCACTTTCACAGCATCATCTTTCAGGATTTGAAATAGCTCAACTGGAATTCCATCACCTTCACTAGCTTTGTTCATAGTGATGCTTCCTAAGGCCCACTTGACTTCACATTCTAGGATGTCTGGCTCTAGATCAGTGATCACACTGTCGTGATTAATTGGGTCATGAAAATCTTTTTTGTACAATTCTATGTATTCTTTCCACCTCTTCTTAAAATCTGCTTCTGTGAGGTCCATACTATTTCTGTCCTTGAGCCCATCTTTGCATGAAATGTTCCCTTGGTATTTCTAATTTTCTTAAAGAAATCTCTAGTCTTTCCCAATCTATTGTTTTCCTCTATTTCTTTGCACTGATTGCCGAGGAAGGCTTTCTTATCTCTTCTTGCTATTCTTTGGAACTCTGCATTCAAATGCGTATATCTTTCCTTTTCTCCTTTACTTTTCACTTCTCTTCTTTCACAGCTATTCTTAAGGCCTCCTCAGACAGCCATTTTGCTTTTTTGCATTTCTTTTTCTTGGGGATGGTCTTGATCCCTGTCTTCTGTACAATGTCACAAACCTCTGTCCATAGTTCATCAGGTACTCTATCTATCAGATCTAGTCCCTAAATCCATTTCTCACTTCCATTCTACAATCAAAAGGGATTTGATTTAGATCATACCTGAATGGTTTAGTGGCTTTCCCCACTTTCTTCAATTTAAGTCTGAATCTGGCAATAAGGAGTTCATGATCTGAGCCACAGTCCGCTCCCAGTCTTGTTTTTGCTGACTGTATAGAGCTTCTCCATCTTTGGCTGCAAAGAATATAATCAATCTGATTTCAGTGTTGGCCATCTGGTGATGTTCACGTGTAGAGTCTTCTTTTGTGTTGTTGGAATAGGGTATTTGCTATGACCCATGTGTTCTCTTGGCAAAAGTCTGTTAGCCTTTGCCCTGCCTCATTCTGTACTCCAAGGCCAAATTTGCCTGTTACTCCAGGTGTTTCTTGACTTTCTACTTTTGCATTCCAGTCCCCTGTAATGAAAAGGAAATCTTTTTTGGGTTTTAGTTCTAAAAGGTCTTGTAGGTCTTCATAGAACCATTCAACTTCAGCTTCTTCAGTGTTACTAGTTGGGGCATAGACTTGGATTACCGTGATATTGAATGGTTTGCCTTGGAAACGAACAGGGATCATTCCCTAGTTTTTGAGATTGCGCCCAAATACTGCATTTCGGACTCTTTTGTTGACCATGATGGCTACTCCATTTCTTCTAAGGGATTCATGCCAACAGTGGTAGATATAATGGTCATCTGAGTTAAATTCACCCATTACAGTCCATTTTAGTTCACTGATTCTTAGAATGTCGACGTTCACTCTTGCCATCTCCTATTTGACCACTTCCAGTTTGCCTTGATTCATGAACCTAACATTCCAGGTTCCTATGCAATATTGCTCTTTACAGCATTGGACCTTGCTTCTATAACCAGTCACATCCACAACTGGGTGTTGTTTTTGCTTTGGCTCCATCCCTTCATTCTTTCTGAAGTTATTTCTGCACTGATCTCCAGTAGTATATTGGGCACATATACCACCTGGGAGAGTTCATCTTTTAGTATCCTATCTTTTTGCCTTTTCATACTGTTCATGGGGTTCTCAAGGGAAGAATACTGAAGTGGTTCGCCATTCCCTTCTCCAGTGGACCACATTCTGTCAGACCTCTCCACCATGACCCGTCCGTCTTGGGTGGCCCCACACGGTTGGCCTACTTTCATTGAGTTAGATGAGGCTGTGGTCCATGTGATCAGATTGGCTAGTTTTCCGGTAACATTCTGTATTCCCCACTCCACAGGACAACTCCATATCTCCAGTGTGAACATGAGAGGAAATACTGCTGATACTCACCGAAAAAGACAATGCTCTCACCATGTCCTGACCCATGAGGATTAAGAATATAAGACAGACTCTGGATCCATCTACCCAAGATTCATGCAGCCAAATGACTCAGCTATATAAACTGTGTCCCAGCGACATCACTAACAAAGAGTAAATTCTGTAACATTTCTTTTTCCTGGAGGAACTGAGATGTGTTTGAAGTCGCGTGGACTCACTAGAAGTGGAGAGAACTGTCAAAGAAATGGCTATACTCTTGTGGAGTCTGGGTAGTGGTCCTCAGAAAAGTCTCTCCCAACCTCTGACTAAAATATCTGTGAAGACGTAAGGCCTAAAGCCATTATAACAAATTATAAATTTAAAACAATAAGAAATGATTAAGAACTACTCCATAGATGTATAATGAAAAGATGTTCATGATCTAGTGTGAAAACATTATAAAGCCAATATTACTTAACAAAGATTTATATGTAAGTATTACGTATATAAAATAGCTAGAAGGACACATATCATATACCTGCCAGACCATCTGTCATATTTACAGCATATATTTTCCTAGTTTCACTTTAAATTTTCAATTTATTTACCATTATTCGGACATATGGTACTCTTCAATTATTAGGCAAATATCATCTTTGTCACTCGTTACATCTCCCTTTACATTTTTCTCTAATGATTATAATATACAGGAAGTTTATTCTATCAATACTTCTTTAATACAGTTGGAATTTGGTTTACCAAAGATAAGAATTCAATATTTTGCTTCTCTTCATAGAAGAGTCTTGGAAATCACGGATTTAATGTAAATGCCTTTCAGGCTTTGGTAACTATCGCAAGAAACTAATTTGAAACAATTACCAAAACTTGACTTCCCATCAGAAGTCAACCGGGTTTTCAAGATTACATTTTCCAAGATACATGAGCCTAGACTAAAGAAGCCCTGGACACTTTCATTGTAGAATAATCTACAGACCCTCAGAACTACCCCAACATTCTATAGGAAGTTAAAATTTGAATTACAGCCATGCTGTATATTGGGTTGGGGGTGGTGCAGATAATTTACCTTTTAATTCAGTAATTGCTAAACCACAAGGAGCCACATCTGAACTTTATGGCAAAGACTGTGCATTACCCAGAGATCCTGCACATGAGCAGAAACAGTGCCCCTGAAGGCTTGTCTCCTTATATACAATATAAATATGTTTGAAGTGTAAGAAGAGAAAAGTAAAGGTATACTTGGTGAACAGAAAAACAGCCTACAGTGAAAAGTGTTGGTGATCACCAGAATCTACTGTCCTCTCTTCCTCATGCGCATAGCACCATCCCTCATTTTCTAGCCCCTGACATCTAGGCAGAGCCAGGCAATAAGTTTTCATCAACAAAATGTAGATAGAAGTGGTGTGTGTCACCTTTGGACTGAGGGAGTCAAGAGGTTAGGTATGCCTTTCCAATTCTGTTACTATGGTAATAAAGCATTTATGTAACTCATGAATATTTTTAATTAATAGATTTACTGCTGTTGTAATAAGGACAGGACTGTATGTCATATATAACAGTGGCTGGTACATAAGGACTGATAAGGATCAGTTGAAAAGAATGATCTATTTCTTCCTCTAAATATTAGTATGAAATGGACAGCTTAATTAACATTATTTTATGGGAAACAGCAGTTACAAGATAAACAGAAATACAGCCACAAGTAACAAAGGTTCAGTGTAAGCCCATATAAGTGTTAGTCTTTCAGTCAAGCCCGACTTTTTGTGACCCCGTGGACTGCAACCCATCAGGCTCCTCTGTCCATGGGATTTTCCAGGCAAAGATACTGGAGTGGTTTGCCATTTCCTTCTCCAAGCCATATAAATGAAGTAATAAATGGAACACAACTAACTTGGACATCTGAAAAAGATTCAACCTATATGAAAAAAAATTTTTAATATGTCCAACTAAAATTGATAAAATTTTTTATTTCAACTAAAATTGATAAAATTATTTCAACTAAAATTGATAAAATAATTTTCTTGCACTGAATTCCAGAAAAGAGTTAACCTAATTACTTGGAACATATAAATAAAAGTTGCTTTAGATCATTCATTCAAGTACTGAACGTTTCTATATGCTATACTGGGTGCTAAAGTAAACAGGACTATCATTCTCTTACTTAAAATCTATAAATGACAGAAACATGGACAAATAACCACAATTCCATATAGGATGTATATAAAGTCTGGTGGTGGAATGAAGGTAGGGCTGGTCAGCTCTTCCTAGAGAAGGTCAGGGCAAAGAAAGGAAGGCTCAGGATGGCTCTAGTAAGATGAGTAGGAGTTTTAGGAAAAGGACATTCTAGACAAAGAGAAGAGTAAATATGAACTCAAATCCTTCTGAAGATTAAAATATATCTGTGGTAAAATCAAACAAATATTTCTAGAATAAGTATCTCTTTCTTGCCACCTCCTCCTGGTATTGACTTTCTTGGTTAATGGCTACAGGATCACTCAGTCGTTTAAGTCATGAGTCATTAGAACCATATTTTGACTGCTCTTCTGGTCCAAAATTCTAATAGGTCCCCTACAAGGTTGCGTAACTTCAGCACCATTGACATTTTGGTATGCTTCATTGCTCTGGGCATCGTGGGATGTTTGGCAACATATCTGGCCTCTACGCACTGGATGCCACTAGCTTCCCCTGGCCCTGCACAGCTGTGACACCAAAAGTTTCCCCAGACACTGCCAATGTTCTCTAGGGGACAAAACTGCCCCAGCTGAGAAACACTGGGCTCCATGTGCCCTGCCCACAGGGACCCACTCTTCTTGCCACTGGAACCACATTACTTCCCGCGGCTCCCCTCCCCTCCCCATACAGGGGTCGTCCTTCCACAACGGTGGTCTTCTCAGCGCCTCCTCTGCCCCTGCACAATGTGCATAAGGGGAGACCACTCCTAACACATCAGACTAACATACCACCTACAGTTTAAGCCCTCACTCTCTCATAATACATTTCAAGCCTTCATCTGAACTTAACCTTAATTTTCTCCCTTACTCCACAAGCCACGCTACGTTTCAGCACCTGAGACCCACAAGAAGCCCTTGAATTTTCACATCCCCAAGTGTTTAGTCGTCCCTCAAAGTCCAGCTGAGAAGCCTCCTACAGCCTAGGTGTCATAACACTCTTACTCGCACGTGTCTCAAAGTTCACCCAGCACTTCTTGTACTCCTCTGTTAACAGCATTTAACAGACTATTTCATTGAATGGATGTGTGTATGCGTGTGTGTGTGTGTGCCTGACGTCACTGTGTGGTGGCCCTGAGAAGGCTGAGCATAATTAGCTAAGGACTCCCACAGTATGCTTTGAAATCCATCGTGCTCTTGCCCCAGCAGTATCTCCCATGCACCACTCAGTCAGTAACCAAGTGTGGCCTGGCTATGAAGAGGAAACTTTCTCTCAGGAGGCAAGGGATTCCTCTGAAGGACAAACAGTTTTGAGGGGGAGCTTTGCGGAACCTTGCTTAGACTGCCCTGCAGCCTGGGGTACTTCTACCCAACACTGTCATCCTCTCTTCACCAGTTTCAGACTCCACTGCTCTCTCCTTTTCTCTAACAGAGACACTTCCCCTAAATAAACTCTTTGCACAGTTAACCCCACCTTGCCATCTGAGGACCTAGGCTAACACTACAATGTTAAAGGCGGAGGCATAAGAAAGTCTCCTTAGTGTTGTTTATTTAACTGAGTATGGGAATAAATAAAAGGGGTCCTTGTGAATTTTACCAACAAAAAATACAGACTAGCATGTGTAATGATCTAAGGCTATAGGACTTCTGAGCAAATAGAAAGTTTAGAAAATAAAAGTTTTACAAGAAGACAAAAAAACAGTAAAGACACTATTGATGGTTTCCATGCAGTTATTTCCTGTCTGAACAAGGAGTTACTAGAGCACCTCAATAATCAGTCATCAGAGGGCATTAGTGTCTGACATGCTGCAGAATGGTTCACATGAGAAACTTCAAAAAAGTGCACACAGACACTGCAAGCTACTCCGTGAGAATACTGTAAAAGCCAGATGCAACGTCTGGTTTTATGACATCTGGAAACTGTTTCTTTCAACCAAAAAGACTGCATTGCTTCAAATCCCACCAAGAAACAGTGAAGTTAATTGTCTAGGCAGTCGGGTTAGTCCCTGAGGGCCTTTGGAAGAAGGGAACCCACCAGGTAATGTAAGAGAGCTGAGAGACAGGGGTTGTCGGGAACGTCTCTGTACAATTTACACATGCCATCCTGACAAGGATATGCCCCCAATATTATATCTTATGGAATACTGACCTCTACTTCGGCAACTGCCTATCAACATTATGAGAAGATAGATAATATGACCATAAAAAAAAGTCTGTAGTTGAATCTAGGGGTATTAAGGCCTGATAACTATATAGTCTGTGACTTTATCAATGAACTAAAAACAGAGTTTGATTAGCCATTATATTGCTTATAGGTAACTTTATGATTTGGCTGTATTTTCATATCTACTATAGATTTTAGAAACATAAAAATAATCAGAAATGTTTGAGCATGTGATAAATACTTATGAGAAAGAAAAATTACAGGGAAGGTAAGGTTAGAAAAGCAAAAGTTATACCCACATGAAACAAAGAAAATTTCTGGCAGACTCATAGCCCCTTCTGGTTCTTAAGACACTTAAAGTGTCTTAAAACACTTAAGAAAACTAAACAATACAAGTTATGGTTCAGTGGTTTAGTGAAAGGGAAAAACAGGTAAAACCTAAGACTTCCAGAAGTAGGGAAAATATAGCTGAATAGAAATTAAAAGAAAGCTTTAGTTCATATATCTGAGTTGCAACACTAGCAACTAAAAGGAATCAATAAATATGTTGCGGTGTCAATTTTTTTAAAGGCTGTATGCTCAGAGATGTTTGGAAAATAGTAATTTGTTTTTTATTCCTTTCCTCTAAAAGTCAAGTTCCTCAGCAGATACCAGAGAAAGGAAGGACAGATGCTACTGCAAGTGAGAAGATGGAAGGGGAACAAGTCAAGTGATGAATGAGACATGAAAGGAGAACTTAGTGGATTCCAGGAAGAAAAGAAGGATGGGTGCAAAGGAAACAGTTGGAAGGAAGTGTGTGCGATGACTCTTTCACTGGGGGTTAAGGTCTGGAAGCAGAAGGCGAGTTAGATGCTCTAGGGGGACTGCCAAGATAAGTGCTTCAGTGTGCTACACAGGATTCAGGGAAGGGATTTCTCTCTGCAAGGCCCTCTCACACACACACTGAACTAAGAGGCAGGGCAGAGTCTGGCAAGGGGAGGAATCAAGTCCCCATGCCCTGGAGGGTCTTAGAACCTTAGTGGGGTCTGGAAGATTACCAATGGCGTCACCAAACCACCTTACATGGGGACAGCACTGCACAGGAGTTAAGTGACCCTGTGTCGAGGGCTGCACAATGCATCAGGCAGACAAGAAATCAAACAGGTGTTGCAGCCAGAACTCAGAGGGACACACAGCACTAGGGAGAACCCACGAGGGAATGAGTCAGTGAAATCCAACTGAACAAAGAAAAGCCATCAGGCTCAGAATATAGCTGCTGGTGCCAGAAAAATGCAGAGAGACCAAGGCACAAAAGACACTGGAGGCCAGAGGAACTGGAGGACACATATGATTTCCCCACCCTCCTCTCAAGCAATACAAAGGCCTCAGAACACTTTATGGCCCTGTATAAGGTCATTTTCATCAATGGTCAACATTTGCCTGAATCCAGCAATGTTCAAGATAATGAACATTAACGGAAAAAAGAAAAATTAGGAAGTCTCACACTCATTTAAGATATTTGGGAAAACCATTTGACTAAGTACAACATCTACTCATGATTAAAAGCAAAACTAAAAGCAAGGAGCAACCAGAAAAAGAGAACCTCAGTAAGACTTGCTCTAAATATCCTTCAGTAAATCTCAAATTTAGCTATTAATGGACGGACAGAGATCAAAGCTGGATCATTACAGCAGCACATATACAAAGTCACAAAGATGAGCTGAGAAACAAGCAGGAGCAGGGCTGTAGGTGAGCATTACTGACAACCTGGGCATTGCATCAAGGTGGATCTGCAAAAATTCAGCTGGTTCAGGTTGTGGGTAATGCAACTTTATCTGGATCTAAAGACTAATCTGAGATTTAAAAAAGAAATCTGGTGTTACAACAAACAGACTCTAAAGCCTACCAGAAATTCTGCCACCTGATGGAACTATTATTCCAAAGAGTTCTAAGGAGCGAGTCAAAGTAGAAATAAAACAATCATAAAGTGAAAGCTGCTCAGGCGTCGTGTCTGACTCTTTGTTACGCCATGGGCTATACAGTGTGTGGAATTCTCCGGGCCAGAATACTGGAGTGGGTAGCCTTTCCATTCTCCAAGGGATCTTCCCAACCCAGGGATTGAACCCCAGTCTCTAACATTGCAGGTGGATTCTATACCAGCTGGTATACAAGGGAAGCCCAAAATAATAGCTAATATCTGTTCTAGTACTAATATCATAAGTGAAGAAAATTAAAGAAATGTCACTAATCTCATTAGTGATTCAGACTTGTAATTGGTCCTCATCACACTTCTAAAAGATTTTTAGATCCTGGTACCTCTAGTTATTTGCTGTGTTACTGGAAATTTTCTATCTCTGTCATGACTGATGTCTTCAACACAGACTTACACATACAAAGAAAGTGAGATAAAGCTGATTTATGTAAGTATGAAAAATATGTTTTTAAATGTTAAATCAAATTAAACTCTGATAATATCAATAAGTCTATCAAAAGCAAAGTACATACATAAATCAAATTAATAACGCAGGATAAATGGACAACTATGTCCAAATTGATGAAGTGATAGGAAAGGATGAACTTCTGTTAAGACTTAAAAACATTTTCAAAAAGGAGATGCTGAAAAATAATTTGAACTACACCACCATTATGAATCAACATAAGCAGAAACATCATTCCTAACAACTTTTCCCATCTGGACTTTTTTCCATGCCTTAAATACTAAATCAAGAAAACATACTGACCGTGGCAAATTTGTGGTAGTAAATCTAGAATTGTCCAGACAAACTAAACATTTTGAAAGTTTCTAGAAAAGAGAATATTTTTCTTTCCTTTTATGTGTAGATGACTGTGTAAATATTAGCATGTTTCTGCCATTCTGATGTTGAATTTTATATTTATCTATAGCAGGAAAGAAAATTGTCCAAGGCATTCCTTGTATGTATAAATCAAAATAATAATTTTATATATATATATAGATATATATATGTAATATCTTGATATATATATACAAGACAATAGCAGGGAAAAGAACAAAGAGACATTCCAAATCTACTTAGTAATGACCAATACTCACACCCAGAAAGACATCTTACATCAATTACCCTGGAAGGAAGTATTATATTTTGCCTAGAGGGAACTGTTATCAATTTTCTACTTCATCAAAAAGTAAATAATGTTGATGTTCTGAAACTCTTCTAAATTTTGACCAACAAAAGCCAGAATACTTGGAGAGAATCCTGTAGCCAAATTATTAGTGTCCTCTTCTTGAACACTAACTTACATGAAGTAAGTTCATGTGTGTTTTAACATTAAGCGTTCACAACTACAGGTTCTGTGAACTTGGATAAAAAAGTGTTACATCTTTATTTTCCCTAACCTCTGATACCTAACATTTCCTTCAATTATGATTGCAGGTAAAACTACAGTCATTGTGACTTTGTTAGCAACAAAAGAATAGTTGTGCATTTGTGCTCAGTTGCTTCAGACGTGTCTGACCCTTTGTAACCCCATGGACTGTAGTCCTCCAGGATCCTCTGTCCATGGATTCTCCAGGCAAGAATACCGGAATGGGTTGCCATGCCCTTCTCCAGGGAATCTTTTCAACCCAAGGATCAAACCCTCATCTCCTGTGTCTCTTGTATTGGAGGTGGAATCTTTACCACTGAGCCACCAGGGAAGCCCCAAAATAATAGCTACTTCAACACTAACATAATGCAATATGAAACTATCTGGATTATTTATTCTCATTACCACCACAGAAGTATATAAATAGTCTTCTCCCCAACAGATATTATTTAATGCATTAATAAAGAAGGAAGTATTATGACATCACAAATTATATACTTATAACATTTTGATTATTGTTAGTATTTAAAAGAAAGCCAATTAAAGAACATGTATGCTATTTTGCACGGTAAAATTACGCTGACAGGAGGTCCTGAGTTTCCCCTAGAATGCTGAAAAAGTTGATGGGGGAGAAAAAGAGGTTTAGAACCTCTGTTTTAGAAGGAGAAAAACAAATAAAACACAGAATCCAATATTTCATTTTATTTCCTCTCTCTACAATGAGATTTTTACAAAATCCACATCTTTTACTCTTGTCATTCTGATAATCATTTCTCATTTATTGGCACCAGATCTTTGTAGATGCTCTACATTTTTAAGTGAACATTTTAAACAGACACTTTCAACCTTTTCCCTATCCTGTAATTCACAGATTAATGATTATCCCCACACTAGCCAAAAAAAAAAAAACTCCTTTCAAACCCTATATTCATTCTCTTTTTCTTCTATCACTCTTCATTCAAAGAACATATTTAAGTAAATTCAGAGGTGTTGGCCTCAACAGAGTCCAGCATGGATGTGTAAATGTAAGGGCCTGCCCTCCTGCTGGAAACCGCACTTCACGTAAGGGCAAAGAGCCCTGCCTGCCTCCCCGACTAGCTCAGCATCTAACACTTTTTCTCACAGCTTTGCAAAAGAGGGTCAGTTTTGCCCAGCAGGGAGGGACAGGCTGATCCTCCACACCCCACTCCCCCTGCAGGAAGGAGTGGCCTCTGGCTTGGGTTCGTCTAGGTGTTAACCCCTCTGGTGGCACACTCTGATCGCTTGGGTCCCCCAACCGCGCACTCAGGAAAAGCCAATACCCGGCTTACTGAACTGGATCCCAAGAAAACGCTAAGGGACCGGAGGGAGCTTACCAAGCCTCCACAGAGGCTGAAGACCGCTGTATGATCCTCGCGAGCATTGACCTGGCCGCGGTAGAAGCAGTGGCGTAGGTCTGGGGGCGCCGCGCTGCGCTCCTCCGCCGGGTGCGCAGCAGTCCCTAAGTGCACCTCGGTGTATCCCGCAGCCAGGAAGGCCGCGTCGGCGCTCAGGTTCAGCTGGAAGAGCTGCCCGTAGGCGCGGATTCGGTAGTGGGTTCTGAACGGTGTGGGCTCCAGAGTCTCCGAGCTGCGCTTCCTCCGGCTGAAGTGGTGGCTCTGTGGGAATACTTCGCCGAACTCATTGACCCGCGCGGGGGTCACCACTTCGTAGGAGGCCAGTGTCCTCACTAAGGCTTCTGCAATCACAGCGATACGGCCATTGAGCCCCACCCGTTTCCAACTTCCCAGCCTCGAACTCCATCAACCAGACTTCCTTTCCAAAGCGCCGAGGCCCCAGGTCCCCATATCCCCGGCCGGGCGCGACAAATGGACACACGCTGGCCAGCGCGCGCGCATACACACACGTGCGCTCTGTGAGTGTGCCTGCCTGCTTTCCCACACCCCCGATTCTCTCCACCCTCCCCAAGCACGGACTCTGACATTCAGGGTCCTCAGCAGCCACCTCCTTCCCGCGTCCCTCTTCTCCTCCCTGTGGCCGCCAACTCGTGCCCGCTGGCGCCCTCGCCATCCTGCCCCTCGCGCCCCCGCCGCGTGGTCCCCGAAGAGAGACGTGGTCCCTGCGCGCGCGATTCCTAGAAACCCCGCATAGCCGCAACCTCCGGGGATGCTTCGAGCTGACGGACACCGGAGTTCCGAGAGCCCCGGCAGGGCTACGGTCCCCCAAAGGACAGAGTCGCTCCCCCGCTTCCGTCCTCCCACCCCCTCTGGCCCGCGCCCCACCTCGCTCCTGAAGTCGCCCCGCGGTGACCTTACCCTGCCTGGGGTGGAAGTGAACTTCCCAAGACCTGGTGATGAAGAGCGAGAGCTGGTAGAGCAGCCCCGTCAGCCACTTGACCACCCGCATGGTTCCACCGGGGGGATCCCGACCGGGGAGGCCAACTCGAGCCGCCCGCCGCCCCGCCGGCTTCCCAGCGCTCCGCTGCCTCTCCTGCTCTCGCCTGTCGCTCTCCGCGCCGGCCGCCGCGGCGACTCAGCAGCCTCCGGAGCAGCAGCCTCGGCCCCCGGCCGGCCCGTCGCGCCACACTGCCAGTCTTCGCTCCCTGAGCCGCTGCTTCATCTCACTGCAGCCCCGCAGCCCCCGGCTCGCTCTCGGCAGCCTCGCTTCGCTTCCTGCGCCCGCACCGCCCTCAGAAGCCCTCTACACCAGTCCAGCCCAGCGCGAGGAAGCAAGCCGACCTAGCAGGAACGGTGCCAAGATAGCCACCCCGGGCCCGGCTAGCGCGGGGGAGAGCCCGCCCCCAGGGCCCGCGCCGGGCCAATCAGCGGGAGGCGCGGCCCGGGCTCGCCCTCCAGCGAGCGGCCCGCCCCCAGCTCCCAGCCGCTCGAGGAGTGCGGTCCCTGAGGGCTCCCGCTGTGGCCGTGCAGCGTGGTGAGTCGCCCGAGGCCCAATTGGACACCATCCAGGTACCCTTAAAACCTAGGACTCAAGTTGCGCGGCCGAGGTCCAGATAGGGGATAGGTGTGTGAGGTTTTAGTTCTTACAATGAAACGGCAAGCATCAGATGAAAAGTTTCTGTTATTTATGCTTCATGGTAATGTTAGGTTTCTCAAACAAGATAAAGTAAACTACAGCGGGAAATTTTTATAGGCAGAAGATGCTACCAATGATGCTTAATGGCCAGGCCTCATTTGCAGGGCCCTTTGTGCACCCGAGGAGTTGTTGAGAGTTTCAGCAATCAACAAACTTCTGGGGGAGAATTTCTGACAATCACCTAAAGAAATTCAACAACAAAAAAGGAGCGCAGTCTCCAAAGTTAGAGTAGTCATCGTATTTTTTTTTTTCATTTCAGTGTTCATTTTTTGTACCTAATTTTGCATAAAGGGCCTCACCAAATTATGTAAATATCAGCCACCACAAAATTTGGATCTACCCCTGTCTGTGGGTTGTTTTTAGGAGACTTTCTGCGGGTAGTTTCACAGTATTCATATGCCCTTTGTTTATAATACCCAAATAGCCTCATGTATTCACAGGTATCTTCCTCAGCATTTATTGCAGCTCTGAATCCAGTTGTGTCATCTTGTGGTTTGTTAAGTTGGATAAAACTCAGTGGCAGCAAAAAGTATCATCATTTCAGAACTCCTTTCTCATTACCCAAATCCACCTGTTTAATTTACAGATTCCGTATTGCTCCTCTCAATAACCAATATGAAAAAAAAAAAAAGAACAGGAAGTGGTCAGATATTCTCCAAATCCAACTAAGGGAGACAAAAAGTATGAGTATAAAAAATAAAGGAATTAGATGAATAAATCTTCACGAACATAAAGAAATACACTCTCAATTTAGTCCCTGGCTGTCCTTTCTCCTCTGAGCTCTCAACAATGAAAATACTGTTCACTCTGAGTTGACCTCTCATAACAAGCCTGTTTCATGCCCTTGGTCCATCTGTTCACCACAAATGTGGAAATCTTGTCCAAGGAAGATTTTCTTACTTTTGCCAAGGAAATTACCCAGCTTGATAATGTAATTCTTCCACAATCCATCCCCTTCTCATCTACCCCGTGCTCACAAGTGTCATTTTTATTCATCACAGAATTACAGACTTCTTATAGTGTTTTTCTAAATTAATCCTACTGTTACTCTAAACAAAGCAAAAATGGACTTGATCCACAACTATTTGGTGGTTACCTTCAGTATACTGTAATTTAGAGTCATTCCAATTGCCCTGCGGCTCTGAATGCATCGTTCGTTACCTTAGGAGCCATGCCTGTGTGTGCATGCTAAATCACTTCAGTCATATGACTCTGTGCAACCCTATGGACTGTAGCCCACCAGGTTCCTCTGTCCATGGGATTCTCCAAGAAAGAATACTGGAGTGGATTGTCAGGCCCTCTGCCAGGAAGTCTTTCCAACCCTGGGATCAAATCTGCATCTCTTACATCTCCTGCATTGGCAGGTAGGTTCTTTACCACTAGTGCCGCCTGGGAAGCCCAGGTGTCGTGCCTGCTGCTGCTGCTGCTAAGTCGCTTCAGTTGTGTCCAACTCTGTGAGACCCCAGAGACAGCAGCCCACCAGGCTCCCCCGTCCCTGCCTACCTTCATACAAATAACAGAAAATAGAACTGCACCTGTTTAACTGACTATGACTGCCAATTGCAGGCAAAATAGATATTTCATTTTCATCACAGAATGTTTGTCATTCAAAGTAGTATTTGCAGTGGAGCATTTGATTCTTTTTGATCTGCTTTAACTTTTTGGAAACAATGTCCTAAGAACAGAACTGTTTTTTCTTGTTTTAAAGAAGCAGGAAGATGTACAGGATATGTATTGTATGTCATTATAATCTGCACAGTGTTTAGTAAAGAGCATTGTTTCTTTCCTTTTATAAAAGATAAATGTTACACAATATCTAAGTAGCTCACTGGATTTCTAAAAACCCTGACACCAGAGTTTTTTCATTATTCCAGACTAGAACTGTTGTGATGAATATGACAACATTTACTTATCTCTCTTTATTATCTCGCATTGTTTATCTCTCTTCCTTTTTCCTTTCCTACCGGTGAAAATGTCATGAATAAACTAATCTCTGCCATCTAAATCAAACATTTCTCCACATGGACAATTATATCTACCACTTACGGAATTCCTTTGACATACCAAGCACTATACAAAGGACTTTAGAAAGGTTATTTTATTTATTTATGCATTTCCCCCCATGAGACTTAGAGAAATTAGGTAATTCAACCCAGATCACATATCAAGTTAGACTCAAATCTCTTTGGTTTCAAAATCCATACTTTTTTTTTTTTAAACTTTACATAATTGTATTAGTTTTGCCAAATATCAAAATGAATCCGCCACAGGTATACCTGTGTTCCCCATCCTGAACCCTCCTCCTTCTTCCCTCCCCATACCATCCCTCTGGGTCGTCCCAGTGCACTAGCCCCAAGCATCCATTATCGTGCGTTGAACCTGGACCGGCAACTCGTTTCATACATGATACTTTACATGTTTCAATGCCATTCTCCCAAATCTTCCCACCCTCTCCCTCTCCCACAGAGTCCATAAGACTGTTCTATATAAAATCCATACTTTTTAAGAGAAGGCTATATTCTTCATGCTAGCTCAAATCTCATGCAGCACAGTCATAACCAGCAACAACTTGGAAAACAAAGCCATAATTATATCAAATGTATTGTTTGATTTGTAATGCCAACAATTATCATTATAAATACAAGCTATGTTATGATATTAGCACAGTGTGGAAGAAGTAATTCCAGTCTTTCAAAGCAAGGATATATGTGCACTATACTCAAGATAGACCTTGCTTTTTTTTTTTTTTGAACAGTCTTTTGGACTCTGTGGGAGAGGGAGAGCGTGGGATGATTTGGGAGAATGGCATTGAAATATGTATAATATCATATATGAAACGAGTCGCCAATCCAGGTTCGATGCACGATACTGGATGCTTGGGGCTGGTGCACTGGGACGACCCAGAGGGATGGTATGGGGAGGGGGGAGGGAAGAGGGTTCAGGATGGGGAACACATGTATACCTGTGACAGGTTCATTTTGATATATGGCAAAACCAATACAATATTGTAAAGTTAAATAAAATAAAATTTTAAAAAAATAAAAAATTAAGCAAAAAAAAAAAAAAAAATAGACCTTGCTTTATCATCTGAATTTGACCATGACCAGCTGTGTAAAGTTTAAGAACATATTCAAACTCTATAAGCCTACTCTTTATCAACTGTAAAATAGAGACAATGATAGTTATCTCAGGCAATTGTTAAGGTGACTAAAAGAGGTAACGTATTTGGCATAATATTGAACAAAATATGTGCTTAATGTATGTTCATGCTGACTATGATTTTTATTATGTTACAATAGGACACTGAGCATTCATGCCAAAAGAAACAACTAAATGAATACAGACTGCTTTTCTAGTATTAGTAGGTAGGATTTAGGTTTATCATTCTTCACTGTTTACCTAAAACTGGAGGGTTTTCTGACACGCAAGACTTTCAATGTGAAAATGGGATGTGCTGAGCAAACTGGGATGAATGGTCACTCAGGTCCAAGGTTCTCAACTAAGGCACCATTGACTTTTTGGGCTGGGTGAGTCTTTGTTATAGAGTTGCTGCCCTGTACATTTTAGAATGTTTATCAATATACTTGCCCTCTACGAATTCAATACCAGGAGTACCTCACTCCTGTTATGACAACCCCAAATATTTCTAGACATTGTCAAATGTGCCCCCAGGGCAACAAATTGGCCCCAGTTGAGAACCACTGACCTAACAGGGGAAGAGAGTTGGAAATTGGTAAATGCACAGAAAATGGGTTTGCCAAGAGACCCCCATAGTTTCTGTTTAATTTTTAATTATAAATGACCAATTGTTTAGTAGAAACTCTTTATATGTTGTAGCAGATCTGGAAATTTTTCATTATTATAGTTAAAATAGTACAAGCTGTGGCCATTGAATTAATAACTTTTAACCCTTGTTATTTGCAGTATTCATATACAGGTATATAGAAAAAAACCAAGCTCCACTTCCCAAGGAATTATTACACTATGTTCTAATTGTCTATTTACTTTTCTGAAAACAATACTAGATTATAAGCATCACGTGAAGAAGAACTATAAACAGACTGTTTGAGGAAGTATCCTTCATCACCAAATGCAGTGTAAGTACCAATATTAAAATTTCTATAACCTAGGAGAATTAGGGGAAATTATCAGCCAATCTTACAAAAGACTGGTTCCAAATAGGGAAAGGAGGATGTCAAGGCTGTATATTGTCACCCTGCTTATTTAACTTATATGCAGAATATATCATGAGAAACACTGGGCTGGATGAATCACAGGCTGGAATCAAGATTTCAGGGAGAAATATCAATAACCTCAGATACGCAGATGACACCACCCTTATGGCAGAAAGTGAAGAAGAACTAAAGAGCCTCTTGATGAAAGTGAAAGAGGAGAGTGAAAAAATTGGCTTGAAACTCAACATTCAGAAAACTAAGATCATGGCATCTGGTCCTATCACTTCATTGCAAATAGATGGGAAAACAGTGGACATAGTGACAGATTTATTTTGGGGGGCTCCAAAATCACTGCAGATGGTGACTGCAGCCATGAAATTAAAAGGCTCTTACTCCTTGGAAGAAGTTATGACCAACCAAGACAGCATATTAAAAAACTGAGACTTTATTTTGCCAACAAAGGTCCATCTAGTCAAGGCTATGGTTTTTCCAGTAGTCATGTATGGATGTGAGAGTTGAACTTATAAAGAAAGCTGAGCACAGAAGAATTGATGCTTTTGAACTGTGGTGTTGGAGAAGACTCTTGAGAGTCCCTTGGACTCCAAGGAGATCCAACCAGTCCATCCTAAAGGAAATCAGTCCTGAATATTCATTGGAAGGACTGATGCTGAAGCTGGAACTCCAATACTTTGACCACCTGATGCGAAGATCTGACTCATTTGAAAAGACCCTGATGCTGGGAAAGATTGAAGGTGGGAGGAGAAGGGAACGACAGAGGATAAGATGGTTGGATGGCATCACCAACTCAATGGACTTGAGTTTTAGTAAACTCCAGGAGTTGGTGACGTACAGGGAGGCCTGGCGTGCTGCAGTCCATGGGGGCACAAAGAGTCAGACACAACTAAGCAAGTGAGCTGAACTGAACTGATCAGCCAATCTTATCATCTTTCTTTTAATTATGATATTTGTGCCATTTATACTTAATATAATTAATGTTTACATTCAACTCTATTATCCTGCTATTTGTTTCCTATTTTCTTCTTTTTTTCTGGGAATAGTAGTCTCAGTTGAGGTTTTTTTTTTCTTTCTCTTTCAGTCCATGGGGTCGCGAAGAGTCGGACACGACTGAGCAACTTCACTTTCACTTTCATAATTTAAAGATTTTGACCTATTGTCTTCTTCATTGAGTGTTTTGCCAATAAAGATATGTCATCCTTATCCTCTGTATATGGGGTATCTTTGTAATGACTGTTTTTATGATCTTCTCTCTTGATCACTATTGTTGTGTGAATTGTTTATGGTGTACTCTGAGGCGATTTTTTTTATGTGTCTTGTTTTTGGAGTTCATTGAATTTGGGGGACTGCAAGTTTATTATCATTTTCATCAAATGTGCTAACTTGGGAGCCATTATTTTTTCAAATTTTTTTTTCCTTCTTCTCCTTTAAGGGCTCTAATTATACATATATGAAGTTTAATGAAATTGTCTTACAGCTCTTTATTTCTTCCTTTCTGTGTTTTATTTTGGTTTATTATTTTTGCTGTCTTCAAATTCACTTGTCTTTTCTTCTGCAATGTCTAATTTGACAGTAATCCTATTCAATGTATCTTTTGTCTCACAAGCTATAGTTTAGAACTTTAGCTTGGGTCTTTTTTGTAGTTTACATGCCTCTACTGAACTTTTTGAACATATGGAATGCAGTTGCAATCATTCTTTTGATGTCTGTTTTTAACATATGAACAAAATTCTTAGTCCAGTTTTGACTAATTGATTTTTTCCCTCAGTATTGGTCATACTTTCCTGCACCTTTGAGTACTTGATAATTCTTGATTGGATGTGAATATTACATCTGGGAATATTGTGAATATTACCTTTTGGGGTGCTACATGTGTTTGTATTCCTATAAATCTTCCTGAGCTTTGTTCTGGGATGCAGTTAGATCCCTTCTGATTCTACTTTTAAAATGCATTAAGCAACAGTGAAGCAGTGCTCAATATAGGGATAATTATTCCCCTTATGTATTATTATTAATAATAATTACTTAGAGGCAAGACCTGTCTATGTACATCAATGCTTATGAATGGAAGGTTTTCCAGTCTGGTTAGTGGGAACAGACACTACTTCTAATCCTATAAGAGCCAAGGGCACTATTACTTCTGATTCTTTTGGATGGTTCTTTCCTTATTTTTGTAGAATGTCTCACATGCATATGCACTGTTTTTAAAGAGTGGCATAGTTCATATTCTTCAATTATGGTGGAAAAGTCAACTTAAAAGATGAACATTGCTGCATAAATTTGGATAGTTCGCCTTCTTCTGGAAATTCTTTTAAAAAACAAAGGATAATGGTAACTCCAAGCTTATAGAACAGTTACCATAAACAAAGAAATAAAGGAAAGAAAGAAATAAAATATTTACAAAGGAGAAAGAAGGCTTGGCAGGCACAGATATCAAGTAATATGAGGGAAAAATACACTTTCTTAAGATGAGTATTTGCCCTGTTTTTTGAAAATTATAGACCTTGTGTGAAGCATCAAAAGTTGAGTATGTGAACAGGTTCATTAGCAGTTCTCCTAGACCATGTTTTGTCAAGAGAAGCAGAGGAAACAGGCTATGCAAACAATAAAAAAGAAGCCAGAGCTATAGGAAGCTTTGTGATGAGACAGAAAGAAAGTAGCTGGAAAGCTACTGCACCTCTCAACCCCAACAAGTAGCTGAGCTGGTCCAGAAAAATTGTGTTAATTCAAAGATGGCTTTTTTCCTTAAGGATTGCCCACAATAAATGCAAATAAACTCTAAGAAGCAAGCTGGGAAAGAGGATCAAAATTTACCTACCACTGGAAAAAAGAAGGTCAGAGAAATCTGGTTATGGAGCAGATAAAAATTATGACCAAATATTTTAGAATTAATTATAAAACAATGAAGAGATTTCTTTTGAAATTAGACCTCAAATCAGAAATACAGGAAATGAGGGACAGTATAGAAAGATAAAAGAAAAAAATAAAATATATTCTAGCAAAATTTAGAAAAGAAGTGGGGGGAGCATCACAACTAAAACAAAATTGAAAACAGTTTAAGAAAAAATTGAAAAATATTAAGAAATATAGAATTTGGAAAAATGAGGAAAGTGACCATGTTGAAATGGAAATTATGGCAGGAAAGAAAAGAAGGAAAGAAGAATGGACAGAGTAGGGAGGAAAAAATAAAAAGATATGTATTAGAAATCAACATGCATGTATTTTGAGTCATCCCTGAAGGAAAAAAAAAAATACAGAAGAACAGAAAAAAAATTGTTAAAGTCATGATTCAGGAGAGCTTTTGTTGAAATAGAACACCTGAATCAGTGTATCTAGAAAGACACACTGGCTACAAAGGAATTGACAAAAAAGGTCAACATCAAGACATTTCCTAATAAAGTTATTGGGCTTTGAAATAGCCCAATAGAAATGTTTTTACCCAATCAGATAAAATCAATATTATTTATGAGAATAAAATAAATAGGTTATATTCACATTCTCCACAGTAGCATTCAACATCTCAAGACAGTGGAATGGATACCCTTAGTATACATATTTGAGGAAAGAAAACATGAGACAAGGATTGTACCCACCCGAACTATCCTTTCAGAGAAGGCAATGGCACACCACTCCAGTATTCTTGCCTGGAAAAATCCCATGGACGGAGGAGCCTGGTAGGCTGCAGTCCATGGGGTCGCTAAGAGTCGGACCTGACTGAGCGACTTCACTATCCTTTAAGTACAGACAATAGACAAACAATTTTGAATATACAAGAACTCAGAGAATATTTTTCTGGTGGCCAAAATGCAAAGAGAGGATAGGTAAATGATGGCAAAATGAATGATAGTTTTGAATAATTTTAAGTTGAAGCTAAGATTGAAACAAATGTTGAGTAACAGAACAAAATGAAAATTGGATCGAGTAAGATGGTTTTGAACAGTGGTGTTGGAGAAGACTCTTGGGAGTCTCTTGGACTGTAAGGAGATCAAACCAGTCAATCCTAAAGGAAATCAACACTGGGTATTTATTGGAAGGACTGATGCTGAAGCTGAAGCTCCAATACTTGGGCCACCTGATGCAAAGAGCCAACTCATTGGAAAAGACCCTGATGCTGGCAAAGATTGAGGGCAGGAGGAGAAGGGGACGACAGAGGATAAGATGGTTGCATGGCATCACTGACTCAATAGACATGAGTTTGAGCAAGCTTCGGGAGATAGTGAAGGACAGGAAAGCCTGACGTGCTGCAGTCCATGGGGTCGCAAACAACTGGACATGACTAAGCAACTGAACAACAAAGATGAAAAATACAAATACATCACAGTTTTAAATATAAAACTGTATTGCATAGAAACAAACACCACATAGTAGAAATTGAATTAAAAGGTGATACAAGAAAGAACAGATTAATTGCAGGAGTTTTTAAAACACATCCATCAATTCATGACATAGCAGAGGGCAAGAACATAAGTGAGAATACAGAAGACCTAAATAACATAAGTAATAAAATAGTTGTATCTTGAAATATGACTTTTGTATAAGCATGTAACATGCATGCTGCTGCTACTAAGTTGCTTCAGTCGTGTCCGACTCTGTGCAACCCCACAGGGGGCAGCCTACCAGGCTCCCCCGTCCCTAGGATTCTCCAGGCAAGAACACTGGAATGGGTTGCCATTTCCTTCTCCAATGCATGAAAGTGAAAAGTGAAAGTGAAGTCGCTCAGTCAGGTCCAACTCTTAAGGACCCCATGGACTGCAGCCCACCAGGCTCCTCCGTCCATGGGATTTTCCAGGCAAGAGTACTGGAGTGGGGTGCCATTGCCTTCTCCATGTAACATGCATAAGTTCCAAAAAATAAAAATAGTTCTGACAGCAACAGCATTCTTTGATCACAGTCTAATAAAATAAAAAAATAACAAAAACAGAAAAATTAAAGATGCTTCTCGAGAGAGTTTTAAAATAATTCTTAGGTCAAATAGAAAACATATACTAAAGATTTCTAAAAGATTGCTTTAGAATATCAGCAATAATAAAAAGCTGAACATAGGGATAAAGTAAAACAAGACTCAGAAGCAATTTATTTTATAATTTTAAAATTTCAGATAACTTTAAAAAATAAAGGAAAAATTAATTTAGCAAGTAATTCAAATATTATTTAAAAACTCAAGGAAAACAGAATGAAGAAATTAATAAATATGCAAGCAGAATAAAATACTAGAAAACAAATTATAGGCTCTTAAATTATACTAAAGATAATGTGTCTAAATGACTGGTGGAAGAAAATTGCCACAAAAGGGAAACTCAAAAGTCTCCTTGAGAAGTTAGCCTTTAAATATATGTAGCTTAAATATGTGTACTTACATTATCCTAGTGGCAAACTTTTTTTGATTTGTTTTGTTTTTTGTCATGGGTGATAAGGGAGAGGTTCCAAGGGGAAAAAAGACAAACAAAAAACTAGACATCTTATTTCTGGTTCATAAATGAGAGGAATAAAAAAAAAAAAAAAAAAACTTTTACAACAGTTTCACTAAGTAATAAAACTAAGAAATGATAGCAAAAGACGTATATGGAAAGATACACACTAGTGTCAGTGATGGTATTCTTGGATGGTAGAGCGTAATTAATATGTATTCTTAATTTTAGCTACAATGGGCATGTATCCCTTGAATAGTAATAATTAAAAGAGGATTCTCTATCTCACAACAGACCCAAAAATCAATTCCAGATTTACTGCATATCTAAATATGAAAGATAAAGCAGTAGACTTTTAAAGAAAACATAATATATATGTGACCTTGGGATCAGCAAAACTTTCTTTAAAAGGATTCCACATATATGTGTTAATATAGAATATTTGTTTTTCTCTTTCTGACTTACTTCACTTTGTATGACGGCCTCTAGTTCCATCCACATCTCTACAAATGACCCAATTTTGTTCCCTTTTATGGCTGAATAGTATTCCATTTTATGCATATACCACATATTCTTCATTCCTCTGTTGATGAACATTTAGGTTGCTTCCATGTCCTGGTTACTATAAATAGTGCTGCAAAGAACCCTGGGGTGTATGTGTCTTTCTGAATCATGTCTTTCCCAGGGTATATGCCCAGTAATGGGATTGCTGGGTCCTATGAGAGTCCCTTGGACTGCAAGGAGATCCAACCAGTCCATTCTGAAGGAGACCAGCCCTGGGTGTTCTTTGGAAGGAATGATGCTAAAGCTGAAACTCCAGTACTTTGGCCACCTCATGCGAAGAGTTGACTCATTGGAAAAGACTCTGCTGGGAGGGATTGGAGGCAGGAGGAAAAGGGGACGACAGAGAATGAGATGACTGGATGGCATCACCCATTCGATGGACTTAAGTTTGAGTGAACTCTGGGAGTTGGTAATGGACAGGGAGGCCTAGCGTGCTGCGATTCATGGGGTCTCAAAGAGTCGGACACGACTGAGCGACTGAACTGAACTGAACTGATGGTAGTTCTATTTTTAGTTTTAAAGGAACCTCCATACTGTGCTCCATAGTGATTGTATCAATTTACATTCCTACTAACTGTGCAGTAGGTGTCCCTTTTCTCCGCATCCTCTCCAGCATTTATGGTTTGTAGATTTTTTTTGATGATGGCCATTCTGACTGGGGTAAGGTGATATCACACTATAATTTTTATTTGCATTTCTCTAATAATTAGTGATATTGAACATCTTTTCATGTGCCTCTTGGCCATCTGTATGTCTTCTCTGGAGAAATGTCTATTTAGATCTTCAACCCATTTTTTGATTGTGTGATTTGTTTTTCAGTATTGAACTGCATGAGCTGTTTGTATATTTTGGAGCTTAATCCCTTGTCAGTTGCTTCATTTGCAAGTGGGCTTCTCTGGTGGCTCAGAGGTTAAAGCATCCGCCTGCAATGCAGGAGACCTGGGTTCAATCCCTGGGTTGGGAAGATCCCCTGGAGAAGGAAATGGCAACCCACTCCAGTATTCTTGCCTGGAAAATCCCATGGACAGAGGAGCCTGGTGGATTATACTCCATGGGGTAACAAAGAGTCTGACACAACTGAAAGACTTCAATTTCTTTCTTTTCTTTCTTTCTCATTTGCGAATACTTTGTCCCTTTCTGAGGGTTGTCTTTTCATCTTGTTTATTGTTTCCTTTGCTGTGCAAGACCTTTTAAGTTTAATTAGGTCCCATTTGTTTATTTTTTGTTTTTATTTCCATTACTCTAGGAGGTGGGTCAAAAAAATTTTTGCTCTGATTTATGTCAAAGAGTATTCTTCCCATGTGGAATCTACAAAAATGGTACTGATGAACCTATTTGCAGGAATAGACACACAGACATGGAGAACAGACCTATGGACACGACAGAGGTGGTGGAGTGAATTGGAAGACTGGAGTTGACACATATACACAGCTATGTGTAAAATAGATAACTAGTGGGAAGCTATTGCATAGCACAGGGAACTCAGCTTAGTGCTCTGTGATGACCTAAAAGGGTGGGGTTGGGGTGGTGGGTGGGAAGTCCAAGAAGGAGGGCATAGTGGTAATGTTAGTTACTCAGTCATGTCTGACTCTTTGTGACCCCATGTACTGTAACCCACCTCTGCGGGCTACAGAATCTTCTGTCCATGGGATTTTCCAGGCAAGAATACCAGAGTGGATTGCCATTACCTTCTCCAGGGGATCTTCCCAACCCAGAGATTGAACCCAGGTCTCCTGCATTGCTAGCAGATTCTTTACTGTCTGAGCTACAGGGAAGATCCATACTTTGCAGAGTGACATCTAAATCATTTGGAAAGCTAATCTGATTTAAATGTCTCATTATCACCAGGCAATTGTTCTGACTTTTGAGAAAAACAACATGATGCTTCCAAGAGTCTCCTCTGTTCTTTTCTTTCTTCATCCTCCTAATATAGTCTGTAGATCTTGTCAAGAAAGATTTACAGTAAGCACAGTCTGTTGCGTAAAACAGTATTGATAATAATACTCGTATTTCAGAAAATATTGTTTATTTCACTTAGCTTGTTTAAAACTGAGACAGGTCTGAAAAGGTGGTTGAGGTATAAGACAAAGTTATCCTAGATGTCCATAAGTTTCCCAACTGTTTTTTGAGAATAGGGAAGGGAGTGAAACAAGAAAGGAAGGTGATCATGAGAGAATCACTAAGAGGAAAATGAAGAGTGGGATATATGTATATATATAGCTGATTCACTTTGATGTACAGCAGAAACTAACACAATATTGTAAAGCAACTATACCCTAACTTTTTTTTTTACAAAAGATACAAAAGTGTCAATCAAAAATGACTGTAGTAAAGTTAAGAACTTTCATTAATCAAAAGATACCATTAAAAAATAAAGAATGTGGAAGACATGCTTTGCAAATCGTGTATGTGACAAAGGACTTGTTCTAAACAGGTAAAAATTTTGCTTGGAATTACAATAAAATTAAGAACTTCTGTTGGAGACACTATTAAGAGAATGAAAAGTATGGGAGAAATTATTTATAGTACATTTTTTTGGCAAAAATTTGTAACCAGAATATATTAGGAAAAACTTGAAATAAAAAATAGACAACCAAATATAAAAATAATCAAAATATTTTAAATATATTTGGTTAAACAGTATATCAAAATAGCCAATAAATGTAGGAAAATGTGCTCAACGTCATTAGTCAACAAGAAAGTACAGATTAAAATTAAAAAAACACACAATTTTAAAATTACACATTTTATCACATACCCACAGAATGAACAGATTTATAAGATTAAAAGTACAAAATGGTGATAATGACTTGATATACTCAGACACTGCTGGGGGTGCAAAGCACTACGACCACTTTAGAAAGTGCTGAACATATGCGTAGTATATAACTCTTGAGTATATTCTCACAAGAAACGCATTGGTGAGTTCAAGAAGAGACATAAGAGACATGTACAAGAATGTTCACAACAGCACTATTTTTGCAATCAATAGCCAAAAATGAGAAAACACCACAAAATCAATCAACAGTAAAATAGATCAACAGATTGTGATATATGTACATAGTGGAATGCTAGACAGAATGAGGATGTGTAATCTACAACTACATGCACCAACACAAATGAATCTCACCGAAAAAATATTTAGAGAAAGACTTAGAGCCCCCTCCTCCCAAAAAATAGTGCATACAAAATGATTCTATCTATTTGCAATATACAAAAGCAGGCAAACTAGTCAATTTATTAGAAGTGGCTAATTTTCAGGATGGGGAGAATAAAGATTGAAGTAAAGATGGGTGAGCTTCTAAGATGCTGGTGCTTTTTTATTTCTTTATCTTGGTTCTAGTTGTACAGGTAGTTTGTGAAATTTCATATATCTGAAATCTTGTATATTTTCATATAATAATGATATGTATCATTTTTCTGTATATATGTGATGCAATACATTGTATAATAGACATTTTTAGAGTAACATGTTACTATAAAGAAACTTCACTATTTTTTTGCCATATGGAAAAAAATTTGAAAGAACTTCAGGTAATTAAATATTAAAATAATCTTTTAAGATAAATATTTAACTCCAGCCACAATTTAATCCAAAACTAGAGTCATGACTAGAAATCTCACAAGCCAAAATTGTCAGGAAAATTCTGATAAAAATAACTTCTGATGGTTGTATAAACATTACAGGATTATTTGATAGAAGTATTTTGGACACAATGGATTCACACTGAATACATCAACTGAGTTGCTATGGAGACAAATAATAATAGTCCATGAAAAATGAAATATAATTGGAAGCACCAACTGCTTTAAAAGGATGTAAGTTTTTCAAAACATTTACACAATTGTTTCTGTTTAAATGGCCTTTATAATTGGAATTCTGCAAAGTATTATGAATTTATGTGTCTTGCTCCTGAAAGTTGGTCTTTTGGTCAAAAATTATTGAAAGCAAGTTCTTGATTGTTTATAGTATAAAGATACATATAAACAAAATGCTTCCTTCTGGACTTAATTAAATAATATATTGTTCATTTCATTTTGCTAATAAGACAAAATTCTAGCAATCTATTAGGATAGAAAATGTCAGGAAAAATTATTTTCATCAAGCTTTATTTAAAATCCTACAGTAGAGAGCAAAGTTATACTACATTTAGAAAAAGTAAAAATAGCTTTCCTCTAAGAAGGTGTTAAATTGGAAATGAGCACTGTGGCACACAACCGGTAGTTTTTCACCAGAGAACAAAATGGCAGAAGATCAGAAAACACAGGAGCCATTCTTGAAGTTTACCCCAGTGACATGATTGAATGCCAAATAAGCTAAATGCGACCAGGATGGAGTGAAAATAAGGCAAGGAGCCTTCAGCAAACCAATGAAGGAACGGATGTTATCTTCCCAAGGGCAGAAGAAGAAAGAGTGCTCTTACCCAGCCCATCTTGAATTACAAAACTCTGGAAGCAAGGGAGGAGCTAATAATACAACTCTGTTCTAGCTGGGGAGGTGCCTGGAAACCCATCAGGCTAACAAGATGATGACCGAGTGTTTAAATATAAGATTCTACCAGTGTGTTTGCAAAAAGCCAAGTACATGCCTGCACTCAGGAGAAAATGACACTGAGCAAAAATCCATCCAGGCATTTCATTTTGACACACATTGTCACATTTTTCAAAAATTATAAGGATTTATTTTATAAAAATGTGGACTAATTAAAGAGATACTCGAGGGCAATGTCACACACAAAAAAAGAGCAAACATGTCAAATCTCTTTACTTAGCCTTTTGAGGTCTCAGTGTGTTTTCTTATCAATAAATTATGAAGACAGGACTGGATAATTTTGGTGACCATTTACAAGCCTAATATTTTATGTCTCTGTAAGTTTATGACTTGAAATAAAGTATAATAAACACACAAACACCAGGGAGTGGAAGAATTTGTGGGCTGAAATAGGTCAATATGGATATTAGATCTTCATTTTAAAAGAAGGGTAGCAAAAATGGGCAATGCATTTTGGGATATAATACAGGAACTTGAAGAAATTCTTTACTCCTTTATGAAACAAAATATGGTGGGAACCACAAGCTAAAACCAATATTTCTCCATCCAGTGCAGGTCTGTGCAGCTCAGATGAATTACATGTAGTCTACCAAGTTTCACAAACACAATGAAGTGAAAAGAATTCACAACTATTATTGAGATGTTTTATAGAAATAAGATTTATGCACACTGATTTTTTTTGTTCCATCCTTTTACACTGCACACAAATATAAAAAGAACTCCTTTAACTATAAGGGTAATAAAAACTGAAATAGACTCAACAGAAATGCAGGGTCTCCGTTATTTCATGTACTCACCTGTGTAAACTGAGACAGAAAATGTATTTCATGTAAAAGCATGATGTTTTTACAGAAAATTTAAGAAAGACATTATGAAGCAAGTATAATTCTGTATTATTTTCTGGTTGTTTGCTTTTTCCTAATTTTGTCTGCAAGTGCATGAAAAATGCTTGGGAAAGTGTAGGTTTCAGAACCCAATTATGAGCCATATAAGAAAATCATTTTACCTGTTTTATTGCTACATACATTTTATTAACCCATTGTCCAAGTTACATATTTTACCAGACTTACTCTCAGTTGAATAGTGAAGGTATTGGAAATTCAAATACATGTTAAGGCCTCCACTGGGGACCTTAAAATTTCTTTTGTAGTGGCTCACTCCAAGAAAAATTCTTTTAAAATTATTTCAATCTGTTTTAAGAAACATGAATAGTCCCTATCACATAGTACAGTAAAAGCAAATATGTTTTGTTTAATATTTTAGGTGAAAATATTTTTAGAACTGTAAGCATAATCTATCTATCTATCTACCTACCAATAATCTGCTTGACCAAAATTATCCAATATATATAATTTAAAGATAAAACTATCTTCTATCAAGCACAGCTAAATTAAATGAACTCTTAGGAATCACTTTGAACATATATCTTTCTAAGCAATTCTTTATATAGCTTTTTTTCACTTATGTGGCTTTGCTGCTGCTAAGTCGCTTCAGTCATGTCCGACTCTGTGCGACCCCATAGACGGCAGCCCACCAGGCTCCCCCGTCCCTGGGATTCTCCAGGCAAGAACACTGGAGTGGGTTGCCATTTCCTTCTCCAATGCATGAAAGTGAAAAGTGAAAGTGAAGTCGCTCAGTCGTGCCTGACTCTTAGCCACCCCATGGACTGCAGCCCACCAGGCTCCTCCGTCCATGGGATTTTCCAGGCAAGAGTACTGGAGTGGGATGCCATTGCCTTCTCTTATGTGGCTTTAGATAAATACAAATAGGTGCTATTGTAACTTTCCATTATCTTTGAGGTAATGCTGAGAACACACAAAGTTTGTAGTATCCAGAACAGAAATGCTGCTGAAACGCAAACCAGATATCATCTCTTACAATCGTTTTCTCCCTTCTTCCAGAAGTAAGCAAGAATTCTAACATGCCTGCTGAGCTTGAGCCATATGAAGTTGGAAATTTGGAAAATACGTAGATCCCTGTTTCCTTGAATGAATACAAAGTAAGGAATGGTAAGCTAAGTTACCTATTTTTGACAGTGGTTTTCCACAATCTGGATCAGAGCTTAAAGCACTGAAATATTTGTTAATTATTCTTGATAGTGCTTTGTCTCATTTAATGTAAGCCAGAATGAAGATAGGAGGAGCAGGGTGGTGAGCTCTGCCTATGTGTGAAATCACCATGGAAACCACATCTATGACTAATCAGTAAGAACAGGCAGGCATGATTTTGCACTTATTATTACAAAGCCCCACATGTGAACTTATTTAAATTCCCTCTCACTTTGTCTCTCTTTTGAGTTAAAACAATACTCAGGGTTTTATTTTTTCCAGAGTAGTGCCTGAGTGCCATGTAACCAGAGATCCCCAGCAACCTCTTCTCTCAAAATCTGGCCCAACAATTCTCAAAGCATATTGAAAACATCTATCACCTCTCTCTCTCTTTCCCTCTCCTAATCTCTTTCTTTCAATCACTCTGCTCTGACAGCATATCTTTGTTTTAATATAGTAACAAGCATAGAGATATGCCCACCTCTGCACATTTGCTTCATCACAGTTGGAATAAAGAGCTGTTGGGATGGTATGAAATGCTGTCTTAAAATGTCAGGACAGAATGTTGAAATATGATTCAAAATTAGATTGCTTAAGAACCCAAGTATTTCCAGGAGGACAGGTGTAGTCAAGTAAGAAGGTCAAATAAAATGAGGAGTGATAAATATCTATTGGATTTCACAGAAAGGAAATCATCGAGGACCTTCATGGAGCCACTGATGGAAAACTGGAGTAGGATTAATGTGGAGGAGGGGTGAGGAGGTGCAGAGAGTGAGTTCAGAATGAAGTTCAAATAACTTCTTTGCAAAGAGAGAATGGCATCTGAGAGACATATACTTGAAAAGGGCTTTGTTTTCTAAACATTTTAAAGGCAGAAGTGTCTTGAGTATGTTCAAACACTAACAGGGTGGAGCTAGTAGAGAGCAAATAGTTGAAGACTGAGAGAAGTCAGAGGCAGGAGGGGATAGTATCCTGGGAAGAAGCGGGTGGACTGGCCATGGACACAAAGAGATACCCAGGTGGTAAAGGGTAGGTTATAACCCAAATTAACATTTCAATGTGGTGGCAGGAAGTTAAGGGAATTCTACATTCAGACTTAGACTTTCACCCTAAGGTAAGTAACCAAGTCACCTTCTGAAAAGGAAGGTCAGGAAGCAGATGAGAAGTGTCAGATAAGTTGAGAAAGTCTGAAAGGTTTTGGTCCTGATGAGAGCACAGAAGGAGATTCTGGGAGAAATATTTAAGGATGGCCAAGAAGCACTGAGAAGCCACCTAAGGCTGGAGAGGAGTCTATGCTAGCACCAAACCCATGTTTAGGCCACTTTCTTCAGCAGGATCTAGTCACCTAGTAGAAAAAAATATTGGGTGGGTGCTAAGTCGCTTCAGTCATGTCCAACTCTGTTGGACCCTATAGACTATAGCCCACCAGACTGCTCTCCATGGTATTCTCCAGGCAAGAACACTGGAGTGGGGTTGCCATGCCCTACTCCAGGGAATCTTCCTAACCCAGGATCGAACCTGTGTCTATTATGTCTCCAGCAGTGGCAGGTGGGTTCTTAACCACTAGAACCAATTGAGGAAAAATAAAATGGCCTTCTAAAATATTCCTAAGATTATATCACCTATTGGAAATTATTTTTGCCAGCCTTAAAGACCTATTTAAATACATGCATACACAACCTTTTGGAAGGCACACCAAATTTCTCATATTTCTAGGAACTAATCACTGTAAGTCTATTTGAGGCCAGAGATAGGCCTTTCTGACACTGTGCCCCAGGATCTAACAGAGCCAAGCACATACCAGACAATAAATGTTGATAAATATTTATTTAAATCACTGCTATGGGTTTTGCTATGGGATGGGTTTCTTCAATATACTGTGAAAACAAAACATTGGTCACTTGTCTTCAAGACCAAAAGAAATCAGTATAGAGTATCAGTGTAAAAAGATCAGTATAAAATATCAGTGTAAAGTGCCTTCCCTGGTAGCTCAGACGGTAAAGAATCCACCTGCAATGTGGGAGACCTGGGTTTGATCCCTGGGTTGGGACAATCCCCTGAAGGAGGGCATGGCAACCCACTCCAGTATCCTTGCATGGAGAATCCCATGGACAGAGGAGCCTGGCAGGCTACAGTCCATGGGGTTGCAAAGAGTCAGATGCAGTTGAACGACTAAGCATGCACACACATCAGTGAAAGGAAAAGAAGGGTAGATTCTCTCTCTCTCTCTAAGTTGTTTCAGTCGTGTCCGACTCTGTGCGACCCCATAGACGGCAGCCCACCAAGCTCCGCCATCCCTGGGATTCTCCAGGCAAGAACACTGGAGTTGGTTGCCATTTCCTTCTCCAATGCATGAAAGTGAAAAGTGAAAGGGAAGTCGCTCAGTCGTGTCCGACTCTTAGTGACCCCATGGACTACAGCCTACCAGGGTCCTCTGTCCATGGGATTTTCCAGGCAAGAGAACTGGAGTGGGGTGCCATTGCCTTCTCTGGAAGGGTAGATTACTTACTGGCAAATTGCATGTGGAAAGACATACATGTACTTTTAGCTTATTACTAAAGAATATGATTTGAAAGAGATCCAGGAACCCTTGCTAAAAGGAGATCATCATATTTAACTATTGTGTCAGGAGAAAGTAGGAGGCAGTAGCCAAATGACAGAGGGCTGCCCTCAGGGAATGCAGTCAGTACAGATACAAATTTCACATCCTCAGGTGGTGATCCAAGGACTTAATCATGAAACCAGAAATAACAGTAGTTAGTCATTATTAAAATGACTTTCTGGGATATGTATTATGTGCCATGTTCTGGGCTCAGCACTTTAGATGAACTCTCTAATCTTTACAACAACCAGGGGAGACAGGCACTATTAGCATCCTCTTTTTGTACAAAAGGAACTATACTTAGAGAGATGAAATAACTTGCTAATGAGTACAGATCTGGTAAGTGTCAGAGTTCATATTGGTTTAGCTCTTTCTGTCACCAGAGTCTACTCTTCCCCATGCTGTCTTCTTATCTAGTGCAACCCTTCATTTGTCTAATGTGGAAACCAAGGCCTGGGGAATAAAGTGAGTTATCTATATTCACACACTTTGTTAATCATAGACCGATGAATAGAACTCAGGTCTCTTCATCCCTAGCCCAGCAATCTCTTATCCATTCTTAAAAGCCATAAACCCTGATACATTAATTCCATATTAATGTAATTTTATTAATTTAAAATACCATAATTTCAAATACTGCCTAATACCAATTCATTGACTCAATGAACAAAATTCACCCTTAGCTAAGTGACTGGATCCATTTTTGATCTCAACAATTTTGACCAAACTGAAATGGATCTATTGTAATTCATAACTTAGGAACATATTTTTAACTCAGATATTTGAGAGAAATTCTGTCATAATAATCTTTGCTATTATTCCATTATTGTAATGTGAGAGCAGTAAGAAACAAAGACCTCTATAAGAATAATTTGGGAGAATATCAAAAATAGAAAAAAGTAACAGTAGGTCCTATCACTTCATAGCAAATAGGAGGAAAAGTGGAAGCAGTGACAGATTTCATTTTCTTGGACTCCAATATCACTGGACTCTGCTATCACAGTGGCTGTAGCCATGATGCTTGCTCTTTGGAAGGAAAGTTATGGTAAACAGTGTATTAAAAAGCAGAGACATCACTTTGCTGACAAAGGTCTGTATAGTCAAAGCTATGGCTTTTCCTGTTGTCATGTACAAATACGAGAGTTGGATGATAAAGAAGGCTCAGTGCCAAAGAATTGATGCTATCAAACTGTAGTGCTGGAGAAGACTCTTGAGAGTCCCTTGGACAGCCAGGAGATCAAACCAGTCAATCCTAAAGGAATTCAACCCTGAATATTCATTGGAAGGACTGATGCTGAAGCTCAAATACTTTAGCCACTTGATGCAAAGAGCTGACTCATTGGTAAAGGCCCTTATGCTGGGAATGATTATAGGCAAAAGGAGAAGGGGGTGGCAGAGGATGAGATGGTTAGATAGCATCACCGACTTCAATGGACACAAATTTGAGCAAACTCTGGGAGATAGTGAAGGACAGGGAAGCCTGGCACACTGTAGTCCATGAGGTCACAAAGAGTGGGACACAACTTAGCAACTGAACAACTGTAGCAAATATGACTATGGTCAAGCAATAACTTAAGCCCTTTAAATTTATTATTCATTTATTTATCACAGTATTTTCTCACAGAAGATGGGAAAAAATAGCACTCCATATTTCAGTTCAAGGAAGTGAAGTACTGGGTGTTTCCATCATGTATCTAAGGAGCGGCAGACTCTGGATTTGGATCTCGCCTCTCTGGCTCCAGAGCCCACACTCCTACTGGAGAACCTTTCACTCATATTCATATTTAGGCATGTGCTGATTGTGCTTGTTCACTCAGTCATGTCCAACTCTTTGTGACCTCATGGACTGTAGCCTGCCAGGCTCCTCTGTCCATGGGATTCTCTAGGCAAGTTTACTGGAGTGCGTTGCCATTTCCTTCTCCAACATAATGTGCTTATTTTCACATAAACATAATTTAGGCATATATTTAGTTATATAAAAGAGTAGTAAATAGGACTTCTACTCCATTCTTGAGTCTTCAGCTGAGGTCCCAAATCTGAGGTCAATGGATAAAAAGTACTATGTCTCTGATCTAAAGGACTCAGCATAACAGGACTTACCATAATTTTTCTGGAAGTCATCACTTCTAAAAATCTATAGAAGATCAGGATAGAGTTTCATTAGAAATTCCCTAGGGGTTTTAGCAAGATGAATTCCTAGTGATGGGAGCAAAGAACAATCTTTGGATAGACTTATGGAGGTGGCATCAGTTCAGTTCAGTCTCTCAGTCATGTCCAACTCTTTGCAACCCCATGGACTGCAGCACACCAGGCTTCCCTGTCCATCACCAACTCCCAGAGCTTACCCAACCTCATATCCATCAAGTTGGAGATTCCCTCCAACCATGTCATCCTCTGTCATCCCCTTCTCTTCCCTCCTTCAATCTTTCCCAGCATCAGGGTCTTTTCCAATGAGTCAGTTCTTCATATCAGGTGGCCAAAGTATTAGAGTTTCAGCTTGAGCATCAGTCCTTCCAATGAATATTCAGGACTGATTTCCTTTAGGATTGACTGGTTGGATCTCCTTGCAGTCCAAGGGATTCTCAAGAGTCTTTTCCAACACCACAGTTCAAAAGCATCAGTTCTTTGATTCTCATATCCATACATGACTACTGGAAAAACCATAGATTTGAGTAGACGGACCTTTGTTGGCAAAGTAATGTCTCTGCTTTTTAATAAGCTGTCTAGGTTGGTCATAGCTTTTCTGCCTAGGAGCAAGTGTCTTTTAATTTTATGGCTGCAGTCACCATCTGCAGTGATTTTGGAGCTCCCCAAAATACAGTCTATCACTGTTTCCATTGCTTTCCCATCTATTTGCCATGAAGTGATTGGACCTGATGCCATGATCTTAGTTTTCTGAATGTTGAGTTTTAAACCAACTTTTTCACTCTCCTCTTTCACTTTCATCAAGAGGCTCTCTAGTTCTTCTTCGTTTTCTGCCATAAGGCTGGTGTCATCTGCATATCTGAGGTTATTGATATTTCTCCCGACAGCCTTGATTCCAGCTTGTGCTTCATCCAGCCCGGCATTTCACGTGATGTACTCTGCATGTAAGTTAAATAAGCAGGGTGACAATATACAGACTTGACCTCCTCCTCCTTTCCCAATTTGGAACCAGTCCATTGTTCCATGTCCAGTTCTAACTGTTGCTTCTTGACCTGCATACAGATTTCTCAGGAGGCAGGTCAGGTGGTCTGGTATTCCCATCTCTTGAAGAATTTTCCACAGCTTGTTGTGAGCCACACAGTCAAAGGCTTTGGCATAGTTAATAAAGCAGAAGTAGATGTTTTGTCTGGAACTCTCTTGCTTTTTTGATAATTCAACGGATGTTGGCAATCTGATCTCTGGTTCCTATGCCTTTTCTAAATCCAGCTTGAACATCTGGACATTCACGGTTCAGATACTGTTGAAGCCTGGCTTAAAGAATTTTGAGCATTACTTTGCTAGAGTGAGATGAGTGCAATTGTGTGGTAGTTTGAACATTCTTTGGAAGTGGCATACTCAAAAGGAAAGGTGAACAGACATCTCATTCTCCCATTGTATGCCTCTAAGTGGATAAACCCCTTGATTCATCCTGGAATAATACAAGAGTGAAGTAGAAGAGTCCTTGAGAGAACCTAGTGAATCCCTGGAGTTCAGAGGGCAGAGAGCCTAGGTATGAGATGCACCCCTGGAGCAGAGTGGCAGTGGTATCTGGCGCAGTGGCCTCTGGCAGCTAGGTGAGTAGAGAGAAGAGGGCGGGGTAGTAGGAAAGACCAACTTGTGTTTCCAGAGCTTGGTAGAACCCGGATGCAGAGCCCAGCTCTAGTGAACCAAACAAATGTCATTGAAGTAAGCCAGATCCTAGCCTAAGAGAGTTGTCTGGTTGTGGGGTGGGAATCCAGCAGAGAAAGACTATGCTTGCTCTACCTCCAGGACAGAGCTTGAAAAGCTGAACGTTGTCCTGAAAGATAAGCTGGAGAAAGTATCACCCATGACAGGGGATGTTACAATATGGAGGTCCTGAGACCACTGGGGTGGGTCTCAGAGGAGCCACAAAAGAGCCTCCAACAGAGGAAAAGAAGCATTCAGGCATCTCCTACAGGAAGCCCAGGTCTTTTTCCCACTTTTTGATTGGGTTGTTTGTTTTTCTGGCATTGGGTTGTATGAGATGCTTGTATATTTTGGAAGTTAATCCTTTGTCAGTTGTTTCATTTGCTATTATTTTCTCCCATTCTGAGAATTGTTTTTTCATCTTGCTTATAGTTTCCTTTGCTGTGCAAAAGCTTTTAAGTTTAATCAGGTCCCACTTGTTTACTTTTGTTTTTATTTCTTTTACTCTAGGAGGTGGGTCATAGACGATCTTGGTTTGATTTATGTCATTGAGTGTTCTGCCTACGTTTTCCTCTAAGAGTTTTATAGTTTCTGGTCTTACATTTAGGTCTTTAATCCATTTTGAGTTTATCTTTGTGTATGGTGTTAGGAAATGTTCTAATTTCATTTTCTTACACATAGCTGCCCAGTTTTCCCAGCACCATTTATTGAAGAGGCTGTCTTTGCCCCATTGTATAATCTTGCCTCCTTTGTCAAAAATAACGTACCCATAGGTGCATGGGTTTATTTCTGTTCTTTCTATCTTGTTTCATTGGTCTATAATTCTGTTTTTGTGCCAGTCCCATACTGTCTTGATGACTGTGGCTTTGTAGTATAATCTGAAGTCAAGAAGGCTGATTCCTCCAACTCCATTCTTCTTTCTCAAGACAGCTTTGGCTATTCAGGGTCTTTTGTGTTTCCATATGAATTGTTTAATTTTTTGTTCTAGTTCTGTAAAAACTGCCATTGGTAATTTGATAGGGGTCGCACTGAATCTGTAGATTGCATTTGGTAGTATAGTCATTTTCCCAATATTAATTCTTCCTGCCCAGGAACATGGAATATCTCTCCATCTGTTTATGTCACCTTTGATTTCTTTCATCAGTATCTTATAATCTTCCATGTACAGTTCTTTTGTCTCCTTAGGTAAGTTTATTCCTAGATATTTAATTCTTTTTGTTGCAATGGTGAATAGGACTGATTCCTTAATTTCTCTTTCTGATTTTTCATTGTTAGTATATAGAAATGCAAGTGATTTCTGTGTATTGATTTTGTATCCTGCAACTTTGCTAAATTCACTGATTGGCTCTAGTAATTTTCTGATACTATCTTTAGGATTTTCTGTGTACAGTATCATGTCATCTGCAAACAGTGAGAGCTTTACTTCTTCTTTTCCGATCGGGATTCCTTTTGTTTGTCTTCTCTGATTGTTGTAACTAGGACTTCCAGAAGTATGTTGAATAATAGTGGTGAAAGTGGACACTCTTGTCTTATTCCTGATCTGAGGGGGAATGCTTTCAGATTTTCACCATTGAGAATAATATTTGCTGTAGGCTTATCATATACGGCCCTTACTATATTGAGGTAGGTTCCTTCTATGCCTATTATTTGAAGAGTTTTAATTCTAAAGGAGATCAGCCCTGGGATTTCTTTGGAAGGAATGATGCTAAAGCTGAAACTCCAGTACTTTGGCCACCTCATGCGAAGAGTTGACTCATTGGAAAAGACTCTGATGCTGGGAGGAATTGAGGGCAGGAGGAGAAGGGGACGACAGAGGGTGAGATGGCTGGATGGCATCACTGACTTGATGAACATGAGTCTGAGTGAACTCCAGGAGTTGGTGATGGACAGGGAGGCCTGGCGTGCTGTGATTCATGGGGTTGCAAAGATTTGGACACGATTGAGCAACTGAACTGAACTGAATCATAAATTGGTGCTGGATTTTGTCAAAGGGTTTCTCTGCATATGTTAATTACCATATGGTTTTTATCTTTCAATTTGTTAATATAGTATATCACATTGATTGATTTGTGAATATTGAAGAATCCTTGCATTCCTGGAATAAACCCAACTTGATCATGGTGTATGAGCTTCTGGCTGTGTTGCTGAATTCTGTTTGCTAAAATTTTGTTGAGGATTTTTGCATCTATGTTCATTGGTGATATTGGCCTGTAGTTTTCTTTTTGTGTGTTGTCTTTGTCTGGTTTTGGTATCAGGGTGATGATAGCCTCCTAGAATGAGTTTGGATGTGTTCCTTCCTCTGCAATTTTTTTGAGAGAGTTTTAGAAGGATAGGCATTAGCTCTTCTCTAAATGTTTGATAGAATTCTGTGAAGCCATCTGGTCCTGGGCTTTTGTTTTTTGGGAGTTTTTTGATCACAGCTTCAATTTCAGTGCTTGTAATTGGGTTGTTCATAATTTCTGTTTCTTTCTGGTTCAGTCTTAGAAGATTGAACTTTTCTAAGAATCTGTCCATTTCTTCCAGGTTATCCATTTTATTGCCATATAGTTGTTCATAATAATCTCTTATAATCCTTTGTATTTCTGCATTGTCTATTGTAACCTCTCCTTTTTCATTTCTAATTTTGTTGATTTGATTCTTCTCTCTTTTTTTCTTGATGAGTCTGGCTAAAGATTTATCAATTTTGTTTATGTCCTCAAAGAACCAGCTTTTAGTTTTATTAATCTTTACTATTATTTCTTTCATTTCTTTTTAATTTATTTCTGTTCAGATCTTTATGATTTCTTTCCTTCTACTAATGTTGGGGTTTTTTTGTTCTTTTTGCAGTTGTTTTAAGTGTAAAGTTATTTTGACTGTTTGATTTTTTTCTTATTTCTTGAGATATGATTGTATTGCTATAAACTTCCCTCTTAGAACTGCTTTCTCTGCTCCCCATAGGTTTTGAGTTGTCGTATTTTCATTGTCATTTGTTTCTAGAAATTTTTTTATTTCCCTTTTGATTTCTTCAGTAACCTGTTACTTTAGAAACATGTTGTTTAATCTTCATGTGTTCATGTTTCTTACAGATTTTTTCTTGTAATTGATATCTAGTCCCACAGCATTGTGTTTGGCGAAGATGCTTGATATGATTTCAGTTTTCTTAAATTTACTGAGATTTGATTTGTGACTCAAGATGTGGTCTATCCTGGAGAATGTTCCATGTGCACTTGAGAAGAAGGTGTATTCTTCTGCATTTGGATGGAATGCCCTGAAAATATCAATAAGATCCACCTCATTCGAATATATCATTTAAGACTTGTGTTTCCACATTAATTTTCTGTTTTGATGATCTGTCCGCTGGTGTGAGTGGGGTGTTAAAGTCTCCTACTATTATTGTGTTACGGTCAATTTCTCCTTTTATGTCTGTTAATGTTTGCCTTATGTATTGAGGTGCTCCTGTGTTGAGCACATAGATATTTACAATTGTCATGTCTTCCTCTTGGATTAATCCCTTGATCATTATGTAGTATCCTTCCTTATCTCTTGTTATCTCCTTTATTTTAAGGTCTATTTTGTCTGATATGAAAACTTCTACTCCAGCTTTCTTTAGCTTCCAATTTGCACAGAATATATTTTTCCATCCTCTCACTTTCAGTCTATATGTGTCTTTAGGTCTGAAGTAGGTTTCTTGTAGACAGCATATATATTCAGGTCTTGTTTTTGTATCTATTCAGCCAGTCTGTGTCTTTTGGTTGGAGCATTTAATCCATTTACATTTAAAGTAAGGATAGGGAGGCCTGGCGTGCTGCGATTCATGGGGTCACAAAGAGTCAGACACGACTGAGCGACTGATCTGATCTGATTGATACATATGTTCCTATTGCCATTTTCTTAATTGTTTGGGGTTGATTTTGTAGATCTTTTTTCTTCTCTTGTATTTCTTGACCAAATAAGTCACTTTCACATTTATTGTAAAGCTGGTTTGGTGGTACTGAATTCTCTTAACTTTTGCTTGTTTGAAAGCTTTTTATTTCTCCATCAATTTTGAATGAGATCTTTGCAGGGTACTATAATCTTGATTGTAGATTTTTCCCTTTTAGTACTTTAAATATATCCTGCCATTCCCTTCTGGCCTGCAGAGTTTTTGTTGAAAGATCAGCTGTTAAGTATATGGGATTTCCCTTGTATGTTACTTGTTGCTTTTCCCTTGCTGCTTTTAGTATTCTTCCTTTGTGTTTAGTCTTTGTTAGCTTGATTAGTATGTTTCTTAGTGTTTCTCCTTGGGTTTATTCTGTATGGGACTCTTTGTGCCTCTTGGACTGATTGACTATTTCTTTTTCCATGTTGGGGAAATTTTCAACTATAATCTCTTCAAAAAATTTCTCATACCCTTTCTTTTTCTCTTCTTCTTCTGGGACCCCTATAATTCGAATGTTGGTGCATTTGGTATTGTCCCAGAGGTCTCTGAGACTATCCTCAGTTCTTTTCATTCTTTTTACTTTATTCTGCTCTTCAGAAGTTATTGGCACCATTTTTTCTTCCAGCTCACTGATTCGTTCTTCTGCTTCAGATATTCCACTATTGATTCCTTCTAGACTATTTTTAATTTCAGTAATTGTGTTGTTTGTATGTTTGTTTCTTAATTCTTCTAGGTCTTTGTTAATTGACCCTTGCATTTTCTCCATTTTGTTTTCAAGGCTTTTGATCATCTTTACTGTTATTATTATGAATTCTTTTTCAAGTAGTTTGCCTATTTCCTCTTCATTTATTTGGACTTCTCTGTTTCTAGTTTTTTCCTTCATTTGTGTAGTATTTGTCTGCCTTTTCATTATTTTTTTTTAACTTATTGTGTTTGAAGTCTCCTTTTCCCAGACTTCAAGGTTGAATTCTTTCTTCTTTTTGGTTTCTGCCTTCCTAAGGTTGGTCCAATGGTTTGTGTAAGCTTCAAATAGGGTGAGATTTGTGCTGAATTTTTGTTTGTTTGTTTTTCCTCTGATTGGCAAGGCTGAGTGAGGTGGTAATCCTGTTTTCTGATGATTGGGTTTGTATTTTTGTTTTGTTTGTTGTTTAGATGAGACGTACTGCACAGAATGCTACTGGTGGTTGGGTGATGCTGGGTTTTGTATTCAAGTGGTTTCCTTTGTGTGAGTTCTCACTATTTGATACTCCCTAGAAGGCAATGGCACCCCACTCCAGTACTCTTGCCTGGAAAATCCCATGGGCGGAGGAGCCTGGTGGGCTGCAGTCCATGGGGTCGCTAGGAGTCGGACACGACTGATTCAACTAAGCGACTTCACTTTCGCTTTTCACTTTCATGCATTGGAGGAGGAGGTGGCAACCCACTCCAGTGTTCTTGCCTGGAGAATCCCAGGGACGGGGGAGCCTGGTGGCCTGCTGTCTCTGGGGTTACACAGAGTTGGACACGACTGAAGCGACTTAGCAGCAGCAGTGGCGGCATTAGTTCTCTGCTTGTCTAGGATCTTGGAGTCAGTGCTCCCACTCCAAAGGCTCAGAGCTTTATTGCTCTCCAAAGACCAGCCTAGGTCCAATCTACCAAAAGGAATTTCACCCAAAATGAAAGGGCCTTTACTTGAGTTCCAGAAGCCGGTGTAGAAGAACACAACAGAGATCTTTGACTCAGTGGAAACTCGGTATTGCCTGCCACATGGACAGGCCTCCTTGGATTGCAACAGATGACTAGAGGGTCTCCCCTGTAGTTTCTTAACTGGTCACCTTATCTTCAGTCTAGCAGTTATTTATCCAACATTTACATCGTTTTCAATAATACTTTTCCAAAATAAATATTTCCTTGCTCTGACCCTTTTTTTAATGCTTGCTCCCTCCTAGTTAAGATTGAACTCTTCAGTATTCATGGAAGGGATTCAAAAATCTATTTTCTGTATTCATTTTCCAATATATAAGTATTTTAACTTGTATTTGGACCCACTATGAAGAGGAAAATTTAAATAAATCTCTAAGAATACATTTTGGCCCTACAAAGTTCTGTGAATGTGGACTTTTATTTCCCCAAACTTACTATGAATGTCACAACTCTGTCTCTCAAGCTGAAATACTTCCATAACCCCAATCAAAATCCAACCACCCTTCAAAGTTCAGCTCAAATATCACTTTTTCTTAAATGTTACCTGATTCCTCCAGTTGGAATCAGTTAGTCCCTGGTCTGTATTCGCTTGACCTTTTCTGTATTCTTTTCGTTTTGATCTTATTTCATTCTGTTTCATATTATAGTTAGCCATGTAGAAAGGGTGTAAGACAAAAGCCCCAAATGTATATTCACTCCCAATTTTCAATTTATCAAGAAATAAAAAGATGGATTTATCAGATTCCAGTTACATGAAGATTCAAAGAGTCTGCTTAAACGAGCAGTGACTGAGACCTTTGAACAAGTCCAGGGTCAAGCAAATCTAGTTACCTATGAGGAGTGTGGTCTTCAGATGAACCTGAGTGAACTGTGCGGAGGTGGTAAGACTCAGTCTTTAGGTACCAACAGATATGCACCAGGGACAAACCTGAAAGATCCATAATAAGTGGTACCAGTTCCCAACACCTCGATTTAGAAACCTCAGGAGAAGAATTTAAGAAATTGAACTTAAGAAAGGATTTTTATCTCTAAGGCATTGCAATGATGCTATTTGGGAGCCAGTTAAGAGTTTTTTCATATGGTTTCTACAGCAGGAACGATGGGGAAAGGGATAGTTAAGGAGTTTGGGATTGACATGTGCACACTTCTGTATTTAAAATGGATAACCAACATGTATCTACTGTAGAGGACATCGAACTCTTCTTAATGTTATGTGGTAGCCTGGATGGGAGGGAAGTTTGGGGGAGAATGAATACATGTATATGTATAGGTGAGGCCCTTTGCTGTCCATCCAAAACTATCACAGTTGTTACTTGGCTATACTCCAACATAAAATAAAAAGTTTTTAAAAATTATTTCATTGGAGGGAATAAAGTTATTTCTTATTTCAGCTGAAGGTGAGAGTGATCAGGGATAAAAAGAAAGTATTGAAAAGCATGAGGATATGGGCATGATATCCAAGGGAAGATGACAAACTCTGAATTGTGATTTGGTCTGTCCATATGGGTGCCATGAGAGGCCGAGCAGCAAGTGTGTGGGCTCAGTGTATGAACAGGCACAGAGGAAAGGAAGTCAACAGACCACGTGTGACTGTGATCCTATGACATACCAGTAGCAGTGGCCTCTGACAAATTACAGAATTACTCTGGAATTAGAGAAACAACCTCTTATGGTTATAGGGGGACACCCTAACATGACAAGAAACTTGAGTAAATCACTCCACAGGGAAAGGGATTTGCATTTGAGTTTCACCTACTGCTCACTCCTATATTCCAAGACAGAAGAAACTGAATGTCAAGGGTTACAGTTGGAGACACTTAATAAATGTCCATTAAATAAATAATAAGGATGTTTTCATGTTCTGTGGAAGATCCCATTATCAGTTCTTACAAAACAGTGTGTCTGGCAATTCCCCTTGTACCCTTAATTTTCTGTAGAGGGCTTCCCTGGTGACTCAGATGGTAAAGAATCCACCCACAATGCAGACCTGTGTTTCATCCATGAGTTAGGGAGATCCCCTGGAGGATGGGATGGCAACCCACTGCAGTATTCTTACCCGGAAAATTTCATGGAGAGAGGAGCCTGGCAGGTTTATAGTCCATGGGGTCACAAAGACTTGGACTTGACTGAATGACTAACACTTTTAAAGACTTCCCTGGTGGTCCAGTGGTTAAGACTCCACGCTTCCACTGCAGGCGAGACAGGTTATATCCCTGGTTGGGGAACAAAGATCCCATATGCCTCATGGTGCAACAACAAAAAAATTAAATTTGATATTTTGGGTTTCCCTGGTGGCTCAGACAGTGAAGAATCTGCCTGCAATGTAGGAGACCTGGGTTCAATCAGGAAGATCCCCTGGAGAAGGGAAGATCCCCTGGAGAAGGGAATGGCTATCCACTCCAGTATTTTTTCCTGGAGAGTCCCATGGACAGAGGAGCCTGGTGGGCTACAGTCCATGGGGTCTCAAAAAATCAGATATGACTGAGAAACTAACACTTTCACTCTCACTTTCAGCCACCTGTATCTTTACCTGCTGAACATGCCCCTTTCCCCTTCCTCATGTAAATGCAGCTCTTCTTTGATGGACCTGATCCTCCTTGGCTCTAACTTTTGATATTAGTGAGGCTGCCAGTCTTGGGCATATGAATCAGGCTTGCCATTCAAATGGTTCAATTGTTTTAGCAACAGGGACTGGTAAGAAGGATTGACACAAACCTCAAACTTTGGTTAATCAGCGTTTTCCCATAGAAATGTCATATGCAGACACAGGGACACTATATTTCCTCACAGTAACAAACCTACCATGTTAACAACATTGGAGCTGCTACTCCCAGCCATGTTCATGATCATGTGGAGAAAAAGCCGGCATGGAGGAGAAGAGAATGAAGGCCAGCAAAGATAAGCTTAGAGATGTGTGTGTGTGTGTGTGTGTGTGTGTGCGTGTGTGTTTGTGTATGTGTGTGTGTGTGTGTGTCTAAGACAGAGAGAGGCAGAGAGAAAATTTTTACTAGGAAAATAGTAATTCTATTTTTCAGTGTACATTGTCTTCATTAAACATTTTCCTGCTGTTTAAACAAAAATTATTTTTTTAAGTCAGAAGAAAACACAAACGTATATAATAAAACACATATCGGGAGGACACATGTGAATGTTTATCATCCTTTAGCTGATGTAGCTTCTCCAGACTTGCCTGTTTTAGACTGTTTATTTCCACTCTGTCACCATGTGTGACAGTAATGAAGATTCTGGCTTCATAGTCCATATGCTAGGAGCTGCATTGTTTTCAGTAACACTCTGGGACCCCACTGTAAATATTTAAAGCATGTCAAGCTTGTTATCTACAAAGGAGATTCTGGGTAAGAACTGAGCTCTAAAGCTCTCCTAGAACATTAGCGTGGGGTGAGAGAGTCATTATAAATCCATAAAGCTTTGTAAAATTCAGGCTGACTTCTTATTTTAGAAGTTGTCTTTGATTTTTCTCATATATCTTTCTTTGTATATCCTGTTTCTGACTCAATAGCCTTGCTTAATATTTCTAAAGAAGATCATCACACTGATTCTTAAAATCAAAGAACTTAAGGAAGAGGAATTTAAAAAAACCAACAACTAGGGGTGAAAACTAAGCAAAGAATAAAATGTTAAGGAAAAGTAAAATCAAAATTGTCATGAGCCACCAACAGACTTGAAAGTTGAATTATTCAAAGCGGCACATTTTCTGGATTCCAGCTCTATGCTGCAAGAATTGGAAACAGAAAACAGGGGCATTGTTATATACTTTTCACTGCCAGCCTTCTGCTGCCACCACAAAGCACCCCAGTTCCTGTCCTGACTGCCAATCGGCAGAACCTTGCATGGAAATTAACAAGCAGAGTCCCTGGTTTTGTTTTTAAGTGATACAGATTCACCTTTAGCTTTCTTCAGAAAGCCTACTCCATCCAAAATTTTACCCACCAAATTTGTCTAATAATCTATCAGGGAAGACTTGCTTTAATCATTTGCTTTAACATTGGGCACAAATGCAAATATAAAGACTGAATATAATAAGGCAGTTAATTTTCAAAAAGTGGATACAGTTCCTATCATTGTTCTCCAACTTGTGATCTTTAAATCGACATTGCCAGCATTTATCCTAAGATCAAATAAGTAATAGACCATCTCCAACTGTATTACAAATTTTTTGCCTCCCAACTCCATATATTTTTTTATAATTAAGACTTCAACAAAACACTGCAGTCCTTCTTTTTCTTCTTCCCTTCTTTTCAAATAAACTTTTAAAAAAAATTTTTTTTACCTTCACTTCCATAGGACTATTCACGGGATTTATTTCTTCATGAAAGCAGAGTAGTCTCTGTGTGGTTTGAAGAGCCTTGCCCACAATACTTTTTTTTAATTCTCTTCTCAGACTACTTTATGTTAAGTCCTGCATCTCTGGAAAGCCATGATAAGGCTGTTGAACAATGCCTGAAAGGAAAAAAGCAAGAGAGAAAGCTGGAGTATATTAGTCACTGTCTTGGAAGGGCACACTCAAAAAGGTAGTGTCATGGCAATGCCCAGCAAAGGAACACCTGAAAAGATGTAGCAAAGGAGAGGTGAATTTTGTTGCAGACTTAGGTGATGTTTTAAGTCAACTTTTTCATTCTCCTCTTTCACTTTCATCAAGAGGCTCTCTAGTTCTTCTTTGCTTTCTGCCATAAGGGTGGTGTCATCTGCATATCTGAGGTTATTGGTATTTCTCCTGGCAATCTTGATTCCAGCTTGTGCTTCATCCACCCTGGCATTTTGCAAGATGTACTCTGCATAGAAGTTAAATAAGCAGGGTGACAATATACAGTCTTGACATACTCCTTTCCCAATTTGGAACCAGTTTGTTGTTCCATGTCCAGTTCTAACTTTTGCTTCTTGACCTGCATACAGATTTCTCAAGAGGCCGGTCAGGTGGTCTGGTATTTCCATCTCTTGAAGAATTTTTCATCACTTGTGGTGATCCACACAAAGACTTTGGCATAGTCAATAAAGCAGAAGTAGATGTTTTTTGGAACTCTCTTGCTTTTTCAGTGATCCAGTGGATGTTGGCAATTTGATCTCAGGTTCCTCTGCCTTTTCTAATCCACCTTGAACATCGGGAAGTTCGTGGTTCATGTACTGTTGAAGCCTAGTTTGAAGAATTTTGAACACTATTTTGCTAGCATGTGAGGTGAGTGCAGTTGTGCAGTAGTTTGAGCATTCTTTGGTATTGCCTTTCTTTGGGATTGAAATGAACACTGACCTTTTCTAGTCCTGTGGCCACTGCTGAGTTTTCCAAATTTGATGCTTTTGAACTGTGGTTTTAGAGAAGACTCTTGAGAGATACTTGGACTGCAAGGAAATCTAACCAGTCCATCCTAAAGGAAATCAGTCCTGAATATTCATTGGAAGGACTGATGCTGAAGCTGAAACTCCAATACTTTGACCACCTGATGTGAAGAACTGGCTCATTGGAAAAGACCCTGATGCTGGGAAAGATTGAAGGCAGTAGGAGAAGGGGACGACAGAGGATGAGATCGTTGGATGGCATCTCTGACTCAATGGACATAAGTTTGAGTAAACTCTGGGAGTTGGTGATGCACAGGGAGGCGTGGTGTGCTGCAGCCCATTGGGTCACAAAGAGTCGGACACAACTGAGCGACTGAACTGAACTGAGCTGAAATAGGTGATATAGGGATTCCCTGGTAGTTCAACTGGTAAAGAAAGTGAAAGTCGCTCAGTGGTGTCTGACTCTGCAACCCCATGGACTATATACAGTCCATTGAATTCTCCAGGCCAGAATACTGGAGTGGGTAGCCTATCCCTTCTCCAGGTGATCTTCCCCACCCAGGAATGGAACAGGGGTATCCTGCATTGCAGGCAGATTCTTTACCAACTGAGCTATAAGGGAAGCCGAAAACTGGTAAAGAATCTGTCTGCAGTGCAGGAGACCCCAGTTTGATTCCTAGGCTGGGAAGATCCCCCGGAGAAGAGCTACCCTCTCCAGTATTCTAGCCTGGAGAATTCCACAGACTGTATAGTCCATGCGGTCGCAAAGAGTCAGACACGACTGAGCAACTTTCCCTTCACTAGGTGATTTAGCCTACAAGAAAGCACTACGACACAGCTTGGCAGAAAGAGCTTTTGTATAATGTCTCCTTTTCTGCCCTTCTTCCTGGTTGTCCATATAGTAGAGAACTAGCCCAATGGGGGACACCGCCAAGACCCACCCCCTCAAAAGACTAAATGTCCATGTTTCCAGTTTCCAACAGATCAGACATAAGCTAACTCAGTACTATGCTTGTCCTAAATAATGCATGTCTAATGAAATAAGTTTGGAAGGACTAAAAGTTCCCACTCTATCTCTCAGCTAAAATTGCATACAGATGCTGCTCCGTGCCTGTATTAACTTGTAACTGTGAACAAATTATAAGGTTTTAAGATCACAGAAAAGTTTTTGAAGTTGAAAATAACCACCATTACAGACAAAATAACCTGTCACTTCTTTTAGAGTTCAGGGAAATAAAATGTTGGTAAGAAAATAAAACATTCTGGCTCCATGCCAGAACATAACATTATACTCTCATGCACTTCTAAAGTGCTTATCTTAAGTGTCAGCAAGTGGTTGTTTGTTGAAAGCCATATTCCTTAAGCGTATTTAAGATCTTTTTGATTGACAATACTGAGTGTCTGTTATACATAAGATTATATGTTAACTTTGCTCTAAAGAAATAGCATTCAAACCTTTATTTCATCTGATTCAAACTTATATTTATTTCAAAACCATCCACAAATCAAGGAAAGACAAATATTTTATATATTTCATGAAAGAAGTGATAACTGTATTTTAACTCTGTAATGTCATTATAATTTCCTAGTTTTGATTATTTGAAACAAATAATACATACAGTTTAGAATCTGGCTAGGAAAACTTTATACTTCTGTCTGCAGATACTAAATCTAATAATAAGGTTTTTAAGACATGTGTAAGTTCATAAAAATGAGGCTTAATTATGATTTTATGCTGTGGTTTTGATGGTTTAATCATAATGGTTAATCATAATGGTCTAATCATAAAGAATAAATAACCAATATGAAATTTAAAGGGAAGTGGTTTTTACCAACACTCTGGTTAATCAGAAAATGTACAATGTTAGGTCTCAAAAAGGAGAAAACCTCGTTCTCTCGAGACTTCTCTTCTGCAGCTGTAATATACAGAGGTCTAAAAATGACTGAGATGAATTGCCCCAAGGTTCAACCCAAGCTTTTTGTTTGAAAGGCACACTGAGGGTAAATTTTTGAGCCTAATTATTATGCCACTTCAAATACACTCCTCCAGTGGAATCAGTGGAACAGAGCCATCCACACACAGGTTGAGCATCTCAAACATCTACCCTTCTGACCCTTTTTAGCTCCTCTTCCTGCAAGCCAAGTTATTCTGGCTTTTATTTTCTTTATTCATCTTTCCTACACTCTAAGAGAAAAAATGAATATGAAAGAAACAGAGCCACAGTACCAAGTTCTTGGGCATATATACATAAGCAGGTAGATAGACTCTCTCATACTTAGACTTTTAAACTCTGTGTGTAGCTTGTTTCAAATCAGGAAAATAATTTTTAATTTTCAGTAGCAATATAAGGCCTAGCATGACATGTCATACATGCCAGGGAATTCAGCATCTGAGAGCACCTTCTGAAGAGTAGAATTGATACATCAGACCATTTATCAAACATGTTATAATTTAATTCTGCCTTTATGTTCATAGGTCTAATGTTTTCGGCTAATTTGGTATTAACTGGTCTAAAGGTCAGGAATTCTAGATTCTACCCCGCCTTTAGAACTCTTTGTTACCTTGAGCAATTCATGTAAATGATGTGTTCTAAATCACTTGTTCCCTCATCTGTGAGGTAAGGAAGTTGGATCAAGTTAGTTTCTAACCTGTGGGTCAAAACTTGTTAAGGGCAATGAAGTTACTAAAAAGGTTCAGATAAATCAAATGTATAACTGAATAAACCCTACTATCACACTAACACAGGTATTACTAATGTTTCAAATGTATGCATATACTGTTGCTTTTAGTAAACTATAAATTCATTTAAAAGGCTAACTGAATTCAGAAAAGCATTTTGTTATTTTGCATTTTTATTAACCATCTAACAATAAAATTACAACTGAAATTATGTGAGAGGTCCTACTAAAGTATCTGGCATGATACTGGATGCTTGGGGCTGGTGCACTGGGACGACCCAGAGGGATGGAATGGGGAGGGAGGAGGGAGGAGGGTTCAGGATGGGGAACACATGTATACCTGTGGCGGATTCATTTTGATATTTGGCAAAACTAATACAATTATGTAAAGTTTAAAAATAAAATAAAATTAAAAATAAATAAATAAAAATAAAATAAAAAAAATAAAAAATAAAATTTTGCCAAATCTGAAATGTTAAAAATCCTTGAAAAAAATTCCGTGCACAATTCTTCGGCTGCTCTTTGAAAGGGCTATAGTAATGTAAAAATAGAGCTATTGGGCACCTCTTTATCCTGTTTTCTGCCTCACTATTAAGGTGACTTTTTCTGTGTGTATGGCTGTGGATTCTAAGCACGGTGCCTTCAGACTCCAGCTTAAACAAGGAATACCAAAGACCGGAAGCATGTCTATTTCTTTTTTTCCAGGAAGATAATCTAGCCTCTAACAACTGCAACATTCTTCTTTGAACACAAAGCTTAGGCTGTGAAATTCCATATTAGAAAATAGTTTTGAGACTTGACATGATAAAAATGAAATAATTCCTTCAGAATAGAAAAACAGTGTTGGAGAGATAATATACTTCCATGAAATTAGTACCACAGAATCAGGAAAAACTGTATACTGTATTCATTGTAATGCTTTGGGCATAATATACATATTATATAACATAAGTTCTTTTCCTTTTCTTTTGTTTTCTTTCATTAGTCTTAGAGTATATGTATCCAAAACTGAAAGTGAGCTAAAGTTCTTACTGGGGATACCAGTTGATCAATTATCAAGATAATCAGAGTAAATCTTTCCTTCTTTAGTTGATTCTTCCATAGTCTTTATCTCTGTTGCCTATATACCCTCACAATCCTTTCAGTGGAATTTTCTGTTGTTCACGTCTTGCAAATATCAGAGCACCCGATTCCTCTCAGCATCGCTCAGAATGCTGGTGCTTACCTACTATCTACACTCTGATTTTCCACAAGCAGAGTTCACTTTGTCCCAGTGAAACCACAAATTCCTACTCCTGATTGATTCCAGGTCACTTCCTACTCAAATCCATTCTACTCTGCCATCAAAATTGTTTTCCTGAAATAGATTTAGTTACATTAACAGCTGCACCCAAGTTTTAAAAACCCATTATCATAAAGAGACATTCTGCCCTTCTTAATCTAGCCTACAAAGTTTCACAACCCAGATGTGAACCTCCTTTTTAGCCACATCTCGAACCAGCTAAGTCTTACTATTACACTATGATCTTTTGTAACTCATTGTATTTGCTACTGCTACTTAGTGGGTCTAAATTATTCTCTTTCTAAAGTCTCCCCAATCCTGTGTCCCTACATGTCAAGCTTGTATTCTTCAATATCCAGACTAAATATCCACTATTTTGCAGCTTTGTCTTACTCCTTTCTCCTTGGGAGAATGAACTGAACCCTTTGTGCAATAGTAACTGAACATCTATGTGTGATATCATACTAGATACTTTGGGTACAAATGTTTATAATGAGACAAATTCTTGCCTTCAGTGAGCTTTCAGACTATCAAGGGATACAGTTCTGAAAGAAAGAAATGCCACTTATGCACCAGTTCTATAACAAAAATCTGTACTCAGAGTGGTTGACCACAAATAAGAAGGTGATCAATTCTAGGAGGGGGCAAAGGGGGCAAGGAGGAATAGGTCCAAAAAAACATCATAGAGAAGATAGTTCCTGAGCTGAATCTTGAAAACATCAATAGGCATACAACAGGGGATAAATAATAATCAAGAGGAAAGGGAGAGTCTATATATGCAGTCATTCAATTGTTCATTCAGCAATTTATTGAGTGACCATGATATGTCAAGCACTGCAGTAAGGGTTGAGAACATAAAAATAAATTAAAATACATTCTTATCTTATAAAAGGCAAACAAGTAAAATAAGCAACTATATGATAATGGATACAGTAGACAGCCTCTAAAATAGCCTCATGGAATAAGGAGTCTGACTTCAGTTGCATTTTGCTCTTTGATTCCTGACACCTCTCATGCCCTATTCTCCCCCTTTCCCTTCCACCCATATCAGAGCAAGACAGTGAGAAAGCCTTGGGGCTCCATCCACTGGTTCCGGTGGAAAAGTTTAAACTATCCAAACCCCTTTCCCCTGGGAACCCTGACCAAGGCCCCACCTCCTCACTATAATAAAAACTAAAGCCACTGTCTTCTCTCTTCTCTCAAGACAGTCCAGACTGGCTTTTATGCCTGCCCTACTTTCTTCAGAAAGACCCCATTATGTGAGTATAAACATTTTTGTACCATCTTGGTGCATATGTGGTGTCATCAGTCTGGACGTGCAAACCAATTATGGGTAGGATTTATTGCTGCCACGGGACAATCACAGAACATCTTCAATGATCCCAGCCTGGGTGTTCCAGGCCTTGTATAATCCCCTCTATTTGAATGTGGGCTGAGCCTAGTGACTTGTTTCTAACAGGTGTATCCCATCACTTTAAAGAAGTCGTATGTCTCTGTGCTAAGCCATGTCCGACTCTGACTCTTTGCGATCCCAAGGACAATATCCCACCAGACTCCTCTGTCCATGGGATTTTCCAGGCAAGAACACTGGAGTAGGTTGCTATTTCCTCCTCCAGGGGAATTGAACCCTCATCTCCTGCATTGGCAAATGGATTCTTTACCACTGAGCCACTTGAGAAGTCCCTTTAAAGAAGTTAAAGTAATCCTCTGTGATTAGAATGCAAAAGACTTGTTTTCCCCTGCTCATTCTCTCCTGCTGTCTTCCTCAGTCTGATGGAAACCAGTTACCATGCTGTGAGTTACCTATGAGGGCCACATAGCAGAGAACTGAAGGAGGCTGGTGTCAAAAGCCAATGAAGAACTGAGGCCCTCAGTCCCTCAGCCTATGTAGAACTGAACTGGCCAAGAGCAAGGTGGGTGAGCTTCAAAGTAGATCTTCCCCTAATTGAAACTTCATATGAGACCACTGCTCTGATCAACACCTTGATCACAACCTTGTAAGAGACCCTGGATAAACAACCCAGCCAAGCCATGACCAGATTCCTGACCCACAGAAATTATGGAACAGTAAGTCCTGGCATGCTGCAATTCATGGGATCACAAAGAGTCGGACATGACTGAGCGACAGAACTGAACTGAAGTCCCCTACATACTAGCCTTCAAGTTGTGAACTTTCAAAGATGCAAGCATGCTTTCCATCAAAGTCAGGTGTGAGTGAAATTGCAGTTTGCCCTCTGTCTTCAATCGCTGACAGTTCTACCATCTCCCACCTCCTCTCCCTTCTCCAGTCAGTAACTTTTCTTGCCTTTTCATTTGATGCCAGCTCCTGTGTGCCAGCTGTTGTACCATACTACTGTCCTTTTCAAGGTACTGTGCTGGGAGATTAAAAATATTTTATTTTTTGTGTATGTTTGTTTTTTATATATTGATGTTATTTGTGTGAAAAGTATTATAAACCTATTACAGTACAGTACTATACAATCGATTGTGTTTGTTGGGTACTTAGCTAACTTACGGAGAAGGCAATGGCACTCCACTCCAGTACTCTTGCCTGGGAAATCCCATGGATGGAGGAGCCTGGTAGGCTGCAGTCCATGGGGTCTCGAAGAGTTAGACACGACTGAGCGACTTCACTTTCACTTTTCACTTTCATGCATTGGAGAAGGAAATGGCAACCCACTCCAGTATTCTTGCCTGGAGAATCCCAGGGACAGGGGAGCCTGGTGGGCTGCCATCTATGGGGTCGCACAGAGTCAGACATAACTGAAGTGGCTTAGCAGTAGCAGTAGCTAACTTAGTTGAACTTACAAATAAACTGGACTTAAGGATGCATTCTTGGATCAGAACTCATTCATATGTAAGGGACTTACTGTATAATAAATATTCATTGTAAACCTCAATAGGTAACCAATACAAAAGACTAATACAGTGGTGAAAATACATAAAGAAAATATGCTACTTCTGGACATAACGGGTAAAGCATGCAGACATGAGAAGCTTGGCAAATGTATGAAATGCATTGCTTAAAGTAATTCAGCATCACTAGACTAGAGAGTCAGGGTAGGGGTTTGTCTCCAGCTGAGCCCAGATAGATCTACTAAACCCTGATAGGAGAGTGCATTGTGAGGTCATGGAAAGTGGAGAGAAAAGAGGCATTGAAGAATTCTAAACAGCAGGACAACACGATCATATTTATGTAACTTGAGCCTGTGCTGTTTTCTCCCTCAGATTCAGACATGTCTGGACAGGTTTTGGGGGACTAAGTGGTGCAGACCCTCAGCAGTCTGTCTGCACTAGTGATCAAGAAACATCCTGGAAAATAAGTCAATCTGTAAGAAGCAAGAGTTCCTAGGACTCTTAAAGTCAGTGACAGAAGACCAGTGCTTTAAGCTTAGCAACGCAATGTCTGCAGCTCTGATTATCCTTAACTCCTGTCCCTGTAGGTTGATGCCTGAGGTCCAAGAAGAAAGAACTGTAATGACAAGTGAGGAATCTACAAGACTATTTCAGAAACTTCCCTGGTGGTCCAGTGGTGAGGACTCCAGGCTTCTACTGCAGAGGGAATGGGTTCCAACCCGGCTTAGGGGGAAGATCCCACATGCTGTGTGGTGTTGGAGGTGGGGGGTGGGAGGAAACTACAATTAAAAATAAAATCAGTTCAGTTCAGTCGCTCAGTCATGTCCAACTCTTTGCCACCACATGAATCGCAGCACGCCAGGCCTCACTGCCCATCACCAACTCCTGGAACTCACCCAACCTCATGTCCATCGAGTCGGTGATGCCATCCAGCCATCTCATCCTTTGTCGTCCCCTTCTCCTCCTGCCCCCAATCCCTCCCAGCATCAGGGTCTTTTCCAATAAGTTGACTCTTGGCGTGAGGTGGCCAAAGTGTTGGAGTTTCAGCTTTAGCATCAGTCCTTCCAATGAACACCCAGGACTGATCTCCTTTAGGATGGACTGCTTGGATCCCCTTGCAGTCCAAGGGACTCTCAAGAGTCTTCTCCAACACCACAGTTCAAAAGCATCAATTCTTCGGTGCTCAGCTTTCTTCACAGTCCATCTCTCACATCCATACATGACCACTGGAAAAACCATAGCCTTGACTAGGCAGACCTTTGTTGGCAAGGTATTATCTCTGCTTTTCAGTATGCTATCTAGGTTAGTCATAACTTTCCTTCCAAGGAGTAAGTGCCTTTTAATTTCATGGCTGCAATCACTATCTGCAGTGATTTTGGAGCCCAAGAGAATAAAGTCGCCACTGTTTCCACTGTTTCCCCATCTATTTGCCATGAAGCGATGGGACCAGATGCCATGATCTTAGTTTTCTGAATGTTGAGCTTTAAGCCAACTTTCACTCTCCTCTTTCACTTTCATCAAGAGGCTTTTAAGTTTTTTCAAAAAAATAAACAAAAGGACTGTTTCACAAGATTCCCATGAGAATCTCAGATCCCAAGACAATATCATCAAATCAACAGCAGTGGAGTCAGTAGATTTGGCAGGATGAAAGGTACTGGCTGCTTTGCAAAGACATTGGAGCCTTAAATTTTGGACACCATCATTGGCATCAGTGCCCTGGCGAGGACTCCAGATCTTTCAGCAGAAAACATTATTCTCTTTTTTCTTTAGGAGGTAGAATAAGGGAGAAGGAACATAATGTATGACCAAAAGACTACATACTTAAGAGTATACACAGAATGCCACCAGCCCCCCAAGCTCCCACTTTTGGAGAAGAATTTGAGAGATCTAGAGATTTCTCAATGGGGAGGGGTCAGTGAAATATAAAGAGGAATACTATTTTTTATTAATAAACTTTATTCTTCATAACAGTTTAGATTTATAGAAAAATTGACCTGATAGTAGAGAGTTTTCACTGCTTTTCCCTATTGTTAACATCTTATATCAATACAGTACCTATATTACAATTAATTAACCAATATTGATATATGATTATTAACAAAAGCCAACAGTTTATTCAGATTTCCTTAGTAGTTACCATATGTCCTTTTTCTGCTCTGAGATCTTATCCAGGACACCATCTAGAATTACATTTATATGTCACATCTCCTTAGGCTCCTCTGAGCTGTGACATTTTGTCAGGCTTTCCTTTTTTCAATGACCTTAACAGTTTTGAGGAGGACTAGCCAGGTAGATGGTAGGACTCTCCTCTATTGGAATTTTCCTGATTTTTTTGCATGATTAGACTGAATTTTGGGGGAGGAGAAAAACTATTTTGATACTGATGTTGTGCATATATTTATCTCTATACTGCTTTGGCCTGGGAAATGTAAAATGTATTATATTTGTATTTCGAAAAATCACTACTATAGAAGAAACATGAAGTAGGGTCAAGAAACTAAACAGTATGACCAATTTGAAGACTATTGCAATGATTCAGATAAAATACAATAAGGATCTGGGCCAAGGAAACTTTGTATGAAAAGGGAAGAAGGGAAAGATATGAGATGGGTACAGAATGTTGAAATGGCAGAATTCTCTAGCCAACTGCATATGAATAGGAGGATTCTGCAAAAGTGACTGAGAAGAAATGGTTCAAAATGGGACAAAGAACCAGAAAGAGCAGAGTGCAAAAGTCAAAGAAAGAAAATTTCAGGAAAGATGTGGTAAGTCAAATTAAAGAGGACCGATTTGATCTTTGGACTTGAAAATTAATTTTTGAAGTCAAGGCAGCAGCTTGGTTGAAAGGGCTCAAAGTGAAATGAAACTGAAAGTGAAAGTCATTCAGTTGTGTCCAGCTCTTTGTGACCCCATGGAATATACAGTCCATGCAATTCTCCAGGCCAGAATACCCGAGTGGTTAGCCTGGCCCTTCTCCAGGGGATCTTCCCGACCCAGAAATCGAACTGGGGTCTCCTGAATTGCAGGAGGATTCTTTACCAACAGAGCTATCAGGGAAGCCCTGAACTGAATATAAGGAAATAAAAAAATAGTGTCAATATTCTAAGTATTCTGATCCTAAAGGAAAGAGGAATGACTAGAATAGAAGCTAGAGAGATACATAGAATGGAGGACATTTATTGATAAATGAGACAGGAGTATTTATTTGTAGACTGTATGGGGTAGAAGGAACAAATAAAAACGATTGAAAGTATAGCAAAATGAAAAAGTGCTTGTATAGCAGATGAAAAGATGGGGTCGTTCATGATAATAACAATTATACGTACTGAGTATTTACCTAACCATTCCAGGCACTAGGGTAGGGCTTCAAAGCATTGTTTGTATTAACCTTAACAATACTCCTAAGAGGTAAATGTGATTACCCTCATTTTCTGGATGAAAAAACTTAAGCAGATAGCAGTGTGAGTCAAGACTTGAACTCAGGCAGATTAACTCTACCTGCTGCTGTCCATGGGGTCGCACAGAGTTGGACAAGACTGAAGCCACTTAGCAGCAGCAGCAGCAGCAGCAGCCTAATCACTGTTATATACTGCATCCCCAAAGCCAAGGTGGTAATCTGAAACAGCATAAGAGGTATCTGTACCATGGAGGAAAGCAGCATATGTGGGTGGCATATGGTGGTTGCATAATAAATATTTGTAGAATGAATGGAAGAATAACAGAGTGCAAATATAAATACATAGCTATTGGGGCAGGAAGTTGATGGATTTTACAATGCTGATTACATCAGCATTGATGAATTTGTAACACTTCATACATAAACAGTATAGCACTGTTTCATTATATTACAAATCTGTATTTCACCTCTGTGTCCTCACTTACCTGAATCACACCTCCTCAGCAAGAGAGGGGGTGAGGCTGATCTATCCCTTGGATTCCCTAGGGCAGAACTGGAAAAGGCTTCAGATGTCAGAGGCAAGGAAAAAGCAGAGCACAATGAGAAACTGAAATCCAAATGAGTTGAAAATCAGCAGTCTCCAAACAGATGGGAGAAGCAGAAGCAAGTTTGGAATCTAAGAGTGTGTCGCTAGGGATTTGAAATCCTGGGAGTCAAGAGCCAGAGCAGAGGCCTGGAAAAATGATTTCAAAAGAAGTGGCTTTCTGAGTCTTACTTTCAGCTGTCAGTCACAGTAATGAATGCCCAAACTGGCTAGTTTAAAGGGCTATCTTTGTTTTGCATAATTATGTCCCCTGCATACAGTGCCTGGCATAATGAATGTGGTTTGAAGCTGATAGGATATGTGGAGGGACTGATCAAGAACTAGGAGAACTTAATTGATAATTATTGTTGATGCATGTCAGTATTTCTCAATCTCTTCCTATTTCTGGACATACAGAATGATTATCTCTTGAAAGTAATCAAAGTTATCTGACCTGCTTTGATCAGTAAAATAGGAGTGGTAGCACTTAAAAAAAAAAAACTGAATGGGATGGAACACTAATTATCTGTAAGTTTAAACTAAAAATTTTAGCGGAGTTCTTAGTGACTATTTAAATGAGCATATTTGAACTTGATAATTATGCTGTAATGTCACTTGGATTTTCAGTATGTCCCTGGCTTATCCTTAGACATGATTGACATATAATATATAGTACTATTTAAGATGATAAATGATTACCCTTCAAAGGGAACGATAATAGAACTGTGATTCATAAGTGTATTAATCATTCTCTCTAATTGCAGGTATTCACAGTATTTCCAAACATTTTTATTGAGAACATATGCAACCCAGATGCCTCTCTCTAGTCTTTGGGTTTCCTCAAGTGTATCAGTTAACATTTTATCAGGGAAGTGAAAATGCTATAACTGACATAGAATAAGGGATTTTTAAAAATATGGAAATACAAAAAACCTCGAATAGCCAAAGCGATCTTGAGAAAGAAGAATGGAACTGGAGGAATCAACCTACCTGACTTCAGGCTCTACTACAAAGCCACAGTTATCAAGACAGTATGGTACTGGCACAAAGACAGAAATACAGATCAATGAAACAAAATAGAAAGCCCAGAGATAAATCCATGCACATATGGACACCTAAAATTTGACAAAAGAGGCAAGAATATACAATGGATTAAAGACAATCTCTTTAACAAGTGGTGCTGGGAAAACTGGTCAACCACTTGTAAAAGAATGAAACTAGAACACTTTCTAACACCATACACAAAAATAAACTCAAAATGGATTAAAGATCTCAACCTAAGACCAGAAACTATAAAACTCCTAGAGGAGAACATAGGCAAAACACTCTCCGACATACATCACAGCAGGATCCTTTATGACCCACCTCCCACAATATTGGAAATAAAAGCAAAAATAAACAAATGGGACCTAATTAACCTTAAAAGCTTCTGCACATCAAAGGAAACTATTAGCAAGGTGAAAAGGCGGCCTTCAGAATGGGAGAAAATAATAGCAAATGAAGCAACTGACAAACAACTAATCTCAAAAATATACAAGCAACTCCTACAGCTCAACTCCAGAAAAATAAATGACCCAATCAAAAAATGGGCCAAAGAACTAAATAGACATTTCTCCAAAGAAGACATCCAGATGGCTAACAAACACATGAAAAGATGCTCAACATCACTCATTATCAGAGAAATGCAAATCAAAACCACTATGAGGTACCATTTCACGCCAGTCAGAATGGCTGTGATCCAAAAGTCTACAAGCAATAAATGCTGGAGAGGGTGTGGAGAAAAGGGAACCCTCTTAAACTGTTGGTGGGAATGCAAACTAGTACAGCCACTATGGAGAACAGTGTGGAGATTCCCACTGCTGGGCATACACACTGAGGAAACCAGAAGGGAAAGAGACACATGTACCCCAATGTTCATCGCAGCACTGTTTATAATAGCCAGACATGGAAGCAACCTAGATGCCTATCAGCAGATGAATGGATAAGAAAGCTGTGGTACATACACACAATAGAGTATTACTCAGCCATTAAAAAGAATACATTTGAATCAGTTCTAATGAGGTGGATGAAACTGGAGCCTATTATACAGAGTGAAGTAAGCCAGAAAGAAAAACACCAATACAGTATACTAATGCATATATATGGAATTTAGAAAGATGGTAACAATAACCCTGTATACAAGACAGCAAAAGAGACACTGATGTATAGATCAGTCTTCTGGACTCTGTGGGAGAGGGAGAGGGTGGGGAGATTTGGGAGAATGGCATTGAAACATGTATAATGTCATGTATGAAACGAGTCGCCAGTCCAGGTCTGATGCACGATACTGGATGCTTGGGGCTGGTGCACTGGGACGACCCAGAGGGATGGTATGGGGAGGGAGGAGGGAGGAGGGTTCAGGATGGGGAACACAGGTATACCTGTGGCGGATTCATTTTGATAATTGGGAAAACTAATACAATATTGTAAAGTTTAAAAATAAAATAAAATTTAAAATAAAATCATAAAAAAAAATAGGTATTGGTCTTTACGAAATTGTGGGAGCTGACGAAGAATTTAATGGAAGATACTTGCACATCTGATGATGGGTCTGAAGTCCCAGCAGGTCAACAGTGCCCAGAGTCTGGTGTGAAATGGGAATGTGTGAGGGCAAAATGGTACTTCAAAGGACAAACTGGAAGCCACAAGTAAAAAGTAGACCCCACATCTGTCTTCCAATGTCTCTAAACTTGAGATGTGGATGACCTGAAGAAAGGGCTCATCCCCTTCTCCGTGGCGCTGCACACCCACCTGGCCCAGGAAGCTAAGAAGCTAAAGGAAGACTTGGGGGGAGCTGCAGGGCTGCAGGCCAGTGGTGGCCCAACACCCACACACGAGGCCAGCAGATCAGCAACAATGCACAGCACTGGCGCTCTCCACTGATCTTCAGAGCATGGTCGCTGCTGCTTCGTGTGTGCCTTCCAATCTCTCCCTGGCCAATCCTAACCTCAAAACATGCTAAAAAGGAATTCTTGGGAAGGTTATTTTATAGAAGCTGAGTTGATACAACAGAATATCACCACATTAAGCAATGCTAGTGTGTTCTGCTGGAGAAGACAATGGCACCCCACTCCAGCACTCTTGCCTGGAAAATCCCATGGACAGAGGAGCCTGGTAGGCTGCAGACCATGGGGTCCCTGAGAGTCAGACACGACTGAGTGACTTCACTTTCACTTTTCACTTTCATGCATTGGAGAAGGAAATGGCAACCCACTCCAGTGGTCTTGCCTGGAGAATCCCAGGGACGGCAGAGCCTGGTGGGCTGCCATCTATGGGGCCGCACAGAGTCCGACACAACTGAAGCGACTTAGCAGCAGCAGCGGTGTGTTCTGCAAATCTGTGTTTCCCCTTATACAGGACTCCCCTGCTCCAGAGTTTTGCAGGTCACCTCCTTTTGCCTCCCAAGTATTCTGCCAGGTTGTTCTCTTAATATCCTGTTCCCACTCTCGGGTAGGCACGGCTGAGTCACTACTGAAATTATCGATACCCCAGAGTAATGGAAGTATGTGGGACCCAACACTAGAAGTGGCCGAGGCCACCATACTTGCTTTTATTTCCACTCAGCAATGGGAAACTAGATATCAACATCACCTCTGGTTCCTAGACCAACCACCCAGAGTATTAGACAAAGGAAGAAGAGTTCAAATTCCAAAATCCATATGGCTCACACGCAGCTTCTGTTTCTGCCTCAGCCTCCTCCTCCCTCAAAGCTCCCATGGGAACATGACAGTGAGAACACACACTTCTTTAGGGAGAAAAGCCCCTTCGGCACTCACCAAGTACACTTGGGCTCCATGGCCCGGAGAAGGAAACAACAGTGGGCACCCCAGAGTGGTTCTCAAAGACAGCTAAATCAGCCTTAAAGAACACTGTGTGGGATACCAAAGTGAAGTCAAGTTAGTGTCATGTTTTCCCTGCACAAGGAGGAAGAAATCAGGTCTGTGCTTTTCTGCTACAGTCTAGTCTTATGGACCTTGTAACAGCAATGTTTAGGCAAAAAGAAAATTCTCTCTCTCTCTGTCTGTCTGTCTCTCTTCCCCCAAGAATTATCAGTATTTTTAGGCATTAGGAAACTTAAAAGCAGATTTGGTGGGAGATTGTCTTCAGTGTGGAATGGTCCTGCTGAAAGTGTCAAGTGTTTAGTACTGAATAGAAGCCCTAACATCTCAGGGGAAGCATTATCTTTCAAGTTCATGGTTCGGTCACCATTTCTTCCAGGAACATTAGGGGATTTTTGTCTTACACTCGTGTAAGTTAAGCTTGGCTTCTGGTGGTTCCCATAACCTCCACCATCAAATCAAAATCTCTTCCATTGGTGAATTGACAGCTCCACCTCCAGATGGAGAAAATTGTGAACAACTTGTAAAGGATTCTTTGCTGGTTAAAAAAATTAAAAGTTCAGACATTCCATTGCCTTTTTAATGCACCTCCCAATGGAGGCTATCTCTGAGCCTTGATTCATGAAATACTTTTCTTGAAAGAGAATTATAAGAAATAAATGAGACATTGCCTCTTGGCAAAAGTTTCCATATAATAAGTACTCAAAGATATTAGTATTACATATTACTCATAATATTTAATTAATATATGTGTGTATATGAATACACATCCTTATATATCATTGCTTACAATATCAGGAAGAAATAATTAGTTTCCATATTGAGCACATATATGAAAAGGAAAGAACTTGATCTCTCCAGGGAGTGGGAAGGAGAATGGAAAAGACAAAGAAGTATTGAGTGAGGAAAATTTCAGTGAAATAAAACAGACATTCTATAAATTAACTGTAGCAAAATCTCATTTATATTCCAATTTTGGATCCACCAATAGACATCCTTGAGTAGTCTATATTATCTCAAATAAACTGAAATAAACATCCCTTGACCTTTATTCTTACTGTAAATATTACTAAAACTTTTGAGGACAATGAGATCTACCAATTTTTCAAGGTTTTTCATAAGAACAGATGGTTGTGTGCTAATTTTTCACCTTATTTTGAGCTGTTAAATCATAGCATGTGTTTATTATGCTTAAATGTGCAAAGTTGAAACAATGTTAATTTTTTCTTGGCATTTTATATGCTTTAAATGTTTTCATTGCTTTCCTAAATAAGACTATTTAAGTCATATGGAGGAATCTCTGTATTTACCAGGTTTTTCACATTTAGCAAATTAATACAGATAATAAATCATTTGTTTCATGTCGCTAATGAATTCCTTCATGTACCCATGACTCACTGATTAATTTTTGAGATCTTACTGAGTGCCAGGTACTGTTTTAGACCCTGAAGAAACAGAAACAATCTTAGTTTCTGATTCAAACAGATTTATTGAGTCTGTTACCAGCATAGACATTTTTTTCAATCACTATACAATGTAATCAGAGGTAAATGTAAAATACTGTGTGGTAAGGAAGGAAGTAACAAATGTTCTGTGGAGAACAGAGAGAAGGGAGAAAACAATGGTACGATAGAGGTATTAACTGGGTATTAAAAGAGGGGTTTACACAGAAATAGTAGAAGATGGTTTTAAGTAGAGAATAAAACATGATAAGTGTCAAGGAGAGTGGAAAAATCACATGACCTGCTGGGTTATGGCAAACAAGGCCCAGGGGTAAGAATGAGTTGCACAGGGAAAGCAACCCGGAGGTACCTTTGGAAAGGCATTCTGAGGAATTTTCACTTGATCCTGTCAGCACAAGGCCCTTTAAGGACTGACATAGTTCAAAGATTAAAAAAGTGAAAATCAAAGAAAATGATATAGAAATGATATTTTCCTTGGTATTTCTTACTGAATTTTAAGCTGGACATCACATTATACTAAGTTTCCAATCAATTTGAAGAAGGTCTGTTAATGAACCATATGATAAAGTTTCAAAGTCAAGAAAGTTTAACTGATGCGAGTCTGGGAGAAAGCTCAGAATAACATGCTACTTCCAGGTGAAAGTTCTCTGTTTCTGTAGTTACAGTGTGGAAAGTCTTAGTTGTTACACTGTGGAAAGATTTTGACCTGAAATATTCCCTTACCTCTTGGAATTTTCAGGAGACTTCCTTCCAGTTTATCTATCATCAGTGATCATAAGCTATCGTAAAAATATATTTGTAATGACTCATCTCTGTAAAAAATGCAAATTAATATTTTTAAAAGTATAAGAGAAATATATTTCTTTGGGGAATGGTATCTGCATAGGAAAGACAGAAGAATAGCAGACAGGATTTCAAGGAGACTAACATCAGAAGACACGAAAAGTTTTGTGTGTGGACATTTATATTGTGACACAAACTCTTTGAATGAATAACAGATAATTCCAAACAATGTTAAAATTAATACCAGAAGCTAACATTATCTAAAAAGAAGCAAGAAGCAGAATTTCTAAGAGCTAAAATAAGAATGATCCTTCATTAATTTTAATTTTATAGAAAAAGTCAAATCTATTTCAACTTATAACCATTTATGTCCATTGGCTCTTATTAATTGGCATAGATATGGTACACATAGTTGTTATTAGACAACAACTAATTGTTATTATTAGACAGTATACTCAAATTTGTATCTTCATTCACCAGTTCTTTGTATATGTATATTCATACACAGTAGTCTAGTTTACTATAATGTACTATAATTAGGATAGCTACTTGAACCAATTGGAGAAGTAATTTCTACCATTTCCATCTGAAAAATCACCACCATTCATGATCAAGTTCAACTGCATTTGAAAGTTCACTAGACCAGGAATTAAGAGACCATATTTTAGTACCTCCTGTACTACTGATAATCCCAAAGAGATTGCTACAATCTATTTCATCCCCTTTAAACTCCATTTTTCCAACTATTAAATAAAACAGTTAGAAGGAAGATGTAGGTATCTTCTAGACCCCAGATGCAGATCCTGATATATAGCATTCATTCATTCATTTATTCATTTATTTATCCATTCAACTGATATTTCCTGGGTATCTTGTCTGTGTCAATGCTGGAGATACAGCACCTGGGATACAGCAATGGGAAATACCATCAGAAGTCCCTACTCTCCTGGAATTTACATATTCATAATAGGAGATAAATAATAAATCAACAACTAAATGCAGTAATTTCTGATAGTTATAAATGCTGGTAATATGTTTAAGAATATCTGATGAGGAGTAAGGATTTGGTTTAGTACTGTGTACAAATTGATGTACAATGCATAATGTACCTTACCTCATACTGCTTCATATTTGATTAACAATGTTTCTTGCAATTACATATTTGTACCCCATGGTATAAATAACAAAAATAGCTTCAGTTAACTTCGGTTCAGTCGCTCAGTCGTGTCCGACCTTTGCAACCCCATGAATCACAGCACGCCAGGCCTCCCTGTCCATCACCAGCTCCGGGAGTTCACTCAAACTCATGTGCATCAAGTTGGTGATGCCATCCAGCCATCTCATCCTCTGTTGTCCCCTTCTCTTCCTGCCCCCAATCCCTCCCAGCATCAGAGTATTTTCCAATGAGTCAACTCTTCGCATGAGATGGCCAAAATATTGGAGTTTCAGCCTCAGCATCAGTCCTTCCAATGAACACCCAGGACTGGTCTCCTTTAGGATGGACTGGTTGGCTCTCCTTGCAGTCCAAGGGACTCGCAAGAGTCTTCTCCAGCACTACAGTTCAAAAGCATCAATTCTTCAGTGCTCAGCTTTCTTCACAGTCCAACACTCATATACATATATGACCACTGGAAAAACCATAGCCTTGACTAGACGGACCTTTGTTGGCAAAGTAATATCTCTGCTTTTTAACATGTTATCTAGGTTGGTCATAACTTTCCTTCCAAGGAGTAAGCATCTTTTAATTTCATGGCTGCAATCACCATCTGCAGTGATTTTGGAGCCCCCAAAGATAAAGTCAGCCATTGTTTCCACTGTTTCCCCATCTATTTTCCATGAAATGGTGGGACCAGATGCCATGAACTTCGTTTTCTGAATGTTGAGCTTTAAGCCAACTTTTTCACTCTCCTCTTTCACTTTCATCAAAAGGCTTTTAGTTCCTCTTCACTTTCTGTCATAAGGGTGGTGTCATCTGCATATCTGAGGTTACTGATATTTCTCCCGACAATCTTGATTTCACCTTGTGCTTCTTCCAGCCCAGCGTTTCTCATGATGTACTCTGCATAGAAGTTAAATAAGCAGGGTGACAATATACAGCCTTGATGCACTCCTTTTCCTATTTGGAACCAGTCTGTTGTTCCATGTCCAGTTCTAACTGTTGCTTCCTGACCTGCATATAGGTTTCTCAAGAGGCAGGTCAGATGGTCTGGTAGTCCCATCTCTTTCAGAATTTTCCACAGTTTATTGTGATCCACTGGAAAAGGCAATGGCACCCCACTCCAGTACTCTTGCCTGGAAAATCCCATGGATGGAGGAACCTGGTAGGCTGCAGTCCATGGGGTCGCTAAGAGTCGGACACGACTGAGCGACTTCACTTTCACTTTTCACTTTCATGCATTGGAGAAGGAAATGGCAACCCACTCCAATGTTCTGCCTGTAGAATCCCAGGGGTGGGAGAGCCTGGTGGGCTGATGTCTATGGGGTCACACAGAGTTGGACATGACTGAAGTGACTTAGCAGCAGCATTGTGATCCACACAGTCAAAGGCTTTGGCATAGCCAATAAAGCAGAAATAGATGTTTTTCTGGCCCATTTTTTGATTGGGTCATTTGTTTTTCTGGAATTGAGCTGTAGGAGTTGCTTGTATATTTTTGAGATTAGTTGTTTGTCAGTTGCTTCATTTGCTATTATTTTCTCCCATTCTGAAGGCTGTCTTTTCACCTTGCTTATAGTTTCCTTTGTTGTGCAGAAGCTTTTAAGTTTAATTAGGTCCCATTTGTTTATTTTTGCTTTTATTTCCAATATTCTAGGAGGTGGGTCATAGAGGATCCTGCTGTGATGTATGTCAGAGAGTGTTTTGCCTATGTTCTCCTCTAGGAGTTTTATAGTTTCTGGTCTTAGGTTGAGATCTTTAATCCATTTTGAGTTTATTTTTGTGTATGGTGTTAGAAAGTGTTCTAGTTTCATTCTTTTACAAGTGGTTGACCAGTTTTCCCAGCACCACTTGTTAAAGAGATTGTCTTTAATCCATTGTATATTCTTGCCTCCTTTGTCAAAGATAAGGTGCCCATACGTGCGTGGATTTATCTCTGGGCTTTCTATTTTGTTCCATTGATCTGTATTTCTGTCTTTGTGCCTGTACCATACTGTCTTGATGACTGTGGCTTTGTAGTAGAGCCTGAAGTCAGGTAGGTTGATTCCTCCAGTTCCATTCTTCTTTCTCAAGATAGCTTTGGCTATTCGAGGTTTTTTGTATTTCCATATAAATTGTGAAATTATTTGTTCTAGCTCTGTGAAGAATACTGTTGGTAGCTTGATAGGGATTGCATTGAATCTATAAATTGATTTGCTCAGCCATTAAAAAGAATACATTTGAATCAGTTCTAATGTGGTGGATGAAACTGGAGCCTATTATACAGAGTTAAGTAAGCCAGGAAGAAAAACACCAATACAGTATACTAACGCATATATATATGGAATTTAGAAAGATGGTAACAATAACCGTGTATACGAGACAGCAAAAGAGACACTGATGTATAGAACAGTCTTTTGGACTCTGTGGGAGAGGGAGAGGGTGGGATGATTTGGGAGAATGGCATTGAAATACGTATAATATCATATATGGAACGAGTCGCCAGTCCAGGTGCGATGCACGATACTGGATGCTTGGGGCTGGTGCACTGGGATGACCCAAAGGGAGGGTATGGGGAGGGAGGAGGCAGGAGGGTTCAGGATGGGGAACACATGTATACCTGTGGCGGATTCATTTCAATATTTGGCAAAACCAATACTATATTGTAAAGTTTAAAAATAAAATAAAATTAAAAAAAAAAGAAATAGATGTTTTTCTGGAACTCTCTTGCTTTTTCCATGATCCAGCGGATGTTGGGAATTTGATCTCTGATTCCTCTGCCTTTTCTAAAACCAGCTTGAACATCTGGAAGTTCACAGTTCATGTATTGCTGAAGCCTGCCTTGGAGAATTTTAAGCATTACTTTACTAGCATGTGAGATGAGTGTAATTGTGCGGTAGTTTGAGCATTCTTTGGTATTGCCTTTCTTTGGGATTTTCCAGTCCTGTGGCCACTGCTGAGTTTTCCAAATTTGCTGGCATATTATATATTGTTCTTTATAGATTAGCTGCTGAATTTAGTTTTATCCTCAGCCGTGTTAAACTCTTTGTGATCCCATGGATAGTAGCCCACCAGGCTCCTCTGTCCATGGAATTCTCTAGGCAAGAATAGTGGAATGGGTTGCTATTCCCTTTGATCACTTTTGACACAGGGAGCAAAACCAAGTTTCCTGCATCGCAGGCAGATTCTTTACCTGCTGAGCCACCAAAAGTCTCTTTTAAAATATGATTATTATCTGGAGCATTTAGACAGATATTAACATGAAAGTAAAAAGATATTAAAGTGAAAATGATATGAGAAGAAGGTCATTTAGTTGTTCATCCTTGGGGCACCACGATAGATCAGAAGGTGGTTAATATTTGCCATGTCCAAAAGGGAAGCACAAAGTTAGAATCAAGACAACTGTGACTATCAGGCTTATTGATATGATTTTGCATGGATTATGCACACTTATTTTCAATTTTTCTTTTATTAAATGACAAAAATATTTCCCTTTCTATTTTATATAGGAAACATAAGGACAAATTTATCATTTTCCTTCATTTGAAATGCTGCTTGCTACCATGTGCATATTGAGTTTACAAAAAATATGTTCATCACTAAAGGAATCAGTACGTGCAGTAACAGTCAAGTAGAGCCTTGTTAGGATGGGTTTTGAAAGCATTCGTAATGTCACTATAAAGTGATTGTTGTGTTTTTTTTTTTTTAATTCAAGTCTATGTTTTAGGTCATAAATAATCCTTAAAGTTGTTTTTTCCTTAGCTGATTCAGTGAACACATGCTGTATTTTCCAAACATGTCATCTATAAACTACTTCAAATACTACTCTGCAAAATGGAACAGAATTGAAAAATAACAGACTGGTAGGTCAAACTATGGATAATGAAAGATACTGATGTATTTGTTCACATAAGAAATTTGGAAAATAATGTTAAATATACCCCAGAATTCCATAGAAGAGTGGATGAGGATCTTCCCTTTACACAGACATCACATCCAATGTAGAAAAAATTAATAGGTCAAATTGTACCTCCTTTAAAACAAAGATGGATAGGACTCAGAATGCTAATTACATCAAGTTCTCAGCAGAACATGTGCTGCCTCAACATGCTCTGGGCGGTGCAGTAAGACAGGTGGAATAAGCTGGAATTGGCCAGAGGACTATAGCAATGTAACTGCAGGAAAAACAAAACAAAACAAAACAAAAAAAACCCACTCAGTTTCCAAACGTGACAGAATACTTTGAGAAAGTACCTCAAAGTCAGAGTTGAAGATACTACCCCTACTTATTTAGACCTACAATTTCTCTTTCACAGTATGAAATAACATAGACACATTTAAACTATTATAGATTAGATTGATTTACTTGTGCAAAGAGTTTCTATCTCAAGATATGTATTTTTCAATCTGTTTAAAACCATAAATAATGACCCACTGTAGTCCATAGGGTCTCAAAGATTCAGACACTACTGAGCAACTGAACTGAGCTGCACAGAGAAGAAGACTATCAGTCTTTGAAACAAATATTTGGTAATTATAAATGCTATGAAAATAAAAGAAAATGTACTGTAAGGTAAAAGCTTCCAGTCATACTAGGTATCCTAAGATATAACAGGAAAACTTATTTCAACTTAAAAATATATATGTGACACTTAGAAGTGTCACACTGGCTAAGTCATTAGAAACACATTGTTTCTAAGAGCATTGTTCTGGGTGCCATTGTCCACATAGCCCTATGACAGGTTTGGTGTAAGTGTGTTGTGACCGCCCAGCTTTAAAGCAAGACATTTGTGAGCAAGTGCTTCTTTTCTTTCAGTCCTTTGCTCTTTCTCGAGGTACACAAGCACAGGTGTCACAGCACAGACAAAGCTATAGACAGGAAAATGCCTGGCTAACGTCAAGTCGGTCATGCTATGACCAAAGATGGGGAAGAGCTGTCCAGGCACAGATGCCTTGTGACTTGACTATGATCCTTTTCAGACTGACGCTGAAGCTGAAACTCCAGTACTTTGGCCACCTCATGCAAAGAGCTGACTCATTAGAAAAGATTCCGATGCTGGGAAAGATTGAAGGCAGGAGGAGGAGGAGACAACAGAGGATGAGATGTTTGGATGGCATCACCAACTTAATGAACATAAGTTTAGCAAGCTCCACGAAGTTGGTGATGGACAGGGGGGTCTGGCATGCTGCAGTTCATGGGGTCACAAAGAGTCGGACATGACTGCGTGACCAACTGAACTGATGATCCTTTTCCCCCTCAGATCAAGAGTCAATTTGTATCTTGTTTTTTAGATTAAGTATGGAGTCTGAATTTATTCAGTGGACACACCACTTCTGCTTCCAATCTGAGAGAATGCGTTTTGCTCTAGTGGTCCTATGAGCCTTCACATTGATGTGAATGGCTATAATTCTGTGCATGGCAGTAATCCTCAGTATATGGCAAAAGAGGCTAAAGTGTATTCTTCCCCAAATGTGGATGTAAAATAAACAAATTGTCTTTCTAATCTTAAAATAATATCCTGTTTCACTGGCATGCAATAGCAGGAGATTAGCAGAGACAATAGCAGAGACCTGACTTCTAACTACATTAAATCTACAGAGCAAACAGAACACTTATAGAAAGCCCAGAGATAAATCCACGCACATATGGACACCTTATCTTTGACAAAGGAGGCACGAATATACAATGGATTAAAGACAATCTCTTTAACAAGTGGTGCTGGGAAATCTGGTCGACCACTTGTAAAAGAATGAAACTTTAACACCATACACAAAAATAAACTCAAAATGGATTAAAGATCTAAACGTAAGACAAGAAACTATAAAACTCCTAGAGGAGAACATAGGCAAAACACTCTCCGACATACATCACAGCAGGATCCTGTATGACCCACCTCCCAGAATATTGGAAATAAAAGCAAAAATAAAAAAAATGGGACCTAATTATTCTTAAAAGCTTCTGCACAACAAAGGAAACTATAAGCAAGGTGAAAAGGCAGCCTTCAGAATGGGAGAAAATAATAGCAAATGAAGCAACTGACAAACAACTAATCTCAAAAATATACAAGCAACTCCTACAGCTCAACTCCAGAAAAATAAATGACCCAATCAAAAAATGGGCCAAAGAACTAAATAGACATTTCTCCAAAGAAGACATACAGATGGCTAACAAACACATGAAAAGATGCTCAATATCACTCATTATCAGAGAAATGCAAATCAAAACCACTATGAGGTACCATTTCACACCAGTCAGAATGGCTGCGATCCAAAAGTCTACAAGCAATAAATGCTGGAGAGGGTGTGAAGAAAAGGGAACCCTCTTACACTGTTGGTGGGAATGCAAACTAGTACAGCCACTATGGAGAACAGTGTGGAGATTCCTTAAAAAACTGGAAATAGAACTGCCTTATGATCCAGCAATCCCACTGCTGGGCATACACACTGAGGAAACCAGAAGGGAAAGAGACACATGTACCCCAATGTTCATCGTAGCACTGTTTATAATTGCCAGAACATGGAAGCAACCTAGATGTCCATCAGCAGATGAATGGATAAGAAAGCAGTGGTACATATACACAATGGAGTATTACTCAGCCATGAAAAAGAATACATTTGAATCAGTTCTAATGAGGTGGATGAAACTGGAGCCTATTATACAGAGTGAAGTAAGCCAGAAAGAAAAGCACCAATACAGTATACTAACGCATATATATGGAATTTAGAAAGATGGTAACAATAACCCTGTGTACGAGACAGCAAAAGAAACACTGATGTATAGAACAGTCTTATGGACTCTGTTGGAGAGGGAGAGGGTGGGAAGATTTGGGAGAATGGCATTGAAACATGTATAATATCATGTATGAAATGAGTTGCCAGTCCAGGTTCGATGCACGACACTGGATGCTTGGGGCTGATGCACTGGGACGACCCAGAGGGATGGTATGGGGAGGGAGGAGGGAAGAGGGTTCAGGATGGGGAACACATGTATACCTGTGGCGGATTCATTTCAATATTTGGCAAAACTAATACAATTTTGTAAAGTTTAAAAATAAAATAAAATTTAAAAAAGATAATAAAAAAATAAAATATGAGAGAAATAAAATATGTCTTAACTCTCAGGGTATAGCCAAATAATACTTGATGGTTGACATAGTGCAACTTTGAAAAAGTGAAAGTGAAGTAGCTCAGTTGTGTCCAACTCTTTGCAACCCCATGGACGTAGCCTATCAGGCTCCTTCGTCCATGGGATTTTCCAGGCAAGAGTGCTGGAGTGGATTGCCATATCCTTCTCCAGGGGATCTTCCCGACCCAGGAATCGAACCCGGGGTCCTGCATTGCAGGCAGATGCTTTACCGTCTGAGCCACCAGGGAAGCCAAGCACCCCAGGCCCCCCTGTCCATCACCAACTTCCTGGAGCTTGCTAAACTTATGTCCATTGAGTGGGTGATGCCATCCAACCATCTCATCCTCTGTCGTCCCCTCCTCCTCCTGCCTTCAATCTTTCCCAGCATCAGAATCTTTCCTAATGAGTCAGTTCTTTGCATCAGGTGTCCAAAGTACTGACCTTAAAAAAAAAAAAAAAAAAAAAAAAAAGTGCAACTTTACTTACTCTTTTTTCTTTTAATTTACTTCCACTGTCTTTCCCCTCTTATCCATTATCTTTTTTAAAGTATTCTAAACAAACTGTTCACAGGGGTCTAACAGTGACTCCATTTATATGCTTCCTTAAAAAACAGCATAATTGCTTTTAACTCATAGCAACCCTTATTACTTTTAACTCTGTTGCTGCAGGTCAATGAATATCTTATAATTGCAACATGTCCTTGAAATATTTTTGTTAAGTGTTCAAAGACAGAGCACTAATAAAGAATGAAAGAAACAAGAATGAAGCCACGTGCTTGGGTGAAGAATGCCAGCTGTGTGGATGTGCAGAATCAGCTTGTCTGATTGCTGCTTTGACACCTGCTGTAGAGACATCAGGAGCCTAATGAGATAAGAGCCCACATACATATGTCACCAATTTAGGGTAGGAGGCATATGGGATCCACTCCATCTAGCCATTAGAGCTTTGACTTTGTTGTTTATGATGATGCTGCTGAATATACTTATAGGATTGGAGTCATTTGATACTTACTGAAATATATATTAGTTTTAAAAGAATCGAAGTATGGGGGACCAAACCGTGTATTGAGCTAATTATACAGTGTAGCTACTATTTTGTTATTCAGCAATTAAAAATTTGTCACCATAGGTCTTGCTGATAGCTGAACCCAGGGTAGGCAGAGCTCGAGTGGGGATGCTGGAAAAAATCTGAGGAGCCATAGGAACTGCAAACATGCTTTGTTCTCTAATGGCTGCTACTGCCACCGCAGCAAGAGATTTTCAGGTGGTGCTTATAAAGATACAAAACAAAGGGGGCATGTGGTCAAGCGAGTGCATCATGGCGTGGATGCGTGTTGCTCTAAGTGATCTCAGCTGTTACCTAACCATGCAAAGTCATTGTTTACAGGCTGTGGGGTGACCGTGAGAGGACATGGGGAGAGAACCTGACCACCACCATCTTAACTAATTGCTATCCCTCTACATCGTAGAAGTCAAATGTGCATTTTTTTTTTCTGAGGATCTCATTAATGTAGGTGTTCTCCCAATGTCAGCCTTCAGTCCTCATTTATTCTCAACTTCATGCTCTCCATAGGGAGTAGCTTCTGTTCTCATTGCTTCAGGTGTATCACTAAACTCACAATCCCCAAATCTTCTATTCAACCCAGTCCTCTCGCTTGGACTTCTGACCCATATATGAAACTACCTGCCAGATCTCCGGCATTTGTCCTACATTTTGTCTCCGAATCCGAATGAGTTCTTCACCCTGTGCTCCTTTATTCAGTGTATTTTGTCCATTGAATATCATCATCATTCATCCAGTTATCAAGGTCTACACTGGAGACTCTGACTTCATCCCTGCTCTTTCCCTGATACAATTACTCCCTAATATAATCAATCCTGGTAGTTTTTTTTGTTTGTTTCTTTAATATTGTATCTATATGAGATGATGGATGTCACTAAACCTATTGTGATAATTCTTTCAAAATGTATGTAACCCAAATCACTATATTGTATACCTTAAACAGTGCTGTATGTCAATTATATCTCAATAAAATATATATGTATATCAAAAATTTAAAAACACAAAACCAGCATAACCTACTTTTCCATTATTATACAGTGACTCCAGAAGCTATCACTCTGTTCATCATGGATGACAACATTTTATCTACACAACACTGAAGTTTCAAGGACACTAAATTAGGAAATGTATACCTATGGTTGATTTGTGTTGATGTTTGGCAGAAACCAACACACTTCTGTAAAGCAATTATCCTTCAATTAAAAATAAATAAATTAAAAAAAATTTTTTTAAGAAAAAAATTACAAATAAATAGGACTTCCCTGGCAGTCCAATGTTTAAAAATCTACCTGCCAGTGCAGGGGACATAGGTTCGATCCCTGGTCTGGGACAATTATGTGCAGCAGGGAAACTAAGCCTGTGCAATACAGTTACTGAGCTCTCATGTTCTAGAGCTTGTGAGGTACAGTTTCTGAAGCCTGAGTCCCCAGAGCCCGTGCTCTGCAACAAGATTAACCACTGCAGTGAGAAGTCCACGCACTGCAGCTGTATAAAGTAGCTCCCACTCCCCTCAACTAGAGAAAGCTCGTGCCCAGCAATGAAGACCCAACATAACCAAAAATAATAAATAAATAAATTTTTTAAAAACTACAAAGATATAGACAAATAAATAAATAAAAGGAATCCACATGTTCCATTCCACCTATGCCAAACAGTAGAGTAACAAGGAAATCCTAAACCCACTTGTGACCAGAAGACAATGATGCACCAAATAGGGAAATTTCTAGCTGTGGTTAAAGCTCATGAGTTCTCTATTCACTTTATTTGGTTATTATTATCTTAGAAAAACCCTAATTTCAATTTCTTTATTCTTATGGACTCAAGCTCATTTAATAATCTAATGAAAATTTGTTTTAATGCTGAGTTCCTTTGTTAGTCTGGACAAATTTTGTATGGCCCTATCAACTCATAGAACTTGTCATTTTGGCCATATCCAAGTTAGGAAAAACTCAAGCCTGTAGCAATTAATGGTATTCAGACTTTCTTTTTTCCCATCGGTTTTGTCTTTCTTATCTTTTTCCCTTTCTTCTTTCATTCCTTCCTATTTTCCTCCCAATTACTTCTAAACCATTAATACAGTATCTGTTTAGAACCATTGTGCAATCTACACACTTAGGAAGTATAATATCAGACGTCCCCTTGAACATTCTTCAAGACTGATGACCAATATCCTAAGAAAAGATGACTCTAATTTTCCTTGTATCTGATGAAATGTGTTGGGACTAATGAATGTCAAAGGGTAAGGGACAAGGGACAGAATATCCATTTGCCAGAATCATTGTAGGAGTTTTCAAAGGGCAAATCTTTGTGTTGGACCCAACATTCATTCATAAGAAACAGTAGACATCTTTTTTTGTTGCTGTTGATGATGATCTAATGGTGGAAATTCCCTGCATACTTGCCAGCAGTGAAGAAACGTTGCTTCAAGCAGGATTACTGATGCCTTTCCATTATAACACATAAGGCTGCCAATGTAAAAACTTAGCTCGAGTTTCCTCACCCCCCAAAAAGGAGAGATCATGTGTCTTGAGAGCAAGTAAGGAAAGACAGAAAGAACATTAACTACAAACTGGGGACTTAGAAAGCTAGTTCTGGGCTCTGCAACTAGCTTCATGTCCCGAACCCTCATTTCTTCATCTGTGAAGTGAGAATATTGGATTAGATGATCCTTAAAGCCCCTTCTGAGGACAGCACGATAAACCACTCCAGTATTCTTGCCTGGGGAATCCCATGAACAGAGAAGCCTAGTGGGCTACAATCCATGGGGTCGCAAATAGCTGGACACGACTGAAGTGACTTAACAAACCCCTTACACCTCTAACAGCCTTTGTTCCATAGGTCATCATGAAAATGATTTCAAAGCAAAATAACAGTGGGGTTTAAATAAACTAAATGAATAAAACAATGAGAAATATGAAGGACAGAGTGAAGAGTATGATGAAACAGTTCCAAACTCCTTGATTGAAAAATGCAATCTTTTAAAAAATGAATAAATGAGATCAATTTAACTGACAAATTCCTGCCATGCTTGTGATCTACGAATGCTCTAAGTAAGGATGTATTTTCCCACTGCAGATCAGAACCTCCTCTGGTAATGAGGCTGAATTTCAGCAGTGAACTTGAGATTCCACAGAACATAAAGGATGTGTTTTAGGGAGATAATGTGGACTCCTAGGAGGACTTGCTAGAGAAGCAAATGTTCTCTGTTCTGCCTCACAGACGCTGCTTGGCACCAAATCCACAGGCACTAAGCTTACTACTTGCTTTTCCTCATACTCTCTCCATGAATGAAGGGAGCCAAAGAAATAAAAAGTTCCAGTGAGAGAGTTCTGTTACTCATCTCAAACTAGATGCTTACCGTTTGATAGAAAAATTTAGTTTTTAATTTTGTAATCTCATTCCTTGAGTCTCAGAAAAAATGAAAATTGAATGGGATGGGTGTTTCTTCTCATTTTTTTCTTTCAGTGTAATCATTTTAGGAAAGTTATTTTGTAATGCCAATTTTAAAACTTTCCCAGTTAACTGTTCTTTCATTTCTGCAGTGCCTAAGCAACTCCCAAAGTTCAAAGATCACAGTTCTTTACAAGGCAGCTCAGTATAACGATTATGTTCACACAGAGCAATGAACTGCAGTATTTCACGCTTTTTCACAGTGCTAACTGTTGGCAGGGCAAAACTATTGGTAATCCTTTCCACAGCTGCAAAATCGCCTCTGTGTATCATATCACTAGATCTAATGGCAATCAAAATGCACACTACCTTAACAAATCAATGTTAAATTGTATTGAGACTCAAAAATTTAAGATGACCGAAATTTCACATCCTGACATCAAAAGATCTTTATTTATTTATAGTGGGTATTAAATTTGTTTGCAGCCTTGCATGAAATATGCATTAAATTTTACTAATTTCATCTGACAGTAGTTTATTTGGCTAGGATGCACAGTACGATGTATGTGCCAGGAAGATTCCTGTTTAATAAGCAGGAAAAAATGGAGCTCATAAATGTTTGTGGAGGACTGGAATGTTCTACACTAAGACTAAATTTCAGTGATGTATTATTTAAAAATTATAACAGCACTTTGGAATTTGAAGTGTCTGATGTACTGTGTAACATAAAACTGTGTACTAATACCCTCTGTTTTGAGACAAATCCATTCGCTTCAGCCTCTCCACTGCCACCCAGAGGAGTTAAAAATCAACAAACAACAGGGAACATTTCTTCTGAGTCAGCGTTAGGAGGAAAAACCGAGTTTCTTTAGAAGTTTGTTTTTGGAGAACATCAGCCAAAGGATAATAACAACAACAACAAAAATTTAGGGGAAGATTTCAAGTGACCGAGAGATCATCAACTGGAATTCAAACTTAACAAATGTGCAGGGGCATAGGGTTTCAAGTCACAGCCCAACACAGGTTTGCCTGGTGTAGGGCAGAAAACAGAGCATCTCTAAGCATGGCCCATTACTTAAACGCATAAAAGCACTGACTGGAACAGCTGAGTTTTTTCAAAGCTTTTACCCTTCAGTTAGTCTGGATAAAGTAACTTGTTTTAAAGTTAATTGTAGGTTACTTTTAAATACAGTGTGAGGGGTCTCCAATTTATGATTCTCCTTTTCATTTATTGCAAAGATAAAAGTGGAGTGTGTGTCTGTGTGTGTGTTTCAGTTGAAAGACTCTTATAAATTTATGTCCTGAGAGTACCCTGATAGTCTTCTTAGCAGAGATATATTTTTGTTTTATTGATATGTTTCTGGGTAATTTTCCATTCTTTTTTCATCTTAATATGGTTTATGCATTTTTGGTCTTTTTGACACTCTTCAATAGATCTTAAATAGGAAAGGTGGGATAACCTGCCCCAACTTTTTTAGTCTAATAAAAGATACTTTCATAAAAAGGCATTAAAATTCCATTACTGTCTCTGTTCCAGGTCAATGGAAAACAGAGATACAAATGTTATGGTTAATTCTTACCTTCCATGAAGCTTATGATTTAATGTACACAATAAATATTAAATATGTATACATTTATATACATACTATATGCATTTAGTATACTTCCCTAAAATTAATATTTTAGCATCAAATTCTAGTTTTTGTTGTTTTTTTTTAAGGGAGAAACAAGGTTTGCTTTTGCTTGGTATAGAGCTACAAAGAATGTCCACTGATATTGTTTCATTTTATAATTAAGGTATATAAGTGACGTAAATCTTCATATATTTAAAGTCTATAGTTTGATCAGTTTTGACATAGTATTGGTTCCATGGTAAAGAATCTGCCTGCTACTGCAGGAGCTGCAGGAGACATGTGTGTGATTCCTGGGTTGGGAAGATGCCCTGGAGAAGGAAATGGCAACCTGCTCCAATATTCTTGCCTGGCAAATCCCATGGAGAAAGGAGCCTGGTGGTTACAGTCCATAGGATCACAAACAGTCAGACACAACTGAGTGACTGAGCACACACGCACATACACCCGTGAACACCAAGATCAAAAAAAAAAAAACACATTTCCATCACCTCCAAAAGTTATCATGTCACCCTTGGTAATCCATCCCTCCCTTCATGCAGTTTCCAAGCAATCACTGATCTTTCTGTCCCTATAAATGGGTTTGCATTTTCTAGGGTATTATGCAAGAGGAATTATAGACCATGTGCTTTATCAGATTTCTTTCACTCAGCATAACCATTTTGTGATTCACTAAAGTATTTATGTGTAATTATGGTATCTTCCCACTTTATAATTTTACTTCTTTACTTTTGGTTGTGCTGGGTCTTTGCTGTGTGCAGGCTTTCTCTAGGTGCCATGAGGGGGGCTACTCTTCCTTGGGGTGCATGCACTTCTTGTTGCAGCGGCTTCTCTTGTTGCAGAGCATAGGCTCTAGATGCAAATAGTTGTGACACGTGGGCTCAGCAGTTGTGGTTCCCAGGCTCTAGAGCACAAGCATAGGCTCAGTAGTTGTGGCAGTGTGACAACTTAAGTTGCTTTGCGGCATGAGGGATCTTCTTGGACCAGGGATTGAACTCATGCCCCCTGCATTGTCAGGCAGATTCTTTACCACTGAGCCACCAGGGAAGCCTGAAAATATCTTCCTTTTTACTGATGAATAGTATTCATTGTCTGACTATACAAAAACTTCTGGATTTATTCTTTTGATGGGTGTTTGGGTTGTTTCCAGTTTGGGTGAGTTTTTCAAATCTTAGACATTATTTTGTGTGAGTTCTCATTGTGGTTTTAATTTGTTTTTATTTCCCTGATGATTAACAACTTTGAGCATATTATCTTCCATTATGTTTGTCTATTGTTTACTTGAAACAGTTCTTTATATATTCTGGATAGAGGGTAATGTTTTCATCTATATTTTCTTATAGAAATTTTATCATTTTAGATTAGATCATTTAGATTGTTTTTAAACTAATGTTTATGTATGGTGTATAGTAAGGGTTGATTATTTTTTCCCAAATTCTTGTTTTGTTCTGCTTATGAATGTGTCTATTTTATCATCAATAGCAAACTAACTTTACAGTAGGTCTTGAAATTTACTAGGGTAAATCCTCCAACTTTCTTCTTTTTTATGGCTTTGTTTATTCTAGCTCCTTTGCATTTCCATGAAAGTTCTATGAAAATGTTTTTCTACAAAAAAAAAACTGGAATTTTGATTGGGATTGCATTGATTTTATAAATCAGTTTGGGTATCTTAAGAATATTTGCCATCTGAAGATATTTTCTTGAAGATTTTTTAAAGTATTCATCAAAGATATTGGCCTGTCATTTGGGGTTTTTTGGTAGTGTCTTTGTCTGGGTTTGGTATCAGGATAATAGTGGCCTAATAGAATGAATTTGGGAGTGTTCCAATCTCTGCAATATTTTGGAATTGTTTGAGAAAGATAGGTATTGGTTCTTCTTTATATGTTTGGTAGAATTCCCCTGTGAAGATCCTCTTAACTTTCTCTGCCTCTCTGAATTTAGGTGAAATAGTTGCCCATTTCAGTTCTTGAAGGGATGTCTTCCTGTGGGAGTGTTCTTCTACAGACTGTGTGTGTTCAATGTCTTTGGTGGGAGGGCTGGGTTTGATGTGGACACCAGTTATGTCTTTTCTCAATTTGTACATGCAGCTACCACCTTGGTAGAGGGTGTGGCTGGGGTAGCAGGGCTAGTCCTGTGCTGGGTGTGAGGCCGGACTTCCTCTCTGCTTAGTGGCCATCACCACCCTGTCAAGGGTGGAGTCTGAGCCCAAGTTGTTGGAGCAGAAGCCCTGAGCATCAGGCTTGAGCTAGCTTTGTTTCCTTTAAGTTTGTGTTTTCCCTCTCCCCATACCAGGACATTTGCCCCAGAGGAGGGGCGTGCTGAAGAGAGTGCCCTCCACCCGCCACAGACAGAGGTCCAGTGTACTTCTTGTGTAGGCATCTGGAGCTCCATTCATATGCAGTCTTGGGTGTAAGCCTCTTTTGTCTCCCATAGTCACTGGTCACTGCCCCTGCCCCTGCCACCCCCACCCTTTTGTGAAAGTGCTTCGCAGGGCTGGCAGGGACCCGCGTGAAATCTCAGCATGTGTCAGGAGGTTAGCTGTGGTAGAATGACTGCCATCAGAGATTTTGGCAGCTTCTGTGGTGTTGCATAAGCACCAAAAATGGCTGCTGCTCTACCCCAACTCCACCCCAGGGCTAGGTCACCTCTGCATCCCACAGTCAAGTCTTTTCCCTGGTTCCAGCCCCAGATCTAGTGCCACGCTGTGGCTTAGAGAGAGTGAGATTTGCTCAGCTCGAGCTAAGGTGTGCAGAGTGGTAGTCACAGGAAACCCAGCAACTGCTGTGGAAGACCTCTCTCCTTAAGAGCAGAGCCCAGCTTTCTCCAGCCTTTCTACTGACCCAGTAGTCATTCAACCAGACAAGGGGACTTGTCCCTCTACACTGGACCCCAGGATTAGGATGCCCAGACTGTGGCTCAACTCAGCCACTTCCCATAATGGATGTCTGCTCACGCAGTCTCCATTTTCCTACCAGGGGCACAGGTCCCTATCTGATTACTTTTCTTCCCTTCAGGCACAATTTTGTGAGTATCTTTCTTTCCTTCTTTCTTTTTAGTTTTCACTTATTTATTTATGGCTGGCTGTGCTGGGTCTTTGTTGCTGATCATGGACTTTGTCTAATTCAGGCGAGTGGGGGATACTCTTCATTGTGGTTCAGTGGCTTCTCTTGTTGAGAGCACAGAGAAGGGCTTCAGTAGTTGTAGCTCATGGGCTCTAGAGTGTTAGCTCAATAGTTGTGTTGCACAGGTTTAGTAGCTCTGCAACATGTAGGATCCTCCTGGACCAGGGCTGGAACCCGTGTCCTCTACATTGCCCAGTGGATTCTTTACCCCTGAGCCACCAGGGAAGCCCAGGTATATCACTCTTACAGCCTTGGCTGTGTAAGAGTTCTTCTGCCAGTTTTGGGTTGGTTTGCAGTGAGGATTGTTCCACATGGAGATACATTTGTGATATGTTTGTGTGGGAAGGTGAACTCTACATCTTCTGCCATCTTGATGTCCACTTTTACATATTTTAATAACAGTATTTTCTTTATCAGATGTTTCTTTTGCAAATAGTTTCTCCCAGTCCCTGGCCTGTCTTCTAATTATCTTTATATCATTTTATGCAGAGCAGAAGATTTTATTTTCAGTGAGTCCAATTGATCAATTATTTCTTTCATGAATTATGTCTTTGATATTGTGTCATAAAAGATCATCTAGATATTCTCCTATGTTATCTTCTGGAAGTTTTATAGTTTCGCATAGGTCTATGATCCATTTTGAGCTAATTTTTATGAAGTGTGTAACGTTTGTATCTAGATTGACTTTTTGTATGTGGATGTTCAGAAGTTCCAGTACCATTTGTTAAAAGACTATTTTTGTTCCTTTTTTTTTTTTTTGCCTTTGCTCCTTTGTCAGATCTCAGTTGATTATATTTAAAGGAGTCTGTTTCTGTGTTCTCTGTTCTCTTCCATAGATCTATTTGCTTATCCCTTTGCCAACACAACACTGTCCTGATTACTGAAACTTTATTGTAAGTTTTGAAGTTTCATAGTGGCGGATCTCTAACTTTCATCTGCTTCAAAATTGAGTTGACTATCCTGGGATTTGCCTCTCCATGCAGACTTTTAGAATCAGTATGTAAATATCCACAAAATAACTCACTGGCATTTTGACTGAGATAACATTGAATTTATAGTTCAACTTAGTAAGAACTGACATCTTGACAATAGTATGTTTTACTATCTATGACCATAGAATATCTCTCCATTTATTTAAGTTTTTCTTTGATATATTTCATCAACTTTATAGTCTTCCTCATAGATCTTGTACATATTTTGTTAGGTTTATACCTAAATTATCATTTTGGGGAAAGCTAATGTAAACAGTTGGAGAAGGCAATGGCGCCCCACTCCAGTACTCTTGCCTGGAAAATCCCATGGATGGAGGAGCCCAGTAGGCTGCAGTCCATGGGGTCGCTGAGGGTTGAACATGACTGAGCGACTTCACTTTCACTTTTCACTTTCATGCATTGGAGAAGGAAATGGCAACCCACTCCAGTGTTCTTGCCTGGAGAATCCCAGGGATGGGGAAGCCTGGTGGGCTGCCGTCTATGGGGTCATACAGAGTCGGACACAACTGAAGTGACTCAGCAATAGCAATAGCAATGTAAACAGTAATATGTTTTTAATCTGAAATTCCACTTGTTCATCACTGATATATAGAAAACTGATTGACTGTTGTACATTAACCTTTTATCCACACCTTTGCTATAATCTCTTATTTGTTCCAGCATTTGTTTTGCTTTGTTGTTTTGAATCATTTCTTTCAGATTTTCTACATAAACAATCATGTCATCTACAAAGACAGTTTTATTTCTTCCTTCCCATTCTGTATAGCCTTTGTGTTTGTTTGTTTGTTTTTTCGTAACTTATTGCATTAGCTAGGACTTCCAGTGTGATATTGAACTGCAGTGATGATAGGGAACACCTTTGCTTTCCTCTTAATCTTAGCAGGAAAGACTCACATTTCTCCCTATTAAATGTGATGTTAGCTACAGGGGAATTTGTATGTATTCTTTTTAAGGTAGAAGTTTTCCTCTATTCCTATTTTGTTGAAAGTTTTTTAATCATAAATGGTTGTCAGATTTTACTAATGGCTTTTCTGCATCTATTCTATATAATCAGGTGATTTTTCTTTTTTAGTCAGTTATATGATAAATTTCTTTTCAAATGTCAAACTAAACTTGCATACCTGGGATAAATATCCCTTGTTTGTGATGTATAATCCTTTTAATATGTTAGATTAATCTGTTAATGTTCTTGAGGGCTTTGAACTACTATTGGGTTACTGTCAATTTCTTCCTTCATGTTTGTTAATATTTACTTTACGTATTTAGGTGTCTTTATGTTGGTTGCATATATGTTGTAGTCTTTGTTTTCAAGTCTGTTTTATCTGAAACATTACCTTTGCTTTGTTCTTATTTTCACCTGCATGGAATACCCTTTTCTATCCCTTCATTTTCAGTCTGTATCCATTCAGCTATCTTTTGATTGGACCACTTAGTCCATTAACATTTAATATAGCTATTGATACATGTTCACATATTTCCACTTTGTTAATTGTTTGTGGGTTGTTTTTATAGTTCTTTTTTTGTTCATTTCTTCTGTTGTTTTCTTCTTGTGATTTGATGACTCTCTTTATGTTTGTATTGCTTTCTATTCCTTGTGTGTATACCTGTTACAGACTTTTGGTTTGTGGTTACCATGAAGGGTATGAGTGTGTGTGTGCATATGTCTTAAGTTTGAAAGTATTCTAACAACCCTGAATTTTCCTCCCCTTCCATTTACTGTTTTTCACATCATATTTTGCATATTTTCATTTTGTACATCCCTTTACTACTTATTGTGGATAGATATGATTTTATTCTTTTTGTCTTTTAACCTTCCTAGTAACTTTACTACTGGTTCATCTATGACTTTTACAATCACCTTTACCAATGAGATTTTTCCTTTGTAATTTTAATATTCCTATGTCTGTGATCTTTTCTGTTTATACAAGTCCTTTCAACATTGTTATAAAGCAGGTTTTGTGTTATTGAAGTCAGTTTTTGCTTGTCTGTAAAATTTTGATCTCTTCTTCAAATCTGAATAGCATTCCCAGGTAGAGTATTCTTGGTTGTGATTTTTTCCCTTTCCTTAATTTAAATGTACCATGCCACTACATTCTGACCTGCCGAGTTTCTGCTGAAATGTCAGCTGATAGCATTATGTATATAATTTGTTGTTTTCCCTTTCTATATTTAATCTTGTCATTTTAGTTACAATATATCTTGATGTGATCTTTGGGTTGTTTCTGTTTGGGACTCTCTGTACTTCTTGAACCAGGATATCTATTTTCTTCTCCCAGTTAAGGAATTTTTCAGCTATTATGTTCTTAAAATATGTTCTCTGCTCCCTTTTATCTATCTTCCCCTTCTGGGACCCATATAATATAAATTTTAGTACTCTTGATGCTGTTCCTAAGGTCTCTTAAAGTATCTTCAATTTTTCAAATTCTTTTTTCTATTCAGATGCAGTGATTTCCACAACTCTGTCTTCCAGTTTGCTGATCTGTTCCTCTGTACCATCTGAATCTACTGCTGATTCCTTCTAGTGTATTTTTATTCCAATTATTATATCTTCAGCTCTATTTGGCTCCTTATATTTTCTCTTTGTTAAACTTCTCACTTTTTGTGAGTGGTGGTTCAAATCTTGGTTCAGTGCTAAAAAATACATTCTATGTTTGTTTGAGCCTGTCTACAGTTAAAAAAAAAAATGAACCCAAGATATCTACAAGTTTATACACAGAGTTAAAGTATCTCTTCTCCGGATCTCTCTGCTTTGAGACTATCTCCTCATTCTCTAGTCCCCAGGGCCTCTTTTGCTATTTTTCTGATTATAAGGATGGAATTTCTATTGAAGATTTAGCCCCTTATGTACCCACTCCATTATATGCTGCTCCGTGACTGGGATCTCCCCTTGCAGCAAAGCATAAGAGAGAGAAAAAAAAAGTGGGAAATATACCTTGTGCCTTTAGTTTTGAATCCATTCCTCAAAAAATAAACTTTCAGAGTCCTTGGATAGTTTTTTTTTTTTTTTTGTCTGATATTTTAGTTGTAATTAGTAGAAAATATGGCTATAGTTGGCTTACATAATCATGCTGGACACAGAAATCCCATCCTTATTGTTTAAGTCAATGTTTCTCAAATTGTGGATCATGACCACTTGTTGGTCATATACTAAGTTTAGTGGTTGTTGATTCACATTTTAAAAATTAAGTGTGTTAGCAACTTGTCTAGATTATATCAGATTGCATCACATGTAGTAAAACTAACTTATCTCATAAAATTTTTACTTGCTTTTTATTCAATAAGAATTTATTGGACACTGGCTAAGTGTCAAAAACTGTTTTTGATCACAGGGAGTATAGTAGTGAACATAATGCACAATATGCATTTTTTAAAAATTTTATTTATTAGGTTGGTCTGGGTCTTCATTGCTGTGCATTGGCTTTCTCCAGTTGTGGTGATAGGGGACTGCTCTCTAATTGTGATACATGGGTTTCTCTTTGTGGTGGCTTCTCTTGGTGTGGAGCATGGGCTCTAGAGCACATGGACTTTCGTAGCTGTGACTCCTGGGCTCAGTAGTTGGGGTGCACAGGCTTAGCTGCTCTGTGGCATGTGGAATCATCCTGAACCAGGGATCAAACCTGTGTCCCCCACATTTGCAGGTGGATTCTTAACCACTGAACCACCAGGGAAGTCCCAACGCATACTTATTTTTAAACTGATTTGAGGAAAAAGTATTTCTTAAAAGTTAGTTCACTCTATCGTAGTTAGAAAAATAAAAGAAAAAGTCCACCTTACCTGTCTAGTCTTGTGTGAAGGAATTCTTTGGGGAAAGTGGAAATTGTACCCTATCACAAGAAACAGAAATCTAGGAGGTGATCTGCAATAATGTGGACCAAATAAGGTCTAAGAGCAATTTTACAATAGCTACAGTATAGGGTTTTGTGGGTGTTTTTTTAACAGAGCTTACATAAACAAGCATCTTTTCCTCCAAAATGTTTATGCTGATTGTTTTACACTGTTTGTTTATGAAGATAAAGAGAGCTTACATGATATCATAGAATGGAAAGCTAGAACCATTGTTGTTAAAAATTCTACTGCCCCAGAATCAGGAATCCTCTATTGACTACATTTAAGTTGCAGGCCCCCAACATGGTGCCTGATCTCTCTCTTTCCACTCTCCCATATTATCTTCTCTGCTACTCACCATAATCACATTTCTGCTTATTTCTTATACAGGATGGTGTCAATTTTCCTTTCTTTAACTTCTTGTCTTCAACTTCTTGCCTCAGATCTGATAGTATGTCAACCTCAGGACCCATTCTACAGCCTCTTATCACTCTACCCTCCTTAAGCTAGAAAGGCTATTTTTCCTTTGCATTTGGAGTCTTGTTATAGTATTAGGAGTTTTATTTTGGATCTGTACTTGGGAATGGAGCAAAACAAGGCCCTATTGTCCTCACATCCAAATAGTCCCCTCAGTGGAAGTAAGAGAATGAGAGTATGCCTTTCCCATTTCAAAAGCCTCTGATAACTTATTGGATAGTCTATATGTAAGTGGATCAGAGAATCATATGCAGTCATACATGAGAGTATATATCAATACACAGAGTCATACATGCTTTATCTTATTCAAATTTTGTTTGTTACAGACATGTTTGTTTTTAGTAGACATGTTCTTCACCTATTTCTGCTATGGCATTAATATTGGGATGGGAGGCATAGCACCCATTCCATACGTACGCAGAGATCACTAAGGAACAGTTCCCTATATCCCACTTGCTTCACTCTATTTTTTTCTCAGAACAGCCCTAAGTCAGCCACTGCCAATCAAACCATATTGAAACAGGAGATAAATTATATAGTCCCTCTCTTCTTTTGTTGTTGTTCAGTTGTATCCAACTCTTTGCAACCTCATGGACCGCAGCATGCCAGGCTTCCCTGTCCTTTCCTATCTCCCAGAGTTTGCCTAAAGTCATAGTCATAACAACAACAAAAAAAATACTTTCCCAGAAAGTTGTGTGCTTGCCAGTTTTCACAAAAAAATTTGCATTCCTGTAAGGTAATTGCAGAAAGCATTGTCCATTCTAACTCATTCAAGTTTCTCTAGGCACCATTTTCAACCAAAAGAAAATTAACTGAGCATACATTGCTAAAGAAAATGTACACTTAGACAAACGCAGTGATTCTTTTTAAAGAACAAATATTTCTTTCTAGTCTACTTCTTAAAATAAAAAAGTGCAGATCTGGAAGCAATTTGGTAAATTTACTGCCTGTAAATTACAATTAGCTTTAGACAGAAATCATTTGTTTTCTTGAAAAGAGGTAGATAAACTCAAGGACAAGGAGATCAGATTCAAATCTTAATCCCAGAGTTAAGTGAGGCAGAAAGAGACCCAATGTGCAATGTCAACTATAAATATATGCTAGGCTCTCTGAATTACTATGTTACTGTCTACAGTGTAGCATTACTTTTTTGCTATAATGAAATCTTACATATTTATGGCTTTGACTACACAGAGACTTTGTGAATATGATTACTTTAGTTCAATATGCTTGCATATAAAATTGAGATGAATTAGAAGTTATATACCACAAGCACCAAGCCTAAAAATGCAATATCAAAGTTGGTTAATATGAGTATTGGTGAATTTCAAAGGAACATTGTTCAAGGAGTAAAATATATGAGTTGAAGCAGATATTTAAATTCTACTTTACAAAAACAATCTGTGGAATGCCTATTCTATCAGACTCTCCCCAGGAGTATCTTCTGTCTCTCACAGTTTTACCGGGTAAACAATGGACCATATGCTTTTACCTCTTCACACCACAGATAGCTAGATAGGTGTCAGCAAGTAACACTAAGGTAACCCAACACTAAGTCCACCAGAAGTCTATAACATGCTTTGGTATGAAAGACTACACAGGAAAAGTAGAGCTAAGTCAATCAGATTTACCATGTAAAGCTGAAAATAACAAATATGGAAGAGAATGCCAGTTGGTGGTGAGCTGTGAAGCTGGAAGGTTAAGTAGACTCAAGGTTAGAATGTGCATTTGGACAATGAAAATTAACCAAAGTTAAATTTTGTGAGGAGGAAAGAGAAGGAAAAGAAAAAGAAAAGCATAGAGAAAAGCAGATAATTGAGCAACACCTAGAACAGAAAAACTAGTTGTGTCCCTCTGCCCATCAAGGAGTCTGAGATATTAACTTTTCCTGGAGACATCCCTCAAGGACGAGGTTTTGAAAATTGTATCTGCATAAAAACATACCTAAGCTGGACAGTAGATAAGATTCAAAGAACTTGTCACCACTGGGGACTACAGTTGGCTGTATCAGCCTGGAAGTTAAGTGCTCTGAGAGGTGATCACAACCATTCATGGAACCATCATCCTGCCCAAGATTTCCATTGTTTCCTTTTCTACCATATTTTCATATATTCATTTCATAAATATAGCACTTTGCTTGGAGAAGGCCAAAAGTACCTCTTTCCTCCTATTCTGGAACCTACCCCCTCAAGTCCCCTTAGACATTGCCTTATCAGATATGTATCTCTTCACTCTTTTCACTCAGCCTAAACATCAATATATCACCAAATCTCTCTCATCTTAGTTTTGCATCAGCACTGCATCTTCATAAAGCTAAGACTTGTCTTTTCCCTTCCTTTCTCACTTTAGCATTTTGAAAGCCTAGAGATGTATCTATGCTTCACACTTTTCATTAACCCCTCAGCCTACTGTAAGCTAGCTTCTCAAATTGCCAAATATAATAATCTCTTTTAAAACCTGAGAGGAATATTCTTTACCCCAGCAACTTTACTCTCTACTCTTTCCCATTTTGCTTGTTGCTCAAGGAAGCTGACCTAGATGAACCTCCTCAGCTGCTCTTCTTTTTCCTTCTGGCAACCCACTGAGTTTTGTCAGTGAGAGTCACTGTAGGAGACCAGAATATGTGCGGGAGGTATACGTCAGGAGGGTCTCTTCTACAGCACAGTCTCTCAATCTCTCTCTCTCAGACACACACAGGCATACTTCTTAATTACCCCATTTGAAGGAGCCAGTTGTTTCCTGGTGAAACTCTGACTGGTTCAAGTCCTTAAAGTCTTTATCAAAATTGTCTTACCATGGAATTTGGTACTCTTAAACATCTCTTCCTTCTAGATAATCTCCAATTTTTGAATTCTTAATTTTTGACTGCTCATTCTCAACCCACTTTATCCATTCCTCTCTCTGTGCTACTCTTTATATTGGTGTTTCCCAGAGCCCAAGTTATATTTATTTCACATTTTCACTAGGATAACCCAATCCAGTCTCCTAGCTTTAATACTTATCAAAACAGTGTTTGGTTTCTAGTAGGCACCCAATACATATTTGCTATGTGAGTGAGTGAACATGTACACTGATGACTACCAGATCTTATCTCTACTCCTGATCTCTCCCTTATTCTTCTTAATATGTTTTATTAGTCTCTACTAAAATCCAATGAATGGAGGAGCCTGGTAGGCTGGGGTCCATGGGGTCTCAAAGAGTCAGACACGACTGAGCGACTTCACTTTCACTTTCCACTTTCATGCATTGGAGAAGGAAATGGCAACCCACTCCAGTGTTCTTGCCTGGAGAATCCCAGGAATGGGGGAGCCTGGTGGGCTGCCGTCTATGGGGTCACATAGAGTCAAACATGACTGAAGTGACTTAGCAGCAGCAGCAGTTTCTACTAAACATCTCCATTTGGATGCCTTCACAAACATCAAAAACTTAACATATTCAAAACAGAATTAATTATCTTTACCTTCAAATCTTAGTTCTTGTGTCCCCTACCTCATTTAATGCAAACCTATCCACCCAATTGCTCAATTTATAGATCTAGGTGTCATCTAAATAACCACCTAATTCCACACTTTGCTCCTTAAATCTAGTCAATTCCACCATATTAAGTCCTCTCTTCTTCATACTTTGTTCTCCATCTGCTACAATCTTCAAGGACTTCATGGTCTCTCATCTGACTAGTGCAATGTTTTCTTATCTGGGTCTCCTTTATTTCTGCTTTATTCCTTTCCAAGTTATCCTGGAAACAGCCTTCCAGGTGATACTTCTATGTTACTTCTCTACTTAAAATGATTCAGTGGTTCTCATTTACATGACCTTCTTGGTCATGGTAGGCTTCCTATCTAATTTTCAAGCTTTTTGTCTTTTATTTCAAACATGTACTTTACATTAAACAAGTTGACAATACTAAAAATAACTCTTATGGTTCTTTTGGTTAGAACTTTCTCCTCAATTTTATCTTCTAAGCATCTTCATATCATCTAAAACCTAAAGTGATCTCCTCACTGATGCCTTTCTTCATTCTTCATTCTTTTTACCTCTCTCTTCTTGTTGTCTTAGCTAATTCTTTGAAAATTATTATTATAGCTCTGAATAAATTGTATTGTCATTACCTATCTATCTGTCTCACCCAAGAGACTGTAAGACCCTTGAAGATATATCTTTACTTAGTTTGATGTATTGAATATAAGGCCTTCTTAAATAAAAAAAAATGCAAAGAGATAAAGGAAAACAATAGAATTGGAAAGACTAGAGATCTTTTCAGGAAAATTGGAGATATCAAAGGAACATTTCATGCAAGGATGACATGATAAAGGACAGAAAAGTCAAGGACCAGACAGAAGCAGGAGAGATTAAGAAGAGGTGACAATCGCTTATTGGCTTTTTGGCTAAGATCATGTGAAGAAGAGGTGGCAAGAATACACAGAAGAACTACACAAGTAAGGTCTTAATGACCAGGATAACCATGATGGTGTGGTCACTCACCTCAAGCCAGACATCCTGGAGTGTGAAGTCAAGGGAGCCTTAAGAAACATTACTATGAACAAAACTAGTAGAAGTGTTAGAATTCCATCTGAGCTATTTAAAATCCTAAACAATGATACACTCAATCAGTCAGCAAATTTGGAAAATTCAGCAGTGGCCACAGGACTGGAAAAGTCTTTTTTTTCTTTCTAATTGCAAAGAAGAGTAATGTCAAAGACTGTTTAAACTAGTACAGTTGCATGCTCATCTCACATGCTAGCAAGGTTATGCTCAAAATCCTTCAAGCTAGCCTTCAGCAGTACATGAACTGAGAACTTCAACATGTACAAGCTGGGTTTCAAAGAGGCAGAGGAACCAGAGATCAAACTGCCAACATCCGTTGGATCATGGAGAAAGTTAAAGGAGCTCCAGAAAAACATCTCTTTCTGCTTCATTGACTCTGCTAAAGCCTTTGACAGTGTGGATCACAGAAAACTGTGGGAAATATTTAAAGAGATAGGGGTACCAGTCCACCTTACCTGCCTCCTGAGAAACCTGTATACAGGTCAAGAAGCAACACTTAGAATCATACATGGAACAATTGACAGGTTCAAAATTGGTAAAGGAGTATGTCAAGGCTGTATATTGTCACCCTGATTATTTAACATATGCAGAGTATATCATGGGAAATGCTAGGCTGGATGAATCACAAGCCAGAATCAAGATTTCTGGGAGAAATATTAACAACCTCAGACATGTAGATGATACCACTCTAATGGCAGAAAGTAAAGGGGAACTAAAGAGCCTCTTGATGAGGGTAAAAAAGGAAAATGGAAAAAGCTAGCTTAAACTCAATATTCAAAACACCAGGATCATGATATCTTGTCCCATCATTCCATGGCAAATAGAAGGGGAAAAAGTGGAAGCAAAGACAGATTTTATTTTCCTGGGCTAAAAAATCACTGCAGATGGTGACTGAAGCTGTGAAATTAAAAGATGCTTTCTCCTTAGAAGGAAAGCAATGACAAAAATAGACAGCATATTAAAAAGCAAAGACATCACTTTGTTGACAAAGTTTCATATTGTCAAAGCTATGTTTTTCCAATACTCATGTACAGATGTGAGAGTTGAACCATAAAGAAGGCTGAGTGCTGAAGAATTAATGCTTTTTTTGTGGTGCTAAAGAAAACTCTTGAGAGTTCCTTGGACAGCAAGGAGATTAAACAAGTCAATCTTAAAGGAAATCAACCCTGAACATTCATTGGAAGGACTGATGCTGAAGCTGAAGCTACAATAATGTGGCCACCTGATTTTAAGAGCCAGCTCATTGGAAAACACCTTGTTGCTGGGAAAGATTGAAGATAAGGAGAAGAGGGTGGCAGATGATGAGATGGTGAGATAGCATCACCAACTCAATGGACATAGGTTAGAGCAAATTCCAGGAGATAGTGAAGGACAGAGGAGCCTGGTGTGCTACAGTCCATGAGGTTGTAGAGAGTGGGACATGGCTTATCAACTGAACAGCAGCAACTGAATTCATTAAGTAAGTGTTAAATTAATTCCTCTTTCAATTCCTGCTATTCTTATCCAAGATTTTCATGGAAATTGTGTTATGGGTTAAATTGTTTCCCCATCAAAATATTGATGTCCTATTCCCCAGAACTTTACAATGTGACCTTACTGGGAGACTGAGCCTTTACAAAGGTAATCAAGTTAAAACAAGATCATTAGTATGGGCCCTAGTCCATAAGACTCAGTTCAGTCACACAGTCGTGTCTGACTCTTGCGACCCCATGGACTGCAGCACACCAGGCCTCCCTGTCCATCACCAACACCCAGAGTCTACTCAAACTCATGCCCATTCAGTTGGTGATGCCACCCAGCCATCTCACCCTCTGTCATCCCCTTCCCCTCCCACCTTCAATATTTCCCAGCATCAGGGTCTTTTCCAGTGAGTCAGCTCTTTGCATCAGTTGGCCAAAGTATTGGAGTCTCAGCTTCAGCATCAGTCCTTCCAGTGAATATTCAGAACTGATTTCCTTTAGGATGGACTGGTTGGATCTCCTTGCAGTCCAAGGAACTCTCAAGAGTCTTCTCCAACACTACATGTCAAAGGCATCAGTTCTTCAGTTCTCAGCTTTCTTTATAGTCCAACTCTCACATCTATACATGACTACTGGAAAAACCATAGCTTTGATTAGATGGGACCTTGGTAGGCAAAGTAATGTCTCTGCCTTTTAATATACTGTCTAGGTTGGTCATAACTTTTCTTCCAAGGAGTGAGTGTCTTTTAATTTCATGGCTGCAGTCACCATCTGCAGTGATTTTGGAGCCCCCCAAAATAAAGTCTGCCACTGGTTCCACTCTTTCTCCATTTATTTGTCAAGAACTGATAGAACCGGATGCCATGATCTTAGTTTTCTGAATGTTGAGCTTTCAGCCAACTTTTCCACTCTCCCTTTCACTTTCATCAAGAGGCTCTTTAGTTCTTCATCAGTTTCTGACAAAAGCTTTAGCATAGTTAATAAAGCAAAAGTAGACGTCTTTCTGGAACTCTCTTGCTTTTTCGATGATCCAATGGATGTTGGCAATTTAATCTCTGGTTCCTCTGTCTTTTCTAAGTCCAACTTGAACTTCACAATTCACATACTATTGAAGACCAGCTTGGAGAATTTTGAGCTTTGCTAGTGTGTGAGATGAGTGCAATTGTGCAATAGTTTGAACGTTCTTTGGCATTGCCTTTCTTTGGGATTGGAATGAAAACTGACCTTTCCCAGTCCTGTGGCCACTGCTGAGTTTTCCAGATTTGCTGGCATATTGAGTGCAGCACTTTCGCAGCATCATCTTTCAGGATTTGAAATAGCTCAACTGAAATTCCATCACCTCCACTAGCTTTGTTTGTAGTGATGCTTCTTAAGGCCCACTTGACTTCACATTCCAGGGTGTCTGGCTCTAGGTGAGTGATCACACCATTGTGATTATCTGGGTCAGGAAGATCTTTTTTGTACAATTCTGTGTATTCTTGCTACCTCTTCTTAATATCTTCTGTTTCTTTCAGGCCCAGGAGAAGGCAATGGCACCCCACTCCAGTACTCTTGCCTGGAAAATCCCATGGATGGAGGAGCCTGGTAGGCTGCAGTCCATGGGGTCGCTAAGAGTCGGACACGACTGAGCGACTTCACTTTCATTTATACTATTTCTGTCTTTTATTGTGCTCATCTTTGTATGAAATGTTCCCTTGGTATTTCTAATTTTCTTGAAGAGATCTCTAGTCTTTCCCATTTTATTTCTTTTTTTTTTTTTTCTTTTAAAAAGGAGAGGCCCATTCCAGGACCTGCTCCCTTACCTTATCCACTAGGATTAAAAGAAGCCCCATTTTATTTCTTTCCTCTATTTCTTTGCAATGATCATTTAGGAAGGTTTTCTTATCTCTCCTTGCTATTCTTTGAAACTCTGCATTCAAATGGGTATAGCTTTTCTCCTTTGCCTTTAGCTTTTCTTCTTTTCTCAGCTATTTGTAAGACCTCATCAGGCAACCATTTTGCCTTTTTGCATTTCTTTTTCTTGGTGATGTTCTTGATCCCTGCCTCCTGTACAATGTCATGAACCTCCGTCCATAGTTTTTCAGGCTCTCTGTCTATCAGATCTAATGCCTTGAATCTATTCATCACTTCCACTGTATAATCATAAGGGATATGATATAGGTCATACCTGAATGGTTTAGTGGTTTTCCGTACTTTCTTCAATTTAGGTCTTAATTTGGCAATAAGGAGTTCATGATCTGAGCCACAGTCAGCTCCCGGTCTTGTTTTTGCTGACTGTATAGAGCTTCTCCATCTTTGGCTGCAAAGAATATAATCAATCTGATTTTGGTATTGACGATCTGATGATGTCCATGTGTAGAGTCTTCTCTTGTGTTGTTGGAAGAGGGTGTTTGCTGTGACCAGTGCGTTCTCTTGTCAAAACTCTGTAGCATTTGACCTGCTTCATTTTGTACCCCAAAGCCAAATTTGCCTGTTACTCCAGGTAGCTATGACTTCCTACTTTTGCATTCCAGTCCCCTATAATGAAGAGGACATCTTTTTTGGGTGTTAGTTGTAGCTAGAAGGTGTTGTAGGTCTTCACAGAACCATTCAACTTCAGCTTCTTTTGCATTAGTGGTTGGGGCATAGACTTGAATTACTGTGATATTGAATGGTTTGCCTTGGTAACAAACAGAGATCATTCCGTCATTTTTGAGATTTCATCCAAGTACTGCATTTTGGACTCTTTTGTTGACTATGATGGCTGCTCCATTTCTTCTAAGGGATTCTTCCCCACAGTAGTAAATACAATGGTCATCTGAGTTACATTTACCCATTCCAGGCCATTTTAGTTCACTAATTCCTAAAATATCAATGTTCACTCTTGCCATCTCCTGTTTGACCACTTCCAACTTGCCTTGATTCATGGACCTACCATTCCAGGTTCCTATGAAATATTGCTCTTTACAACATTGGACTTTACTTCCATCACCAGTCACATCCACAGCTGTGTGTTGTTTTTTATTTGGCTCCATCTCTTTATTCTTTCTGGAATTATTTCTCCACTCTTCTCCAGTAGAATATTGGGCACGAACTGACTTGGGGAGTTCATCTTTCAGTGTCCTATCTTTTTGCCTTTCATATGGTTCATGGGGTTCTCAAGGCAAGAATACCAATAAGACTAACATAAAAAGAGAAATTTTGGATACAGATACACAGATGGCCAAAAGATGAAGTGAAGAGAAGATGGCTAACTACAAGCCAAGAAGAGAGGCCTGGGCACATCCTTCCTTCACAGCCTTCAGAAGGAACCCACCCTGCCAACACCTAGATTTTCGACACAGTTGGGTCCAATCTCTGTTGTCTAAGCCACTAGTCTGTGGTTCTTTGTTATGACAGCCATAGCAAACTAATACACATTGCAATTCAGCAGTTATTTCTATGCAAGTTTGTCTATATGTTTTTAATTTGCCATTTCTATTCAATCTTTAATACCATTCCTGGATGCTGAGCAATTTTCACTGGGCTTGGAGTTGGCAGTGTTTTTTCATTATTAAATGTTAATGGTATTCAGTTAACGGAATATCTTTTTAACTTAGTGAGTTAAAATGCAACTACTAATTTACTCTTGTTATGTGGTGGTGGTTTAGTCACTAAGTCATGTCCAACTCTTATGACCTAATGGACTGTAGTTTGCCAGGCTCTTCTGTCCATGGAGGTATATCTCTTGTTATACTTCTCCTATAAAACTTCCAGTGGATCTTGAAAATATTTCATTTCTTTTAAATTCATAACTATGTTACCTGAAGTTTATTTTGCATTGCTCTGGCTCTACTAGTTTTTTTCACCATATAGTACTTTCCTCTTAGATGTTTCCCTCAAATTAACCAGTCGATGTATACCATATAACCTCCTCTCTCTGAAACCATATTATTGACTCATTTCTCAGACACTGAGTGAGAACTTAAAGGTTTCAACAAATTGTCCAAAGTACTGAAGGTGGTAGAAGAATAGGGCCATCACAAGCGGGGAGACGGGGTGGGAGAGGGATGCACTGGGAGTATGGGGTTAGCAGATACAAACTATTATATGCAGGATGTATAGACAATAAGGTCTTACTGTATAGGACGGAGAACTATGTTCAATATCCTGTGATAAACCATAATTGAAAAGAATGTATATATATATATATATATATATATATATATATATAATCATACTACTATAAGCTAAATTTTAAAAAATAAATAAAATTTAGATAGTAAAACAAAAAAAGAAGAATAGAGCCATCAAATGAAGCCTTGACTACAAAAAGCATGCAAACTAGTATAAAGGACAAAATAAATATAGTAGATTTTGAAATTATTACACATGTGCCCAAAGACATTTGCAATCTCCAAATACCAGCATATAATTTCATTAGTGACTCCTAGCTAAAAGTGATATAATAATACAAGCATTGTAGGGTTGTTTTGACAATTAAATGAAATAAGATATCACAGAGAGCGGTACTGTTGTCCTGAAGTCTGCAGATTCTGCGTGTCTGTCTAGACTTTCTTACCTGCTCTATGACTCATGCTCACACATCAGTCTTGAAGCACTCACAATTCAAAATGATGCCTCAGCAAATATATGCCGCAGACGTCTGTTTTCCTAAAAATGCTCAGAGGCCAAGAGTTTGCCCTATTCAAGTGGCCACCATTTAAGCAACAAGGAAGGATTCGGAGGAAGGAGAAATCACACCTGATTGCATTAGAAGATCCTGGGTTAAACAAAACAGCTATTCATACAGGAATTTCATAAGTTTTAATGCATGAATGTGAATGATTAATACTTCAGAAGGATTAAGTATTATAGAATTTTCCCAATGTATATTATCACTAAAGAGTTGGACATGACTTAGCAACTAAGCAACAAAAAACAAATATGATCACAAAGACATTTCTCATGGAAGAAAACATGGGAAACTATTGCTCATAGAACTCCAGCCTGGCGATTCTGGCTTATAAAATAAATCTGAAATTCTTGAGCATAAACATATTTTCAGCGTTCCTCAATTCTGTCTTTTTATTATTGTCTCAGTATCTTATTTTGATTATCCTCACTCTAGGTTTGTAACCCTCTCTGCATTTCCACAATTTATTTTTTTTCTACACTGTACAGCTCCTGGGATCTTTGTTCTCTGACCAGGGATCAAACCCGGGCCCATGGCAGTGAAAGCATTGAGTCCTAACTACTGGACCACCAAGGGATTCCCTCTCTGCTTTATGTTCTTATTCATGAAGTGCAGCCTGCCTTTCCTCCTCTCTGCACACCCTCAATCTTTGGACCACATGAGAAAATATTTTATCAGTCAAGATAGGTCAAGATATTGAAAAAAAAGTCATACTTCTTTTTTTCTCTGAAAACTTCCTACTTTCTGTACACTCAGGCAGAATTATTCTTGTTATGTTTTTGTTGTTCAGTTGCTAAGTCACTCTGCAACCCCACTGACTGCAGCATGCCAGGCTCCCCTGTCCTTCACTATCTCCTGGAGTTTTCTCAGTTCATGTCCACTGAGTCCAGTGATGCTATTTAACCATCTCATCCTCTGCCCCCCTTCTCCTTTTGCCTTCAATCTTTCCCAGCATCACGATCTTTTCCGAGTCGGCTCTTCACATCAGGTGGCCAAAGGATTGGGGCTTCAGCTTCAGCATGAGTCCTTCCAATGAATATTCAGGGTTGATTTCCTTTAGGATTGACTGGTTTGATCTTGCAGTCAATCTTGAGAGTTTTGGAGCAGTCTTGACTCTCAAGTCTTGCAGTCTTGAGAGTCAAGGAGCTCTCAAGAGTCTTCTCTTGAGAAGACTACTCAACATGTTATGTACTACTACATAACTACTGGAAAAACCATAGATTTGACTATTGAAATTTCCTACATTCCAGCATATTTCATGGGTATAAAATTATTTGTTTGTGACTATTTTCCTTATTAGGTTGCTACCTCCTTAGAGACAAGAACTGAATTGAATTCCTCTTTCCATAGCTAGGACTCAGCACAGTTGCTGGCCCATGTAGTATCTCTTCAATCCTTACAAATGAAACAATTAGATAATTAAGCTAAATAATACAAGTGCAGAGAATTCGTCAGTCAAGTTTTGACTATCAATAATTACCACCTAGAAAGTGGAAACTAAAAAAAAGGGAAAGTTAAGATCTGAATGGGAATTGTAGAGAAGTTTTAAAAGTCTGACTGAAATAGCCGGCCATAGGAAGTAGTCTATAAAAAGAAAGATGGAATTAAAGAGATGATGAAATGAGAGAATTAAGCGAAGTCAAAGGATTCAAGAATCAATGAATACCCAATGCAGGTTCAGTAGGTCCCAAAATTAGAAAGATAAAGCACTTCAAGTCAGAAACATTATTTTTAGATCTTAAGATTTAGAAATGAAGATAGAAATGCAACTGAATGCTTGCCTCTTTACAGAATGTGTAAAAGTTTGAAGAAGCTGCAAAAGTTAGGATTGATCAGTGAAAATTACAGGAGAGGCAATTTCCAACTTCACTGGAAGTTGCCAGTGAAGAATTATTCAAGCTCTGTGTAGCTAGATGGGAAAAATGGGATGGACATATAAAACACTGGAGATGGTGAGATTCCAATGTAATATATATAAAATGGAGATAAGTGCACTGTGATCTAACTACTTATGGAAGAAGAGAGGTTGTCCTAGAAGTTAATAGATGGTGTTACTGACAATTTGAAAGTGAAAGTGGCTCAGTCCAACTCTTTTTTTTTTTTTAGAGGCTAAATAGATATTTATTGAATGAATGAACAAAAGACTAAAACAACCATGAAGCAAAGAATTGAAGGCATGAAATCTCATGGACTGTATAATCCATGGAATTCTCCAAGCCAGAATACTGGAATGGATAACCTTTCCCTTCTCCAGGGGATCTTCCCACCCCAGGGATTGAAACGAGGTCTCCTGCATTGCATGTGAATTCTTTACCAGCTGAGCCACCAGAGAAGCCCAAGAATACTGGAGTGGGTAGTCTATCCCTTCTCCAGTGGGTCTTTCCAACTCAGGAATCAAACTAGGTCTCTTGCATCTCAGGCAGATTCTTTACCAGCTGAGCTACCAGGGAAGCCCATCTATATGCAGACAATAAGAAAAGAAAATGGTATAAACCTCAAAAAATGAAAAAAAAAAAAAAAAATGAGAAAGGTTGTTTATTGATAGTGGCAAAGAGAATGTTGTTTTCTTCTTCAGGCCCGATGAAATACATGGAAGAGGAAAAAAATTCAGCTCAAGGGTCAAGGGCAAAAGAAGCTTACTTATGAGGCTTCTCTGAGGAAGTGAGAATTGTCAGTGGAAAGAACACACGCCAATATACATAGCAAAATATTACCAGGTTTGTATGCATTGAAAATGGCATTTACTTAGGTAAAGCTGGAAATACTTAGTTATTCTATATTAGACTGAAGAACTTGGAGGTGAATTTTTTGCCTGTAAATGTATAGTGCAGAATATCAGAAAAAGTATTCAAATACTTAATAGTAAACTTTAATAATTTTTATCTACAAGTTATCTTTTGGTGTCTTGTTTTAAAGTCAAAGTACTTAGATTTCTAAAAATATCTAAGGTTATCAAAAATCTATTATAAAAGCATTATCATAAATTTAGAAGGGACACTGACAAACTAGGAAGGGTTCCTGGTAAATGTGACGAGGTTGAAAGAATCCAGGGATCAATGTTACATGAAAAATTATTTTGAAGTATGAATGCATAATCTAGAAAAGTCTGAAGCAGAGGCATAATATGTCCCTTCACATACTTAAAGAACCTTTCTTGGAGAGAGATTAGACATCTATAAACTCACAGAATATAGAAAAAATATTGATCTATGGTAATATCATTCCTATAGGCAGATTGGAACTTGAAAAAGAAAACAAATTAATTAAAATTGTTTAATTAAAAAAAAAAAAGAAAAACTAGAAAGTAGCCAACAACAAATTGTCTATCTTGTAGGGTAACTGGCTTACCAAAGGGAGAATGGTCCAACAAAAAAGCCAAAATATGAGGATTACATTATTATATGTTATTATATGGTTCTTGCATTGGAAGACAGTTAGATTAGATGATGGCTGGAGGTTCAGGACATTGTATAGGAGACACGAATCAAGACCATCTCCAAGATAAAGAAATGCAAAAAAGTAACATGGCTGTCTGAGAAGGCCAGACAAATAGCTGTGAAAAGAAGAGAAGTAAAAAGCAAAGGAGAAAAGGAAAGATATACCCATTTGAATGCAGAGTTCCAAAGAACAGCAAGGAGAGATAAGAAAGCCTTCCTCAGTGATCAATGCAAAGAAAGAGAGGAAAACAATAGAATGGGAAAGACTAGAGATCTCTTCAAGAATTTTAGAGATGCCAAGGGAACATTTCATGCAAAGATGGGCTCAATAGACAGAAATGGTATGGACCTAACAGAAGCAGAAGATATTAAGAAGAGGTGGCAAGAATACACAGAAGATCTGTACAAAAAAGATCTTCATGACCAAGATAATCACAATGGTGTGATCTCTCACACTCACCTAGAGCCAGACATCCTGGAATGTGAAGTCAAGTGGGCCTTAGGAAGCATCACTATGAACAAAGCTAGTGGAGGTGACGGAATTCCAGTTGAGCTATTTCAAATCCTGAAAGATGATGCTGTGAAAGTGCTGCACTCAATATGCCAGCAATTGGAAAACTCAGCAGTGGCCACAGGACTGGAAAAGGTCAGTTTTCATTCCAATCCCAAAGAAAGGCAATGCCAAACAATGCTCAAACTACTGCACAATTGCACTCATCTCACACACTAGTAAAGTAATGCTCAAAATTCTCCAAGCCAGGCTTCAGCAATGCATGAACTCTGAACTTCCAGATGTTCAAGCTGGTTTTAGAAAAGACAGAGGAACCAGAGATCAAATCGTCAACATCCACTGGATCATGGAAAAAGCAAGAGAGTTCCAGAAAAACATCTATTTCTGCTTTATTGTCTATGCCAAAGCCTTTGACTATGTGGATCACAATAAACTGTGGAAAATTATGAAGGAGATGGGTGTACCAGACTACCTGACATGCCTCTTGAGAAACCTGTATGCAGGTCAGGAAGCAACAGTTAGAAGTGGACATGGAACAACACACTGGTTCCAAATAGGAAAAGGAGTCTGTCAAGGCTATATATTGTCACCGTGCTTATTTAACTTATATGCAGAGTACATCATGAGAAATGCTGGGCTGGAGGAAGCACAAGCTGGAATCAAGATGGCCAGGAGAAATATCAATAACCTCAGATACGCAGATGACACCACCCTTATGGCAGAAAGTGAAGAAGAGCCTCTTGATGAAAGTGGAAGAGGAGAGTGGAAAAGTTGGCTTAAAGCTCAACATTCAGAAAACTAAGATCATGGCATCTGGTCCCATCACTTCATGGCAAATAGATGGGGAAACAGTGGAAACAGTGTCAGACTTTCTTTTTGGGGCTCCAAAATCACTGCAGATGGTGACTGCAGCCATGAAATTAAAAGATGCTTACTCCTTGGAAGGAAAGTTATGACCAATCTAGACAGCATATTAAAAAGCAGAGACATTACTTTGCCGACAAAGGTCCATCTAGTCAAGGCTAAGGTTTTTCCAGTAGTCATGTATGGATGTGAGAGTTGGACTATAAAGAAAGCTGAGAGCCGAAAAATTGATGCTTTTGAACTGTGGTGTTGGAGAAGACTCTTGAGAGTCCCTTGGACTCCAAGGAGATCCAACCAGTCCATCCTAACGGAGATCAGTGCTGGGTGTTCATTGGAAGGACTGATGTTGAAGCTGAAACTCCAATACTTGGCCACCTGATGGGAAGAGCTGACTCATTTGAAAAGACCCTGATTCTGGGAAAGATTGAGGACAGGAGGAGAAGGGGATGACAGAGGATGAGATGGTTGGATGGCATCACCGACTCAATGGACATGGGTTTGGGTGGTCTCCAGGAATTGGTGACGGACAGGGAGGTCTGGCGTGCTGAGCTTCATGGGGGTTGCAAAGAGTCGGACGCAACTGAGCAACTGAACTGAACCTACTCGAGTATTCTGGCCTGGAGAATTCCATGGACTGTATAGTCCATGGGGTTGCGAAGAGTCATACTGACTGAGCGAGTTTCATTCTCACTTTTTTATATTAGACTCTCTTCACGAGTGATTTATATGTGTACCATGATACACATACACATATATCCATGACATGTATTTTTATATTGGAGAAGGAAATGGCAACCCACTCCAGTGTTCTTGCCTTGAGAATCCCAGGGACAGGGGAGCCTGGTGGGCTGCCGTCTATGGGGTGGCACAGAGTTGGACACGACTGAAGCGACTTAGCAGCAGCAGCAGCAGTAGGCTAAATATGTAAATATACTATAAGAATATTCACTTAGGGATAAAATGCCCCTGGATAAAAATGTCAGACTGGCCTAAAGATTAAGTAGTTTTTAAAAATCATTGTTGTCAAAAATGTATGTCATTTTAATGTATAAAATAAATATCTATGACTGTGAAAGAAAGAGAATACAAGGGAGGAAAGGAGAGAAGAAAGATGAGAGACGGATTAAATGCTGACTACATTTGTATTTGTAGCATCCAACAGCATTACAACCTGAAAGAATGTTCATGACCTTCTATGCCGACCCCTTCATTTTACTTGAGAGGCAAAAAAAGCTCCAGTGAATTGCGATCTGGTTATATCTTTTGTTCCCTCTGAACTTATCAATTTGAGAAAATTTTAGGGACTAGGAGAGTAGAAATGGTAAAAGAAGAATGAGCAAATCAAATTGAGGACGCTTGCTACCTCTGAATGACTCTTGCAATCATGGTAAGTGCTCAGATATCTATATTAACATTGACGGTATTTAATACCCTTGTCTCATGGTCCCGTTTGGATGACAAGCGTATTTACATCAGAAAAGGCTTTTCTAGATCCTGCAGACCTATTCTTTCCAATGCTGCATCCATCCTAGCCGAGCCATTCCTGAGGGAGGGAGAAACAAAAAACTTGTAGGAAACCAAGAACACAGAGTCTACATTCTGGGACTTGTTCTTAAAACATGCTTCTATTTCTAAGCTTCTGTGAATTTTCTTTCAACTTTTTCTTCACTTACCTTTTTGCCCCCTTTTTCCTTTCAGATTTTCTGTCAAAACCCTGTTTTGATTTTAATGTACAATGCAAATGCTAATTCTTTGTGATATTTGTTCAAATGCTCCCAATATATTTTATTGTATTGTCTTCTATTGTATTAGTTATTTGCATGTCTGCCTCATTTATTAAGTCACAGAGCTGCCTCTGGAACTAATGGGTGATTTAAAGGTAAGTGGTATAAATGGACTTCAGACCCCTTTTATGTTGTAATTGGGAAGAACCAGTACAATTTCTTGGATATAACTGTTCAGCCTCTGAGGACCAAAGTTGAAAAACCACTACCAATATTTTTAATGACTGATTAAAAGTCATTATTTTATTATTTTTGTTATTATTTATTTAATATTATTTATTGAAGGATTATTTTATTCATTTCTATAATTTGGCAATCTTGGAATGAATAGTTTCCAATGAATTAATAAATAAGTAGTTATCCAATCAGATAAGACAAAAGAAATCTTCTGCATTTCAGCTTAAAACACAATGAATACACTCAGCATTACTGCTTGAACACCAGTCTTTCTCAAATGTTAAACTGGGAGAAAGATAGGCCCTTAAATGTTGGGAGTGTCAGGGAAGAGAAAGACTCAAGGCCCATGGAATTGATTTATGAAGAAGGGCGGTGAGAATTTATGGAGTGGAAACTAACAGATGGTTCACACTTTTTTTTTCCTTCCCACAATCAGCCCTCCCTGTGCTCCTGCTGGAATATTCATTCTGCATATTTGCACAAAGGCCAAAAGATTTTGGGAAGCTCTGCTGAAGTCACATACAATGATGACTCTTGGCTTCCCATCTATAGATTCATACTTGTGGGTATTGTGGGTGATGAGTTTTTCTTCTTCTTACAAAACTGTCTTACCAGACATAATTTAGCAGAGGCTTGGGGAGTCACAGGTGTGCTTTTTAAGCGTCTAGTCTAGACAGAAAGTATAAAAACATTAGTCAACCTCTTTGAATTCATTTAAGTGAATCATGAGTTAATGTCCTTGAAATCCATTTAATAAACATAACTCACTAATATTTTTCCTTCTTTTAAGAAACAGTCATGGTTGAAAAAATATTCTTTTAAAAACCAAGTGTGTTTTAAAAAAGCTTATTTATACTTCAACCTGCTTAAACATTTCAGTAAAGTAAAATGGAGCTTGTAAAATATGTACTTGGTTCCATAAGGTTCTTGACTTAATTTAATTTTGCTTAAAATGTAAAATAGATTTCTAAACATATAGTACTATTGAACCGGGATGTTGACTTTAAAAGGAACTTTCAGTTCAGTTCAGTTTAGTCACTCAGTCATGTCTGACTCTTTGAGACCCCATGAACCGCAACACACCAGGCCTTCCTGTCCATCACCAACTGCCAGAGTCTACACAAACCCATGTCCACTGAGTCGGTGATGCCATCCAACCATCTCATCCTCTGTCATCCTCTTCTCCTGCCCTCAATCTTTCCCAGCATCAGGGTCTTTTCAAATGAGTCAGCTCTTCCCATCAGGTGGCAAAAGTACTGGAGTTTCAGTTTCAACATCAGTCCTTCCAATGAACACCCAGCACTGATCTCCGTTAGGATGGACTGGTTGGATCTCCTTGGAGTCCAAGGGACTCTCAAGAGTCTTCTCCAACACCACAGTTCAAAAGCGTTAATTCTTCAGTGCTCAGCTTTCTTTATAGTCCAACTCTCACATCCATACATGACCACTGGAAAAACCATAGCCTTGACTAGATGGACCTTTGTTGGCAAAGTAATGTCTCCACTTTTTAATATGCTGTCTAGATTGGTCATAACTTTCCTTCCAAGGAGCAACCATCTTTCAATTTCATGGCTGCAGTCACCATCTGCAGTGATTTTGGAGCCCCAAAAAGAAAGTCTGACACTGTTTCCACTGTTTCCCCATCTATTTGCCATGAAGTGATGGGACCAGATGCCATGATCTTAGTTTTCTGAATGTTGAGCTTTAAGCCAACTTTTCCACTCTCCTCTTCCACTTTCATCAAGAGGCTCTTCTTCACTTTCTGCCATAAGGGTGGTGTCATCTGCGTATCTGAGGTTATTGATATTTCTCCTGGCCATCTTGATTCCAGCTTGTGCTTCCTCCAGCCCAGCATTTCTCATGATGTACTCTGCATATAAGTTAAATTAGCAGGGTGACAATATATAGCCTTGACAGACTCCTTTTCCTATTTGGAACCAGTGTGTTGTTCCATGTCCACTTCTAACTGTTGCTTCCTGACCTGCATACAGGTTTCTCAAGAGGCATGTCAGGTAGTCTGGTACACCCATCTCCTTCATAATTTTCCACAGTTTATTGTGATCCACATAGTCAAAGGCTTTGGCATAGACAATAAAGCAGAAATAGATGTTTTTCTGGAACTCTCTTGCTTTTTCCATGATCCAGTGGATGTTGACGATTTGATCTCTGGTTCCTCTGTCTTTTCTAAAACCAGCTTGAACATCTGGAAGCTCACGGTTCACGTATTGCTGAAGCCTGGCTTGGAGAATTTTGAGCATTACTTTACTAGCGTGTGAGATGAGTGCAATTGTGCAGTAGTTTGAGCATTGTTTGGCATTGCCTTTCTTTGGGATTGGAATGAAAACTGACCTTTTCCAGTCCTGTGGCCACTGCTGAGTTTTCCAATTGCTGGCATATTGAGTGCAGCACTTTCACAGCATCATCTTTCAGGATTTGAAATAGCTCAGCTGGAATTCCATCACCTCTACTAGCTTTGTTTGTAGTGAGCAAAAACAAGACCAGGAGCTGACTGTGGCTCAGATCATGAACTCCTTTTTGCCGAATTCAGAGTGAAATAGAAGAAAGTGGAGAAAACCGCTAGACCATTCAAGTGAAAGTGAAGTCTCTCAGTCGTGTCCCACTCCTTGCAACCCCGTGGAGTGTAGCCCACCAGGCTCCTCCGTTCATGGGATTCTCCAGGCAAGAATACTGGAGTGGGTTGCCATTTCCTTCTCCAGGGAGATCAATCAGGTATGACCTAAATCAAATCCCTTATGACTATTGTTGAGTGGGTAGCCTTTCCTTTCTCCATGGGATCTTCCCAAACCAGGGGTCAAACCCAGGTCTCCCACATTGCATGTTGATTCTTTACCAGTTGAGCCACCAGTGAAGTCCCTAATACAAAATGGCTAATGTCAAATGTGATCAACATCCCTATTCAACCCAGAAAGAATATGAGAGTTTGCTCTGAGAAAGGAGAGTGTAATAGTTAATCATTTCAGTAGCATTCCTAAGCCTCATCAGAACTCCCTTTGCCTCCAGGATTGTGATTCAGAGCAGTGGTTAGATCAAGTGTAGGGATTTTATTCTAATGGACACTGATCATTAGACTGACACTGACCATTAGACTAACACTGACCATTAGACTAACACTGACCATTAGACTAACACTTTAACATTAACATAACATTTCTTCAGTCCTCATGGAAAAATTAAATAAATTTTTAGCACCCTTGAAGAAGTGGCAATCCTGAATCCAAAGTCCAAAGGCCCCATGAAACTTTCAGAACTGGTTTCAGCGGGGTTGAGAACATGTAAGTATAGTAGGCTGCAGTCCATGGGGTCGCTAAGAGTCAGACACGACTGAGCGACTTCACTTTCAATTTTCCCTTTCATGCATTGGAGAAGGAAATGGCAACCCACTCCAGCGTTCTTGCCTGGAGAATCCCAGGGACGGGGGAGCCTGGTGGGCTGCCGTCTATGGGGTCGCACAGAGTGGGACACGACTGAAGCGATTTAGCAGCAGCAAGTATAGTATAAACCCAGGCCCAGGCACTCTACTTCCACTTAGGAGTCCAAATACTCACTTCTGGAAGGTTGGACTCCACACTCTCAAAAAAAATCTGATTTGTGCTGCTTCTTAAATGCTGAATGTTTGGAAGGAAGATAAGAATTGAACTATGCAAAAGTGAATATGCTGATCTAGCCTGTTAAGGAGAAACACTCTAGAAGGTTGGGAAAGCACAGGCAATAATCAGTTAAATGAGTCATACAAAATGAATCTCAAATAATTTTGTAGGTCATACAAGTAAGGACATTTCTCTCAAACATGTTAAATGTAACTAACTCATTAAAACTATTTGGATAATATGGTGAGAATATTTGGATAATACAATGAAGATTAATAGCAGTAGACTAGAGTGTAACAAAATGAACCCTTAACAAAATGTACAGGATAATCTGTTAGGAAATTTCATAAACTGCAAGAAAGATTTATTTAGTAATGTCTGTACCACTGTAGAAAAAAAATCATATGGAAATCCTCATTCAGCAAATCTCACTAGTCCCAATACTTGTAGATATATTAAATTTTCTGACTCTGAGAGTTTTAACAAACTTTGCCATCTTGTATGTAGGTTAATAATATATATTCCTGGAAGAGATATTTAATTTCCACTAGAGCAAAGCAAAAAATGATTTTCTAATCAAGCAAACCACACTATAAACATACCCTTGAAATTAAACTAAGCAAATTTTATAAATTTGTTTGATTAGACTAGCCTTTAATTATAACAGAACTATTACTTCTCTGATGATTAAATTATGAGTTGTCAGCATTTCCTTACATTTAGTAATTAATAACTTGATCAGGAAATTTTACTTTCAGCTAAGGCTTGATAAGGAAAGACCATAATTTAATTATAATAGCAGTAACAATAACCTCATCAAAGATACAACCAAAATTCCTAAAGTTGTCCAGGAATTCAGTTTTTATACCTTTTTCAATGTTATCCATTTCAGGTGCATATTGGTTAATTTTAGGTTGTTAGTACTTGATACGGAGAAAGCAATGGCACCCCACTCCAGTACTCTTGCCTGGAAAATCCCATGGACGGAGGAGCCTGGTAGGCTGCAGTCCATGGGGTTCCGAAGAGTCGGACACGACTGAGCGACTTCCCTTTCACTTTTCACTTTCATGCATTGGAGAAGGAAATGGCAACCCACTCCAGTGTTCTTGCCTGGAGAGTCCCAGGGATGGGAGAGCCTGGTGGGCTGCCATCTCTGGGGTCGCACAGAGTCGGACACGACTGAAGCGACTTAGCAGCAGCAGCAGTACTTGATACAGGCTTCTCCAGTGCCTCTGTGGCACTAAAGAACCCGAATTCAACACATTAAATGCAGGAGACTTCAGTCTGATCCCTAGGTCGAGAAGATCCCCTGGAGGGAAGGCATGGCAACCCATTCCAGTTATTTTTGCCTGGAGAATCCCATGGACAGAGGAGCCTGATGGGCTATAGTCCATAGGGTCTCCAAGAGTCAAACACAACTGAAACAACACAGTGTGAGCACACAGAACATAATGTAAGCTGTGCTCGTATGTCATTCATACTAAAAATCAAGTTTAAAATAACTTCAAAAATAAGATTTTTATGTTTCCATTAACATTTTGTACACAGAAATGGCTAATAGTGACAAAGTAAAACTAGTAAAACTATATTATACATACAGTGACTACAGAAAATAATAGATTATCAATTCGGTGTTTCAAAGTCACAGCCAACGTACTGTTTCCATCTGTTGCATTGTTTATTTGACAAACCTATTGGCTTTGAAGCTTTTGTTTAAAAAAAAGCATAATCATATGAAGAAGTCAACATGATATTTGGAACACATTACTGTAATTTTTAAGGCAAGACTAATTTTAAACTTTAAATTACAAAATTCTTTTGAACTATTTGAATTTATAGGAAATATAGTTTTTTAATTGCTTGTGAGTATGTGATAAATTACATATTCTCCCATGGAGCAATTAAAGTATTAACTATGTGTTTTAAACTAGTTTTCCTAAGGATCAGATTAAACATTGAATAATAGAAGAAGGACTTCCCTGGTAACTCAGATGGTAAAGCATCTACTACAATATGGGAGACCTGGGTTCAATCCCTGGGTTGGAAAGGTCTCCTGGAGAAGGAAATGGCAACCCACTTCACGATTCTTGCCTTGAAAATCCCGTGGACAGGGGAGCCTGGTAGGGTACAGTCCATGGGGTTGCAAAGAGTTGGACACAACTGAGCGACTTCACTTTCACTTTCAATAGAAGAATGATACTATGTCCAAAGGTAAGGAAAATTATTTTTCAACTTCTCTCCTTTAATACTGTAGTGAAAGTGAGTGTCTTAAATATTATTAAGTACTGTCTTACAGAAATATCAACTGTCTTATAGTCATATTTATTCTGTCCCACAGTAACTTTAAGAGGGTTTTCCAGGCTGCTCAGTGGTAAAAGAATCCACCGCCCAGTGCAGGAGCTGTAGGAGAGCCAGTTCGATCCCTGAGTTGGGCAGATCCTCTGGAGGAGGAAGTGGCAACCCACTCCAGCATTCTTGCCTGGAGAATCCTGTGAACAGAGGAGCCTGGAGGGTACAGTCCATAGCGTTACAAAGTGTCAGACACAACTGAGCGACTGAGCACGAACAGATGATAACTCTAAAATAGTGACTTAAATATCTAAATCTTAAAAGTTTGTGTTTAAATTTTAAATATGGTTGCCCTAAATTCTGAAACTATAGTTATTTCAGACAATTGAGTGAATTGCCCAAAATCAGTCATTGAATGGTCCCATGTATATGGAAATGAGATATAGAGTTCATGCTCTCTTCCCAAAGTTTGCAAATGTTTCTTGATTACGTAATTCAATTACTTAGCAATTTGGAGGATTAAGATGGTAAAGAGAAAGCCCCAGGAAGATACTTAAAAATATCCCATGCTAAAAAGATTATGTGCTTTAGGCTTGACAAATGTGAAGTGACATCTGCCGACCCTTTTGTAGAAAAAGATAAAGGAACTGGTTCATCAAGGAAAAAAAAGAATTCTTACCAGGAACCAGTGAGAGGAACGACACATTATCAAAAAGAAGCAGGGCTAAGCAAGTGAATCACACGTACTGCTTTAGGAGATGAAAGGCAATGGTTTTTAATGGTTTTTAATTCATTTTATTAACATGTAGACCACAGATAAAGAATCTTCTAGATCAAAGCCTAGAAACATAATGGAAACTAGTTGAATACAACTAGATCTAAAAACATCTGTCAAGGGCTTAATGTGCAAAAATGAAATACTTTGGTTCTACTAGATGTTCTTTTTTTTGGATTCATTTTGATATTTGGCAAAACTAATACAATTATGTAAAGTTTAAAAATAAAATAAAAAAAACTCTTTTAGCTCTATTGTCATATAATATTATATTATGAAACAAAAACCAAGAAGACATGTATCCTTTCACGCTAGTACTTTTTAATGTTGAAAAAAGAAAGTGTGCCTTGCCTAGCCATGAAAAACTGGGCTCTGGCAAATGGCTGTAGTATAAGAACTTTAAATTACACAAGATTTTTGAGTGCCGTTTCATTTTCAGGCAAGACTGCCTAAGTTTTAACATTTAAATGTGACAATTATCAGAGAAAATGTTCACTACTTTAATATTAATTGAATCATTGAGTCTATTAAAATTTGTCCACTAAATTAAAACTAACAGGCTCATATCTCTGTAATGCTTTTTTCTCTGTGTTAAAATTGTTTTACATATATAGCAAAGAATCCTATTTAGTGGTTGTTACCTGCCACAGAATGAATAGGTAACTTTCTTTAGTGAAGACTCACTTAAGTGTGGGAGCCATGAGCCCATAGATTATTCTATCCAAAGGCTAAGTTACTTGAAAGAGATAGATCTTCCTTATTCTGTGGAGAATCACTTACACCATCTCCCTCAGTTATGTAAACGTTTGCCTAGCAGTGCCATGGCCCTGTCAGAAATATATAATAAAAGCATGTTTGGTTCTCAGGAGTTTACTTAAAAGCATGAATGTGTGCTAAGTTGCTTCAGTTATGTCCAACTCTTTGTGACTCTGTTGACCATAGTCCGCCAGGCTACTCTGTCCACGGGATTCTCCAGGCAAGAATACTGGACTGGGTTGCCATGCCCTCCTCCAGGGAATCTTCCCCACCCAGGGATTGAACCTTTGTCTTTTAAATCTCCTGCATTGACAGGCAGGTTCTTTACCACTATTGCCACCTGGGGAAAAACTGCCCCACTCACGTGGGAACAAGTTAGTTATTTGGGGAGATCTGGCCTTCAAGGAGGCCCCAGGATACTTTTAGAACCAGAAGACTCCAGAGCTATGCTAAGAAGGAACTGGAGCCTTGGAGAGGGAAAGATTGATCCTTTGCACTTTCTTCTTAAAGGATGTGAAATACTGCAGCCTGGGGACAGGCTGGAGAATGTTCTTTATAGCTCAGAAGGAGCAGAGTATGTATGATAAGCTCGGAGCCCTAGGGATGCTAGATGTGTATATGACCTGAGTGATGAGCACTGGGCAGCCTACCTATACAAAGGGGCAGCTGCTTATTTTTGCCAGAGGAAGTGTTTTCACTAAGAATTGTCAGCCTTTCTGATTTTTTTCAGAAAACCCAAGAACATTCATGTGAAAACTCTGTTTTCAAATGAAGCCAATGAATTTATGATTTTATTGAAACATTGTGAAGGGCCATACAAAGGAAATCTACAAGTGGATTCAACTCTGAGTAGGGGCAGGGTAGAGGGGGTTGATCTCTAATGAAATCAAGTCAAAACAAGAAAGAATAGAGCCACTGAGAGTGTGGCCTGAAAACAGCCACCTTTATGTGGAAAGCTTTAACTTAAAAAATTGCCTCCCTTGAGATCATTTCCACTTCCAAGATCAGTCCACATGATCTTAGTCACTGCTGCTGCTGCTAAATTGCTTCATTCGTGTCCGACTCTGTGCAGCCCCATAGACGGCAGCCTGCTAGGCTCCTCTGTCCCTGGGATTTTCCAGGCAAGAGTACTGGAGTGGGCTGCCATTTCTTACTCCAGGGGGTCTTCCCAATCCAGGGATTGAACCTGTGTCTCTTGCATCTCTTCCATTAGCAGGCAGATTCTTTACCATTAGCGCCACCTGGGAAGCCCCAAGGTCAGTTCACATCCAATGACTAATCTACAAAGAATTAAAGATCTAGCCTCCTTGTGCCAACTCCAGATAATCTGAAGGACCACTTCAGTTCCAGAGCCACTCCTGAGACTATCACTGGGGCTATAACGTAGCTCCACTTGTTTCTCTGCACACTTCTGTCACCTCATTTTTTCCTAGAAGAATGCTCCCTAATACTTATCCCATATACTAATCTCTTTTGAGTTCCTGGGGAACCCATTCTGAGATATAGACAGAAATAAAAATGATAAATTTTTGTGGATGTCATAGGTTCTTTTTTTTACATTCCTGAGAAAATACTACTTAGGGAAAATTTTATAATACAAGTTAAGATGACAGTTTTAGAATTTGGTTTTAGAGTCTGAAGACTATTTGGTTTAGATTTAAATGATTCTAAAAGGAAGTTTGGAAGATGAAAACAATTAGATTATTGTTTTCAATCATTCTAGATATAGAATAATGTGTTCGATTCCTTGGACAGGAAGATCTCCTGGAGAAGGGAGAATACTGCAGTATTCTTGCCTGGGTAATCCCAGGGACAGAGGAGCCTGGTGGAATACACTCCATTGGGTCCCAAAGAATTGGACACAATTTGAGCGGCTAAGCATGCACAAAGACATTGGTATAACAGTATAAGGTTGACTTTTCAAAGGACACATTACAAATTTGAGGTTATGTCATAAAGCAATTTTGTCTAATGTACCAAGGAAAGGAAGAAATTTGCCTAGCCTTTTTATTTCCAATAATCTGTAATTTTACAAATAGACTTAATTGTATAAACTTATAATTGGACACAGTTCTTGGATTTATGTTTAATTGGAGTTTTATAGGAAAAACTGATAATTAAGCAACTTAAATATAATTTCCTGAAATACTTTAAGTTTGTTTTTGCATCCTGGCAGTTTGAATGACCTTTGGTCAGATGATATTTTCCTCAGGAACTTCCCAGAAATACTTTCTTTGAAAGAAATTGAATCTATCTACTAAATGTGTCATTTAAATTTATTTCTTGATTTGTGGAAACAGTTTTTGAAATTTTATGAAATGATACTCCCTTCCATAGCTCCTAGAAATGCATACTTTTTTCTAAAATGTTAAGCTCTGTCTGCAATATACATTTAAATGTGCAAAAAGAATCATGCCCCTAAAATCATGTCTGTATTATCAGTTTAATGTTGATTTTAATTGTAATGCCTAATTATGCATCCATTCTTCTAATTAAAATAATGATTAAAATATGTTCTGAAAAATATATTTTTATATATTGGTTTAGAGAGGTAAAGGTATGACTTTATTAAAATATGGTGATTGAACTCTTGTACCATTTATATGTTTGTAATATTTATGAATAATTAATTCAGATCAGATTGAATAATAAAATGAAATCCACAGTGGAGTTAAATTTTTATTACAACTTTGGATATACCATCCCTTAAAAGAGAGTGAGAATGCTAGTGTGTCATGAAGAACACATGGATTTCACTACAAAACAGCTTTCTGAATGTGGACTGCTGCTGCTGCTGCTAAGTCACTTCAGTCATGTCCGACTCTGTGCGACCCCATAGATGGCAGCCCACCAGGCTCCCCCGTCCCTGATTCTCCAGGCAAGAACACTGGAGTGAGTTGCCATTTCCTTCTCCAATGCATGAAAGAGAAAAGTGAAAGTGAAGTCGCTCAGTCATGTCTGACTCTTTGCGACCCCAAGGACTGCAGCCCACCAGGCTCCTCTGTCCATGGGATTTTCCAGGCAAGAGTACTGGAGTGGGTGGCCATTGCCTTCTCCACTGAATGTGGACAGTTTACTTCAATTCTAAACCTCAACTTCTTTATATAGAGATTGTAGCTCACAATGTGATGGTGAGATTAATTGGGATAATATTGATATAAGGAAAATGCTTAGCACATACAAAATACCTGGCCCATAGTCAGGATTTTTAAAAGTATAACAGTCATTAACATTTGCATCAGAACACCTGGATTCCTGTCTCTATCACTAGCTGCTGCTGCTGCTACTGCTGCTGCTAAGTCGCTTCAGTCGTGTCCAACTCTGTGCGACCCCATAGACGGCAGCCCACGAGGCTTCCCCGTCCCTGGGATTCTCCAGGCAATAACACTGGAGTGAGTTGCCATTTCCTTCTCCAATGCAGGAAAGTGAAAAGTCAAAGTGAAGTCGCTCAGTTGTTTCTGACTCTTAGCGACCCCATGGACTGCAGTCTACCAGGCTCCTCTGTCCATGGGATTTTCCAAGCAAGAGTACTGGAGTGGGTTGCCATTGCCTTCTCCATATCATTATCTATGAGTCCTAAATCCTCTAACTTGGATTTTTGTCATGAGGAATATGAGGAATTAATAGTACCTGGCTTTCTGTGCAAGGTTGTCTTGAGGATTAAATGAGATAGTAGATATGAAAGTGAAATGTTAATCACAATGATCCTAATTTTTCAGATGAGGAAACTAAAGGCTAATTATCAGAAGCAAACTGTCAAAGGCTGCATTGCTAGCAAGTAGTACAGCCCAGCGGAGAAGGCAATGGCACCCCACTCCAGTACTCTTGCCTGGAAAATCCCATGGACGGAGGAGCCTGGAAGGCTGCAGTCCATGGGGTCGCTGAAGGTCGGACACAACTGAATGACTTCACTTTCACTTTTCACTTTCATGCATTGGAGAAGGAAATGGCAACTCACTCCAGTGTTCTTGCCTGGAGAAACCCAGGAACGGGGGAGCCTGGTGGGCTGCCGTCTATGGGGTTGCACAGGGTCAGACACGACTGAAGTGACTTAGCAACAGCAGTAGAGCCCAGATTTGAAACCAAACCTTCAGTCCCTGAACACAGGCCTTGGTTCAGTTTATTTTATCACACAGCTGCTTCTCATAAAGTTTTTAAGCACTTTCTTTGCATAGGCCAAGATTATTCCCAGTGCCTGGGGTAGGATTAAGCCAAAAAAAGAAGTGAAAGAGCCTCAGCTGCTGGGGTGAAAGGGCACATGCGTAGAGAGCAGGGACAGCTAATATACTAACCATTCTGTTCCTAATAATAGTTCTTCCAGCATCCTAAATTCAATGCTCTGAAGTCAATCTTTGACTTTCCCTTCATCACCCACAGTTGTGTTTCCAATTCCAGCGATTTCTTCTTTTAAAATGATTCTATTATCCATCTTTTTCTCCCCATTTCCACTGCTACCATTTCTACATACTGCTTTATGCCTAGATACAGCAAACAGTCAGATAACTTCCTCTGCCAAGTTACCTTCAGCAATATTGCTAGACAACTCTTACAAAGACTTCACTTTTAAGAATTGTGAGAACTGGGATTATACAGGAGTGGGCTGGAGCTGGCATGCACCAGCTGGCAAGACCAGACTGTGCATATTTCAATTCTGAATTCAGTGTGAGTAGTTTGAAGCTGGCTGTGGTTGGGGGTATTTATGCCACAGAAGTCAGTGAATATTACCAATCAGGGCCCGTTTCCTCCCAGACAGCCAATTGTTAATCATTTAACAGCCCTGACTACATCTGACATATTCACTCCTTATAGACCCTCTGCATAGTACTAATAAATACACATACTAAAGAAATTAAGAGCTTCAGCAATACGTGAACCATGAATTTCCAGTTGTTCAAGCTGGTTTTAGAAAAGGCAGAGGAACCAGAGATCAAATTGCCAACCAGAGACCAAATTGCTGGATCATGGAAAACGCAAGAGAGTTCCAGAAAAACATCTATTTCTGCTTTATTGACTATGCCAAAGCCTTTGACTGTGTGGATCACAATAAACTGTGGAAAATTCTGAAAGAGATGGGAATACCAGACCGCCTGATCTGCCTCTTGAGAAATCTGTATGCAGGTCAGGAAGCAACAGTTAGAACTAGACATGGAACAACAGACTGGTTCCAAATAGGAAAAGGAGTCTGTCAAGGCTGTATATTGTCACCCTGCTTATTTACCTTATATGCAGAGTACATCATGAGAAACGCTGGACTGGAAGAAACACAAGCTGGAATCAAGATTGCCGGGAGAAATATCAATAACCTCAGATATGCAGATGACAACCCCCTTATGGCAGAAAGTGAAGAGGAACTCAAAAGCCTCTTGATGAAAGTGAAAGAGGAGAGTGAAAAAGTTGGCTTAAAACTCAACATTTAGAAAACGAAGATCATGGCATCTGGTCCCATCACTTCATGGGAAATAGATGGAGAAACAGTGGAAACAGTGTCAGACTTTATTTTTGGGGGCTCCAAAATCACTTCAGATGGTGACTACAGCCATGAAATTAAAAGACGCTTACTCCTTGGAAGGAAAGTTATGACCAACCTAGATAGCATATTGAAAAGCAGAGACATTACTTTGCCAACAAAGGTCTGTCTAGTCAAGGCTATGGTTTTTCCTGTGGTCATGTATGGATGTGAGAGTTGGACTGTGAAGAAAGCTGAATGCTGAAGAATTGATGCTTTTGAACTGTGGTATTGGAGAAGACTCTTGAGCGTCCCTATGACTGCAAGGAGATCCAACCAGTCCATTCTGAAGGACATCAGCCCTGGGATTTCTTTGGAAAGAATGATGCTAAAGCTGAAACTCCAGTACTTTGGCCACCTCATGCAAAGAGTTGACTCATTGGAAAAGACTCTGATGCTGGGAGGGATTGGGGGCAGGAGGAGAAGGGGATGACAGAGGATGAGATGGCTGGATGGCATCACTGACTCGATGGACGTGAGTCTGAGTGAACTCCGGGAGCTGGTGATGGACAGGGAAGCCTGGCGTGCTGCAATTCATGGGGTCGCAAAGAGTCGGACACGACTGAGCGACTGAACTGAACTGAATTTGGTGGCTCAGACAATAAAGAATCTGTCTGCAATGTGGGAGACCCAGGTTTGATCCCTGGTCAGGAAGATCCCTTGAAGAAGGAAAAGGCTACCCACTCCAATATTTTTGCCTGGAGAATCCCACGGACAGAGAAGCCTGGTGGGCTACAGTCCATGGAGTCACAAAGAGTCAGACATGACTGAGCAACTAACACACACAAAGAAATTAAGTAAAATCATTCAGCTCCTCAAAAATATATACATGTTCATTCATCACAGTCCATAGTCTAACTCTGCTGCCTAACTTTCTCAACCTGTTTAATTTGGTTCTTTCTTACATAGCTAACATTTTTTATTCTTCTGTAAGACCCATTCCACTTATACTGGTAAGCCCCTGGGCTGGCATTGGCGTGATCTATGATGAGCCCAACCCTTGGTGCCTGTACTCATGCTCTGACTCCCACAATGAGAGATTTCTCTCTCCCCTACTTATTCAACTTTCTATTAGTCTCAAACCTTTTGATCTCTATAGAGTTTGTCCAATTATTTGGCATATATTTCTTTTGTATTCTTTCATTCCTGTTAGTTTTATTTCTGAAGCTATAGCACAAATGGTTTGCAAGCAGCAGCTATGTGGTTGTTTGTATTTCCAGAATCAGGTAATTTGTAGTCAGACTCAAGAAGCTCAGCGAGCCCAGTGGTTTCCAAACACTTTTCTGTGATCTGATATTATTGTTCTGGTTCAAAACATTCTTCCAAGATTAATGCGGGGCTTCTCATTTTTGAAGCAGTTGGTGGCCCCATCGCACTCACAGTCCTCGCGTGAGGAGAACCAGTGAGCCCGCTTCCTGCAGCCCTCACTGGCCAGCCACCCCAGCTGTAACTAGAGGCATGGCTTGGACTGCCTCAGTGTTTCTAGAATATTCCTAATAAAATTGATTTTTTTTTCTATTTTTGGTCAGCATTCTCATGTGAAATAGTACTTTCTAAGTTTAACTGTGAAAAAAATGACATAATATAGGAAAAAGATTGGAAGAATAAGTTCTACTTCGTAATACATAATAAAAAATAGATTTCCAAACTGACAGCTGTTCAAAAAACAATTACACATAGGAATGCCTTAAATATGTTATTATATTATATATTTATCCATTTTAATAATATTTGCCCTTTGTGTGCCACATATACAATGTGAGTGACACCTCCTGGCTCAATTCAGGGCAATATGAGGTTTATAAGGAAGGACTAGTAATTCATCTGCAAATAAGAGTCTATTTAGACTGTAAATGGTTGAATGTTTACAGTGTGGTTTGCTAAAAACTCAAAGGATACAAAGATATTGGTTTGACCGAAAAGCTTTTTTGGGTTTTTCCATAACATCTTACAGAAAAACCCAAATGAACTTTTTGGCTAACCTAATAGATCAGATAATGTTCCTTTCCTCACATGTTTGACCATCTAATGAGGGAGACAGGCCAGGAGGCTACACACTAACTGTAAAGCGAAGAACTCACTGTAAGTTCAGATTCACCAAGCCATCATTTTTTTCACTTAAAATAATCAATAAATGCATCATCATTTACTGAGCTGCAGCACAATTAAGCGGTTAGGAACACAGATGGAAGAGCTGGAATTTCAGCTCCATTGCTAGAGGGTTTGTGAACTTTGCCAGTTTTCTCAGCCTTTCAAATACCTACATTTCCTCCTGTGGAAGCTGTGGGGAATAATGACAGTATGTGCCTCATAGGGGTGTTTGTTGTTGCTATTTAGTCGTAGGAGTGTTAGGAGGTTCTAAATAAGTTAACAGTTGGAAATGTTTAGCACAAGGCCTGGCACATGGTAAGTGCTAGATAAATGTTAAGTACCTATTGTGGTGCTTAGAGATGTTTTGTGTGTGTGTGTGTCCTGTTTGATTTATCATTCTTAACATATTTCATCTATTTAGAAGAGTTTAGTCAGTTTGTGTTGTTTGGGCTCATTTGGGGATAGGATAAAGGAACAGAGGAGGGAAAACCATCTATATTTGTGTCATTGCTTTTCTTCACCATCAGTAGAATGAAAATGACCTCAGGATACAGAGTTTCTGGTTCTGGAAAAAGTGTAACAGACACTGGAGGCCCTTCACTTCCTGGAAACAACCACTTGCAAACATTTTTTTAATTGAAATGAAAATGAAATCATTTCAGTCATGAAATTAAAAACTCTTAACCAACAGGTGAGGAAATCAAAGCCAAATTTAAAGTTGGGTGGGAAAAGGCTTGAATTACGATCCAAATTCCATTTGCTTCTACTGGATTAGATGATTTACAACAAAAACTGGAAATTTCAGTGGCTCATAAGCAACATAAAATCAAGGTTTCAGTGTATCTCATAATTATCTTCTGCAGTCCAAACACATTGACAGAATAGATAGGTACAGATACCTTTAGGAATTTTCCCAGAGCCTAATGGGAAGAAGTATTGGAACAATAACAAAAAAGACTTTGGTGTTTGCTTCATTGTCCTTATACTAAGAGAGAAAACAAGAACCAAGATATACAATAATTATGTATCCACCTCTGAAGTATTTAAAGGAGCAATTGACCCTTTATATGTTGAGTTAGCTATAATTATTTATTCAGGCAAAACATAATAGTTATTTTTACTTCTTTTTTGTTTACTTTTTTTATCCTATTGATTTGAGGCAGACTTTTCCTGTAAAAGAAAGGCTAATCTTGAGTCATTGGCAACAATCAAGCAGTTATGATCTCCTCTCACTTTCAAGATTAAATCCACATATTTAACTTCTGCCGCAACTCCCTACCTGTTGGAAATGATTCTTTTGAAATGTGATCCAAAAAACAACTTTCATTGATTTTATGTGAAGGTACTAGAAAATGCTGTAATAAACTATATAAAATAACTTCTCAGAAACTCTGAGCAAAATAGACAGCTTTATTTTTACAAAAGCCATTTTAAAATATAGGAAAAAGAAAAAGTGATTCCATGAAAGTACATGAGGTATAAAGTGAGTATATCTCTCATTCTTTTGCTTCTTACCTGCTGAGATTTTTTTTTTAAAATGAAACAATAGCAATTACATGATTAACCCTAAAGAAAGAAGACGGGGGTAATAAAACACATGAAAATAAATAAAAATATATTTAAGCTAATATACCAATAATTTACGATGTAAAAGAACTAAAAACTGCAATTATAACTCAAGGATCACTAGAATGAATTAAGTAACAACTAATGCTTCCAGAATCACTGTGGATGGTGACTGCAGCCATGAATTCAAAGATGCTTGCTCCTTGGAAGGAAAGCTATGACAAACCTGACAGTTTATTAGAAAGCAGAGACATCACTTTGCCGTGAACAACATATGTTTACAAGAGAAACATCAAAAAACACATAAACATCCAAAAAAAATTTTTTAAGTAGATAATGTTATACCATACAGACATAAACTGTAAGAAGCAATATATTTGCATTGCTATACTTATCTAGCTGAATCAGACAGAATAAACTTTTAGGCAGGACCATTACTAGAAATAGAGACATTTCCTTATGGTGGAAGTATAAGTCCACCAAAAAAAAAAAAAATGTAAAATTCAAATTTGTTATGTACATGGTAACATAGCCTCAAAGTATATAAAGCAAAATTTGACAAAAATTAAAAGGACAAACAGACAAATATGTAATCATAAGGGTAGATTTTAATACACTTAGCAACTGATGCAACAAGGACATACACAGTGAAGTCACAGACAATTTGAATAAGACATTTATCAAATTGACCTAATTAGCATAACACCTCACCTCAAACTTCAGAATATACATTATTTTTAAGCATATATAAAACATTTACCAGAACTGACAATATGCTAAGTAACAAAGCAAATCACAACAAATTTAAAATAATTGAGTTCTATAGGACTAAGCTAGAAATCAATACCCAAAATACCATTTTTAAAACCCCAGACACTTTGCACTTGGAAATACACTTCTAAATAACCCATGAGTTGAACATGAAATATACAAATTTAAAAAATATTTTGAGCTGAATCATAATGAACGTATGATATTTCAAATCTTGTGTTATGCAAGTAGTGCGTGAGTGCTCGGTCACTCGACTCTGGCACCCTATGGGCCGTAGCCTGCCAGGCTCCTCTGTCCATGGGATTCTCCAGGCAAGAATCCTGGAGTGGGTCGCCATGCCCTCCTCCAGGGCATCTTCTCAACTCAGGGATCAAACCCAGATCTCTTAGGTCTCACGCATTGACAGGCAGGTTCTTTACCACTACCACCACCTGGGAAGCCCTGTTCTGCAAGTAGAGCTGTGCTTCAAGGAAAGTTTGTCATTAAGTTATATTTGCATTTTGGAATACACTTCTAAATAGCCCATGAGTTGAACATGAAATATACAAATTTAAAAAATACTTTGATCTGAATCATAATGAACATATGATATTTCAAATATTGTGTTATGCAAGTAGTGCGTGAGTGCTCAGGAGCTTGACTCTGGCACCCTATGGGCTGCTTATATTAGAAAAAAGACTAAAATAGATTATTTAAGTATCTATCTTAGAAAGTTAGGAAAAAGAATAACAAATTGAACCCAAAGAAAGTAGAAGAAAAGAAATGATAAAAATAAGAGCAGAAATCAGTGAAATATAATAAACAAAGCCAAAAGTTTATTCTTTGAAAAGACTAATAAAATTTGTAAATTTCTGAGAAGATTGACCAAGGAAAAGGAGACAAGGTACAAATTGCCAATAAAAGGAATGATTTATATTTCCTACCAATATTTGTTCAGTTCAGTTCAGTTCAGTCCCTCAGTCGTGTCTGACTCTTTGCGACCCCATGAATCGCAACACGCCAGGCCTCCCTGTCCATCACCAACTTCCGGACTTCACTCAGACTCACGTCCATCGAGTCAGTGATGCCATCCAGCCATCTCATCCTCTATCGTCCCCTTCTCCTCCTGCCCCCAATCCCTCCCAGCATCAGAGTCTTTTCCAATGCGTCAACTCTTCGCATGAGGTGGCCAAAGTACTGGAGTTTCAGCTTTAGCATCATTCCTTCCCAAGAAATCCCAGGGCTGATCTCCTTCAGAATGGACTGGTTGGATCTCCTTGCAGTCCAAGGGACTCTCAAAAGTCTTCTCCAACACCACAGTTCAAAAGCATCAATTCTTCGGCGCTCATCCTTCTTCACAATCTAACTCTCACATCCATACATGATCACAGGAAAAAGCATAGCCTTGACTAGACAGACCTTTGTTGAGAAAGTAATGTCTCTGCTTTTGAATATGCTATCTAGGTTGGTCATAACTTTCCTTCCAAGGAGTAAGCGTCTTTTAATTTCATGGCTGCAGTCACCATCTGCAGTGATTTTGGAGCCCAAAAAAATAAAGTCTGACACTGTTCGCACTGCTTCCCCATCTATTTCCCATGAAGTGATGGGACTGGATGCCATGATCTAAACTATTTATGCCAATTAACTTAAAATTTTAAATGAAATAGACAAATTTCTAGAAAAACACAACTTATCAACACCGACAAAGAAGTAGAAACTTAGAGTCCTATATTTCTAAATATATGTATTTCTACATCATTACATGATTTGGATAATAATAAAAGTCTTCTCACAAAGAAAAAGGAGGGAGAAGTTAACTGGTAAACTGGTGAATTTTACTAAACATTTAAGAAATATTAAACTTATCCAAGGGCTTCCCTGGTGGTGGTAAAGAATCTGCCTGCAATGCAGGAGACCCAGTTTCAATCTCTGGGTCGGGAAGATCCCCTGGAGAAGGAAATGGCAACCCACTCCAGGATTCCTGCCTGGAGAATTCCATGGACAGAGGAGCCTGGTGGGCTATAGTACATGGCATCACAAGAGTCAGATACAACTTAGCGAATAAACCACCACCAAAAAAGACTTTATCTAAACACTTCTCCAAAATAGGAAATAGGAAACACTTTCCAATTAAGTGAAATTTGATAAGAAAAAAGAATGATGAAAAGATTTTTTAAAATAGCCTGGGAAAGTATGCATCTTCAATAAACTTTAGATATAAATATACTTTTATGATTTTTAGAAATTATTTTTCCTTGTCCTAATTTTGAATTTTAAACAATTCAAAAAGAAACTGCTTCTTGGTGTAACTCCATTTGTATTAATGGAATAAAGGAATTTGGGTCTTCTAAGTATTTATTTTTCATTTCAATACTTCAATAATATTTTTTTATTTATCTCCTTTCTTTTTACCTTCCCTCCTGAAGGTGGGTTTTTCTCTCCTGTGTACAAAACACTTAGTTACCTTCATCCTTAAAATTCCCCCTCAGCCCTATAAATTCCTGGTTCCCTACCCTGCCTTTAACCAACTAGACTTGGAAAATGAACCTAATCTTCCATCTCTAATTGTTCACATTCCATTTTGTCTTTCAGCCTCAGAAACCTGATTTCCAACTGCACCATTCCACTCAAATTGCTTTCAGAAAAGTCACCAATAAACTCCAAACTGGCAAATGAAATGTCATCTTTCTGTCTTTATTTTTTTCTGGATCTTCCTGCTTCATTAACTCTGCTTACTTCCACAGCTTCTCCAGACTTTTCTCCCTTGACAATAACCACTTCTGGCTTTCTAATCACTATGTTTCTTTGGCGCCTTCCTCCTCTGATAATATATTTCTAAATAGATGCTCTGTTCCACTTTTTAACATATGCAATATTCTTATTTATCAAAATAATTTGCATATCCACAATTGCTGTGCTAAAGCTTTAAAGAAACATTGTATTTTTTTAATTGGTTGAATATTGCCTACTATTTTTACTGCAAACATTCTTATTACCAAAAATTTAAATAGTCTATAAAGTTAATGTATGTTAGTATGTTATCACAAATTCTAATTCAGTGAATTTACCTGAAAATAAATTAATTAAAATTTCTGCCAACTCCACCTTCCATTAAGTTGAAACATTCTAAGTGATTTTGATGCATCTTAATGAGTTGTGTTTTGAAAGCAGAAATAGCTACAAATTTGACACCTATCTTGCTCATCTTTTAAAAAGATAGGATCACCTTTTTGCCTTCAAGATAAATCAGAATTTTCAGATTTTAGAAAATGAGTGACAAGGGTAGTAAGCTATCTGTTACTCTCTCGCAAACCCATGAAGAGAAACTTACTAATCACTACAGCTTCAACCTCATATACAACAAAGAGACGGAGATAGATTCTTTCTAGAAAAAATTCACAATTGACCCTTTCTACACCAATAAAAACATGATTGTAATCTTCGCCTAATAGCCCAAAGTCTTTCCTTTGTAGTCCCTTTGGTCTGAATTAAACAACATATGAATATACAAGTCAATAATTGGAGCTTGAGTACCATAAGAGTCCTGAAAGATGGTAGAAAATTAGGGCTTTTCTACAGGAAAGTATTTAAATTAGCCTGCCCCTTTGGGGCAAAAAGTTGAGGAGCAGTTTTTGAATTTGTCAAACAGTTGTCTTGGATTACAGTGAGCTATTCACCTCACTGTAAACTGTCAGTACGTTTTAAAGTTCAAATGTGTCCTCAGATTAAGAAGAAAATATAATATGCTAATTACAATGGCCGGAGGAGCCTGGTGGGCTGCATTCAGTCCATGGGGTCGCAAAGAGTAGGACACGACTGTGAGACTTCACTTTCACTTTTCCCTTTCATGGAGAAGGAAATGGCAACCCACTTCAGTGTTCTTGCCTGGAGAATCCCAGGGACGGGGGAGCCTGGTGGCCTGCCGTCTATGGGGTTGCACAGAGTTGGACACGACTGAGGCAACTTAGCGGCAGCGGCAGCGGTAGAAATTTACAAAATAGTAATACATATGTTGAATTCACCCAAATAAATCATTTCAATTACTATTTGTCTTTGTCTATGAATTATAATCCCACATGGGCATTCATTGACTCGTCCCATAATTTGCAACCTACTGGTTAAGATCTAGTCCACAAAATCAGAGAACACCAACCATTAAAATGTAGAATACTTGTTTTAAATTATCAAATCTTTCTAAAAATAGTTTAAAGATGTTGTCTAATGAAAAATTGTATTCTTTAATCTTTTGCTGAATTTATCTCTAATTCTTATATAATCCTATCATTGAGTGAATATAAATCATTAAGGAATGGAAATTTTCTAAGTAGGAAAGAACTCATGAATGAAAAGGAATTTGTGTGGAACAGTTACTCTACTTGCAAAGGTATAGTTAAGCTTTTAAATAAAACTTCATGTTTGAAAGGACCTGTTATTAAATTGAAATAGAATCTGTAATTCCTTCACTGCATTTCAATTTAGGTAAAATTTCCTCACCAAATATGAGGTCTTTTTATAAAGAATTCTCTCTCCCTATGTAAAATACGCAGCTGCCCCTTAAGCCCTTTAAGTCATTGTAAAAGATTGGATCTGAGTCCAAGTTCGATGCATGAAACAGGGTACTCAAAGCCGGTGCACTGGGACAACCCAGAGGGATGGGATGGGGAGGAAGGTGGGAGGGGGGTTCGGAATGGGGGAGACATGTGCACCTGTGGCTGATTCATGTCAATGTATGGCAAAAAACTACCACAATATTGTAAAGTAATTAGCCTTCAATTCAAATAAATTGATTTAAAGCAAAGAAAGGAAAAAACAAACAAAAAAGAATGGCAAATACATGCAGTGGCACATAACCAGATCCTAGGAAGGAACTCAGTAATTCCAATTCAGATAAGTCTTAGTAGAATAAAGCATGTTTTAAAAATGCTGTTGCCTTTTGAAAGGTCCCCATCTCATAAGATAAAGATAGAATAAAGGATGCCATAACAGTGCTTACAATGCCTGCCTAAGGTAGATCTGAGCCTTTACAAGAGGTTTGTGGACTATCTGCTTCCCATTAGTGATAGAGCAAAGCACAAGAGGCAGCTCCTACCTCCGCCTCCCTGCCCACTTCAGTTCACCCCTGTCAATCTTCACCACAACACATTGCTCTCTTAACTGACATGAACAGGAGGGCTCCACTGTGAAACCTTATCTTTTGACAATGGCTTTCTGGAAATCAAGCAGAACCAGGATAAGATGAATGAGGCAGGAAAGAAAATTGAATCAGAGTATCATTTTGCTAACCCTAGCCTTGCCTTCCTTCCATCCCAGGTTTCTTGTCTGGCCCTGAGCACAGAAGAGAAGGGGCTATATGTGTCTAGGGTTTCTTTTCATACCCTTTCAACTCCCACATTCTTCTGTCTCCCCATCTTACTAGTCAGCACACCACAACCCCCTTCAAGGCAAATCCCTGTTTCCTATTAAAAAAGACTTTCTCAGGTTTTGACCACCAACAAACTAAATTCTTCCAAAATGGCTAAATTGAAGTAATAACTGTAATAAATTAATCCATTCTAATGGAAATGGATAGAAAAGCCTGAAATCGCCTTCTATCCTCCTCAAATAAACACATTTTAGTAATAATTTGGAATAGTAAAAGATACTTTCTGGCCAAATAAAAAAGGAAAAGATCAGGGACTTACTCAGAACATGAATATCTTCTCTTCCTCTTTTCTCCTCTTATAACTTACATCTTTTCTGTTAAGGTAGGCATGCTGTTGTAGAGAAGCTAAATACTAGAATTTGAAACCCTCTCTGTAACTCACAAAATATATTTCCTAGAACAAGTCCTTATTCTTAAAACTTAAGCTCATCAACTATAAATGGAGTTTAAAAATTATCTAATCATAGAATTGTGTGGATCAGGTTGGTTTTATGTAAATCTAACAAATATTATAAAAATAAAAACTTTTCTTTTGTAATTTAAATAGTCTCATCAGAAACCCCACTGATGCCATTATCTGTGTCTGACTTATGTGACATGAGGATATTTTTTCTAGTTTTAACCAGTAAGCAATAAGATTCTTCACTGCCACATTTTAAAATTTATTACAGTTTTCACTCTTTACAACTGATAACATTTTCCTAATGACTACATGTGATACATGGTTTATAATAAATAACCAGGGAAGAATAACTAAAAGCAAAATCTTGGCATGTGGCCAAGCTGTCATCATTGAAACTGGGTTTAGCTTATGTGAAGAGAAATGGTTGAATTTCCAGACAGTCCAAGAGCAGAAATACATTGTCCATATGCCAGGCAGGCAGCAAAGAAATTAAAGCTTAGTAATAATATACCTACAACCTCTGGCGTAACTGTGGGAAGCATGGAAGAAATAGAGCAGATGCACTAATTCCAGGAAAGCTATTAGGAAAGAAGAGGCTAACACTAAATAAAATGTTGGAAAGTCATAATGTGGAAAGGTAAAATCATGAATAGTTAGTGATCAAATCTCTTAGTAGTCATAGTACTGGCCCATGGTTAACTTGACATGTAGCTATTATGAAAGGCATACAGGCATAAGTTGACCAATACAGCAACACTTACTAACAAAGTATAATTACCTATTTTATTTTAAAGTCTCTAGCAATCGTTTCTTCTCACTGATTATTAATCTAAATAATTTCTTAGGCAATAAAAAAAATACAATGACTGGTTAGCTCAGGGGCACACAATCCTAAAAACAAACAAACAAACAAAAAAAAAACTAAGAAACATATTTCTTGTAACCATTTTTTTATTGCTAAAAGAGATAAGGATAATTGTGTCCCCTTCAAACATCTTTCTTGTTTGGACCGTGTTCTTCACATTAATTTAAACATCTGTAATCATGTTAGATGCTGCCCTCTGGCTTAAAAAAAATCTATTATAGAAAAACATGATTCCATTCAAATGTTAAAGTAGATGAAAATTTACTTTTGAAATAGGATCTCCTTCACTACCCCTTATTTCCATGGTAAAATCGCTTATCTTGAAGGGTCATGAACTCTTTTTATAAGAAAAAAAGTTCATGAGGATTCATGTCATCATCTGTGACCCATTATCTTTCAAAAAACATACTGACAACTTTGCTTTGACTATGAGAGATCATTTCAACTATTGTAAAAGGATAAAAACTATAAGGCTAGATTAATGAAAAATGTGTGTGTAAAAAGTTTCTTATAGCCTTTTTATAAAAATCAGATTGTGTTTAGATAATATAAAACTTACTTTTATATCTTATATCCAACAACTCCAATGTTAAAAATTATTGTGGTTTTTATTTATCTTCTTATTTCTTCAGGTGGAACATGCTTTTACCTGAAGCCAAAGGATCTCTTCCATACTTATTTCTGCTCTTCAAGCTATGAATACTGTCATACTTATTGTGGGAAATGGTTGTGTTCTTCTACTGTGAAATTTTAGGTTAATTACTTGAGTGCATTAAAAAACTAATGATTTACCAAAAATAGTGATTTTCTCCCAATAGATAAGAAATATCTCTCTTCAAATCTTGAAAATATACAATAAATTTGCAGATGTCTCAAGGAGAGAGAAAAGCTGACCTGGTGGATTATAAAGCAGAACACCTATGAGATTTGGATATGATGACAGAGTTTAAAAAAATGAAATTAAGAACCAAGAAAATCAATAATGACACCACATCCAGTAAATATGCAATATTAGAACAGTGCAAATGTGGCCAAATAAAAAGCCAGTGGTCATAGTAAACACTCTCTTCCAACAACACAAGAGAAGACTCTACACATGGACATCACCAGATGGTGAATACCAAAATCAGACTGATTATATTCTTTGCAGTCAAAGAAGGAGAGGCTCTATACAGTCAGCAAAAACAAGACCGGGAGCTGACTGTGGCTCAGATCATGAACTCCTTATTGCCAAATTCAGATTTTAATTGAAGACCATTAAACCATTCGGGTATGAACTAAATCAAATCCCTTACGATTATACAGTGGAAGTGACAAACAGATTCAAGGGATTAGATCTGATAGACAGAGTGCCTGAAGAACTATGAGCAGAGGTTCATGACATTGCACAGGAGGCAGTGATCAAGACCATCCCCAAGAAAAACGAAAGCAAAATGGTTGTCTGATGAGGCCTTACAAATAGCTGAGAAAAGAAGAGAATCTAAAGGCAAAGGAGAAAAGGAAAGATATACCCATTTGAATGCAAAGTTCCAAAGAATAGCAAGGAGAAATAAGAAAGCCTTCCTCAGTGCTCAATGCAAAGAAATAGAGGAAAACAATAGAATGGGAAAGACTAGAGATCTCTTCCGGAGACGGCAATGGCAACCCACTTCAGTACTCTTGCCTAGAAAATCCCATGGATGGAGGGGCCTGGTAGGCTGCAGTCCATGGGGTCGCTAGGAGTCGGACACGACTGAGCGACTTCACTTTCACTTTTCCCTTTCATACATTGGAAAAGGAAATAGCAACCCACTCCAGTGTTCTTGCCTGGAGAATCCCAGGGACGGGGAGCCTGGTGGGCTGCCATCTATGGGGTTGCACAGAGTCGGATACGACTGAAGCGACTTAGCAGCAGCAGCAGCAGAGATCTCTTCAAGAAAATTAGAGGTGCCAAGGGAACATTTCATGCAAAGATGGGCTCTATAAAGGACAGAAATGGTATGGACCTAATAGAAGCAGAAGATATTAAGAAGTGGTGGCAAGAATACACAGAAGAACTATACAAAAAAGATCTTCATGACCCAGATAACCACGATGGTGTAATCACTCACCTAGAGCCAGACACCCTGGAATGCGAAGTCAAGTGGGTCTTAGGAAGCATCACCACAAAGCTAGTGGAGGTGATGGAATTCCAGTTGAGCTATTTCAATTCCTAAAAGATGATACTGTGAAAGTGCTGCACTCAATATGCCAGCAAATCTGGAAAACTCAGCAGTGGCCACAGGACTGGAAAAGATCAGTTTTCATTCCATTCCCAAAAAATGGCAATGCAAAAGAATGTTCAAACTACTGCACAACTGCATTCATCTCACATACTAGCAAAGTAATACTCAAAATTCTCCAAAGCAAGCTTCAACAGTATGTGAACAGTGAACTTTCAGATGTTCAAGCTAGATTTAGAAAAGGCAGAGGAACCAGAGATCACATTGCCAACATCTGTTGAATTATCGAAAAAGCAAGAGAGTTCCAGAAAAAACATCTACTTCTGCTTTATTGACTATGCCAAAGTCTTTGACTGGGTGAATCACAATAAACTGTGGAAATTTCTGAAAGATATAGGAATACCAGACCACCTGACCTGCCACCTGAGAAATCTGTATGCAGGTCAAGAAGCAACCGTTAGAACTGGACATGGAACAGACTGGTTCCAAATTATGAAAGGAGTATGTTATGGCTGTATATTGTCACCCTGCTTATTTAACTTATATGCAGAGTACATCATGCAAAATGCTAGGCTGGATGAAGTTCAAGCTGAAATCTAGATTGCTGGGAGAAGTACCAATAACCTCAGATATGCAGATGACACCACGCTTATGACAGAAAGTGAAGAAGAACTAAAGAGCCTCTTGATGAAAGTGAAAGAGGAGACTGAGAAAGTTGGCTTAAAACTCAACATTCAGAAAACTAAGATCATGGCATCTGGTCCCACATCTTCATGGCAAATAGATGGGTAAATAATGGAAACAGTGAGAGACTTAATTTGGGGCGGGGGTGGGCTCCAAAATCACTGCAGATGGTGACTGCAGCCATGAAATTAAAAGATGCTTGCTCCTTGGAAGAAAAACTATGACCAACCTAGGCAGCGTATTAAATAGCAGAGACATTACCAACAAAGTCTGTCTAGTCAAAGCTATGGTTTTTCCAGGAGTCATGTATGGATGTGAGAGTTTGACTATAAAGAAAGCTGAGTTGATGTTTTTGAAGAATTGATGCTTTTGAACTGTGGTGTTGGAGAATACTCTTGAGAGTCCCTTGGAAATGCAAGGAGATCCAACCAGTCCATCCTAAAAGAAATCAGCCTTGAATATTCATTGAAAGGACTGATGCTGAAGCTGAAACTCCAATACTTAGGGCACCTGATGTGAAGAACCAACTCATTGGAAAAGACCCTGATGCTGGGAAAGACTGAAGGCGGGAGGAGAAGGAGATGACAGAGAATGAGATGGTTGGATGGCATTACCGACGCCATGGACATGAGTTTGAGTAGGCTCCGGGGGTTGGTGCTGGATGGGAAGCCCTGGCGTGCTGCAGTCCATAGGGTTGCAAAGAGTCGGACAGGATTGAGCAATTGAACTGAACTGAAGTGAGAATGTAGTAAACTTTTTGTCTTTTTAGGAAGGTCAGATTTAAAATATATCTAAGTTCAAAAAAAAAAAATCACAAATTACAATTACACTCCACATTGTTAAAGAAGATTTAGCCTGGTATGTCCTTACCTTTGTGACACTGATATAAAAAACTGTCAAGACTATGTGGCAGAGGAGATCCAACACAGAAATTTCTAAATGCATTTTAATGGAAGCTGTTAATATCACAATTATGATGTTAGAGGTAACTTGTAATAAGTTAATAAGAGCACTTTTTGGCAGTCAATAGATATATGAGTTTTAAATCTTAAAAATAAAACTCAGATAGATATTACAGTCAAGAAGTATGAAACGCCCAAGATTTTACCCTACTTGAAGCTAATAAATCAGTCTGTCACAGTTTCCTGTATGCTTGTGGAAGACAGGAGTCTCGGGAGTAAAAGACGAAGTTTGCTGGTCACAGCAATAACAGTGGGCTATATATCAGCATTTTTCCTGTGTCCCTGAGCCCCATCCACACAGAGAGCCAGTGATATCTGCACATGTGGTAGGTTACATTACAGGACTGAAATTCTGAGCTTAGGGAATTCAAATCTTTCATAATGGGCAGTAAGCCTGTCTGACCTTCTACCAAAGAATAACATATTTTTATATTGACAACAAAGAAACCTGCCTTTGTTTTGAGGGAGATACTATTTCTATCTCCAAGGCTATTTGTCAGCAAATTTTTTTTGTAAAGAAAACAGGTAGTAAATATGTTAGGCTTTGCAGGCCATCTGGTCTTTGTTGCAATTACTCTACTGTTGTTATTGTAGTATGAAAGCAGAAATAGACAATGTGTAAGTAAATTGATGTGCTGAGTTATAATAAAACTTTATTTACAACAACAGATGGCGAGCCAAATTGATCCATGGGCCACCTCTGGTGTAAAAGCATCCTTCAAAATTAAACAAAGGCCAATTGTATTAAACAAAGGCCAATCAGTGTCTCTGCTCACAAGATATACAAAAATATGAAAGTCTCCCAACGTTATGAAGCAGTTCTCAGCTCTAGTTTAAGGCCAGATATTTTAACTATAGTAAGTCCCCTACATACAAACCTTCAAGTTGTGAACTTTAAAAGATGTGAACATGTATGCCACCCTTGCGTGCCATGCTGCTGTACTGTACTACTATACTTTTCAAGTAACTGTACCACAAGATTAAAAATGTTTTCTTTATTTTTTGTGATTTTATGTACATATTATGTGTGTGTAACGTTTTATAAGCCTATTATGGTACCATTAGCTGATTGTGTTAGTTGAGTACCTAGGCTAACTTGTTGGACTTATGAACAAATTGGATTCACAAATGCATTCTCAGAATAGAACTCATTCATAAGTAGGAGACTTACTACATTTATATATCTAGAGATACACACACATACAAAGATAATAATATATCAGAGAAAATATCACTGAAAATGACTGTATTAGCTGACCAAACAAATGTATTCAATAACAGTATACTGAGCATCTACTATGTGCCAGATTTTATTCTGTGTGCTGAGATGCAAATGTGAACAAATCAATAGAATTTCTATTATAATGGCAGGAAAGAGGTTTTGAACAAGTGAGCAATTTAAGTGTAAACAAATGCTCTGGAGAAGGCACTTAATGTGTAGAATGACTTAATATAAAATTTATCTCACTATATAGAATAAAGACAAAATAAACAGACTTACACATATAAATAAACTGCTACATGATGGAAGAAACAAATGGAGAAAATGTGGCAGAGTTAATATGCAGCATTTGAAAATTGGCAAACAAAATGGAAAATAAAACTAATTTTACCTCAGTAATATATATGTCTAGATTAATAATCTGAAAAAATGTAAGGTATCTGAGAACATGAAGTATATAGGTCAGGTTGGAGGGAAAGCCCTTCTTTTATACATTTTCAGTAGTAAATGTCCATACTGAAGGATGCCTGTATGAGGATATTGTATATAGCAGCAAAAATTAGAAATAAGCTAAACATCCATAAATAATAGGATAGATAAAATGTGGTACATATTAAAGATGAAATGCTGTAATTTAACAAAATAGTGTTTTTTTAAAATTATGTCAATGCAACTTCATCCCCCCAAATTTTGAGTAAAAATAAGCCAAGTTGCAAAAATGACCAGAAGAGCTTTTTAACATTTTGGGGCTTACACACAAAAGAGTCCTACATTTCCTATGGATGTATATGTATGGAAAGGTAAAAGGGTCTTAAAAGGATAACAAGCTAAACATGGTTGACTTCTAAGGGAATGTAGAAAGGGCTGAAATTGGGAGCAAACACCACATGGGATTTTAACTTTATCAGCAACATCCTAAATTTTAACTTAAATGGTCTATATATTCATATGGGTCATAGGCTGAACATGCCCCCCAAAGATATCAGATTTTAATCCCAGAACCTATAAATATTCTCTTATATGAAAAGATTTTGAAAGTGTGAATTAAAAAATTTTGGAATGAAGAGATTATTTTGGATTATCTGGAAGAGTTCTAAATGCAATCATAAGTGTGTTTATAGGAACTTTCCTGACAGTACAGTAGATAGGAATCCACCTGCCAATTCAGGGGACACAGGTTCAATCCCTGGTCTGGGAAGATTCCACAGCCACAGAACAACTAAGCCCGTGTGCCACAACTACCGAGCCCGCATGCTGCAACTACTGAAGCCTTCTGCCTAGAGCACATGCTCCTCAGCGGAAGAAGCCAGCGCAGTTAGACTCCCGCACACCACAACCAGAGCGGAGCCCTCAGTCTCCGCAAGCAGAGAAAGCCGGCAGGCAGCAATGACCCAGCACAACCATAAATAAAATTAATTAAGTTTTAAGTGGCTAGACCATTTTATTTAAAAAAAGAAAAGCATGTTCACGACAGAGAGGTAGAAGAGATTTGACACAGAGACGAAGGCAATAAGAGGATAGAACAGAGATTTGAAGATGCTGACTTTGAAGACTGGAGAGACATAGCCACAAGGCAAGCAATAGCAGCCGCCACCAGAAAATAGAAGAGACAAGGAATGGATTGTCTCCAAGAACATCCAAAGGGAGCACAGACCTGGAACTATCTTGTGTTTTTGGCCTGGTGGAACACATTTCAGACATAGGTTCTTGAGAACTAAGATAGAATAAATTTCTGTCGTTTTAAGTCACGCAGTTTCTGCTGATTTGTTACAGCAGCCATGGGAAACTAAAACTAAAGAATACACAAAGGGAAAAGACCAAAAATACATCCCTAAAAGCAAAATGTTAACAGCTATTAGTTCTGGATCATAGGTTAAGAGTAATTATTCATTTCTTCCTTCTCTGAATTTTTAAAACTAAAAAAGATAATGATAAAACTGTCAGAGGGTTAGAGCATTTAGAAAATTTTACTTTGGAGCCAAATTTCTCAATTAAGGTATTACCTGTAGAAAATCAGTTTAAAGATTACAAAAATGAATTAATGTCACTCAGTCTGTGGCATAGCCTCTAAATTAATTTAGTTCATTCACAATTTCAAAGCCTCTGGTATACCTTGAAGAAAATCTAGGTTCTCTGAAATTCTCTCCAGGTCTCTTGGTTGTTTCCAGATACCTTCAAGTTAGCATTCTGCAGCAACAAGCTCAGTCTAGCAGAAAGCCTGAGGCTTGAGCTCAGAGAGCTTGAGGCTTGAGCTAAGCTTGTAGCTCTGTATGCACTACCTACGCTGGTGGCTGCTGTCACTCCTTGGCTCACAGCAGCATCACTGCAATTTTCATAGATCTTCTTGAAATAATAGGTTATAAAAGGACTCCACAATGTCCCAAGACTTTACTTGAGAAAGTGCCTTTCATAAAAGGCAAGTTTTTTCTTGCCCACAGCCCCTTTCATGACAGCCATTTTCCTCCGTATAAGGGAAAACATAATTCTCATCCATCCTGAATCTATTTAGTATATTGTTTCAGGAAATACACTTAGCATGGATAATCATCTATGGATACACAAACTAATTAGTAGAGCTAGCAAAATTTCCATCTCATTAAGAGATACATTACCAATAAAAGTTTCTTTTGTATTTACCATTCATTATCAAAATGTATGTACTTTATCAGTTTTATATTCATAATAATCATAATGAAAACTTAAACTATTTTTACTTAAAAGTTATATGGTCACAGGACATAAAAATCTAAATTCATATATATATATATACATATTTTTATAGCAATTAAGTATGAGAGGGGAGTCTTAGTTTGGGTCTACAAACCAGGAGCTTGAAGAAAGAGCTATGACTTTTATTGTTTAGTCACTCAGTCATGTCCAACTCTTTATGACACCAAGGACTGTAGTCCACCATGTCCATGGACTTTTCCAGGCAAGATTACTAGAGTGGGTTGCCATTCCCTTCCCCAGGGGATCTCTCTGACTGAGGGATCAAACCTGAGTTTCCATGTCTTCTGCATTTCAGGTGGATTGTTTAATACTGAGCTACTAGGGAAGCTCATAAAACTTGGCATTTATTTATAAAAATTAGTTGCATTCACAAAGATTAATTCAAACTTTATAAGCTTGATGTAAAATATTACTAGTTTTTCTTATTTGAGAAAAACAGATAAAATAAAAAAGGTCTCATTTTCATAATACCCCCATACATAACAAATTATCAGACACATCTGTACATATGGGTACACTATATTCTTAGAATATTTTTACAAATAGCTTAAAATCTGATTTGGCAAATCATTCAACTGAAAAATATAGAAGAGCTATAACTCCACTAAGCGTGGCCAAGAGGAGCTACCCCACGTCCGAGGTCAGGGGCAGGGGCCGAGAGAACAGGCTGCGATGGCGCAGGAACCACCGAGAAGAGCTACCCAAGTCCAGGGTCAGGGGCAACGGCCGGGAGGAGCTACACCACGTCTGAGGTCAGGGGCAGCGGCCGAGAGGAGATACCCTGCGAAGGAGGTCAGGGGCGGAGGCAGGGAGGAGCTACCCCACGCCCCCACACCCGAGGCCAGGGGCGGCGGCCGGGAGGACCAACCCCACATCCAAGGAGCTGTGGCTGCCCGGGCGCAGGAGGGCCTAGAGGAGCTATCCCACGTTGAAGGTCAGGAAGGGCGGCGGTGAGGAGATACCCCTCGTCCAAGGTAAGGAGCAATGGCTGTGCTTTGCTGGAGCAGCCATGAAGAGATACCCCACACCCAAGGTAAGAGAAACCCAAGTAAGATGGTAGGTGTTGCAAGAGGGCATTAGAGGGCAGACACATTGAAACCATACTCACAGAAAACTAGTCAGTCTAATCACACTAGGACCACAGCCTTGTGTAACTCAATGAAACTAAGACATGCCTGTGGGGCAACCCAAGACAGGCGGGTCATGGTGGAGAGGTCTGACAGAAGGTAGTCTACTGGAGAAGGGAATGGCAAACCACTTCAGTATTCTTGCCTTGAGAACCCCATGAACAGTATGAAAAGGCAAAATGATAGGATACTGAAAGAGGAACTCCCCAGGTCAGTAGGGGCCCAATATGCTACTGAAGATCAGTGGAGAAATAACTCCAGAAAGAATGAAGGGATGGAGCCAAAGCAAAAACAATACCCAGCTGTGGATGTGATTGGTGATAGAAGCAAGGTCCGATGCTATAAAGAGCAATATTGCATAGGAACCCGGAATGTCAGGTCCATGAATCAAGGCAAATTGGAAGTGGTCAAACAAGAGATGGCAAGAGTGAATGTCGACATTCTAGGAATCAGCGAACTCAAATGGACTGGAATGGGTGAATTTAACTCAGATGACCATTATATCTACTACTGTGGGCAGGAATCCCTCAGAAGAAATGGAGTAGCCATCATGGTCAACAAAAGAGTCCGAAATGCGGTACTTGGATGCAATCTCAAAAACGACAGAATGATCTCTGTTTGTTTCCAAAGCAAACCATTCAATATCACAGTAATCCAAGTCTATGCCCCAACCAGTAACACTGAAGAAGCCGAAGTGGAACGGTTCTATGAAGACCTCCAAGACCTTTCAGAACTAACACCCAAAAAAGATGTCCTTTTCATTATAGGGGACTGGAATGCAAAAGTAGGAAGTCAAGAAACACCTGGAGTAGCAGGCAAATTTGGCCTTTGAATACGGAATGAAGAAGCAGGGCAAAGACTAATATAGTTTTGCCAAGAAAAGGCACTGGTCATAGCAAACACCCTCTTCCAACAACACAAGAGAAGACTCTACACATGGACATCACCAGATGGTCAACACCAAAATCAGATTGATTATATTCTTTGCAGCCAAAGATGGAGAAACTCTATACAGTCAACCAAAACAAGACCGGGAGCTGACTGTGGCTCAGATCATGAACTCCTTATTGCCAAATTAAGACCAAAATTGAAGAAAGTAGGGAAAACCACTAGACCATTCAGGTATGACCTAAATCAAATCCCTTATGATTATACAGTGGAATTGAGAAATAGATTTAAGGGACTAGATCTGATAGATAGAGTGCCTGATGAACTATGGAATGAGGTTCGTGACACTGTATAGGAGGCAGGGATCAAGACCATCCCCATGGAAAAGAATGTGAAAAAGCAAAATGGCTGTCTGGGGAGGCCTTACAAATAGCTGTGAAAAGAAGAGATGTGAAAAGCAAAGGAGAAAAGGAAAGATATAAGCATCTGAATGCAGAATTCCAAAGAATAGCAAGAAGAGATAAGAAAGCCTTCTTCAGCAATTAATGCAAAGAAATAGAGGAAAACAACAGAATGGGAAAGACTAGAGATCTCTTCAAGAAAATCAGAGATACCAAGGGGACATTTCATGCAAAGATGGGCTCGATAAAGGACAGAAATGGTATGGACCTAACAGAAGCAGAAGATATTAAGAAGAGGTGGCAAGAATACACAGAAGAACTGTACAAAAAAGATCTTCACGACCCAGATAATCACGATGGTGTGATCACTGACCTAGAACCAGACATCCTGAAATGTGAAATCAAGTGGGCCTTAGAAAGCATCACTACGAACAAAGCTAGTGGAGGTGATAGAATTCCAGCTGAGCTATTTCAAATCCTGAAAGATGATTCTGTGAAAGTGCTACACTCAATATGCCAGCAAATTTGGAAAACTCAGCAGTGGCCACAGGACTGGAAAAGGTCCGTTTTCATTCCAATCCCAAAGAAAGGCAATGCCAAACAATGCTCAAACTACCACACAATTCCACTCATCTCACATGCTAGTGAAGTAATGCTCAAAATTCTCCAAGCCAGGCTTCAGCAATACGTGAACTGTGAACTTCCTGATGTTCAAGCTGGTTTTAGAAAAGGCAGAGGAACCAGAGATCAAATTGCCAACATCCGCTGGATCATGGAAAAAGCAAGAGAGTTCCAGAAAAACATCTATTTCTGCTTTATTGACTATGCCAAAGCCTTTGACTGTGTGGATCACAATAAACTGCGGAAAATTCTGAAAGAGATGGGAATACCAGACCACCTGACCTGCGTCTTGAGAAACCTGTATGCATGTCAGGAAGCAACAGTTAGAACTGGACATGGAACAACAGACTGGTTCCAAATAGGAAAAGGAGTACGTCAAGGCTGTATATTGTCACCCTGCTTATTTAACTCATATGCAGAGTACATCATGAGAAATGCTGGGCTGGAAGAAACACAAGCTGGAATCAAGATTGCCGGGAGAAATATCAATAACCTCAGATATGCAGATGACACCACCCTTAAGGCAGAGAGTGAAGAGCCTCTTGATGAAAGTGAAAGAGGAGAGTGGAAAAGTTGGCTTAAAGCTCAACATTCAGAAAACGAAGATCATGGCATCCGTTCCCACCACTTCATGGGAAATAGATGGGGAAACAGTGGAAACAGTGTCAGACTTTGTTTTTTTTGGGCTCCAAAATTACTGCAGATGGTGATTAAAGCCATGAAATTAAAAGACACTTACTCCTTGGAAGGAAAATTATGACCAACCTAGACAGCATATTCAAAAGCAGAGACATTACTTTGCCGACAAAAGTCCGTCTAGTCAAGGCTATGGTTTTTCCTGTGGTCATCTATGGATGTGAGAGTTGGACTGTGAAGAAGGCTGAGTGCCGAAGAATTGATGCTTTTGAACTGTGGTGTTGGAGAAGACTCTTGAGAGTCCCTTGGACTGCAAGGAGATCCAACCAGTCCATTCTGAAGGATATCAGCCCTGGGATTTCTTGGAGGGAATGATGCTAAAGCTGAAACTCCAGTACTTTGGCTACCTCATGCGAAGAGTTGACTCATTGGAAAAAACTCTGATGCTGGGAGGGATTGGAGGCAGCAGGAGAAGAGGACGACAGAGGATGAGATGGCTGGATGGCATCACTGACTCGATGGACATGAGTCTGGGTGAACTCCGAGAGTTGGTGATGGACAGGGAGGCCTGGCGTGCTGCGATTCATGGGGTCACGAAGAGTCGGACACGACTGAGAGACTGAACTGAACTGATAACTCCATATGATTGTAATTATTCTTCATATATTCTAAATATTTACCCCTTCTCTTACATGCTGGTGATTTAGTCACTAAGTCATGTCTGACTCTTGTGACCCCATGGAATGTAACCTGTCAGGCTCCACTGTCCATGGGATTTCCCAGGCAAGAGCACTGGACTGGGTTGCCATTTCCTTCTCCAGGGGATCTTTCCAACCCAAGAATCGAACCTTGATCTCCTGCATTGTAGCCGGACTCCTGTGCCACAGGCAGACTTTACCAACTGATCTATTAAGGGAAGCCCTTGTCTTACATAGGACTTACAAGTATTTTCTATCATTCCATAGGTTGCCTTTCAATCTGTTGATTGTGTCATTTGATAAACACATTTTAAAATATTGATATATTCCCATTTGTCTATTTTTATTGAATAAAATCAGTCATCAGTGTTGAAAATGATTTTTTTTAATTTGGCACCAAAAGCAAAAACAACAAAAGTGAAAAGAAACAAGAGGGACCATTCAAACTAAAAAGCAAAAGATTTTCACAGCAAGGGAAACCATCAAACAATGTAAAATCAACCTAGAGAAATGTTTACAAATCTGTTTCCTGATATGGGTTTACTATCCAAAATATATCAGCACCTCATGCAACTCAATAGCCAAAACACAAACAATCAGATTAAAAACTGGACAGTGGAACTGAACAGACACTTTCCCAAAGAACACAAATGGCCAACAGGAATATGAAAATGTGCTTTAACAAGGACTGAAAACCCAAATCATTGGTAGGAAAAGTAAAGGAGAAAGAGGGAGAGAAAGAGAATGGCAAAGGTGCCAGAGGGCTTGATTTGTTGTGCCCAATACCAAGAAGACACAGGATCGGTTCAGTTCAGTTCAATCACTCAGTCACGTCTGACTCTCTGTCACCCCATAAACTGCAGCACATCACGCCTCCATTTCCATCACCAACTCCTGGAGCTCGGTCAGACTCATATCCATTGAGTCGGTGATGCCATCTAACCATCTCATCCTGTCGTCCCCTTCTCCTCCTGTTTTCAATCTTTTCAAGCATCAGGGTCTTTTCCAAAGAGTCAGTTTTTTGCATCAGGTGGCCAAAGTATTGGAGCTTCAGCTTCAGCATCACTCCTTCCAATGAATATTCAGGACTGTTTTTTTGAATTTCAGAACTGATTTGATCTCCTTGCAGTCCAAGGGACTCTCAAGAGTCTTCTCCAACACCACAGTTCTAAAGTATCAGTTCTTCGGCACTCAGCTTCTTTATGGTACAACTCTTACATCCATATTTGACTACTGGTAAAACCATAGCTTTGACTAGATGGATGTTTGTCGGCAAAGCAATGTCTCTACATTTTTAATATTGTGTCTAGGTTTGCCATAGCTTTTCTTCCAAGGAATAAGCACCTTTTAATTACTTGGCTGCAGTCACCATCTGCAGTGATTTTGGATCCCCCTAAAGTAGAGTCTCTCACTGTTTCCATTGTTTCCCCCTCTATTTGCCGTGAAGTGATGGGACTGGATGCCATGATCTTAGTTTTCTGAATGTTGAGTTTTAAGCCAACTTTTTCACTCTCTTCTTTCACTTTCCTGAAAAGGCTCTTTAGTTCTTCTTCACTTTCTGCCATAAGGGTGGTGTCATCTGCATAGCTGATATTATTGATATTTCTCCCGGCAATCTTGATTCCAGCTTGTGCTTCTTCCAGCCCAGCATTTCTCATGATGTACTCTGCATGTAAATTAAATAAGCAGGGTGACAATATACAGCCTTGACGTACTCCTTTCCCAATTTAGAACCAGTCCTTTGTTCCATGTCCAGTTCTAACTGTTGCTTCTTGATCTGCGCACAGGTTTCTCAGGAGGCAGATCAGGTGATCTGGTATTCCCATCTCTTGAAGAACTTTTCACAGTTTCTTGTGATCCACACAAAGGCTTTAGCATAGTCAATGAAGCAAAAGTAGATGTTTTTCTGGAGCTCTCTTGCTTTTTCTATGATCCAATGAATGTTGGCTATTTGGTCTCTCTCTGGTTCCTCTTCCTTCTCTAAATCTAGTTTGAACATCTCAAAGTTCTTGGCTCACATACTGCTGAAGCCTGTCTTGAAGAATTTTGAGCAGTACCTTGCTAGTGTGTGAGATGAGTGTAATGTGCGGTAGTTTGAACATTCTTTGGCATTGCCTTTCTTTGGGATTGGAATGAGAACTGGCTTCTCCAATCCTGTGGCTACTGCTGGTTTTCTAAATTTGCTGGCATATTAATCCAACAACCTTCACTATATGAAAGCAAAACTGTACATGTACTGGCGAAAGGGCTGAGTTCTCCCAGCATCAAGAGACCTGACCTTAGATTTTTTAGCTATTCACTTCAATTTTCTGTTGCTTAAGCACACAGATCTCTCTGTTTGTCTTTCTTATTTGATGTATTTGCTATTCTTAAAAAAAAATCTCAGCAAAGAAATGTAGATCTAGTTTTAATTTTGCTCTTGCAAAACAGTTCATCCTCCAGACTTTATACTTTGATGCTATAGTCAAACTTCTCTGTCTTTAGGAGAACAAACAAACCAAATTTATAGCCTTATAGATGTTTAAGGCTTTAGGAATACTGAGTGTTTCATTAATCCTAAACACTGCATTCAAGTATCCAAACATCTTGAATTATAAAAGGCATTTTTAACAGGAAGACAAATAATTACATTACCTTTAGTCTGGGCATTTGATCAAGAAATTTCCTGTCACATTTAGGCAGGAATTTCTATTTAGATGACTAGTCAGATAGATGCCCTATCATCTTTTAATCAAGCTAACAACTCTTCAATCAAGGTTACAATGAAATCAAAACACATATAGGAACGCACATTTTATAAATAGGAAAAATGCAGGTCATGACACAGTACAATTAACTGTTTGCTCTTAGGGGAAAGGCTCTCACTGTTTCTTTAATAAAATTTAAAAAGTAAATTAAAAACCACTATAATTCATTTCAGGTGTATCTTTCAGGCATACAGAAACATGGTACTAGTCTATAAAGTAATTCACAATCTATACATATTTGATAATAAAGCTTCCTAAGTACTCTTGTGTGTTTTTTTAAATGATATCCTCTCACCTTTCTTTAGCTGCATGGATTCTCTTTTTTTCCCAAAGTGCTCCATCTATGAAATTTTATACTCAAGGTCAAATTACATAAATCATGTATTTCTAGCAGTAACTAGTCAGAATATAGCTAATCTTTTAGCTCTCCTGCTGCTAGACCATGGCAATAACTGATTAAAAAAATAATATAAAATAAAGGCCTTTCCTTCTTGAAGACTGTCCTTTGCTTCACAGATGCTGAACTGGGAGTTTGAGGCAGAAGTGCTTGCAGGTAATAAGAAGAGTGAAATAATGCTAATTTTGGTGTTTCTCTAAATGTATCAACACTCTCGCATCAAGAGATAGCCCAGAGTGTGCTTCCCTACTTCTTAACCCTTAACTAATTCTTAGCGCCAAGGATCCTGTGGCCTGGTTTCTATTGAAAAGTTGTTTAAAAATCCAGAGAGATGAAGTGTTTTCTTTTCTGGATAAAATGTTTAAATTTTTATTTAAAAAAATATTATTATTCTCCAACTTAAATAAACATTCAGGTAATTCTTAACTTTGAAAAGAAATTTAATTATCAAAGACAAAAGCTCCTTCTTTTTGTTGAAAAGCTGAACAAGTTTTCTACTGTTTCTTTTTAAGTGGAGGCCTCTCATAATGTTCTACCCTCAATAAAAAAAACTCTGGGGAGGACCCATCAGCTCTGGGGACATCATTATTTTTCAGGATGATTGGTGATTAACAAATGCATTATATCATCAACTTGCATTTATTAAGTGCCCAAATGAACATAATGTTATGCTGCATGCTGTATGAGGCAAGTTAAATGCAGAGTCTCTACCCTCTAGAAAGAAATTATTTATATTTATCAGATAGCAGCATGATGTAATCCATGGAGCATTGAATGAGAGCAGATTTTTTTCATGAGAGTATCACTAACTGAAATATATCCTTTAGCTACTCTTTAGGCAAAAAAATGAAGAACTGGAAGAATTACTCCTGTTTTCTGTCTAGGTGTTCTAATAATGACTCTAAATCTCTGCCTCATGTCACAAAGGGATAACCTAGCTACCTTAAAATAAAGTTCAGGAAAATTTCTATTTTATCCAGTAAATTAAGGTGAAGAGATTATAGAAGAGATTCCCAAAAAGTAGCAAATTCTTCATTGTCTAAAAATAATTTTAGGGGGTACAAAAAAGAACATTTTAATAATAATAAATTTATAGTAATACATATTAGAAGTGATTTATGTATTTTCTCCCTAAATCTTTGATATAAAATTTCCTTTAGATAAATTTATTTAAGTTTAAAAAGTGATTATATTTTAAAAAATATATTAAATGCCATGCAGATATGACAAGAGTCATGAAGGCAGAAAGGAAGATGATGAAGTTTGGGATACATTGGGTTAAAGTATGAACTTAGCATGTAAGTAGCAACAGAACAATGCCAAAATAGTCTGGCTGGCCTTTCACATAAAATTGTCTTGTTCAAAGTTGTGATGTCATTTTTTTTTTCATAGAAGCATAACAGTTAAAATATCATGCAATACAAACCCATCAAAACTGTTCATCAAATAATTCACAACTAACACACTGAGAAAAGATACCATTCCAACTACAATATTACAAAAATTATAAAATACTTAGGATAAAAAATAACAAAGGAAAAGCAAGAGGTGTTCTGAAAACCAGAAAACACCACTGAGACATATTAAAGACCTAAAAAAATAGAAAGGTACCCATTGTTCATAGATTGGAAGACTTGATATTGTCAAGATGCAATATGCCCCAAATTGATCTACAGATTCAATGTAATTTTGGGAAATTCCCCAGTTGGCTCTATGGAATAAGTAGACAAGCTAATTCTACATAGAAATTAGAAATTAGAAAATGTACATGGAAATTCTAGAGACCCAGGATAGTCAAAACAATCTTGTAAAAGAAGAAACAAGTTGAAGAACTCACATTTCCTGACTTTGAACTTACTACAAATTTACAATGATCAAGACAAGGTGGTGCTGGCATAGCTAGATGTATACCATTGGGATAGAATTCAGAGTCCAGAAATAAACCTTTACATGGAAGGATTTCTGGCAAAGGTGCCATGAAAACTCAAAGGCGAAAGAGTAGTCTTTTCAAAAAATTTTGCTGGGACAAATGCATATGCATATTTAAAAGAATGAAGTTAGACCCACCTCATGGTGGTGGTGGTGGTTTAGTCGGTAAGTCGTGTCTGACTCTTGCGACCCCATGGACTATAGCCTGCCAGGCTGCTCTGTCCATGGGATTCTCCAGGCAAGAATACTGGAGTAGGTTGCCATTTCTGACCCACATCACATCATATTCAAAAATTAACTCAAAATTCACCAAAGAACAAAATGTAAGCACTAAAACTATAAAACTCTTAGAAAAAAACATAAGCACAAATCATTGTGACCTTGATTTAGGCATTGGCTTTTTAGATATGATGGGCTTCTCTGGTAGCTCAGCTGGTAAAGAACCCACCTGCAATGCAGGAGACCCCAGTTCAATTCTTGGGTTGGGAAAATCCGCTAGAGAAGTGATAGGCTATCCACTCCAGTATTCTTGGGCGTCCCTAGTGGCTCAGCTGGTAAAGAATCTGCCTGCAATGCGGGAGACCTCGTTTTGATCCCTGGGTTGGGAAAATCTCCTGGAGAAGAGAATGGCTACCCACTCCAGTATCCTGGCCTGGAGCATTCCATGGACTCTATAGTCCATGGGGTCACAAAGAGTCAGACAAAACTGCAACTTTTACTTTCACTTTTAAATATGACACCAAAAGCACAAGCAACAAAAGAAAAACAAAGATATATTAGACTTCACCAAAGTTAAAATCTTTTCTACTAAAAAAAAAAAAAAGAAAGAAAGTTAAAAGACGACCCATATAATGAAAGAAAATATTTGTAAATCTTATATCTGATAAGAGCTTTTTATCTAGAATATAAAGAATACTTACATTTCAAAAATAAAAAGACAAACCACCCAATTAAAAAAAATGGCTCAGTGATTTGAATAGACATTTCACTAAAGAAAATATGTAAATGGCCAACAAGTAGATGGAATACTGGTCAACTTCATTAATCATGAGAGAAATACATTGTGGAACCACAATGAAATGCCACATCATACTATAGAATAGCTATCAAATATAGAGATAATAAATATTGGGCAAAGATGCAGAGAAATCAAACCCTCAAACATTGCTAGTGGAAATATGAAATGATGCAGCTACTTTGGAAAAGTTTGACATTTCTTCAAAAACCTAAATATCGAGTTACCATATGCTCCAGCAACTCCAATCTTAAGTATACAACCAAGAGAAATGAAATATGTCCACATAAAAACTTACAGATGAATGTTATAGAACCTAATAACCAAATAGTATAACTAACCCAAGTGTTCATCAGCTGATGAAGGAATAAACAAAATGTGGTATATCTATACAATGAAATATTATTCAACCACAAAAAGAAGTGAATTATGAAACTGAAATACACTACAACATGTTTACATATGCTGAAACCTTGAAAACATTATGCTAAGTGAAAGAAGCCAAAAACAAAAATACACATATTGCTTGACTCAATATATCAAATGTTTGAAAAGGCAAATTCATAAAGACAAAAGGTAGACTAGTGATTGCCAGGGGTTGGAATAAGGGACTGATTGGGAGTGATGGCTAATGGGAATATGGTTTGTTTGGGCAAAGATGATGATGATAACATTCTGGAATTTGATAGTGGTAATGGTTCTATAACTTTATTAATATACCTAACAAAGTATATTTTGTATTTTATATTTTAAAAGGATGAATTTTATGGTATATGAATTATCAGTTCAGTTCAGTTCAGTTGCTCAGTCATGTCCAACTCTGTGACCCCATGGACTGCAGCATGCCTCTTTAAACAATATATGTTACTAAACTAGTAGCATTAGTTTCCATTTTAAAAAATATGCATTAGCTTTGTTCCTTGTTTCCCTATAATGTTGTTCAAAGAATAAAAATAAGCCAGATTCAAGTATCATGAATATATAACTAGGACTTATTAGTTTCTTACAGCTGCTATAACAAATTACCAGAAACTTTATGGCTTAAGATAGCCAAAATTTATTCTCTCATAGGTCTGAAGCCTAGGATTTCCAAATGAACATTTCAAGGAGACCATATTCCCTCAGGAGGCTCTAGGGGAGAATGCTTTCTCTTTTCCAGTATCTGGTGACTGACTATGCTCCTCGACTTGTGGCCACATAATTCTAATCTTTGCCTCCAGGGTCACACTATTTTCTCCTCTTCTATGTCTAAGTTTCTTCTGCCTCTCTCATAAGGTCACTTGTGATGACATTTAGAGCCTATCAAGATAAAGCAAGATAACCTCCCTATCTCCCTTTTTCCATAGAAGGCAACACTCACAGGTTCTAGGCATTAGCACATGATATGTTTGGGAGAAATTATTCCACTCATCCTACCCCCAGTACATTGCAGCATTGATAAGTTTTAGTGACTCAATGTACATGAATTTGACCAAACTCCAGATGGTCAAGCACAGGGAAGCCTGGTGTGCTTACATATGGTGTGTTACATAGAAAACCCTAAAGATGCCACTAGAAAATTACTAGAGCTAATCAATTAATTTAGTAAATTTGCAGGATATAAAATTAGTACATAGAATTCCTGGCATTCCTATATACTAACAATGAAAAATCAGAAAGAGAAATTAGGGAAACAATCCCATTCACCATTGCAACAAAAAGAATAAAACACCTAGGAATAAACCTACATAAGGAGACAAAAGACGTGTACACAGAAAACTATAAGACACTGATGACAGAGATTAAAAATGACACAAACAGATGGAGAGATATATCATGTTCTTGGATTGGAAGAATCAATATTGTGAAAATGACTATACTACCCAAAGAAACCTACAGATCCAATGCAATCCCTACCAAATCGTCAATGGCATTTTTTCATAGAACTAGAACAAAAAATTTCGCAATTTGTATAGAAATGCAAACGATCCCAAATAGCCAAAGCAATTTTGAGAAAAAAAATGGAGCTGGAGGAATCGACATTCCTGACTTCAGACTATACTACAAAGCTAGAGTTATCAAGACAGTATGGCACTGGTACAAAAACAGAAATACAGATCAATGGAACAAGATAAAAACCCCAGAGATAAACCCACACATCTATGGGCACCTTATCTTTGACAAAGGAGGCAAGAAAACACAATAAAGAAAAGACAGCCTCTTCAATAGGTGATGCTGAGGAAACTGGACAGCTGTCTATAAAAGATTGAAATTAGAACACTTCCTATCACCATACACAAAAATAACTCAAAGTGGATTAAAGACCTACATGTAAGGCCAGATACTATAAGAGAGAGGAAAACATAGGCAAAACACACTTAAAATAAAAAATCACAGCAATATCCTCTTTGACCCACCTCCTAGAGTAATGCAAATAAAAACAAAAATAAACAAGTAGGACATATTTAAACTCAAAAGCTTTTTCATAGCAAAGGGAACTATAAACAAGATGAAAAGATAACCCTCAGAATGGGAGAAAATAATTGCAGATGATACAACTAACAAATGATTAATTTTCATAATATGCAAGCAGTTCCTGCAGCTCAATACCAGAAAAACAAACAACTCAATCAAAAAGAGGGCAGAAGACCTAAACAGACAATTCTCCAAAGAAGACATAGAGATAGATAGAAAACAAACCCATGAAAAAGTGTTCAGCATCACTTGTTATTAGAGAAATGCAATTCAAAACTATCATTATCAAAAAAACTACCAATAATAAATGCTGGAGAGCATGTGGAGAAAAGGGCACTCTTTTGCACTGTTGGTGGAAATGTAAACTGATATAGTCACTATGGAGAACAGTATGGAGATTCCTTAAAAAATTAGAAATAAAACTATTATATGACACAGTAATCCCACTACTTGGCATTTACCCTGAGAAAACCATAGTTGAAATAAAGACACATATACCCCAATATTCATTGCAGAACTATTTACAATAGCTAGGACATGGAAGCAACCTAGATGTCCATCAACAGATGAATGGATAAAGCTGTAGTACATATATACAATGGAATATTACTCAGCCATAAAAAGGAATGCCTTTGGGTAAGTTCTAGTGAGATGGATGAACCTAGAGCCTGTTATGCAGGGTGAAATAAGTCAGAAAGAAAAAACGAATTTCATATATTGATGCATATATATGGAATCTAGAAAAATAGTACTGACGAACCTATTTGCAGGGCAGAAATAGAGACAGACACAGAGAACAGAGTTTGGACACAGAAGGGGAAGGAGAGGGTGGGACAAATTGAGAGAGTAGCACTGAAACATATACATTCAGTTCAGTCTAGTCGCTCAGTTGTGTCTGACTCTGCAACCCCATGGACTGCAGCATGCCAGGCTTCCCTGTCCATCACCAACTCCTGAGCTTGCTCAAACTCAAGTCCATCAAGTCGGTGATGCCATCCAACCACCTCATCCTTTGTCATCCCCTTCTCCTCCCGCCTTCAATCTTTCCCAGCATCAGGGTCTTTTCAAACGAGTCAGTTCTTCGCATCAGGTGGCCAGAGTATTGGAGTTTCAGCTTCAACATCAGTCCTTCCAGTGAATATTCAGGACTGATTTCTTTTAGGATGTGTTGGTTGTATCTCTTTGCAGTCCAAGAGTCTCTCAAGAGTCTTCTCCAACACCACAGTTCAAAAGCATCAATTCTTCAGCGCTCAGCTTTCTTTATAGTCCAACTCTCACAACCATACATGACTACTGGAAAAACCATAGCATTGACTAGATGGACATTTGTCAGTAAAGTAATGTCTCTGCTTTTTAATATGCTGTCTAGGTTAGTCATAGTTTTTCTTCCAAGGAGCAAGCGTCTTTTAATTTCATGGCTGCAGTCATCATCTACAGTAATTTTGGATCCCAAGAAAATAAAGTCTCTCACTGTTTCCATTGTTTCCCCATCTATTTGCCATGAAGTGATGGGACCAGATGCTATGATCTTAGTTTTCTGAATGTTGAGTTTTAAGCCAACTTTCTCACTCTCCTCTTTGCCTTTCATGAAAAGGCTCTTTAGTTCTTCTTCACTTTCTGCCATAAGGCTGGTGTCATCTGTGCGTCTGAGGTTATTGATATTTTACCTGGCAATCTTGATTCCAGCTTGCACTTCATCCAGCCTGGCATTTCACATGATGTACTCTGCATATAGGTTAAATAAGCAGGGTGACAATATACATTCAGTTCAGTTCAGTCGCTCAGTTGTGTCCAACTCTTTGTGACCCCATGCATTGCAGCACGCCAGGCCTCCCTGTCCATCACCATCTCCTGGAGTTCACTCAAACTTACGTCCATCGAGTCAGTGATGCCATCCAGCCATCTCATCCTCTGTCGTCCCCTTCTCCTCCTGCCACCAATCCCTCCCAGGAGCAGAGTCTTTTCCAATGAGTCAACTCTTCTCATGAGGTGGCCAAAGTACTGGAGTTTCAGCTTTAGCATCCGTCCTTCCAAAGAATGCCCAGGGCTGATCTCCTTAGCTAATGGGAAGTTGCTTTATAACACTGGGAGCTCAACCTAAATGCCCTTTAAAATCTTTTTTTATTTTTCAAATTCCAAAGTAAAATGCTCCAAAAACAATGCATGGAATGCACTTAATTACAGATGAATGTGGAGAGAGAGTCCCCCTATCTATGTATGTGCTATTTTTCTTTATTTTTACCCCTCCATCTTCCCACACAAATACAACCACGATAGTATGATTTTGTACGTTTTTTTCACATATGTCAAAGAAACAAAACTCTATGTGCATGCATGTGTGTTTTTGTATATGTATATACATATATATATTTATACACAAACATAGTGTATTTATAAAACAAATTCTACAGGAAATTCTAAAACAAGTATTTCAATACTGTAGGAATAAGCATATCACTTCCAAAAATAACTCCATTAAAGGAGAAAAGTATTTATTTTAAAGTCTATTTATCTAAAAATTAACCCCATTTCTTTATAATTAAACTGTATTTCAATAACCTATATATATAAAGTGCTAAGAAATTCTGTTTTTGAGTGAAAACCTTTGCCAGTTAATCTGACAAAATTATCATATACATCCACACACATCAACATACCCAACTTTCTATTTCTTAATCCAGCTGTGAGTGCTCACATGTTGTACATGGTTATAGTCATTACATTTCATGGCATTTGGATTTTTATATACTTGAAATATTCTGTTTAATCAGTACATACAGAATGAGGGGACACAATTTATCATGGTTCTTTACAATGGGAAAATTATCCATTAATCATTCTCCTTCCAAAAAATCAAAGTCAAAAACACCTTACAATCTCTTATATAGAGGAAACAGAAGGGCAGTTTCTAGTTTCCAGTACATAGACCAAAACAGGCTCTTCAGCAAGAGTCCTTAGCCTGGGCCAGACTGCCAAACTTCTATTCTGTGAAATAACAAATTCAACACTTAGCCCAAAAAGTTCATTAAGTCAAATAGAGGACTAGGTAAGGTATAACACAAATCAGTGGCAAAAACAGCACAAAGTATAATACATACTATAAACAGCCCTGGGGACAAGCAGAGGCAAACTTACCACGAAGCTAAAGATACTTCAGGGCCTTGCCCTTGCATTGGCCACCTCCAAGACCTCCAGAAGCTGCTGAATCAATGTGGTTATATGTTCACTTGTTCTCTTTATATTTTTTGCACTTTTTATTTATATTTTTTAAACTTCTAATTATTTCTTTAATTTCATTTTTGGCTGTTCTGGGTCTTTGTTGCTGCACATATGGGCTTTTCTGTAGTTGTGGTGTGCAGGCTTCTCATTGCAGTGGCTTCTCTTGTTGCAGAGCATGGGCTCTAGAGTGTGTGGGCATCAGTAGTTGTGGCACACGGGCCCTAGAGCATGTGGCATGGGCTTAGTTGTCCCATGGTATCGTGGAATCTTCCCAAGGCAGAAATCAAACCTATGTGCCCTGCATTGGCAGGCAGATTCTTAACTACTGGACCACCAAGAAAATCCTATTCACTTGTTTTAAACTTATAAAGGTATTTTGCCTTCTGATTCTTAAAGAACCCCCTTCTTCTCATATTAAATATCCATTTTAGGGAATCCCTTGGTGGTCCAGTGATTAAGACTCTCTATAACATGAAAACTCCAGTATTCTTGTCTGGAGAATTCAATGGCCAGAAGAGACTGGTGGGCTACAGTCCATGGGGTTGCAAATAGTCGGACATGACTGAGCAACTAACAGCCTTAACTTAGGGAATTCCTTGGCAGTCCAGTGATTAGGACTCGGTACTTTTTCACTGAAGAGGGCCTGGGTTTAATTCCTGTTGGGGAACTAAGATCCCACAAGTCTATGTAAATATTCTTATATATATTCTTTTTATTTATTTATTTATTTTGGAGACTTTTCTCCCCTAAGTGTAGAGGGACTGCACTCCCTTGGCTTTTTTTTTTTCTTTTTAATTTTATTTTATTTTTAGACTTTACATAACTGTATTAGTTTTGCCAAATATCAAAATGAATCCGCTTTGTTAGCACCTCATCACTCTAGGATACATCCATCCTGTCCCCTCCAACACTGGTACCCAAACAAAAGGAAAAGGGAAGGATAAATTACTTTTAACTCATTTAAACTTCTGCTTAACAAGACAAGGGTGCCCACTTTCACCATTACTATTCAACATAGTTTTGGAAGTTTTGGCCACAGCAATCAGAGCAGAAAAAGAAATAAAAGGAATCCAAATTGGAAAAGAAGAAGTAAAACTCTCACTATTTGCAGATGACATGATCCTCTACATCGAAAACCCTAAAGACTCCACCAGAAAATTACTAGAACTAATCAATGATTATAGTAAAGTTGCAGGATATAAAATCAACACCCAGAAATCCCTTGCATTCCTATACACTAATAATGAGAAAACAGAAAGAGAAATTAAGGAAACAATTCCATTCGCCATTGCAACGGAAAGAATAAAATACTTAGGAATATATCTACCTAAAGAAACTAAAGACCTATATATAGAAAACTATAAAACTCTGGTGAAAGAAATCAAAGAGGACACTAATAGATGGAGAAATATACCGTGTTCATGGATTGGAAGAATCAATATAGTGAAAATGAGTATACTACCCAAAGCAATTTATAGATTCAATGCAATCCCTATCAAGCTACCAACAAGAGCTAGAACAAATAATTTCACAATTTGTATGGAAAAACAAAAAACCTCGAATAGCCAAAATGATCTTGAGAAAGAAGAATGGAACTGGAGGAATCAACCTACCTGACTTCAGGCTCTACTACAAGCCACAGTTATCAAGACAGTATGGTACTGGCACAAAGACAGAAATACAGATCAATGGAACAAAATAGAAAGCCCAGAGATAAATCCACGCACATATGGACACCTTATCTTTGACAAAGGAGGCAAGAATATACAATGGATTAAAGACAATCTCTTTAACAAGTGGTGCTGGGAACTCTGGTCAACCACTTGTAAAAGAATGAAACTAGAACACTTTCTAACACCATACACAAAAATAAACTCAAAATGGATTAAAGATCTCAAGGTAAGACCAGAAACTATAAAACTCCTAGAGGAGAACATAGGCAAAACACTCTCTGACATACATCACAGCAGGATCCTCTATGACCCACCTCCCAGAATATTGGAAATAAAAGCAAAAATAAACAAATGGGACCTAATTAAACTTAAAAGCTTCTGTACATCAAAGGAAACTATTAGCAAGGTGAAAAGACAGCCTTCAGAATGGGAGAAAATAATAGCAAATGAAGCAACTGACAAACAACTAATCTCAAAAATATACAGGCAACTCCTACAGCTCAACTCCAGAAAAATAAATGACCCAATCAAAAAATGGGCCAAAGAACTAAATAGACATTTCTCCAAAGAAGACATACAGATGGCTAACAAACACGTGAAAAGATGCTCAACATCACTCATTATCAGAGAAATGCAAATCAAAACCACTATGAGGTACCATTTCACACCAGTCAGAATGGCTGCGATCCAAAAGTCTACAAGCAATAAATGCTGGAGAGGGTGTGGAGAAAAAGGAACCCTCTTACACTGTTGGTGGGAATGCAAACTAGTACAGCCACTATGGAGAACAGTGTGGAGATTCCTTAAAAAACTGGAAATAGAACTGCCTTATGATCCAGCAATCCCACTGCTGGGCATACACACTGAGGAAACCAGAAGGGAAAGAGACACGTGTACCCCAATGTTCATTGCAGCAGTGTTTATAATAGCCAGGACATGGAAGCAACCTAGATGCCCATCAGCAGATGAATAGATAAGAAAGCTGTGGTACATATACACAGTGGAGTACTACTCAGCCATGAAAAAGAACACATTTGAATCAGTTCTAATGAGGTGGATGAAAGTGGAGCCTATTATACAGAGTGAAGTAAGCCAGAAAGAAAAACACCAATACAGTATACTAACACATATATATGGAATTTAGAAAGATGGTAACAATAACCCTGTGTACGAGACAGCAAAAGAGACACTGATGTATAGAACAGTCTTATGGACTCTGTTGGAGAGGGAGAGGGTGGGAAGATTTGGGAGAATGGCATTGAAATATGTGTAATATCATGTATGAAACGAGTTGCCAGTCCAGGTTCAATGCACGATACTGGATGCTTGGGGCTGGTGCGCTGGGACGACCTAGAGGGATGGTGTGGGGAGGGAGGAGGGAGGAGGGTTCAGGATGGGGAGCACATGTATACCTGTGGCAGATTCATTTTGATGTTTGGCAAAACTAATACAGTGTTTGAGGTTTAAAAATAAAATAAAATTAAAAAAAAAGAGAGAGAGAGAAAAGGAATAGTTTGGAGAGAAGTGAGTTTTATTACACAAAATGTTACTGACCAACAAATAACACTTGTGTACTACAAAACACATATCAACTTTTTAAATTCCTAGCAATGGTAGAGGAAGAGACCAAGAAAGCCCTCTTTGTATTATCGTTCCCTTCTTGTTCTAAGACACGGATGCTTCCAGAGGCAAAGAAAGGAAAGGAATGTGCAGTAGATGCTTCAAATTGTCTGTAAAGTTTTATTTTGGTTACATTTTCATTGCAGGACAGATGAGAAAAATGTTAAGATTAATAAGGGAACATAACCATTTAATAAATGACGTCTGTTGGAAAATAGCCTTTGAAAATTCAGTCTTTTCAAGTGAAAAAACATTAAAAATCCTCTAAGCTTCCTTCCCCAAAATAAAATATAAATTAAGCAGAGCAATTCTGGGGGGAAAGGTGTAGCACATTTTTCATATTTTGCAAATGCAAGTGCAAAAGAAAAAGAAGATTGCAGAAAACAGAAGATACTAATAATGAAGTAAGAGATCATCAAAGTTGAAACACATGGACATCACCAGATGGTCAACACCGAAATCAGACTGATAATATTCTTTGCAGCCAAAGATGGAGAAGCTCTATACAGTCAGCAAAAACAAGACCGGGAGCTGACTGTGGCTCAAATCATGAACTCCTTATTGCCAAATTCAGACTGAAATTGAAGAAAGTAGGTAAAACCATGAGACCATTCAGCAATGACCTAAATCGAATCCCTTATGATTATACAGTGGAAGTGAGAAATAGATTTAAGAGACTAGATCTGATAGATAGAGTGCCTGATGAACTATGGACGGAGGTTCGTGACATTGTACAGGAGAAAGGGATCAAGAGCATCCCCATGGAAAAGAAATGCGAAAAAGCAAAATGGCTGTCTGGGGAGGCCTTACAAATAGCTGTGAGAAGAAGAGAAGTGAAAAGTAAAGGAGAAAAGGAAAGATATAAGCATCTGAATGCAGAGTTCCAAATAATAGCAAGGAGAGATAAGAAAGCCTTCCTCAGTGATCTATGCAAAGAAATAGAGGAAAACAATAGAATGGGAAAGATTAGAGATCTCTTCAAGAAAATTAAAGATACCAAGGGAATATTTCATGCAAAGATGGGCTCAATAAAGGACAGAAATGGCATAGACCCAACAGAAGCAGAAGATACTAGGAAGAGTTGGCAAGAATACACAGAAGAACTGTACAAAAAAGATCTTCATGACCCAGATACTCACGATGGTGTGATCACTGACCTAGAGCCAGACATCCTGAAATGTGAAGTCAAGTGGGCCTTAGAAAGCATCACTATGAACAAAGCTAGTGGAGGTGATGGCATTCCAGTTGAGCTATTTCAAATCCTGAAAGATGATGCTGTGAAAGTGCTACACTCAATATGCCAGCAAATTTGGAAAACTCAGCAGTGGCCACAGGACTGGAAAAGGTCCGTTTTCATTCCAATCCCAAAGAAAGGCAATGCCAAGGAATGCTCCAACTACCGCACAACTGCACTCATCTCACACGCTAGTAAAGTAATGCTCAAAATTCTCCAAGCCAGGCTTCAGCAATATGTGAACCATGAACTTCCTGATGTTCAAGCTGGTTTTAGAAAAGGCAGAGGAACCAGAGATCAAATTGCCAACATCCGCTGGATCATGGAAAAAGCAAGAGAGTTCCAGAAAAACATCTATTTCTGCTTTATTGACTATGCCAAAGCCTTTGACTGTGTGGATCACAATAAACTGTGGAAAATTCTGAAAGAGATGGGACTACCAGACCACCTGACCTGCCTCTTGAGAAACCTGTATGCATGTCAGGAAGCAACAGTTAGAACTGGACATGGAACAACAGACTGGTTCCAAATAAGAAAAGGAGTATGTCAAGGCTGTATATTGTCATCCCGCTTATTTAACTTATATGCAGAGTACATCATGAGAAACGCTGGGCTGGAAGAAGCACAAGCTGGAATCTAGATTGCTGGGAGAAATATCAATATGCAGGTGACACCACCCTTATGGCACAAAATGAAGAGGAACTAAAAAGCCTCTTGATGAAAGTGAAAGAAGAGTGTGAAAAAGTTGGTTTAAAGCTCAACATTCAGAAAATTGAGATCATGGCATCTGGTCCCATCACATCATGGCAAATAGATGGGGAAAGAGTGGAAACAGTGTCAGACTTTATTTTGGGGGGCTCCAAAATCACTGCAGATGGTGATTGCAGCCATGAAATTAAAAGACGCTTACTCCTTGGAAGAAAAGTTATGAGCAACCTAGATAGCATATTCAAAAGCGGAGACATTACTTTGCCAACAAAGGTCTGTCTAGTCAAGGCTATGGTTTTTCCAGTGGTCATGTATGGATGTGAGAGTTGGACTGTGAAGAAAGCTGAGAGCCGAAGAATTGATGCTTTAGAACTGTGGTACTGCAGAAGACTCTTGCAAGTCCCTTGGACTGCAAGGAGATCCAACCAGTCCATCCTAAAGGAGATCAGTCCTGGGTGTTCATTGGAAGGACTAATGCTAAAGCTGAAACTCCAATACTCTGGCCACCTCATGTGAAGAGTTGACTCATTGGAAAAGACTCTGATGCTGGGAGGGATTAGGGGCAGGAAGAGAAGGGGACGACAGAGGATGAGATGGCTGGATGGCATCACTGACTCGATGGACATGAGTTTGAGTGAACTCTGGGAGTTGGTGATGGACAGGGAGGCCTGGCGTGCTGCAATTCATGGGGTCGCAAAGTGTCAGACAGTACTGAGGAACTGAACTGAACTGAACTGAAAGTTGAAACTTTCTTAAATTAATATTCTCTTTACAAGTAGAACATAAGTTACTGGACATTTCTTCCTCATTTCATAATTTATTCATCACAATATGCAAATATCAAAGAAATGCAAAATCTAATATTGTTACAGTCAGTATTTGTTGTAAGTATTTGTCTGCAACATGTTTACATCATCCTAATTCTTTGAGTTTTTTCAATTGAGGTATACTTGTTTCACAATTTTTGGTTTCAGGTGTACAACACAGTGACTCAAAATTTTTATAGATTAAACTCAATTTAAAGTCTTTATAAAGTATTGGCTATATTCCCTCTGCTGTACAATATATACTTGTAGCTTATTTATTTTGTACATAGTAGTCTTCACTCTTAATTCCTTCCCCCTATCTTGCCCCTCCTTGCCTTCTTCTCACCACTGATAATCATTCATTTTTTCTTTACATCTCTGAGTCAGTTTCTTTTTTGTTATATTCACTAGATGGTTTTAGTTTTTAGATTCCACATATAAGTAATGATGTACAATAATTTTCTTTCTCTGTCTGATTTATTTCACTACGCATAACACCCTCCAGGGTCACCCATATGGATACAAAGGGCAAATTTTCATTTTTAAAGACTGAATAATGACTGAATTCCTCTGTAAATATATATACCATACTTCTGATTCTCTTTGATACTAGCCACTAGCCCCTAGCTTCTGTTAAATGGTGTTCATCCAAATTTCTAGTTCATCTGATCTGCTTCAAGCACCTGTTTTGTTCTCTTCATTTCCCCCCCCCCATACTCAAAGCAATAATGTAGAAATATAAAATTAGTAAAATGTTACTGTACTGTGAAGTTTTATTTTAACTTCAGATAACTTTGAGCAGTTCTTTATACTTGACCTTGTTTGGTATATTAACAATTAGAAGTTCTGGCTAATGTTACTCTTTTCACTTATTTTTTGTATGCTTAATTCCAAGTATATTTCAATAGCAAAATTGACATAATGCATAGTAGGTTGTGATATATAGTCATATTGTGATTTTTATATTAAAATTTTATGACTTCTTTGTAAAATCCCTAAATGACTATTCAAAGTAATTAAATATTTCAATCTTTATTGTTTCCAGAGAACCCTTAATCTAAAGTTAAGGGTTTATGGTGGCAGAGATTCCTCCTTGCCTATTTACTCTCCTCTCCTTGTTGTTCAGTTGATAAGTTGTGTCTGACTCTTTGCAAACCCATGGACTGCAGCATGCCAGGCTTCCCTGTCCTTCACTATCTCTAAGAGTTTATTCAAACTCATGTACATTGAGCCAATGATGCCATACAACTATCTCATCCTCTGTCACCGCCTTCTCCTCCTGTCCTCAATCTTTCACAGAATCAGTCTTTTCCAATGAGTTGGCTCTCTGCCGCAGGTGGCCAAAGTATTGGAGCTTCAGTTTCAACATCAGTCCTTCTAATGAATATTCAGTGTTGATTTCCTTTATTGGCTAGTTTGATCTCCTTTCTGTGCAAGGGACTCTCTCAAAAATCTTCTCCAGCACCACAATTCGAAAGCACAAATGCTTCAGCACTCAGCCTTCTTTATGGTCCAACTCTCACATCTGTTTATGACTATTGGAAAAACCATTACTTTGACTATATGAACCTTTGTCAGCAAAGTGATGTCTCTGCTTTTTAATACACAGTCTAGGCTTGTCATAGCTTTCCTTCCAAGGAGCAAGTGTCTTTTAATGTCATGGCTGCAGTCACTGACTGCAGTGATTTTGGAGCCCAAGAAAAGAAAATCTGTCACTACTTCCACTTTTCCTGCTTCTATTTGCCATGAAGTGATAGGACTAGATTCCATGATCTTAGTTTTTTGAATGTTGAGTTTTATGCCAGCTTTTTCACGGTCCTCTTTCACCTTCATCAAGATCCTCGTTAGCTCCTCTTCGCTACCATTAGAGTGGTATCAACTGCATATCTGAGGTTGTTGATATGGTTCATGTACTGTTGACGCCTACCTTGAAGAATTTTGAGCATTACCTTGCTTCTTGTGAAATGAGAGCAATTGTGTGGTAGTTTGAACATTCTTTGGCATTGCCTTTCTTTGGGATTGGAATGAAAACTGACCTTTTCCTGTGGCCACTGCTTAGTTTTCCAAATTTGCTTGGATATTGAATGCAGCACTTTAACATCATCATCTTTTAGGATTTGAAATAGCTCAGTTGGGATTCCATCATCTCCACTAGCTTTGTTCATAGTAATGCTTTCTAAGGCCTACTTGACTTCACACACCAGAATGTCTGGCTCTATGTGGGTGATCACACCATTGTGGTTATCTGGGTCATTAAGGTCTTTTTTTTTTTTTTTTTAATGATTCTCCTGTGTATTCTTGCCACTTCTTCTTAATCTCTTCTGCTTCTTTTAGGTTCTTGCTGTACCTGTCTTTTAATGTGCCCATCTTTGCATGAAATTTCCCTTTTCGTGAAAAATCTCCAATTTTCTTGAAGAGATCTCTGGTCTTCCCCATTCTATTGTTTTCCTCTATTTACTCACATTGCTCACTTGAATGCTTTCTTATCTCTCCTTGCTATTGTCTGGAAATCTTCATTCAGTTGAGTATATCTTTCCCTTTCTCCTTTGCCTTTTGCTTCTCTTCTTTCCTCACCTTTTTGTAACGCCTCCTCAGACAACCACTTTGCCTTCTTGCATTTCTTTTTCTTTGGGATGGTTTTGGTCATTGCCTCCTGTTCAGTGTTTTGAACCTCGGTCCACTCTACCTACCATATCTAATCCCTTGAATCTATTCATCACCTCCACTATATAATCATAAAGGATTTGATTTAGGTCATACCTGATTGGCTTAATGGTTCTCTCTACTTTCTTCAATTTAAACCTGAGTTTTGCAGTTCAGAGCTCATGATCCAAGCCACAGTCAGCTCCAGGTCTTGTCTTTGTGGAATATATAGAGCTTCTCCATCTTTGTCTGCAATGAATATAATCAATCTGATTTCAATATTGACCATCTGGTGATATCCATGTGGAGAGTCATCTCTTGTGTTTTTGGAAGAGGATGTTTGGTATGACCGATGTGTTCTCTTGGCAAAATTCTGTTACCTTTTTCCCTGCTTCATTTTGTACTCCAAGGCCAAATTTGCCTGTTACTCCAGGTATCCTTTGACTTTCTATTTTTGCATCCCAGTCCCCTATGATGAAAAGACATCTTTTTTTGGTGTTAGTTCTAAAATGTCTTACAGGTCTTCATAGAACTCTTTACAGCATCAGACTTTACTTTCACCACCAGACACAAGCACAACTGAGCATCATTTCTCCTTTGGCTCAGCCTCTTCATTCTTTCTGGAGCTATTTCTCCACTATTCCCCAGTAGCATATTGGACATACTGACCTGGGGGCTCATCTTTGGTGTCATATCTTTCTGCCTTTTCATACTGTTCATGGAGTCTTCTCCTTCTCCATAACTAAAGAGCTTTTGACATTTTGGTAGGACTTATGGATGTCCAGAAGATGAACCATATTTCCTGGTCTCCTTAGTTGCTCAATGGGCAAGTGACTGAATTCTATCTAATGACATGTAAGTTTGTTTAAAAATATTAGGCCCATACCTTTTGATCCTCTCAGTCCTTTTTTTCCCTTTCTGCCTTGAAAACCTTGGTATAGCAGCCAATTTGGATATAAGCAAACCTTGGAATGGAAATCTGTGTATTGCAAAGCAAGATAGAAGACATATGGTTCCCAAACACCTTGCAGGATAAATCTCTTCTACAGCATTGCATTGCCCATTTTAGAATTTTACTTGAGAAGTAAATTAATTACTCTCTTATTTAAACCATTGTTATTTGGGTTTTCTGTTACTGGCAACTGAACATTACCATATCTGACATTGGATATTGCACCAACTAATTTTCTTGGATATTAGTGTCAAGTACTGAGATCTCTCTCTACCATGTATGGGCTATTAAAATTATCAGTGCGAGGTGCTAAGTCATCTTGAAAGGGACAGCATTTTCTCCTCACACATAATGTGCAAGTTGTAGAATGACTAACTGGCGTGCTTAGCCACAGTTTAGATAGAAAAGAAAAAGGTGGAGTTCACAGAGACAGAAGTAGAAATGTGGTCATAAGAGTCATCAAGGCTGCAACTAAAGAAGATCTAAGCAGGCAAAGATCCAGGTCAACAAAATTAGCAAAGGTAGACTGGAGATGGCAAGTACTTGGACCCTGATTAGAAATCAGTAGATTAGGAATCTGGGAGAATTTGAAGACACACTAGAAGAATGAGACCTAAGATTAGAGATTCTGGGCCATAGAAGATCATAAACTCACGTCAAAGAGCTTAGCACAGAGGGCTTTATTGTTGTTGTTTAGTTGCTAAATCATGTCCAACTTTTTTGCAACCGTATGGTCTGTAGCCTACCAGGCTCCTCTGTCCATGGGATTTCCCAGGCAAGAATGCTGGAGGGGGTTGCCATTTCCTTCTCCCTAAAGGGCTTAGGTTCCCATTAGAAGGCTTTAAGCAAACAGTCATGGATAATGAACAGTAAATATGAGGTCTATTATTGAGCTGAGGAGTCTGTAATTTTAGAGCTCCCCATATGCTTAACACAGGGCTAGAATTTATCTCATTATAAGCAAGTGATCTGAAACTTCAGATACCCTTGGCTGGGAAGAAGGAGTAAAACAATTAAACAATAAAGAAATTCTTGATACAGGGATCCAAACTCCAGGTATGTTAGACTTTCTTAAGCTAATTTATGAGCATGATAGGATTTTATGAAATATAAGATCACAATAGTTGTCATGAAAATGTAATCTCTCAGTCATATCTGACTACTTGTGACACCAGGGATTGTAGCCTGCCAGGCTCCTTTGTCCATGGAACTCTCCAGGCAATACTGAAGTGGGTAGCCATTCTCTTCTCTAGGGGATCTTCCCAACTCATGTATCGAAGTCAGCTCTCCTACACTGCAGGCAGATTCTTTATCATCTGAGCCATCAGGGAATAGGATCCCTTAAAGTCAAGAGATAAGCCAATTTAGTGAAGACCATGGTATGACACTCTCACTCTGGTAGAATTAAGTATTACCGACTAGTTTTGCATTTTCTCAAGCATAATGCATAAACTATATATATTCTACATGGGAGCCTGAAATAAGACAATTTGGTTTCATATGTAAGAATATGGAGTTTGTTTGTCTGTTTGTTTTCCTTTTTGCCTCTAGGCCTGATAAACCCTGAAACTGGAATAATCTAAGAAAGAGGTTGAGGCAACTTGGATCATCACATCCACTGTGTTTTCACACTGCTATGAGAAAAAAAAGCAATCAACATACAGAGATAGGCAATATCTCGATTTTCCTATGTAACAGAGATAAAGAGAGAGACAGAGATAGAGAGAGACCAACAAAGAGACAGAGGCTCAAATCTTTAACAGATACTGAGCACCACATTTACACCAAAAGCAGCTTATTTATTTTGATGCAATCTATCCAAGTCTTCACAGAAATTTCTACCTTACCCAAATTTTACCTACTCCTGAAATTCTATCATATTTAAAACAGAATAAAATCCTAGTTTTTAAACTTTAGATTGATAAAAAATAAAGAGGCAGAGATAGGGTTGTTGTTTTTTTTTTCAGTCCATATAGTTACAGAGTGAACTGTAATTAACAATATGTGTGTGATTAACAGATAAATTTCAACTCATTCTGCTATAGTGAGAAGAGAAAAATAGTAAAGCTTGAACAAACAGTATATATAGAGATAATACTATAAGAAAATCAATAGAACAAGATTCCTAAAGAGAAAAAAGAGAGAGAAGAAATCTAAAGTAAAGGGGTAAAATTACAAGTGGGCTTTCAGACAAGCTGTAAGTACTCCAGGCAATGAAGGATGATTGAAGACTGGAATTAAAAACAGATTCAAACAACAAGAAACATATTTTGTACAGAGGGACATATGTAATGGCTCAAGGGGAAGAAAGGAAGTAAGCGATGGCGCAAGGAACATGAAAGAGTGATTCGCTCTGCCGTCACAGCAAGGTGATCAAGAGATGAGGTCAGAAAACACAAAATGACTTTTCAAGTCAAGCAGGAAATTTCAAATTAATTTCAGGGTCCGATTAAACATACTGAAATGGTAGCTGATACAAAATTAATCCTCTCCTGTCTTGAAAGTCTTGAAGTAGGAAGAGGGAAGTTTGTAGGGAAATGAATAGGGAGAAGTTCAAAGACATTCACAGTTGTTTACATGTAAGAAATGCCCAAGTAGGAAAAAATTTTCAGCAAGAGACAACTCATCAATCATCTAATTTAATACTTCAGTATGCCAAGTACTGTGGTCTAGATGAATGCCCTAAGGTTCAAGCCTTAGTTCCACCTCTTACATTATCATCTTATGCAACATCCTTGTTTCTTTGAACAAAGGATCTTTGTCTATAAAATGAGGATAATAATGTATATTTAAAAGAATATTATCAAGATCAAATCCAATAAATTGTGCTCAAATGCTATGTAAATAGTACATATTATTGAAAAATAGAAGTGGACATTTACTTTACAGTGGTTTTAAGCAGCAGAAGAAACAAGTTAGAGAAGCTGTCAGGGAAATAGAGTGCAGGGATTCACTCAAAACGCTGTAACTAAAAAGTCTGTGATCCTAAAATACTTAGCTCTACTGCCTCGGTCCCTGATCTCAGGGACTCTGCAGTTTAGTTGAAGGGGAAATATGTGGAATGTTAAATAATGAGACAACAGAAAAAAAAAAAAAGCTATCACAAAAAAAAAGAAACACAGAATTCATATTAGACGAGTGTTAGAGATACAGAGGTTTATGCTGGAACATTCTTAGAAGAACTTCCTGGAAGAGAAAAGACTTGAGGCATGCTTTTAGAATGATTGGAATTGACTAATCAAATGAGGAATAAGAAAAGAAGAAAATGGCAAAATAATAAGACTAGAAATATAAAGCATAGATATTCAGATTACTTAGTCCATCTATGTTAGAGGAAGAGATAAAAAATTTAAGTATAATAGAAATATTAAATGTTGCTTACATGTCATTGAATCAGAGGAAAATAGCTGCAAATAATTAATATATAGAAAAATGTTAGATATAGATATATATATTTCTATATATATTAGATATAGAGGGGCTTCCCTGGTGGCTCAGAGGTTAAAGCGTCTGCCTCCAATGCGGGAGACCAGGTTCGATCCCTGGGTCTGGAAGATCCCCTGGAGAAGGAAATGGTAACCCACTCCAGTATTCTTGCCTGGAGAATCCCATGGATGGAGAAGCCTGGTAGGCTACAGTCCACGGGGTTGCAAAGAATCGGACACGACTGAGCGACTTCACTTTCACTTAGATATAGAACATATAGAATACTATAAAATAATTTTCTATTTTGCTAATTGAGGGATGGTTAAAATAAATGTCTATGGGAGGAAAAGGGGATGACAGAAGATGAGATGGTTGGATGGCATCACTGACTCAATGGACATGAGTTTGAGTAAGCCCGGGAGATGGTGAAAGACAGGGAAGCCTGGCATGCTGCAGTCCATGGGGTCGCAGAGTGGGACATGACTGAGCGACTGAAAAACAACAATGGGATATACTAACCAGAAACCAAAAAACAATAAAAGAAAATGTAAGCCAAAATGAACACAACCATAATCTTTATAAAGACTGTATTTATTTAGACAAAATTTATTTATTTAGGCAAAATAATACTATAACACTAACAAAATAACCTTATTTTAAAATATTACTTCTGGATTTTAATGCTTATTTCAGATTTAAGGTTAAATAAAATTATATCTGGTTTCATAAATGCTTGTTATCATTGGCCTTAAGAAAAGAGAAGTTACCCTGTATACGAGACAGCAAAAGAGACACTGAAGTATAGAACAGTCTTTTGGACTCTGTGGGAGAGGGAGAGAGTGGGATGATTTGGGAGAATGGCATTGAAATACGTATAATATCATATATGGAATGAGTCGCCAGTCCAGGTTCGATGCACGATACTGGATGCTTGGGTCTGGTGCACTGGGATGACCCAGAGGGATGGTATGGGGAGGGAGGAGGGAGGAGGGTTCAGGATGGGAACACATGTATACCTGTGGCGGATTCATTTCGATATTTGGCAAAACCAATACAATATTGTAAAGTTTAAAAATAAAATAAAATTTAAAAAAATAAAATAAAATAAAAAGAAAGAAAAGAGAGGTTAGAAAGAGAAAAATTGAATCTTAGGACTTTTTTTTATATACTATTGAAAAAATTGATAAATCTTACCACAATATGGTCTTACAAACTATAAAAACTGCATTGTGTCATCTATTCATTTTTTTTATCCCACTTGTATATTTTTTCTTTTTTTTTTAAATTTTATTTTATTTTTAAACTTTACAATATTGTATTCGTTTTGCCAAATATCAAAATGAATCCACCACAGGTATACATGTGTTCCCCATCCTGAACCCTCCTCCCTCCTCCCTCCCCATACCATCCCTCTGGGTCGTCCCAGTGCACCAGCCCCAAGCATCCAGTATCGTGCATCGAACCTGGACTGGTGACTCGTTTCATATATGATATTATACATGTTTCAATGCCATTCTCCCAAATCATCCCACCCTCTCCCTCTCCCACAGAGTCCAAAAGACTGTTCTATACATCAGTGTCGCTTTTGCTGTCTCGTTTTTTGAAAGCACTAAGTCGAAACTCAAAAAGTAGAAACACAAATATAACATACATAAGAGAAAAGGAATATGTGCTTAAGTTACAAGGTGGTTCTAGGGAACATGGAACTTAGAACAGTTCCTGCTGTCTTCATCTGTCTTCATCCCTCTTCTTCGCCCTTTGGCTCCCGCTGAAACTGTCACAGGGAATGCTGTTGCGTTAAAAATGTGAGAAACACCGTTTAAGTGGTCCCTGGGCAACTATGGGGTAAGACCTTACCACATTGTTACCAAAACATTTTTTCCACTAAAGCATTTCTTATGAAAATGCAAACAGTCTCTGGCAGGAGTAATACATTCCACTGTTAAAATTGTGATGAGCATTTCATTATCAGCTTGCTATCTATTTTCCTAATAGGACTTGTAGTCCTAGAGGATTTATTTGCAGGAATGGGAAGTGAGGAAGACCTTGGCATGGCTTGTGTATTATTTAGGATTCTTTCATCACAAGCAACAGAAACCAAACCTGGCTAAATTAAGTCAAAAGAAAATAATGATATGAGTAGCATACATGCCCTTAGGGAAAGCTAAAGAACGAGGTTGGAAAAGTGGAACCAGACAATGCAACAAGGTCTTCCCAATCCCATGTGACCATAAATGCTCAAATATAAACAAGTTTCTTCTATCTTTCATTACGTTACTCAAGTACTCTGTCCCTGGACAACAACTGATTAGTCCTATTAAGGATCTTACCTTACTCTTGACACTACAGGGGAGGGTTAGAGGAAGTATTTGGCAGGAATAGCCAATGAACTTCTTTGTTTTCTTTAGGAACTAATCAAGCACTTGGATTTCCATCATGGCAACACTTCACACAAAAAAAGGTGGCTAATTTGAAAATAGCAAACCAGAGTGCCATTAGGAAACAGTAATGGAGTCTGGCAGCCAAAAAAAAAAAAAAAAAAAAAGAATCAAATATTGAGTGGCTACAACAGAAAATTTCTGTGGAGGTTTTTCAAGTGATCAGATCAGATCAGATCAGTCGCTCAGTCGTGTCCGACTCTTTGCGATCCCATGAATCACAGCATGCCAGGCCTCCCTGTCCATTATCAACTCCCGGAGTTCACTGAGACTCACGTCCATCGAGTCAGTGATGCCATCCAGCCATCTCATCCTCTGTCCTCCCCTTCTCCTCCTGCCCCCAATCCCTCCCAGCATCAGAGTCTTTTCCAATGAGTCAACTCTTCTCATGAGGTGGCCAAAGTACTGGAGTTTCAGCTTTAGCATCATTCCTTCCAAAGACATCCCAGGGTTGATCTCCTTCAGAATGGACTGGTTGGATCTCCTTGCAGTCCAAAGGGACCCTCAAGAGTCTTCTCCAGCACCACAGTTCAAAAGCATCAATTCTTCGGTGCTCAGCCTTCTTCACAGTCCAACTCTCACATCCATACACGAGCACAGGAAAAACCATAGCCTTGACTAGACGGACCTTTGTTGGCAAAGTAATGTCTCTGCTTTTTAATATGCTATCTAGGTTGGTCATATCTTTCCTTCCAAGGAGTAAATGTCTTTTAATTTCATGGCTGCAGTCACCATCTGCAGTGATTTTGAAGCCCAGAAAAATAAAGTCTGACACTGTTTCCACTGTTTCCCCATCTATTTCCCATGAAGTGATGGGACCGGATGCCATGTTCTTTGTTTTCTGAATGTTGAGCTTTAAGCCAACTTTTTCACTCGCCACTTTCACTTTCATCAAGAGGCTTTTGAGTTCCTCTTCACTTTCTGCCATAAGGGTGGTGTCATCTGCATATCGGAGGTTATTGATATTTCTCCCAGCAATCTTGATTCCAGCTTGTGTTTCTTCCAGTCCAGCGTTTCTCATGATGTACTCTGCATAGAAGTTAAATAAACAGGGTGACAATATACAACCTTGATGTACTCCTTTTCCTATTTGGAACCAGTCTGTTGTTTCATGTCCAGTTCTAACTGTTGCTTCCTGACCTGCATACAGATTTCTCAAGAGGCAGGTCAGGTGGTCTGGTATTCCCATCTCTTTCAGAATTTTCCACAGTTTATTGTGATCCACACACTCAAATGCTTTGGCATAGTCAATAAAGCAGAAATAGATATTTTTCTGGAACTCTTTTGCTTTTTCCATGATCCAGAGGATGTTGGCAATTTGATCTCTGATTCCTCTGCCTTTTCTAAAACCAGCTTGAACATCTGGAAGTTCACAGTTCACGTATTGCTGAAGCCTGGCTTGGAGAATTTTGAGCATTACTTTACTAGCATGTGAGATGAGTGCAATTGTGTGGTAGTTTGAGCATTCTTTGGTATTACCTTTCTTTGGGATTGGAATGAAAACTGACCTTGTCAAGTCTTGGGGCCACTGCTGAGTTCTCCAAATTTGCTGACATATTGAGTTCAGCACTTTCACAGCATCATCTTTTAGGATTTGAAATAGCTCAACTGGATTTCCATCACCTCCACTAGCTTTTTTCATAGTGATGCTTTCCCACTTGACTTCGCATTCCAGGGTGTCTGGCTCTAGGTGAGTGATCACACCATCATGATTATCTTGGCGGTGAAGATCTTTTTTGTACAGTTCTTCTGTGTGTTATTGCCACCTCTTCTTAATATCTTCTGCTTCTGTTAGGTCCATATCATTTCTGTCCTTTACTGTGCCCATCTTTGCATGAAATGTTCCCTTGGTATCTCTAATTTTCTTGTTGCTGCTGCTGCTAAGTCGCTTCAGTCATGTCCGACTCTGTGCAACCCCATAGACAGCAGCCCACCAGGCTCCCCATCCTTGAGATTCTCCAGGTAAGAACACTGGAGTGGGTTGCCATTTCCGTCTCCAATGCATGAAAGTGAAAATGAAGTCGCTCAGTCATGTCTGACTCTTCGCGACCCCATGGACTGCAGCCTACCAGGCTCCTCTGCCCATGGGATTTTCCAGGCAAGAGTACTGGAATGGGTTGCCATTGCCTTCTCCAAATTTTCTTGAAGAGATCTCTAGTCTTTCCCATTCTACTGTTTTCCTCCATTTCTTTGCATTGATCTCTGAGGAAGCCTTTCTTATCTCTCCTTGCTATTCTTTGGAATTCTGCAAATAGTTATATCTTTCCTTTTATCCTTTGCTTTTCACTTCTCTTCCTTTCACAGCTATTTGTAAGACCTCCTCAGACAGCCATTTTGCTTTTCTGCATTTCTTTTTCTTGGGGATGGTCTTGATCCCTGTCTCCTGTAAATGTCACAAACCTCCGTCCAGAGTTCATCAGGCACTCTGTCCACCAGATCTAGTCCCTTAAATCTATTTTTCACTTCCACTGTATAATCATAAGGGATTTGATTTAGGTCATAGCTGATTGGTCTAGTGGTTTTCCCCACTTTCTTCAATTTAACTCTGAATTTGGCAATAAGGAATTTATGATCTGAGCCACAGTCTGCTCCCTGTCTTGTTTTTGCTGACTGTATAGAGCTTCTCCATCTTTGGCTGCAAAGGATATAATCAATCTGATTTCAATGTTGACTGATGATGTTCATGTGTAGAGTTTAATAGAGATTCTATACTTTAAAAAAATACTACCTTTAAACACAAACTCTGGAACTAGCCTGATTTTATGACTCTGAAGGAGCTACTGTATCTCAAATTTTGTATGCCACAAATTGTTTTGATCCCACAGACAAGACAAAATTCTAGTGGCATATGTAACATTTACAAATTGCCATGTAGACTTGGGGTATATCCATGTGGTCACCTCTCTTATATTTTTCTAATTAATTCCTTACGCCCATATCTGCCTCTTCAGTAGGAAGTGCAGCATCTCTCTTTGGGAACCTCCTTTCCCCTGAATTCTCCAAAAAACCCTGGCTTTACCCAGTAGAAAAGTCTTCCACACTGAAGCAGACAGCCATTTTTGCTCTTGTTTTTTTATGCTACCTGGTGCTACTGTTGAAATCTAGTGCAATAGACAGACTTTGTTCGTATGATGTACACACTTGTTCAGGTAGCCTTAGGTCAGGAAAAAAGTATGAGCTCATTCACCCAGGGAAAACCCCACAAAGTTTGCCCACACTTGATTCCTGAGTCATACAGGGCTGTTTCCATTCTTTATCACATAAAGGACCAGAATCACTCTCCTTTTTCTTTTCCTTAAGATGTGGGATATTTTGCTTTTAAATTCTACAAACTCAAAAGCTCTTATTACATCCTATTCCTGCTGACAAGAAGTCTTCGTCTTCTCAAAAACTGTCCTAAGGAATGACATGCTCAGGTCTCCTGGGCATTTCCACCCCTTCCCCTAGCGCCGCCCCGCCCCCACCGCCCCCGCCACACATTTCTGAAAGAGACCACCTTTAATGTCTACAAGGCAATTCATCAACCTAAGGTAAACTACCCAGCTGATTATAATCACTTTCAGCTTCTCTATTGAATCTATGTTTTCTTTGAAATCAGGTTTAACCACAATTTCCTTACTTTATATTTGCTAAGAAATCTTCAATTGTGAATACCCATGCTGAGTTAGTTATATAAATTCCCATTAGCTGAGTTATCAATGCATGCAGAATAGATCCATGGTCTGTAGGGACTTATATGATCTGACTCATATCATCCGGAATCTTCACTCATACCATGTAACCCATAGCCCCAATAACATTAGCGTTTTTCCCCCTTGAATATGTTAAGCTCATTCATATCCTGCCCAATGCCTTCCACTCTGCCTTTCGTATGAAGGCTTTCTTTTTCATGACTCTTCAAATGTCCTATCTAACTCCTACCTTCTTAATTGCAGTGTCACTGCCTCAGAGAGTCCTCTCTTGAAGTCCCTCTGTTTACTAATTCCATCACTTGATCATTTCTTCTGTCATACTAAAGCTATTAAAATTTGCTTTTTTACTTCTTTATTGTTGCAACCTCCCACTAGAAGTGTCCTTCTCTGTCTTGTTTACTGCATTTCCATACCCTGGAAAAGTTCCTGAAATACAGTAAGCATTCAATAAATATGTTTTAAAATAACATGAACTAATTTATGTGAAACATAACTTTTTTACAACTGTTCCTTTATTTGTAAAATGGAGATGACATTTGTGGTTTGAGGATTGAATAAGAAAAGAGCTTATGAATGCTGATATAGTACTACTACAAATACATAATTATAGCTGTACATAAAATATTAGAAAGGGAATTGAGAATTTCTTAAGCAGTTACTTACCAGGTTGTGAGCTCCTCAAGGGCAGGAATTTCTATCTATTCCTGCTATCACTGTATATTTCATGCTTAGCATAGTGTTTGCCAACTAAATAAATATTTGTTGAATGAAGAGATGACTCAATTAAGTGAGAACAGCTTCCCTCTGTTTCCAGAAAGACTTGCATCTAGAAGGAATAAATTTATCTGTAATCCTTCAGAAGGAATTATGCCAATATTATTGTGCTCTGTTCTTCATTTACTCATCCATAAGAATCATTGAAGACCTACTATGTGCCATACAATGTGTGTAAGATATGAAGGGTACAGTGATACAAGTAAGACAACCAATCAACCAAAAAATAATGCTCCTGCCCTCATGGATGCCATTATATGATGAGACCAATGAATTTCATCTCATTCATTACCACACTTTATTTTGCATTCTTTGAACTTTATATACATGGAATCACAACACATGTTTTCTTTTGTTCCTGGCTTCCCTCATGCAATACAATACTTTTGATATTCATAAATGCCTTTGCATGTATGTTAAAGTTTTCCTTTTGTTGTCTGAATACACCACCATTTCTTTATCCATTTTCCTTGTATACATGTTTGGGTTGTTTCCAATTGCTGACTATTACAAACAAAGTCACTGTGAACATTTTTGTACAACATTTTGTAAAATTTTGTGGATGTATATTTTCATTAATCTTTAATAAATATTTAGGAATTGGTCTGCTGACTCATATGATAGGATATGTTTCAATGATGGTAACAATAACCCTGTGTATGAGACAGCAAAAGAGACACTGATGTATAGAACAGTCTTATGGACTCTGTGGGAGAGGGAGACGGTGGGAAGATTTGGGAGAATGGCATTGAAACATGTATAATATCATGTATGAAACGAGTCGCCAGTCCAGGTTCGATGCACGATACTGGATGCTTGGGGCTGGTGCACTGGGACAACCCAGAGGGATGGGATGGGAAGGGAGGAGGGAGGAGGGTTCAAGATGGGGAACACATGTATACCTGTGGCGGATTCATTTCGATATTTGGCAAAACTAATACAATATTGTAAAGTTTAAAAATAAAATTAAATTAAAAAAAAAAAAAGAAAAATTGCCATATAGGACTCCAAATTATTTGTACCATTTTTTACACAGTTAGCTGTGTTATGATTATTATTTCATTAAATGTACATACCAATGTGAGATGATCTGACATCTTAACAAAATTGAGTCTTCCACTTAATGAATATCATATCTATCTTCATTTTCTTAGCTTTTTTTTTCTCTCAGAAATATTCTCTTGTTAGTGATAATAGGACATGGAAGCCATTGTTAAACATATTCCTAAATAGTTCATGTGTTCACACTATTGTAAATAGTGTTGTTTCTAAAATACCACTGCTCAATTATTCATCACTATTAAATGGAAAAAATCTTGACTTTTGTACATTGAGTTTGTGGTTTGTGAACTGGCTAAAATCATTTATTAGTTCCAGCTATTTATTTTGTTCTTGTAGATTTCTTTGTATTTTCTTGTATAAAATCATATTTCCTTCCAAAGATAAAAATTTAATTTTTCCTTTCCAAACTTCATGCACTTCTTTTCCTTGCTTTATCCATTGGCTAGGATGTCTAGTATAACAAAAGTGATGAGGGCAGATATACTACCTTTTTTTTCTGATCTTAACAGAAACTACAATATTTGACCACTAAGTTTATTCTTAATTATGGATCATATTTTCTGGCTTCATTGACTGTTTTATTTTTTAAAGTTTCATCCCCAGTGTTAAATATAAAGTTCATCAGTATTTTTTAGATTATTTCTCAAACAGTACAAGTTCCTTCCTAATTTGGCTGTTGGAAAGAAAGGCTGTTTATTTTGAATCTTCCTGGGGCTTGAGTTGTTCTGAGGATAGCCCACAGTTTAATTAGAGTGGGTTTACCTACCCTCAAATATGGAAATAACTAATAATAGTTAGTTAATAACTAACTATTAAGAACTCATCTCACCCCAGTACTCAGTCCATCACACTTCCTGGCATACAGCACTCTTTTATAATTCCCTAGAAAAGCTTGAAAAACCTATATGCAGGTCAGGAAGCAACAGTTAGAACTGGACATGAAACAAAAGACTGGTTCCAAATAGGAAAAGGAGTACGTCAAGGCTGTATATTGTCACCCTGCTTATTTAACATACATGCAGAGTACATCATGAGAAATGCTGGACTGGATGAAGCACAAGCTGGAATCAAGATCATCAGGAGAAATATCAATAACTTCAGATATGGAGATGACAACACCCTTATGGCAGAAAGTGAAGAGGAACTAAAAAGCTTCCTAATGAAAGTGAAAGAGGAGAGTGAAAAAGTTGGCTTAAAGCTCAACATTCAGAAAACTAAGATCATGGCATCTGGTCCCATCACTTCATGGGAAATAGATGGGGAAAGAGTGGAAACAGTGTCAGACTTTATTTTGGGGGGCTCCAAAATCACTGCAGATGGTGACTGCAGCCATGAAATTAAAAGATGCTTACTCCTTGGAAGGAAAGTTATGACCAACCTAGATAGCATATTAAAAAGCAGAGACATTACTTTGCCAACAAAGTTCTGTCTAGTTAAGGCTATGGTTTTTCCAGTGGTCACGTATGGATGTGAGAGTTGGACTGTGAAGAAAGCTGAGAGCTGAAGAATTGATCTTTTAAACTGTGGTGTTGGAGAAGACTCTTGAGAGTCCCTTGGACTGCAAGGGGATCCAACCAGTCCATCCTAAAGGAGATCAGTCCTGGGTGTTCTTTGGAAGGATTGATGCTGAAGCTGAAACTCCAATACTTTGTCCACCTAATACGAAGAGTTGACTCATTGGAAAAGACTCTGATGCTGGGAGGGATTGGGGGCAGGAGGAGAAGGGGACGAGAGAGAATGAGATGGCTGGATGGCATCACGGACTCGATGGACATGAGTTTGGGTAAGCTCCGGGAGTTGGTGATGGACAGGGAGGCCTGGCGTGCTGTGATTCATGTGGTCGCAAAGAGTCGGACACGACTGAGTGACTGAACTGAACTGAGGAAAGCATAATTTTTATTTTGTCCCAGATTTTCTTGTCATCACAAACACAAAGGTTTTGGGCATCTTAACCACTAATATCTTGTCATTTCTGTGTGTATGTTAGTCTTCAAATATTTAGGAGAGTTCAATTTCATTCTCCTTACCTTTTTTGTCCCTTATATTCTTCTACTTGTCTGTTTTTAGTACTTGCTTCAATTTCATCTTCATTTCTTTGATGGTTTTGTTTTTGTCTTCTGCACCTTTTTTGAAATCTACTGTCTCAGGTTTCTTCTCATCCTCCATTTATCATGTCTTATATTTCCTATGTTCTTTTCTTTCCTCTTCCATTTCTTTTAATTTTTTGGCCACACCACATGGCATCCGGAATCTTAAGTTTCCCACCTAGGGATTGAACCAGCACCCCCTGCATTGTAAGCATGAAGTTTTAACCACTGACAGGGAAGTTCCTTACATCTCTTTTTTGTCTTCTTTCATAGAAGTGATTGCTTTACCAAAAAATAAAAGTATGTGTCACAATTTTTATCTTCTTTATGGTCACTCTTTTGCAGGCTGTTAGTGAATTTTGCTTCTCTTTTCCACACGTTTATTTTTTTCCCCCCACATATTCATCTTTGTATTGAGACCGTGACAGTTTTCTTTGTTACTCAGTATTGAATGACTTGAATTTTCCTGGGCCAGTTATTTGCAGGAGGTTCTTGGTTAGGAGGGTAAGGCCAGGATAATCTTCCATGATTTATGACTCAAAGATTCTCTCTTCTGCTTCTTACAAGTATTGATACAACATCGTTATTTGAGATGATTTTTTTAGCCTCAAACCAGGTTTGACAGTATTTTTGCCACCAGCCTACCCACTGAATTTTTCTCTTTAGGGTACACCCCTCATATTTAGAAAAAGCATTTCTTGCTGTTTTTGAGATCTGCTGTTACTGAACTCTCTTGTCACTTTTTCCCCCCACTCCCTACCGTGCAACTTTTTTCAGTAAAAACTGCTCTTGGCAGTATTTACATACACTTTAAATTTGCTTATCATATTGTTTGCTGATTTTAAAAAATGCTATTTTCCTTATTGCATATTGCTATGATTTCCATTCAGGAGAAGGGTGAAAAAGCCCGGTTACACAACCACATTCATATCACAAGTCACCTGAAGGTGTTTTGGCAGAGACCTAATGACTTATAAGACTTAATGTCTCTTGGATGACATTAAACCCAATTATAAAAACAGTACCTGAGGATTTAACTGTTCAGTTCTCTAATTTGTCTTATTAAACACATGTGAAATATTTCCTAATAGCTCCAACTAGGAGAATTCTATTCCACTGAAATTACTAGAGCAATTAGGCTGATTGTCAAATTACTTTACTTGATATGTCACCTAGAAAGTGACTGCATGATAAAAATAAACATTCTAACACTTCAGAAACAGGCAGAGAAAATTCTGAAATAGTTCCCGCTTTCTTTAGAGCACTAAAACATAGAGAATACTTAGTAGAGTTAGATGAGTGACAAAGGGGTTATAAGTACTAGGATATATTTCACTGTGAAATTAGAGCAGGCATTGAAGTTGAAGGCATTCTCCTACTGAGTTTTCTTCTGGGAATACTAAGAAACCATCAGTACAAAGGTCACAGAAGTATCTTATGAAGCCAACGACATGACTTTTTGTGGCTAAGAAACTGATCAAGGCAGTTGTCAAATGTAGACTCAGAGCATGGGGGCATGAACCAAAGAGAAAGAAAAGTAAAGGAGAAACACAAGGAAATAACTATGAGTAGTCATATTTATATACATATATTTTATAATATTTTTTGTTTTTAATACAGCCTTTAAAATGCAGAATGATCATATACTCTCTCTGGCTCTATATAATATAATGTTCCCAGTCTCTTCTTTCATAGGTAGAAAATATTTGTATCACACTAAAGGAGGCTAGAAAGAATTCAAGAGTATGAATTAAGGAAAAAATTATTCTCTTTATATAAATATAAGAAAAATGAAGGTTAAAAATATTTTCAAAATTTTAACAAAGAATTTGAGCTTATTTCTCTAATCATGTCTTAATCATGGGTTTTGTGTGTGAAATAGCAACATCCACACACTTTCTGGTTAAATTTATGATTAAGAGAATAATAAGTGACAGTGTATAGAAAATAATAAATACTATATATATATATATATATACACATACATACATACATTTTGTGGGAAAAATTTAAATATTTTTAAATCTTTTACAATCATTCAAAGTTTCAGTTCAGTTCAGTCGCTCAGTCATGTCCAACTCTTTGTGACCCCATGGACTGCAGCATGCCAGGCTTCCCGGTCTATTACCAACTCCCAGAGCTTGCTCAAACTCATGTCCATTGAGTTGGTGATGCCATCCAACCATCTCATCCTCTGTCATACCCTTCTTCTCCAGCCTTCAATCTTTCCCAGTATCAGGGTCTTTTCCAATGAGTCAGTTCTTCACATCAGGTGGCCAAAGTATTGGAGTTTCAGCTTTAGCATCAGTCCTTCCAATGAATATTCAGGACTCATTTCCTTTAGGATTGACTGGTTTGATATCCTTGCTGTCAAAGGCACTCAAGAATCTTCTCCAACACCGCAGTTCAAAAGAATCAATTCTTCGGTGCTCAGCTTTCTTTATGGTCCAACTCTCACATCTATACATGACCACTGGATAATCCATAGCTTTGACTAGACAGACCTTTACTGGCAAAGTAATGTCTCTGCTTTTTAATATGCCATCTAGGTTGGTCATAGCTTTTCTTCCAAGGAGCAAGTGTCTTTTAATTTCATGGCTGCAGTCACCATCTGCAGTGATTTTGGAGCCCAAGAAAATAAAGTCTCTCACTGTTTCCACTGTTTCCCCATCTATTTCCTATGAAGTGATGGGACCGGATGCCATGATGTTAGTTTTCTAAATGTTGAGTTTTAAGCCAACTTTTTCACTCTCCTCTTTCACTTTCATCAAGAGGCTCTTTAGTTCCTCTTCACTTTCTGCCATAAGGGTGGTGTCATCTGCATATCTGAGGTTATTGATATTTCTCCTGATGATCTTGATTCTGGCTTGTGCTTCCTCCAGCTCAGCATTTTACATGATGTACTCTAAGTTAAATAAGCAAGGTGACAATATACAGCCTTGATGTACTCCTTTCCCAATTTGGAACCAATCCATTTTTCCATCATATATTCAAAGTTTAAAATGCTTGAAATCATGTTTGAAGGAATTAACTCTTCCTATTTTTCTTGAAAAATTCAATGTTAAAATTTTTCATGACAATGGAAATGATTCTTGTATCTAATCAAATGTCTCTTATCAACTAATCAAACAGCTCTAATTTGAGGAGCACACATTGTTAGAGCAATCCTCTAGCACCTAGTTTGGATGTTATGACTGTTTTTATTCTTTTAGTGATCATTATAGACATTATAACACATCTTTCCAATTTAACAAAAATTAATCAGTATATTTATCCATTTTTACAGATAAACATATTGTTAATACATTTTAGTTCCCTGCCAGGTGCTATGTTTTATCATCTTTTTTAACCTCAAAGATATAGATATCAGCATTTTATCAAGTCAACTCTTTTTATATTTAACTACATATTTACCACATTTTTTGTTCATCACTTGCTCCTCTACCTTAGGCTTTTGATTTGGGATCCTCTATCATCTCTTGAGGATTATTTTTGTTTTAATTTCTTCTGGTGGTAAGCTTTTGGAGTTATTTCAATATATTTCATCGCTACTCGGAATTAGCTATCATACCCTGAGAATAATCTTTACCTGGATGTTTTTAAGATTTTTTTTTTATTACTGATATACTACATATTAACTATTATGTGTCTCAAAGTGGCTTTATTTTTATTTATACTATTTGGGATTTATTGGACTTCTTAAATCTGTATTTTACTGTCTCATTAGCTCCAGACAATTCTCAGCCACTATCTGTTGAAGTGTTGTCTTTATCTTATTATTTTTTTTTCAGATTCAATTCCTTCAGATTCCAATTAAATGCATTTTGAATTTTCTCACTGTAACCTTCATGTCTCGTCTCTGCACTTTTTTGTTCTTGTTTTAACCTCATTGTTTCATTCTGGATTTCTTTAGGCCTATATTTTAGTTTATTATTTTGCTATTTCACATCCTAAAGATGATGCTTGAGTGAAAGTTGCACTCAATATGCCAGCAAATTTGGAAAACTCAGCAGTGGCCACAGGACTGGAAAAGGTCAGTTTTCATTCCAATCCCAAAGAAAAGCAATGCCAAAAAATGTTCAAACTACCGCACATTACACTTATCTCACATGCTAGCAAAGTAATGCTCAAAGTTCTCCAAGCCAGCCTTCAACAATACATGATCTGGGAACTTCCAGATGTCCAAGCTGGATTTAGAACATGCAGAGGAACCAGAGATCAAATTGCCAACATCTGTTGGATCATAGAAAAAGAAAGAGAATTTCAGAAAAAAAAAAAAAAAATACTTCTGCTTCATTGACTATGCTAAAGCCTTTGACTGTGTGGATCATAACAAGCTGTGGAAAATTCTTAGAGATGTGAATACCAGACCACCTTACCTGCCTCCTGAGAAATCTGTATGCGGATCAAGAAGCAACAGTTTGAACCAGACACAAAACAACAGACTGGTTCCAAATTGGGAAAGGAACACGTCAAGGCTGTATATTATCATCCTGTTTATTTAACTTATGTGCAGAGTACATCTTGCAAAATGCCGGGCTGGATGAAGCACAAGCTGGAATCAAGATTGCCAGGAAAAATATCAATAACCTCAGATACACAGATGACACCACCCTTATGGCAGAAAGTGAAGAGGAACTAAAGAGCCTCTTGATGAAAGTGAAAGAGGAGAGTGAAAAAGTTGGCTTAAAACTCAACATTCAGAAAACTAAGATCATGGCATCTGGTCCCATCACTTCATGGGAAATAGATGGGGAAACAATGGAAACAGTGAGAGACTTTGTTTTCCTGGGCTCCAAAATCACTGCAGATGGTGACTGCAGCCATAAAATTAAAAGACGCTTGTTCCTTGGAAGAAAAACTATGACCAACCTAGACAGCATATTAAAAAGCAGAGACGTTACTTTGCCAGTAAAGGTCTGTCTAGTCAAAGCTATGGTTTTTCCAGTAGTCATGTATGGATGTAAGAGTTGGACTATAAAGAAAGCTAAGTGCTGAAGAATTAATGCTTTTAAACTGTGGTGTTGGAGAAGACTCTTGAGAGTCCCTTGGACTGCAAGGAGATCAAACCAGTCAATCCTAAAGGAAATCAGCCCTGAGGATTCATAGGAAGGACTGATGCTAAAGCTGAAACTCCAATACTTTGGCCACCTGACGTGAAGAACTGACTTTTGAAAAGACTCTGATGCTGGGAAACATTGAAGGTGGGAGAAGCGGATAACAGGATGAGATGGTTGGATGGCATCACCAACTTGATGGACATGAGTTTGAGTTTGAACAGGCTGCAGGAGTTGGTGTTGGAGAGGGAATCCTGGCATGCTACAGTCCATGGGGTCGCAAAGAGTAGGACATGACTGAGTGACTGAACTAACTGAATTGATTTTGCTTTCAATTTTGTGTACTGTTATTAAACTCATGAGTTATTAAACTCAGTTTGATTATTACATTTTTCACTTCTGGAAAGTATATTAGTTCTTTTTCAAATACACTAGATAGTATTTTAATTTCCTTGTTTCCTGCATATTTTCAATCTTGTTTCTTACTTCTTTAAAAGTAGTCAACATGAAGTCCATGTCCAGAATTTTGAAGGTCTATTTATACCATCTTTTGTTTCTGCTGACACTCATGCATGATATATTGCTTCTTCTTCTTCTTTTTCTTTTCTGTGCTGCTTAGTGTGTGAACATAAATGGGAAACCTAGGATAAGTTTCCTCAAGAGAACATTTGTGCTAGCTTCTATGACATGGAATCACTACCACTTAAGTTCAAACCAAGTTCATGGCTTAAGAGTCTCTGGATTCTATAAGAAAAAGTATCTGGGCTTCAGCTTTGGCTCTATGTTTTACCCTTCTCAAGTTTCTTAATTGCACTCTATCTCTGTGCCCTCATCTATAAAATAAAAATAACAGTACTTAACCCACAGATAAGTACTTACTGGTAAGATGTAAAATGTTAAACACATAGTGCTCAATGATTAAAATCCCATTATCATTATGTTCCCCCAACCTGCCTTAATGTCATAAAGTATTAGAAATATGCATGCAAATTCAGAAATGGGAAGAAATTAATCACTAGTTAATAAGCAAACTGCACTGAGAGACTTTGCATTAGGAACCAGCAGAGCAAAGTATTTATCACCACGGGCTTGAAAACAAGGCGAGCTATGGTAAATATTCTTTGAAAACTAGGGTAAGTTACTTAACCTCTTCAAGCCCTAGAATCTTCACTTGTAAAATGAGATTGGTTACATTCCCTGAGAGCTGGTTCTGAGTTGTAATTGAAATTCTGCAATGCATTTAATATTTAGATCAAAAGTAGTCATTTTATAGGTAGTGATGACAAAGATGAAGAGATTAAAATTATTTTCGCAATTCACATAGAAGTGGAAAGGCATTATAAGGAGTATCAATTGTAATACTCTAAATTTTCTGTGAGGATAAAAGACTATTTTAGAATTTTCCTGAGATACATATACTTACCAAATAAATTCACCTAGGTGTAAATTAATAAGCCTACTACATATGAGGTATGGATGGGTACCTGAGGTATAAAAATGAATGCCCTTGAATACTTAGTATAGGTGACCAGATATTCACTCAAATAAGTATAACGTGACGTAGGACTGTTGTAAGGACACAGATTTTATAGATGAGACATTTATTAAGCCTAAACAGAGAGGACTGGGGAGGTTGAGAGGCAAAACAGAAAACTTGCTATATTTGGAAAGGAACAAACAGAACTGAACAAAAGGTATGTTTCACAGAACAGGAGGCAGATGACACTTGAAAGATAATCTGAAGCCATACTGTGCAGGTCTACATGTGCTGTGTTTAGGAATTTGGATTTTCATTCCATTAATACTGGGAAGCCACAGAAATGTTATATGGTCTCAACACAATGACAGGATCAGATTTCTACTTTTCAGGCGGGGGAGGAGGGTAACTGACATTAGTATACAAAGATAGACCAGTTAGAGTGAAGAATGGGGGCAGTCAGTTAGAAAATTATAACAACAATCAAAACGAGAGACAATATGTACATTAAAAACACAAATCATCAAATGCTTCATATGAAATCAGTTTTCTCTTTCAATGCCTTGGAAGAATGCTCTCAGAATTCAGAATAACTGCTTCTCAGTTTGTCCACTGGTTTCTAAATGTAAAACGTGCATTGTTATTATTTACATATCATAAAATCTATTAATTTCTCTTAAGATATTTCATGGAAAAACTAGTTTCCTTTTGAAAATCATATGCAAGAAAACCCAGCACATTTTATCATAGCCTAAGGAAATTATAAAGGCTATGTTAATAGAAAGAGTCTTAACCTTCCCTTTTCAGAAACAAACACTAGTCCTTTATGACCAGGGGTGGGGGTGGAAACAATAATCAGCTAAGATTAAAACTCTATTGTAGTGAAAAATTCAGAATTCTGACTTAACGAGTCTAAGAAAATGCCAGTAAGGCTTACCAGAAAAGGGTGACTTGGAATCAAAGCAGAAAGAATCAAGTCCCTAACCCTCTCCACTCCCCACTCATCTTGTTGCTCAAACACCCTCAAATGAGGAGTGACCAGCTCTTTGATCTCTTCCCCCTAAAAACAACCAAATAGCTCTTGTTTTGACTCCATGATTAAATTTCCTCTTTGTAACAGAAAATATTAGTAATTGAGTTGAGTATGTAGTATCGAAACTGAAAAAGGAAAGTCAATCTAATGTTTCTTATATTTTTCCCTATTTTCCAATGTCTAAATATAATTTCATGGGTATCGTGACTTCTCTCCATAAGTAAAATTTTCCTTTAGTAAGACAGGGTCTGTGTACACAGGCAGAGTAAATTAGCTCCTGCCTCTCAGTCGCTGAGAAAATGAATTGGTTAAGAAGATTAGAGTCATTTTCTTTACTTAAAGGTATTCCTGATAGCCCACACTGAAATTACACAAGATTAACTCCATTAACACCATTTTCCATTCTTTAAACTTTCTAGAAAGAAGCTTTCTAGAAAACAGCATCTAGACTGAATAGTTCAAAGCATATTTTAAGAGATCTCACAATGCTTAGAAATGCTAATATAAGTATCATTTAAGGATTCAGAATGAGGTGCTGAGAGGTCAAGAAGCCTATTATTGGTCCTAGAGTGAGCCGGAAGTGAAATGCAGACACCACTTGTTTTTCTCTTCGCCATCTAGTAGTCTGCATACTCTTTTTGCAGATGGCATTTCAAATCAAATGATATTGTCAAGGATATCCCTCAAAGGCAGGGATATTACTTATTTGTCTTTACCCATTGCATCTTACAGAGTGCTGTGAATTTAGGGGCATGTTTTGTGGCCTATCAAAAATAGGTAAAGGGAGAAGGGCTTAGGAAAATAAATTAAAACAGTACCATAAGACATCAAGCTATCCTTAAGAATCTTTCTGAATCTGAAAGCAAAATCTATAGCACAGGTACTACATTTTAAACTATTTATATTGGGAATTCCCTGGCAGTCCAGTAGTTAGGATTTCACGATCTCACTGCCGAGGGCCTGGGCTTGATCCCTGACCCAGAACTAAGATCCCACAAGCCATGTGGCATGGTCAAATAAATAATTAAGTAGATAAATTAATTAATAAACTATTTACATTAACCACCATTAGTATAGTGAAGATATACAATGCATAAATTTTTGTCTCTCTAGTGATATGTTGGCATGAGCAACCAGACCATTCTGAAAAAATGCAATCATAATTCCTCAACTTCCTCACCTTACACTTGCTAAAATTTCAGTATTCTTTAAGTATTCTTCAGTTTCAGAAGTAAATAAAGAAAAAATATGACAAGTCCTATTTTCCTTCCTCTCCATATCTCCCTCCAACCTCTTCTCCTATCCCAACATTAACGCAAGAAAGTTTTCCATTGTTATATGCAGCTTCATTTCTTCTTTGACTCTTAAGGGTGGTTCTCAGGTGGAAAATATTGAAGAACACTGACCCAGATAGTTATTAAAGATCTAAATTTGAATGAACTGTTGAATTCCCAGATTTAGAAATATGTAGTTCTACTTATAATAAATAAATAAATCAATCTAAAAGTGTGTTGAATTGTAATCATTTTATGCTAAGACAGAGTCAGATCAGATCTCAAGGGAAATTCATTAGCCATTCAATTATAAAACTTTCCACAGAGAGCCCAGTAATGTAATATTATCTAAAATAACACTAGTTACATTTATTAAGAATTTGCTATGTGCTAGACACTAGCACTTTTGTAAGATTTTCTAAAATCCCTATCAGTACAATTTTAAGATATGACGTGATCATTAGTACTTGTGCTTATAATATATTGAATTTGTGTATTTTTCATTATTCTGTTTGGTGCTATACTGTCCTGGACTGGAAAATGATTACTAACATTACTTCACACCTGACATCATAACGGAGAAATTCAGTGGGTTACTAAAGGTACACATAACACAGCGACAGGCCGGCTCTGAGTTCAGGTACTCTCACTGTTTCCTAGACTTCAATCATGCATGTATTGCTGTTTTAATTACTGCTATATCTATCCTAGTAGGTGCTTATTACCTTTACATTGATTTTCTCTTTTTAAAATTAAACTTATTTTTCAAAGAAACATCAAAAAAGTGGAAAACCAATATTATTGGCCAAAAAAAAAATGTACCTAGAAAAATAAAGTCAATAAAACACAGCAGTATTATGCGATTTTCGTTAGATATTATTGCCTGGTGGACTCCTGAGCCTAGGGCCTCCACCAGCTCTGTTAATAAGGTAAACCCAGCAAGTGATATGTAAATGTGAAATAGTCCTCTTTCTCCTTGTCTTAAACAGAATGGTTGATGAAAAGGTTGGAAGAGTACTGGGAAAACAAAACCATTTTCTCACTGTACTTTTTCAATGAAACTTAATATTGTACCAGGTATCATCTAAAGAAACTTTCAATAGCCTATAACGGCGTTGCCTATCATTGAGATACAAGTCCCAAAATATTCTAGAAAACACCCCAAAATGATTTGGAAATTCCCTAAATGATCTCCTATTACTTTTATTTTGTTCTCAGAATCTCAAAAGTAATTTTCTTTCTCTCAAGACATGCCCCAATATGCCTATTAATCAATATCAAGAAATACTAAGTTGCTAGAAATAGAAATTATTATTAACCAAAAACTTGTTTTCAGAAGGCAAATTTAAGTGGATGAAAGCAGTACTGATCTAGAAGCATAATAAAGTTCAATCAAATACCATCTTGCTTGAACTTGAACAGGTCAATAAACCACTCAGATATTTTCTCATTTGCAAAAACAGGGAAAACACTACCCACCTAGAGGGTGGAAACATGGATTACAACAAGAGGAGTGGAAGTGCCTGTCAAAACACTCAGCAAATGGTACTTGGATCAAAGTTGCATATGACTTGTTTATTATAACTTACAAAAAATCCAAGTGCTTTTATCTTAATAAAAGACCTAAATTTGTTTTACCTTAGTACGCCTGAGTCACTATTGCTCAGTTTCAAATATTACATTGAAAATTAAAGCTAATCCAAAGATGCTTCTGAAAGCCTAAAATGCTCCAGAAAAACTGAAAAACCTTATGTGACTACTCATCGTTTGGTCCAAAGTCTATTCAAGTCCTTACTGGGGAAAAAAATAGAAATTAACATGGCAAATATTATTAGTATATTAAATAATTTTCCACATGAACAGTATCTGAATACATTTTATGGTAACTGGAAATAAGTTTAGGGATCCTTTCTTTACACAGGGCCAAAGTGCTAAATAAAGATAGCTAAAATTATAGTGCCACCTAGAGGCAAAGAAAATACTGTCAATGATGGCACACTTTTAATACTTTCATATTTTCTAATCGGTACCCCAGAGAAGGCAATGGCACCCCACTCCAGTACTCTTGCCTGGAAAATCCCATGGATGGAGGAGCCTGGTGGGCTACAGTCCATGGGGTCGCGAAGAGGCAGACACGACTGAGCGACTTCACTTTTACTTTTCACTTTCATGCACTGGAGAAGGAAATGGCAACCCACTCCAGTGTTCTTGCCTGGAGAACCCCAGGGACAGAAAGAAAACTGGGATTTCATTATTTAGTAATTCACTTTCAGATTATATTTATAAGATATAATTTATCATGTAAAAGTTAAAACATTATTTCTAATTTTTTGTACTACTTAATACAGCATCGTTTCATTTTCAATGACCATTAGGTAATAAAGGTAATTTTGAAAATCCACAGTACAACAATCTGCAATTTTTGTGTCCTGAATTTATTAATTATTAAAATATATAAAGACGAAACAGGAATCTTCTAGTATTAAAAAAATTCCAAACATTCTATGATCTTAACAGAATGGCCTTTTCATTTCTTTCTGTTCCCTTCCAAACTTGGATTTGTGGGTATTTATTTAACAGTAACTAAGTGCTAGGCACTTTTCTAAGCTGCTTAACATATATTAACTCAAAAAATCATCACAATAATCCTAAGAGGTATGTTTATTACCATCCCTGTTTTTATGGAAGTTGAAACTGAAACACAAAAACTTATAAGGCCACACTGCTGTAAACGGCAGAGCCAAGCTTCAAACTAGAGGAGTTTGTCTCCAGTATCCATGCTTTTAATCACTATTCTGAAGTGCCCCTCCTGTGTAAAAGCTGCATTTAGTATATACACTCCATTTGTGTTTTACATATACTTTTGAGGGGCAATATTTTCTCACATACATAAAACCTTCATTTTTAATACCTACATGTTTTGCCATCAAATTGTTCCATCTTATTTTACTTTAGGTTAGCTAATGCTGGACTTTCAAACTGATTCTTTCTAATATATAAAAATGTTACACTAAGCAAATCTCACATTGCATATAGTTTTTTCCTTCTTTTGAATTTTATTTCCTTATGTTAATATATCCAAAATGGTTTGACTCACTTAAATATATAAAAGTACCACATTACTAACATATAATACTCTCTACAGTAATTTAAATCATTATGTAACGCTACCAGCAATAAAAGAATGCTCAGATTTTTCCAATCAGTATATTCCATTTCCTCCCAAATTTAACTGATATAAAATGGTTAAAGAGATTTGTCACATGGAATAGTTAAACTAACAAATATTTAGAACTGAAAAAGACACAAGTACCCCAATGTTCACTGCAGCACTATTTACAATAACTAGGACATGTAATCAACCTAGATGTCCATTGGCAGATGAATGGATAAGGAAGTTGTGGTACATACACACATGGAGTATTACTCAGCTATAAAAAAGAATGCATTTGAGTCAGTTCTAATGAGGTGGATGAAACTGGAGCCTATTATACACAGTGGGGTAAGTCAGAAAGAGAAACACAAATACAGTATATTAACATATATATAGGGAATTTAGAAAGATGGTAACGATGACCCTATATGCAAGGCAGGGAAAGAGATACAGATGTAAAGAACAGACTTTTGGACTCTGTGGAAGGCGAGGGTGGGATGATTTGAGAGAATAGCATTGAAACGTGTGTATTACCGTATGTAAAACAGATGACCAGTGCCAGTTCATTGCATGAAGCAGGGCACCCAAAGCCAGTGCTCTGGGACAGCCCAGAGCGATGAAGTGAGGAGGGAGGGGGAGGGGTTCAGGGCTGGGGGACAAATGTACACCTATGGCTGATTCATGTCAGTGTATGGCAAAAACTATCACAATATTGTAAAGTAATTATCCTCCAATTAAAATAAATAAACAAATAAATTTAAGACATATTTAAATTTCGGAATGGGTAAAATGTTTTCTTCCCTAGCAACATTAAAAAGGTGGACATAATTCTATTATTTGTTGTTTATGAGGTTGGTGCCATCTTGATTCCTTAAATGAGCCTCAAAAAGAATCAATAATACCCAGTCACTAGTAAGTGTCAGAGCTGGAGTCTGAGCGCAGATCTGACTCTAAAAGTTTATGTTCTAGATGATAGAACAAAAATAACAAAAAAGGGGTCAGTACATGTCAAAATAAAGAAACTGTATAAAAATTTATTTCAATGTTCATCAAAGATCATTTATTTCATAAAGGGGTAATTTTTTACCCCTGGGATATCATATTAATAAATAGAGGGATAATATTTTCCTGAAGTACTGTTCTGATCAATAATTTCAAAAATAGCGAAGAATGGCACTAATTAACAAAATGCTTCTTTTATCTTTCTCTTCAACCATATGTTTTCATTACAACCTAGTTTCATCAACATTTTAAGCAAGTAGCCTGAGGATATAAACATTACTCCAAAAGTTTTTCTTTAATGTCACCTTCTTTAATGTTATCTTGCAGTATGCTCCTAATAGTCCAGAAAGATTTTTACTTTTACAGCACAGAATAAAGGTCATCGAGACATTAGATAATAGAAAAAACAAAGGCTTTGGAGTCTTAAGTTCAGATTTTGCCACTTACTGGCTGTAGGTCCTCTTCAATATAAGTATCAAATTCCTACTTCATTGGGATGGTGTATAATTAAAGGAGATAACAATTATAAAGCTCCTAGCACATGGTAGACACTCAAGAAATTTTAGTTCCCTTTTCACTTTCCTTTAAAAAGTGGCACATACATGATTATATCAAGGGTATCATTTTTAAAAGTCATGCTTCATTATTTCCCTCAGACAAACTGTAGCATAACACGAAGCGTCAAGATCAAAAGAGATCAAAAGAGATAAAGTTGCTTCATCAATGTGGGAACCTTCCTTCTTGACATCAATACTATGGTCTTCCATCAGCTGGTATGAGAGATTACAGGGATGTTTCAAAATCTTTCTATAGCATCCTGGAATATTCAGTTTCAGGGTAGGTATTTTAAATTTACATGTCTGTAGTCCATCTCTGCTGAGTACTTCCTGGTACCACTGCCCCACTTTATTTTTAGGGTACTGAATATTGTATCCAAGCACTGGAAGAACCACCTATGCAAGGGAAAGGGGAAAAAAAGGTACATGAAACAGCCTTCAGAAAAATATGTGATCATTTCTCTTTTTTTTTTAGGCCACCCTGCATAGCACATGGGATCTTATTTCCTTAACAAAGGATTGAACCTACACCCCCTGCAGTGGAAGTATGGAATCTTAACCATTGGGCTGCCAGGGAAGTCCATATGCAATCATATTTTAAATTTACTTTTATGACTGGGACTTGAATATGTAAAAACACACTCAGAATACAAACATTGCAATCACTCTAAAACATGCCACTGTATACTACACTATTTTGATTCTTTTTAATGCTGCCAGGCAAAAAGAAGAGATAACTGAAATCAAGAAGGACTCTTAGTTAACAAGGTAACCAACTCAAGTCAGATATTATTTGACAAATTGCTGTTAAGGTAGAAAAAATGGAACAAGAAGTTGGGGTACATCTAATTACCCAACAGACTTAATCTTTATGCAGTCATACAATGCTAAAAGCATATTCTTTCTGGAACAAAAAGAATAATCCCTACTGCTCAATCACAGAAAATTTGACAATTTTCCATTTTCCTTGCTTACTTATTAATAAAAACATGAAGCACTCAAGAAGCTGCAAAATTAATTTCTATTTTCTCAGCTGCTCATGAATAAACTACATTTTGTGGAGGTTTCCTCCTTTGCTGATGACTTCTAGATATTTTTCCTTTAACTGGAACCAAAATGTAGGCAGGACAAGGTACCAGGTAAAAAAGTCAAATACACACAACACAAAAATTTCAAATTCATTATGCTCATTGGAAGAAGCCAGACACAAAAAATCACATATACTATATGAATCCATTTCTATGGCCTTCTTTCAAAGGCAAAACTGTAGCACAGGAAATAGCTGAGTTGGGGCTGGGGCAGGGGTGAGAGGTGCCTGCAAAGGGGCACGGGAAGTTTGAGGGAGACGGGAAACTGTTCTTCATCTTGATTCTTGTGGTAGTCATAGGATTGTCTACATTTACCAAAACTCATAGAAATATAAACTAAGAAGTGAATTTTATTGTATATAAAGTATATCTGAATAAAAAGTGGTAGGAAAAAAAGGAGGGGGGGAGGAGAAATGGTTAGTACAGTCTTTTCAGCACAACGTCTACATTTAAATCTAAATGGTACTAATTTTTAAGCAAGTTTACCTGATGTATTGTATATATGTTAGCTGATTCCTCTTCTTTGGTTACCAGATGAACCTATTTTTTAAAAACATGATGAAAATACAGATGATTCTCAAATTTTCCAAATTCCCTCAACTTTTCCTAAATCTGTTATGTATAATACAACTTCTTAACTGAATATACTCATACTCAAATAAGATCTTTTCACAGCTTGTTTCTATAGGAGCAGAATACCTAAAAATTAGAATGATTCTTCTTACTTTAACCCGATAACTGCAGGGGAAGCAGAGAATGGGGCAGCATATTGCTCTGAAGCAACACCTTCACCTCCGTTACCAATCATCTTTTTCTAAATTGCAAAGTATTTTTTTTTATTACACTCAATCAAAAATCTGTTTCCATGAAATCCCTCTCCAACCTCTGTCCCCAACAGGTATCATAGTACTCTATGAAAAATAGTGCTTCTCAAAATGTGTTCCATAGACTAGTAATAATTGTCACACGTACGTGGGGAAAAATAAAGAAGTGAGTGATAAGTTTGAGAAATGTTGCTCTAGGACACAGAATAAATCATTCTGATTTCCCTGAGACATGAAAGCTCGAAAGTATAAAGGTAGCTACCATCACTCCATGAGGATTAACAGTCTCATTTTCCTAAAGCATTCACCATATAATGCCTAGATCTTCTCTAAACTTGCTTGCTTTCCCAATTCTCCCTACTCAGATAAATAATATCCCTCCTTTTTGGTTTTTCATTTTGGGTTTATTTGTTTGTTTACATATTAATACCCCATTTTAACTGCTGCATTCAGAAATGGACATAATTCTCTAGATGTAATCTGACCAAAATACATGGGGCTATGATCTCTCTTGCATCATCAATTCCAGCTCTTTGCCATTCACAAAATCATAAGTATTCATAAAATACTACAATGTAAGCAATTGGTAAAAATACTGAACAAACATTTTCAAGTACAGAACACTGTAGCTCTCTTTATAGAGCTCCCTCCAAGCTGATATCAACTGATGAACTAACCATTCTTTGTCGTATGGCAGCTCCACAAAGATGAATTCACGTGATTTTCTCATTGTCTAATTCATATTTCTCCATCTTACTCACAAAAAAATTATGAAAATCTGCCAAGTCACCTGAAATTAAGCTACATCTGTAGGCCTAGTACTCTTGCCTGGCAAATCCCATGGATGGAGGAGCCTGCTAGGCTGCAGTCCATGGGGTCACTAAGAGTCAGACACAACTGAGCGTTTTCACTTTCATGCATTGGAGAAGGAAATGGCAACTCACTCCAGTGCTCTTGCCTGGAGAATCCCAGGGATGGAGGAGCCTGGTGGGCTGCCGTCTATGGGGTTGCACAGAGTCGGACACGACTGAAGCGACTTAGCAGCAGCAGCAGCAGTAGGCCTAGTAATTCTATCGAAAAGGGACTCAGATTAGTTTCCTATAGTTTCCTACAATTTTTAATGTAGATGCACAACATGAAATATTCTACAAATATTAATTTTTTTTTCCTTTTCCAGATTTTCCATATTTTATGTCCTGAGCCTCCAATTCTTGCCTTTTCTTTTCTCAGTGCTAACTAATAAAGTATAAATAATCAATTTTAAAAATACAGATATTTTTCGCTGCTAATAAAAGGAAACTCTGCAAAAGGTCAAAGAGAAAATGTTTTCTTTTCTCCTATATCTCCTGAAAGAAAAGCAGACAAAATCCTGATCACAAAAATATCCTTGCAAATGTTACCTGGAACAAAGTCTTATGAAAGTGAAAGTGAAGTCGCTCAGTCATGTTTGACTCTTTGCGACCCCGTGGACTGTAGCCCACCATGCTCCTCCGTCCATGGGATTCTCCAGGCAAGAATACTGAAGTCTTATGAGACACATGCATTTCAGAGATTATTGCTATAACTTGTCAAAGTGAACTTCTGAAAATTTGAATTAGAAATGGCTGACTTACTAAATAATGCGTTGCCAAGAAATATTTAAAAGGATATGTTTTCTGAAAGGTATTAAAAAAACTGAATGTTTTTCATTATTTATCAAAATGGAATTAACTGACATAGCCCTTCTTCCATTTAAATGAGGTAAAATAAAACCTAAGATGCTGCTAGATTTCTTTTTACACAGTTTCAGAATCTGTGTCTCAGTTAAATGACCATTCTTAATGAAGCTCCTAGTGATCACTTTTTTTTTTCCCTTAATGGCTCTTATATTTTATCATTTGACTGTGCCAGGTCTTACTTGTGGCACGCCAAGATCTTCGATCTTGTTGCAGCTAGCAGGATCTTTATTGTGGCATGTGAACATTAGTTGAAGCATGAGAACTCTTGGTTGCGGTATGTGGAATCTCATTCCCTGACCAGGGATGGAACCCAGGCCCCCTGCCTTGGGAGCACAGAGTCTTAGACACTGGATCACCAGGGAAGTCCCTCACTTTCTTATCTAAATATTCACAAGTCATTCATTTAATAGAATAGTAAAGCAGACCTCTTTGTTGTGGCTCACTCATCACTCAGCCTTGACTCCTTTTCTGATACTGTATCTGCAATTTCCTGGGAGCTTCCCTCCCAGTTTTTGAATGTGGTTTGGGTGGGATGGTTCCAGGAAGAAGTCCGTGGAACACAGGCTTTGCCAATCACATACTGCAGTCCACAGTAACTGGTCTGGGGACATGGAACACAAACCAAGCCATTCTGAGACTCAATTCCATGGCTTTGACTGAAACTGTTAGGAAATAAAAGACTTCTTTTCTGGAGAAGAAACTAAGAATGGATCTAACAGAGAGGAAAGCAGAGCTGAAAGATGAAGAAAATGAGATGGATGATTTAGGACACTGTTTAAGCCCCTTCATAACAGCTGTACCTGAATCAATCATGGACTTTCAGTTATGAGGGCCAAGAAATTCTTGTCTGCTTTCCTTAAGTTAGTCTGAGGTGAGCTTCTATCACTTGAAACAAACAAACAAAATCCTAACTTATACATCTAAAACTGCCGTTAATCCTTTATGCTAAGTTCAGAGTCTATTTTTTCTCCATTTTTGAAAAATAGGACCATGCCCTATCTCTGCATGCTGGCACTTTTCTACACCCCATGATTTCTCTAGTACAGACCAAGCTGGGCTAGGAATCAGACAACTAGGTCTTCTGAATTCTGCTACCTACATCACTTAACCTGTCTCCTCTCCAGCCTGGGTCTCAATTTTCATTTCTATGAAATGGGAATTAGAAAAGAAGTCTCTAACATATTTTTCTCCCCTAAAGTTCAATGATTTTATGATGTTATATACAAAAGCACTACTCAAATCCCTTCATTAATTTTTAAAATATATTTTTGAGATTGAATTAAGATCATGATGAATAGTCTCTTTTTGCATTACAATGCTATGAAATGAATTTCTTTATGTGATTTATGGAATTCAATTTCATTATTTAAGTCAAATTCACAGAGATTAAAATACCATAAAAAATACTAGTTAGAAATACCAATATCCAAAATACCATGGAGGAAATGGAAGGATCAATTTTATAAGACAAATTATATTTCATTAATATAAATGTCTCTAAGATATTGAGAGAAAAAAACAAATTGTAAAACCACACATATAAAAGAAACGACATTTCATATCCTATATAGCATTATTATAGAAATTTTGTTCTTTTTCCTTTTCATAGTTTGAGTTTTGAGTCTCAAAGTTCTGTATTTATTTTCCTCATTGTTAACTAACAATAAAAATCCACTTTCTGTGGATATTTATGGGAAAGCATAGAAAATGGTCTAGAAGGAAATATGCCAAAAGAGATTGATTTTCTGATAGTGGCAGAGGAAATCACAATAGAGTTGTGGCAGGAATGACATCTCCATCTGCACTGTTCTGGATTTTTAAGGAGCCTGTTTCATGCATTGGGTGTGTGCTCAGGTGCTCAGTCTTATCTGACTTTTTGCAACCCCACAGACTGTAGCCCACAAGGCTCCTCTGTCCATGGGATTCTCCAGGCAAGAATACTGGAGTGGGTTGCCATTTCTTCTTCCAGGGGATCTTCCCGACCTGGGGGTGGAACCTGCGTCTACTGCATCTCCTGCATTGGCAGGCCGATGCTTTTACCAAGGAGCCACTTGGGAAGCCCAATTCATGAATTGCTTGTGTAATTTTCTAAAGAACGTGTTCTTTTCAGGAAGGCTTACTATCTTTGTAACTCTCACTTCACACCACTGACCATTTTTATACTTCTATTTAATGGCATGTTAAGTGTCAGCTGACAGCAGAGTAGAAGCAGATGAGCAAATAAAAGTTAAAAAAAAAAAAGCATGTTTAGTTTTAAATTTTTTCTAAAATAAGAGTTTCTGAAAATAAGTGCTCCTGATACATAACAACTCTTGATGAAATGATACTTACTTTACTACTTGGTAATTGCTCATTGTCAACATCTTCATCCAAACAGACCAAGTCACCCTCCACAACTCTTGAGCCATAAGTTGCAAGTCTGTAAGATACTGCCTCATTCCAGATTTTGCTGCTGTATGCATGAACGTAGAATATGCGCATAGAATGGGGGAAGGAGAACCACGCCTGGATGCAGCCCTCCTCTGTCACGCCAAAGCGATGCAGTGACTCTAACAGGGCTCTCTCCCGAACTTTGAATTCGGGCATCATGGAAATTGTGCCTTTAGCATCCTCTGAAACAAAGAGATCAGTCAGTTCCTTTTATTCAAAGGCCAGTTATTAAGAGCTTTACCAGGCTCTCTAAATGTACTGAGATATCCTGGGAACCTGCATATGAAGATAAGGCTCAGCACCAACTATAAACCAGAGCTACATTTGAAGAGGTTTTTTGTTTGTTAAAAATCATTAATCATATGGTTCATTCACCTTCCCTGCTTTAAAAAGAGCACATTAGTAACTCCAACGACAGGATGGAGATTAACTAATTTGCAGTTATTTAGAACACTTTTTTAAAAGCATTATATAAGTTCCTGAGCTGAGATTTTAAAGAGCTATTATGGACATTTTACAGAATTTTTTGAATAAGCAAGGCTTGACATCTGGATCCTTCAAGTATACTATTCAGTGATTCTACTATTTAGCACGCTTTTTAAAATTAGATTTCTGGACTCCATGGCAAAGCTGATTATTCAGGTAGGGCCTTGGAGTAAGCATTTTAACAAATGCACCAGGTTTCCTGTACACACTAAAGTTTAACAACCACTGCCATAAGGATGTTATTTTCTCAGGACCCTACAATAGATATAATTTTGAACTTTGTTTAGCATTACTTAGATTACTCATAACAATGTGAAATGCTCATATGGTTTATAGATTTGGGTGTGGTATAAAAATATTTTTCACCTATTAATCATTATATATGTAATATGTACATAATTAAAAATAATGGAGATATTAGACACTGATGTCTTTTATTTCTATGCAAGTGAAATTTAATATGCACATATATGTTGATCATATATTTAATGAATCTAAAATCTTATGGTTGCTGTTACTACTTAAATACACATAATATTTATTCAGTATTCAGAATAAGCCAGGCACTATTTTAAGAGCATTAAATCTATTATTTTATTTAAATATTAACAGTCTTTTAGGTATCATTAGCTTCAATTTCGGAGAAGGCAATGGCTCCCCACTCCAGTACTCTTGCCTAGAAAAGCCCATGGAAGGAGGAGCCTAGTGGGCTGCAGTCCATGGGGTCGCTGAGAGTCAGACACGACTGAGAGACTTCAATTTCACTTTTCACTTTCATGCATTGGAGGAGGAAATGGCAACCCACTCCAGTATTCTTGCTTAGAGAATCCCAGGGACGGCGGAGCCTGGTGGGTTGCTGTCTATGGGGTCGCACAGAGTCGGACACGACTGAAGCGACTTAGCAGCAGTAACAACAGCAGCTTCAATTTGCAGATGAAGAAACTAAAACAATGAGGCTAAATCACTTGCACGAGACTATATGCTGGGAAGTACTAAAGTTGTATTAAACCCATGTAGACTGACTCTAGAACCACACTCAACAAATTTTTTTTAGTGCTTCTCATTAAGTATTCTACATATACTTAGCTAAAGTTTTCAAAATTAGCAATCAGGGCTAAATGGAGACTAGATCAAAAACAATGCACAAAGTACCAGATACAACAAATGTACTTTTATTTAGTTTATTTTTCAGTCTCCTGATTGCAGTGAATTATACTTATATCAATGTCAGTTTAGAACTGGGAACTCTTATCTTTTTTGAGGATTTAGGCCAGGAAAAACTCATAAAGCATCTTTCCCCTCACCCAACCCCAAAGCAAGAGTTATACAAAAGTCCCATAAAAATGGAGTACCTAGGGCACATAATAAAAATGCTTAAATATATAATATATTACAGTCTATTTCTTATCACATTTATGTAGAAATGAATGCTATCCTGATGATATAACACTTGTATATCTACCTAACTATATACGAGGTAAAGAAACTTTTAAAGTACCAGTCTGAAGAAAATATTTCTTTGCTCTATTTACAGGATCATCCAAATCTTCTGGCGTAAAAAACAATTTTACAGCCTTCACCTTTAAAGACCAAATAAGCAAATACGTATTAGATGAAAATGACAAATTACTTACTTTAAAAAAAGGTACATCTTGAAAGAATAGGCCTTTAACATGATATTTGACATGGCAATCCTATCTTTAAGCATTCATAAGCTAAACAATTTAGAATTAACCTCCAGTGCAAAGCAATCTAATACACAGATTTAAAATCTTATGGACTGGAAAAGTGGTCATCCATAGATCTTCTTCTGTCATTTTTTGCCCCTATCATAGAAGTAAGAACACAGTATTAAGTGATGACATAAAACTCAGGCTTACCCAACACACACAACAAAAAAGGGGGAGAGAATAAGCATAGGCAAGTGGCAAGCCACTAATTTCATTTATGTTCTCAAGTTTCAGAACTCTGTCTTTGGTCTTAAAAATAATTTTTTTAAAAATAAATGTAAATAAAAGTTTTAAAAATTCCCAACTTTAATATTTTCTTTTAAAACATAAACAGATTAAAAGATGCTCCTTTAAAAAAAAACATATCTACTAGTTCCTATATTTTATCACTGTCTCCAGTACTACAACTTATTTCTAAGTATGCATCTTAGAGTTGGAAAGGATCTTAAAACAGGGCATTCAATCTAGCCTCCAACTCATTCTTCTTTTATACTATTCATTCATTCAAACAAATATTATTCAGCATCTGTTTTGCTATAAAGTGATATCATGAACATAGTGGCTGTTCAATAAACATGATGTACAGTACATATATATGGGGGGTATACATGCATTTATATGCTGGGTTAAGAAAGCAATGAGCTGGCTCATGTAATAAGTACATCTGACAAAACAGGTAAGTTCATATCTTTTCAGAATCCATACCGTTTCACTCTTCAGCAAAGCCAATCCAATTTGGTCTGTGTGAACTTTCCTTCCCATCCCAAATCTCTGTGGTCCATAGTAATTCACAAACCCTTTATTCTATAAACACACACACAAAATCAGTTAATTAAAAATATATTGCCATAGACTCATGTCTGTGTCCTCCCAAAAGTCACATGTTGAAACTCTAACCTCCAGTGTGATGGTATCTGGAGATAGGGACTTGAAGAGATAATTAGATCATGAGCATAGCGGCTTCATGAATAGGATAAGAACTCTTATAAGAAAAGGTGGTGGAGCTAGCCAACTCTCTTTCCACCACATGTGAATACAATAAGAAGACCAGGCAGGTATCCTGATCTCAGGCTTCTAGCCTCCAGAACTATAAGTAATTTTCTCTTATTTAAAAATAACCTTGCTTATGGTTCTTTGTTACAGTCTCAAACTAAGATAGTGAAGTGAAGTCGCTCAGTCATGTCTGACTCTTTGAGACCCCATGGACTGTAGCCTACTAGGCTCGTCTGTCCATGAGAGGGTCTCCCGCACTGTAGACAGACGATTTACCGTCTGAGCCACCAGGGAAGTCAAATAAATACAATTATTGTGTCAAAATATGTAACCAAGTCTTTCTCTTTGTCTTTATTGTAATAAAAGAATCCTGTAATTGGCAACACACACACTGATACCAAGAGGTCTGAGAAACACTATATGGTTAAAGAATACAAAGGAAAAGAATAAATGATTGAAAATCAGAAAATAAGTGAAAAAGCCTTAAAAATATGTGAGCTTTTCATTCCCATTACTGAGGAGTTTTCTAGCATGTGGGATTCTTGGTGCTAAAATCAGGAAAGCTCTGGAAAAACTGGGATGAACTGGTTACCTGTACTGCATCTGCTCTGATACCTGAAGCTCCTCCTGATTTCGAGGATTCGGCTGTCTGCAGATGCTTGAAATACGAAGCAGGTTTATTTTCAAACCCAGCAAGTCCTGGCTTTTTTGTATATAATGGTTGGTTTTTCGATTATCTCAGTTTCTGAAAGTCTG